>NC_138548.1:198844845-199462930 GCF_964273705.1 Natrix helvetica
AGATGTTAAGGCTGTTCCCGGCGACTGGCCCTGCTAATCAGCAGAGGTTATCAAAAAGGCAGGAGAATACAACAACTGCGAAGGGGGGCAAACCTCGTCGGACTCCGGACTCCGGAGGGTACACGAGGGCTCAACCCAGCAGCTGAATCTCTCCCTCATAAATTCCAAGAATTTACGAGTGTCCGAGGTGTTAAAGATCGTAAAAAAACACCTCTAACTGTCTCTTGATCTGACAGGCTCAAAAAACAAGCCTGCCATCGGCACCAGGAACAACCGGAAGCCCCCGGAACACTTCACGTGATCTTGATTCTATCCCTCTGTTGATGCAGCCTAGAACTGTGTTGGCTTTTTTGGCAGCTGCTGCACACTGCTGGCTCATATTTAAATGGTTGTCCACTAGGACTCCAAGATCCCTTTCACAGTTACGCTATTTCTCCTAGGTAGCAAAGAAAGCAAGTATTTATAAACTGGATAAGGAATATTTTGTTTTTCTCTTGACTTTAGCTGTGTGTATATAGATTATTCAAGATGTAATACAGGTAATCCTTGATTTATGGCAGACTGCCCCAAAACTACTTGCAACCCAATTCAGAAGTTATGACATCCCCTGACTCCTCTCCATGGTCATGTGACTGCATTCATGACCATTTGCAGTGTCCTACGGTCATGTGACAGCAATTTGTGATCCCCCGCCCCCCCCCAAAAAAAACCCAAACCCTGGCATTTACCTCTGGTTTCTGGAAAAAACTGTCCCATAGTGAATAATGGATTTACTTAACCAACACTTCAAAAAAGGTCATAAAATTGGGTCTGGTCACATGGTGACGCACATTAGGACCATCACGACTTATAATCATAATTGCCAGGCTCAATTACAGCTGTAACCTGAGGACTACCTGTATGAGTTAGGTATGATCTATAACTCTTTCATCCCATCTAAAGGATCCTCTGAAATGATTATCCTGTGTCTTTTTCTCTTCTTCTTTCTTAGAAACCGCTCCTGAAGTAGTCTCCAGTAACCCAATTCTACGGAAATGCAGCCTCCCCATCCCCAAACACCTTAAGCCAGTCCAAGCCTGGATCGAATCATTGCAACATTATGATGCTAGGCATCTGGGTTTGGCTGACCTGCATCCAGATGTATTTGCAGTGATGCCTCGGTAAAGGCTGTTGTGTTATTCATTTCCACACACTCCCATAAAGCTCATCATTGCAGATATTGCTGAAACTGAGCAAGCTATCTCATTATCCGCCTCCCCTCCCAAGAAGCGATAGATATTTTTTTCAGGTGCGGGAGTAGGGAGTTATGACAGAAGGGATGAGGCAAAAATACAATTTAATAATGTCTACCAAGCAAGAGCTGCAGAGATTTTAATACATTAGGAATCATCCCCAAGGACAGCATCTGGCTCACTTAACGATGTACATGGATCTGTTGCCCTGGACCATACAATTCATATGAAGTCAGAGTTGTATGGCAGTGAAAATCTGATAGCCGTATATCTCAGCTATTAGAGCTATGAGCCACAGAGAAATTCTAGGGCACTAATTCTGAACTGGTTTGCCTGTGCCACTTTCTGTTGTTTGGGTGCACTTTAACATTGTTTGCTTCTGATATATTTTGCTAGCTATTGCATCTATCTGAAGCGTGTCTCTGTATTTTTCCTTCTCAGCCTTGATATCCTACATTCAGTGGCCATCTGGCAGAAGAATTTCAAAAGAATTGTGAGTATTTGAATATAGATTGCAACAGATGCCTTGGATAATCAAATTGTACCTGAGGTTACCTGTCCAGAAAGATGTGTGCAATAGGTTTAGTGGGGCACCTCTGCATGAAAAGTACTGCTATTCCCAAACAGTCTTGCAGGGTAAAGCTGGATATTTAAGTAACCTTATATTTCTCCCACTCCAAAGAAAGCACAAACGGACCTTGGCTCTCACCATTCTTAATAAATTACAGTTAAGAGCACTACAAGCACAGTTGACTTGTCCCTGTCAATAGCTATGGCTTATTTTGCAGCTATATTTTCTGTACATTAAGGTGAGGATACAGGCTAGTGCCTCATGTGCGAGAGTGCAGATGCATGGGTGAAAAAGTAGCAGGAACGGGAGTGACTTGTGGGTGCAAGTTGTAACTTCCTTCAAGCTTTCCCATTTGGAGCAGAATTTTAACACCTTAGAAAATGGAAACAAAGAAAATGATTATTTCTTCTTCAAATCATAAATAGCCCTTAATACTGAGGTTGGCAGGTCTTGTAGAATACAATTTAGACTCGTCTACATTTCCACCTTGTGAAATTCCATTATCGTTGATGGATTTTGGCAGGAGGTTGGGTATTGTATTACTACCACCAAAAGTTAAGATTGTACATCCCTGAGGGTTATTATTCTATAAAACTGTGTATACCTTAATTGTGCAGTACAAAATACTAAAAGGGACAACTACCACAATAATGATTGCATGCTTAGGAGGTCCCTTTTATAGCAATAGTGCTCATATACTGCTTCATGGTGCTTTTATAGCCGCCTCTAAGCGTGTTACAGAGTCAGCATATTGTCCCCAACAATCTGGGTCCCCATTTTACCCACCTCAGAAGGATGGAAGGCTGAGCCAGTTAGTATCAAACTCCTGGCAGAGTCAGCCTCCTCTGTGATAGATACAGAAATTGTGTGTCAGGTTGATGATTCTGCCACAATTGTAAACATTTCCTAATACTTGGGAATAAAAGGAAAACGGCCTCAGATTGAAGTTATCTGAAGAAGCAGCTATGGGAGTCCCTGGTTCAAATTTGATTTAATCCTTGAATTCCTGTCAGGCAGTCTGTTCTCTTAGTTGTTCCTGGATCCATGGAAAAGAGGTAAAAACTTGAGCTAACTTGTGAAAAGAAATGAGAAACAGAAACTGCAGGGAACATTCTGGTGAACTTCCTTTCCGGAACATCCTGCTCCAGGTTTTGTCTCAGATCTCCCTTTTTGTTTCCAGAGTTATGCCGTTGCCAAGACACATGCTGAGATGCGTGGTGGTGGTAGGAAACCCTGGAGGCAGAAGGGCACGGGTAGGGCACGGCATGGCAGCATCCGATCCCCTATATGGCACGGAGGTGAGTGAAAAGTTCTGTCTCTGGTTCTCAGCTGTTCCCATTTCTCGTAATAAGGTGGGTGGGTACACAAGCAGAGGAACACAAAACTGATAGCTTTGTAAGATATATTATTTTAGGGTAAACATTGCTTCTTGCCTTGCCTTTTCTGCAAGTTTTCTTTTGATTTCACAGCCTTCCTGCAGACAGGAATGAGATTTTTCTTCTTTCTTTTGTAAATAGGCCCCCCTGGAAGCCGGTGTTTTATTAAATGTATTTTTAAAGAATTAGAAACACAAAAACCTGAAATTTGCTTCGTGGTTTTTGATCAGAAAGTGAAACCCCTCTCTGATTTTTTTTTCTCAGCCCATCGTAAAAGCTGCCATGAATTTGTCTGTTCAAGTTCTCTCATTTTTTTCGCCTCCAGAGCAGTGCAGAGAGTCCTCACTTAACAAAGGCAATTGGGATTGGAATTTCTGTTACTAAGTGGTGTCGTAAAGCCTGGTGTCACATGACTGTGCTGCTTAACGACAGAAATTCTAGCACTTCCTCTTGCCATCATTAAGTGAATCCTGCAACATTGTTAAGTACACTGTCACATGCTGCCATTTGTGATCTTCTGCAAGCTTCCCCACCGACTTTGCATGTAGGAAGTCAACAAAGAAGGCTGCAAATGGACCAAGGGGTAGAGTGATGTGTGGTACAGAAGTTGTGATCCGGGTGGCTGGATCATATGACTACAGGGACACCGCAGTGGCCATAAATACGAGACCGATGTATTACTTTCTCACAACCTTCCAGTTCAAACTTTTAAATGAGAACCACCTTTGTACAGAGCGTACCCTGGAAGCAACATTATATAGCGCGCTCATCTCTCATAACATCCTGGTGGAGTTCATGGCTAGAGAGAACATGACTGGCCCCAAATACCCAGTGAGCTTCAGAACCCCAACATCACCCTGCCCATTTGGTTCTGCTGCTCACATCCAGCCCAGTTGTGCAAGAGTGGCGCTCTGGCAGGCAGCTCTTTGAGCTCGCTGACTCTTCCTTTGTTTCATTCTAGGTGGTGCGGCTTTTGGCCCTCGTGGTCCCACCAGCTATTACTATATGCTTCCCATGAAAGAGCGTGTCCTCGGCCTCAAGGTGGCGCTGACAAGCAAGCAGATGCAGGTATGAGAGCCATATTGCAATGTGAAGGCTTGTTCTGTCTTGGTCTGCTTATGAGAATCTATGGTTCTTGTTGGGTTAGTTCCTAGCTAGTTTTCCAATGGATGCTCCCTTTAGCAGCTATCTGTACAATTCAGAAATATTTTGGGCTCTCATGAGCCCACTGTGATTAAATAAAATGGGCATTGAAAACTTTTAAAGCAGCTGCGTGCCAGGTGGGCACAGAAGCTAGAGAAATGATGAGTTCTATTAATGAATGATTGAGACTATACTTGAATTTGAGCATTTCTGCTGAATTATTTTCTAAGCTTTCTGCATTGAAATTGAGGTTTGGAGTTTCAGATATTTCAAATATTTTGCATGCTTTCGCACAGAAATCTGAGTTAAGAAGGAGAGCAAGGGGTTTTAGAGAAGGAACATGGGGCATTGTTTAAGCTTCAGGAGTATGTTGCCAGATTTTGGTTGAACTGATTGATTGACCTGGGAGTTATGGAGGCTTTTGATGGACGGGGGTGTTAAAGCCTCCATAATATAAAGTCTGCAGCCTTTTTCTTTCACTCTGAAATGGTTCCAGAAACAGGGTTTTTGGTGGAGTAGTTCATTTGCCTCTGGATTATATAGAGGTCCTTATTTTTTTCCCCCAACTTGCAGGGTGATCTCCACATTGTGGACTCTCTAGAGATGCCAACCTTTGATCCTCAGTATTTGGCAGACTTGGCTCGCTACAGGCATTGGGGAAGATCAGTGTTGTTCGTGGATGTGTGAGTTGATTTTGGTTGCGAGGTAAAAAGGATGAAGCGTGTGTGTGTGTGGGCACGCACGCACACACACACACACTCGCATACATGCCACCCTACGTAAAATACCTTGTTTTGTCTAGGACTGCTGGTCTCTTCAGCCATTGAATTTTTTCCTGTAAATCTGTCTTCAAAATACATCTCAGGGCAGCCATAGGTTAGCTAGTGGGCGTCTGAGTGAGAAGATTATTGTTGCCTTGAAAGCTCCCAAATGGAAGTTTCTCTGCTGCTATTCATCTTCCCATGAATTGACAACCACAGGGGCAACTTTAATACATTGAGCTGTAAGGATGACAGTACAGGTTACTCCTTGGATTACAACCACTCCTTCAGCAACCAAAGTTCAAAGCTACAATGGCATTGAAGGAGGGTGATTCATACCTAGTCCTCAAAATTGCACCCGACGCAGTGTCCCCCAACGTCTCATGGTTGCAAATTTAGGTGCCTGGTAACCACTTAACGACAGTTGCAGCATCCGGTGGTCACGTGATGACCATTTCTGACCCCTTCCCTGCTGACTTCCCACAAGTGCAGTCAATGGGGAAACTGGCCAAGAGGTTGTAACTTTGCCCCTGCAAATCACTCCTGCTGCCTTTTTGCCCGTCTCCCTGCACTCTGGCACATGTGGAATTTGCCCACTCACACTACATAACACCCACCTGCAGCAATCACTTGTGCTTATAGCGCCAACTTGTGGTATCCACCCATGCTGTGCAGTGCCCACCTGCCTGTGGCTCTCCCCCACCAGCTGCTGGGATTGCTTTCACTAAGTGATGCCGTCATGTGACACCATGCTCTACAACTGTATTGTTTAATGATGATCCCAATTGCTGTCGTAACCCAAGGACTACTTGTAAGACCCAATATGCCTGTTCCTGAAACCGTGTCTTTAAAATTGTATTAGAAAGTGTTATAATACACTGGGATTTTCTGGCAGATGAGTGTATTTTTTCCACAGTAAAAAGTTTGTAGATTGCTAGCATTCATCTTATATAAAGTGCAACATTCTCATGACTGCTATTAAATCATTTCTTCATTGTGGAAGAGCAGGGAATAGAACTGATTTGGGATACCCAATTTCCAATCATATTAAATATGATATTTTAAGCTCAGGACATCATTCTGCCCCATATGGCTTTTTCTTCAGTCATGTTCCTTATGATTTAATCCACGTTTTGAAGTGCCCCTAGTTATAGACTCTCCAGAGTTGCATTGTAAAGGCTTCTGATTTTACAAAGACCTCTTTAGAGTGCTAGAAATCCTGCATCTTTTGACTCTTGAACACAACTGTTTCCCACCTGCTGTATAATTAATGAAAGGGCCTGATATTTCTTTTTGTACCTTGAAACAAATATCGCCCCTTTCCCTAATAACCGTATGTGAGCGCCAACCTCCTTCTGAAGTTCCAAAATTGGGATACCCTTGAAAGCAATAAATGGAATGTCAGGAAGCAGAATTCTTAGAGCTTATGATGGGAGGAGAGCAGGAGAGACACTGGGAACCTTTCTCTAATGCAGGGGTGTCCAAACTTCGGAACTTGAAGACTTGTGGACTTCAACTCCCAGAATTCCTCAGCCAACTCCACAAGTCTTCAAGTTCCGAAGTTTGGACACCCCTGCTCTAATGGTTAGCTGCAGTCCTGTTCTGGAACCCTGATATCTTGCTGAGGCTTCTACGTCATTCTTAAGGAAGCCTGAATTTCATTACTAAAGAAATGTACCATTCATTTTTGACCCACTGCTCAAAAGATGAGAGAGACTTGAGGCATTGAGGCAGCAGTCAGAAGGGGTTCTACCCAGCAAATGGAGGGCACTGTCTAGCAGTTTGTATTTAGGAGATCCTAGATCTGGATTTGTATAACATACCTGATTTCTTGGCTTTTCAGAGATGAAATACCTGAAAACATCCAGTCTGCAACAAGCGATCTTAAAACGTTCACAGTGGTGCCAGCAATAGGTGAGTTGAGATTGGATGGGTAGGATTCGCCAACAGATGCGAGTCCTTGCCTCTCAAACTATATAACCAGTCATCGGCCTCTGCCATTCCCTTCTCAATCTGTAACTATCATAGTAATTCCTAGGATGCTAAAAACTCTTTTACCCTTTTCAGCTTTTGGGGATGATCTGCTGCTTCTTTTATTGTTTAGGGCTGTGTTATCTGTTATTTTGCTATAGTTTTAGCAAACAATAAAAGGAATTGATAATAAACATCCCATCATACATAAAACCTTATATAAAAAAAAGAATAAGAGGGCAGCTGGCCTCTCCTGGGAAAAAGGCTTGATTCTTCATTTTTGCAAAGTGATGGTATTTACACCTACAGCCTGAAAATGTTAACTGCAAATCTTGGAGATACTGCCAGAAAGAACATCTTTCGGCATATGACTGACACCCTGATATTTGGCAAGAGAGCCCCAAGGATTTGTTAAGAATTTTTTTTTCCAATAAAAGGCCATAAGAAACTTTCAGTTACCTCGCCTATGAAGTGCTATTACCCATATTGCATTATCCAGGACAGGTTATAACTGCAGCAAATGCTACTGCCTTGTGTCCTCCCTTCCTTTTAGTCCTTTTTTTTGTTGTTTTAAGCCAGCAACAAGAGGCCAAGCAACACCTTAACAAGGTGCTTGAACCTGGGTTTGTTCCTTTCTACAGCCAATATCGTAAAAGCACTTCTCGCAGTCAGGCTTGTCAGTATACAGGAAGAATGAACATGAAACATTCTTGCTGCCTGCCTTTGTGGTGCGCTAAGAACAGGCATATGTAACCATTTGCTCGTCCTTATGTTTTGCTTGAGGTCTGCATTGAAGCTAGTACTCCCTCCCTCCCTCATTTAGAAACCACCCATTCCCCTCAATTCTGGGGTGAACAAGACATACAACACAAAAGATTTATATAACTGCGGTATTTTAATCGAAACAGTTAAAAACTATTCTGTAACTGGCATCTTTCAGTGCCAACAATGTTTCCAAAGATTTGTTTCCACAGACTCTGGGGCTGAGGACTGCTTCTTTCCTGTTTTTCATTTGTGGAGTAAAATAACTCTTTTCACCCTTAGGTCTTAATGTGCACAGCATGCTGAAGCATGAAACCGTGGTGCTCACCTTGGACACCATCTCCTTCTTGGAAAAGAAACTGCTGTGGCACGACTCGCGATACAGTCCGCTGTATCCCTTCCGGTTGCCCTACAGTGATTTCCCCTAGCTCCTCTGTCAAAGACTGACCATTTTGTGTGTATGTTTTTTTAAAAAAATATGTACATTAAAACTAAACTTCCTTCCTGAGTCATCATCTGTCCTTGAGTATGGGCAGCCTTGAAATAAAAGCTTTCAGTTTAAAAACGATGCGGTATCACTCTGGGAATTAATTTCGATGAAGGCAGCGCTGTTTATATAATGTATTTCAGAGAAATGGCGGAAAGATTTTGCTGAATCAGACCAAGGTTATTGAGAGGTGTTTTTTTTTTTTTAAAAAAAAAATCTGGAATCTTGTTTTCAGAAACAACTAGTGACTACACCTAGAAGAGTAAACTTGGGGTTTCACAGAACTAAGATTTTATGGTTTTTTACTATGGGGAAAACAAGATGTTGGTTTTCCTGCAGTGAAAAATAGACCTTGAAGGTAGATGCTAGGAATGCTCACTGTTAAGTTCTTCTGTGGAAAATAGTTTTTCCCCCCTCCACTGTACCTTAAAGTCTTCAATGTGGAAATTATGATAAAGTATCATTGTAGTAACTACCCAACTTATTTCACATCTAATGTAGAAAGTTTCTTAGCCCACAGGAGGAGTTCTCCATTTTATTTCTTTTGTTTCCCTGGTTTGTCAGCTTCCTAGAAAAAAAAATGACGGGGGTGAAATATCTTAAATTTTACCTTGTAAAGAAAAAAAGTTTCATGATACTGTTATGCATTCCTGACCAACAATACGTCACTGTTAGCAAGCCCCAGATGTATTTGGAGGGAAGTGATCAACTGCAGCTTACCTATCAGTGGCAGAGAAACAAAAAATAATAATGGTACAGCTACAGAATCAAGTGGCATAATATAATGGCTAGAATTGTAACTTAGGAAGAGATGCAGAGAGACAAGTCCTGCCCAGTTCAGTATTTCTGTTCCTATACTAATTTGATGATGATGTTTTTCCACTAGATACTGTATGTTCTTATTTTTCCATTCATAAGTAACTAACTATCTGGCTCACTAAACTGTGGGAACAGATACATATTTGAACTTGTAAAGTTGTAATACTAAAAACTTCCCAGCATTGACATTTATTGCAAGTTTGTATTGTTGAACTGTGTACAGTACACACTTTAATAGAACAGATACACTTACAACTAAGTGTGCAAAATGCTTTGTACTTGAAATGCCACTTTGTTTCAGAGTCCAAACAGCTCATCCTGATCTTGTTGGCAGACTTCTAATGTGGTTGGAGGTACAAATCCAATGGTGCTGAGTTTGCGATACCTCATGGCCTACTGACCACAAAAGTGAGGAGGGAGGTGATTTCTGATGTATTCACTTGTCCCTTCTTTGCTCTTTGTCTAAAAGAGTAATCTGAGGTTACTTCCGTCTCCCTTTCTCAGACCCATGCATTGAGCAATTCTTTCTGACTCCCGTCATGGTAGGATCTAATTAGCAAGGTGCCTATCCCTATAATGTATTTTCTGTAAATAAATCATCTTTCTATTGTGGTTATTAAATTTATTTTATCATTTTTCAGGCCAGGTTCTTCCTTTCTGAAATACCATACAAATCTCCAATACTTTTGAATTAAGTACTTTGGGAAGGGGGGGGAGAGGCTGGGAACACTTTTGGAATATTTGGAGCACCCTTAGTTACGTTTGAAGCAATCTGATTTGAACTCAGAATAAGCCTGTTCAAATTCAGAATGATTTGGGTGCTGCTAATGAAAACAGTTTGCATTAGGCTTTTTTTTTTAATCTTAGTTTTGAAACAGAGGTGGATATAGTTATGCAAGCATCAGTTGCCAATTTCAATGGAATTCCTTGATAATTTTGTGAAATAATTATAATAATAATTTTATAATATTATAAATGTTATAATAATTTAGTTAAAAACCTCAAAGGTAATGTCAGCACGTAAGAGAAGTAGTGAAAGAGCAACCCCTAATCTATAGTGAAAACATATTTGTGGTTAAACATGTAAGTATTCAAAATACAGTGAGAAATGGAATGTGATTTAATGTTTATTTGAACCAAATCAATCTTCATTTCTGAAGAGAAGAATTAGTTTCCAGCATTCCAACTTAGCAAATTTTTTCAGAGCAGAATGCTTTACACAGAAATTTGCTGAAATCACAAATTTTTCCTTTGTATAGCTTCTAGAGCAGGGGTGTCCAAACTTGGCAACTTTAAGACTTGTGGACTTCAATTCCCAAAATTCCCCAGCCAGCTCTGGGGAATTCTGGGAGTTGAAGTCCACAAGTCTTAAAGTTGCCAAATTTGGACACCCCTGTTCTAGAGCCTGGGGAGGGTGTTCTGTCTCTATGCATAGCTTACTTAGTCATGAATTCAGGCACATCCTGTTCACGCTGTGGGTGCATGTTGGACAGAGCTTGCATAATGGGAGGTTGAAGTTTGGGGTTTTGGACTCAAAAATTATGCTCATTGCAGAGCTCACAGGATGGTCTCGTTCAGCTTAACTATTCTGAGATTAAATGGATAAACCAAGATATTTCTTATAAACCATGATGAGCAAAGTCTATTTGTGCCCATGTCATTTCCTGTGCCTTTAGGAGACAATCTTGACAAAAACTTAAAACCTGGCACAGCTATCTTCTTATCATTTGAAGGCAGCAAAATTAGTGTAAGCTGAAAATAATGTTCACATACCTTCTTTAAAAAGGGAGAGGGAAATCTCTCCCTGAAAAGTCCAGTGAGGAAAACGCCACCTCATTTCCTATTTTGCATAGTTGTCTTAAATATGAAGGTAGTGTATGGTTACTAAAAGACAGATCTCTGAAAGAAGGATTAAAGATTGCAATGACAGAATTAGATACATACTTTGGCTTCCTCAATAGCAAAGTGAGATCTGCCCCATTAAAAGGAAGTTTGCTATCTCTGTGGTTGCAGTTATTGCTGGTTTAAAGCAACAGATCCTCCTTCCCAAATCATATAAGAATGTAATATGGGTCACGTCTGTGAAGAAGCAACACAGCCGGAAAGGAAAAGGCTCTGAACAAGATGCTTTCAGAAGATGAGAGAAGTTTGTGAAGTAGACAAGAACATTGCCTGTCACCCATCTGACCTCCAGTTTCCCCAAGGAAGAGGAACAGCAGACAACTAAGCAGACAGACTGAGGAACAAACGTAAGAGAAGGAGTGGCAGAATCTGGGGGTGGAGTGAAAAGAGGAATCAGCCTTACATAGCCACAAGAAAACCAAGTTCAACCTTGAGTTCCATTGAGCCTCAGCTAACCCTAAGCAGCTGTTAACAGTTAGGAAGATTCTTATGTATAGACATGATGAGTGATAAATCAGTTTAATTGAACCTTCAGGTATGGATGCAACCTTTTGTGCCTGGCAGCAACTCACAAAGAGGACAGTTTTTTGTAAATCCACACCTGTTGCTTTCTTTAGAATAAAAAAGATATGGTGCTAAATTTTAAGGATTTCCAAACTATGGGGCCCCAGACTTCTCAAGCTTGGCCATTTTAAGCTGGGTGGGCTTCATCTCTCAAAAGCTCTGGCTGGGGAGGGCTGGAATCCACATGTCTTAAATTTGCCAAGATTGAGAAACTGTGTTGGGAGCTCTGATATGTCCTTTAGCCTCTGTTTTTTCACTTCAGTTTGAAGTTGCTATGGGAAAAGATAATGTCGCAACATAACAATGACATTATGGAAGACTGCAGTGAGTAATTGTCAGTGCATATTAAGCAATGCATTATGGCTGGACTTTTGATTGTTGAAGGAATCCTGAAATTCACCACTAGATGCAGGTTATTTATGTCGACATGAGTACTGTGCATCTCTGGGCCATAGGATATAAAGAGTGGACTGGGAAGAACTGATTTGTGTGATCAAGAACGAAGTGGATGACCTATGACAGCTGATGAATTTTAGATGAGAAATTTTGATTTAAGGACAATTGGCAGATTGCTCAAAGTGAAATTGCTGTCAAGCTTGCAATTTACAGGAACATATCATATGGATTACATATCTGAATTCTTATTTTTAGAAGGATTGTGTAAAATAGGTTCCTCGCAAGCAGAAATGAAAGTTCAGGGTTGAATGGAATTTAAACGTAGCTCTCCCAGTTTCAGTCCAAGCTCTTCAGTATTTTATGTTCATCTACTTTCATCCAATGCTCTAAATGTGTTGTTGATATTCAAAGTTGTCCCTTCAGTTCTGATGTTTTATTATTTCTCTCAAATATAAAGAATATAAAGTATTTATTATTTTGGAGCTATTTCTTTTGGTCTCAGTTTGGAGAAAAATGGCTTTTCACTCACTGAATGATTTTTGACTTGCACTCAACTTTTATTGTATGTTTGAATGTGAGAGGAGATTGTTACAAGGTATGATCTGGATTTTCAAAATTTCTTCAAAGTGAATTAAAATGATAATTGCATCATTCCCTCTGCAACTCAATGACTTTTCTCCCTCATGCCAAGAGGCACTTTGTTCTATAGAATTTGGAATAGGAAGTGTCACCTTTTTTGTTTGAAAGAGAATATTTTCTGAGTCCTCATGAGAAGAGAAGTTTGTATTGCTGATCTACTGGTAACTGACTAAACACAGCTTGTATTTGCTGTCTTTGCTGTCTTACTGTCTTCTAGACTCACGCCAGTCCGGCTTCCGACCTGGGCACAGCACAGAGACAGCCTTGGTCGCGTTGGTTGATGATCTCTGGAGGGCCAGAGATAGAGGTTGTTCCTCTATCCTGGTCCTATTAGACCTCTCGGCGGCTTTTGATACCATCGACCATGGTATCCTATTGCGCCGGTTGGAGGGGATGGGAGTCGGAGGTACCGTTTTGCAGTGGTTCGGCTCCTACCTCTTCGACCGGAGGCAATGTGTGTTGACAGGGGGACAGAGGTCGACCCCGAGGCCACTCACTTGTGGGGTGCCACAGGGGTCGGTCCTCTCGCCTCTCCTGTTCAACACATATGTGAAGCCTCTGGGTGAGATCATCCGTGGTTTTGGGGTTGAGTATCACCTCTACGCTGATGATACTCAGCTGTATATTTCAACTCCAAACCACCCCAACGAGGCTGTCGAAGTGATGTCCCGGTGTTTGGAGGCCGTCGGGGTCTGGATGGGGGACAACAGACTTAAACTCAACCCCTCCAAGACTGAGTGGCTGTGGCTACCGGCACCTCGATTCAGCCAGCTGATTCCATCGCTGGCCATAGGGGGCGAGCAATTGCCCCCTGTGGAACGGGCGCGCAATTTGGGCGTCCTCCTTGATGCCCGGCTGTCAATGGATGACCATGTGGCGGCCGTGGCAAGGGGGGCGTTCCACCAGGTTCACCTGGTGCGCCAATTGCGCCCCCTACTGGACCGGGATGCCCTACGCACGGTCACTCATGCGCTGGTGACGTCCCGCCTGGATTACTGCAACGCTCTCTACATGGGGCTGCCCTTGGGACGCGCCCGGAGACTGCAGTTAGTTCAGAATGCAGCCGCGCGGGCTGTGATGGGGAGTACGAGGTACTCCCACGTAACACCTCTCCTGCGCGAGCTGCATTGGCTACCTGTGGTTTTCTGGGTGCGTTTCAAGGTGCTGATTACCATCTTTAAAGCGCTCCATGGCACGGGACCTAGTTACTTGCGGGATCGCATCCTCCCACATACATCCCTGCGGCCAATACGCTCACACAGGGAGGGACTTCTCCTGGTGCCATCCACTGGACAATGCCGGCGGGCGACACCGAGGAGTAGGGCCTTCTCTGTGATGGGCCCAACCCTCTGGAATGACCTCCCCCCTGACATTAGAACCACTTCTGACCTCCGCTCCTTCCGGCAAAAACTGAAGACTCACCTGTTCCGATTAGCAGGCCTGGCATAATTCAACTGTCCCTCCTGGCAAACGTACTATATCTGGTTATTTTAGGGTTTTTTTAATTTACTGTATTTGTTTTTAGGGGTTTGAATTTATTTTATATCTGCTTTGTACAGTTCTTTTAACGGCATTTTAACCTCCTCCATGTCAACTGTCAACTGTACATATTTAATTTTATTGTATCTTGTTATATTTTGTATGAACTGTACACCGCCCCGAGTCCCTTTCGGGAGAGGGGGCGGTCTAGAAGCATTAAATTAAATTAAATTTAAATTAAAATTGTTCCAACTTTTCATTTTCTCTTTGAAGGTTACAAATCTGAGAGGTCTGATAGGGTATCTGATGTCATGTCTTCAGCTAGCAGAGTCATAACTCTGAAGATTCAGAAGACTTACATTGTTTTTCCAAGATCACATTTTTTGGGGGGGGGGTATTTGAGACACATGGTCTTTTCTTCATACCCTGCTCTTGGGATTTTATAATTATCCACGTGACTAATCTGAATTCTCTTTTTTTTCCCCAGATGTGGCCCAACTTATTCTATTTGAGAGATAAATAAAGTTTATTTATTTAATCCTTGCTTCCACCATCCCAAAACGTTCAGTTTAGAGTTATGGCCCTGTGAATACTCTCTCTTGTAAATTACTTTTGAGGTCATGTAGTATTCTAGATTCAGTTTAGTGTAATGGTTAAGGCACACCAGGGTAAAAACTAGGGGACTGAGAATGTTAGTCCTGCCTTAGACACAAAGCCAGCTGGGTGACCTTGGGCCAGCCATTATTTCTTCTTTCTTCTAGGAAGAAGGCAAGGACAAGCCACTTCCAAAATCTTGCCCCCCAAATTGCAGAGACTTGTCCAGGCACTCATCAGGAGTAAAAACATCATATGCATGGACATACATGCAGGTATTTAAAATGAAAGTGTTTGTAGTTTATATTCTGTTCCTCGTTTACTCAAGGATCAGCTTATGCTCGATTTAAACATAATTTTAAAACAAAATACTGTACCATTTAAAAATAAGATTATATAAAGAGATAGCATAAGATATGTTTCTATATAGTTGAATTCCACAAACCCCTCCTGGGTGCTTAATTATGGAATGATTGTCACAAAATTATTAGTCATTTCTTTTTTTTATCCTACATTCTTGATAAGAAAGTGGCCAATTAAAATGTACGCGCACTCCAGAGCAATCTATGGTTGCATCCCAATCTAGACTCCACATGTGGCTCAGTTCAAAAGCAGGTACTTGATACTGTCTTCATTTATATGACAACAGTTTGGTCCAACACTATTTTTGAGGTGTTTTTTTTTTTAAAAATCAACATGCCTGTATCATACTTTGTAATAGCTAATTGTATTTTTAGATTCTGTTAATCATGCAGTGTCTTAATGTAAGTTCTCCCCAAGTTCTTTCATTCCCTGCCATTCAATTTTTCCCAATACAAGTTTTAAAATGTGAATTGCATGAACATGTTCCTTTATAAACATAGCAACTGATTACATGCAACTTCTGTAAAATAAGTGGTATGTTTTTTTTTCCCCAAATGTGTTTTTTTCATTGAACTTTGATCATGGAAAAATTAATATTGTGGGATTTTGTTTGATGCTAGAATTTATACTACTGTGAAAACTAGTGGCACCCAAATTTACTCTCAGTAAAATCCATGGATACGTTTAAACTGCCAGGTATATCTATGAAATTCAGAAAGCAAACCTCTATGTCACGACATTATTTTTAATGTTTTTGATTGCTCTTTGCCAATGTAACTGAAAGTATTAATTATAGGTTTCATTTTATACTACATTTTCATAATTCTTTTGGTATCTCTGCTTCTCTAAACTTTCGACATTTCAATAAAAGGCAGGAAGCCTTCTGTGACCTGACTTAGACATTGCAAGGGTGATCACCATTGCAACATTTTCATGGGGTTGCCATTTTGCTTTGTAGTAGGAACAGTGGTACAACGTGGAAACAATCTAAGCATATATTTGCATGCAAAGGTAATATGCACATCTCAGCTGCTAATCTCACATAGAATCTCTTGGTGAAATCATGCCCATGTGCAGGCAGAACAACAGAGACAGGCTGACCTTTCCTTTCAACCTAACCAAAAGGACAACAACCGTGGTCATTCCTACCTGAATCTCCTGTGTTTTAATGGCAGCATAGCTACTAATAGAACTTCTACTATAACAGGATGTATTGCTATGGCCACGGGATAAAATCAGACAAATGGAAGGGTGTGTTCTTAGAGGTTATAAAATTCTGCCTATTCCTTCAGATTGCAATAATTGCAATGTCAAATCAGTAGAGAAGCTGGCTAAACACTTCATTAGCAAAGGTGAGAATAGGTCATGGAAATTGGTCTGGGAGCAAACGTTAAAGGAATCATAAAGGAGAAGATATAGAGGGAAGTTTCACCTTAGCTATTCCGGGAAAAGGAAAGGAGCTTGGTTATTGCAGCGCTGCAACCAAGCTGTCACAGGGAAAGAATACCCAGTTAGTTGCTAATAAAACACCTATTGCCTAAAAGTTAATTCTTCATTTGCTATGTATCTCAGAGGCACGGATGACATATGGGGGAGCAGGGAGAAAGATTGATTTATCTGTCATCTTATTTTGATAAGACTAGAATCGGAGAGCAAGTAAATAAAATGGCCATTGCAACATTCTGTCAGTTTTAAATGTACACTGTTGGTGTCAGGGACAAAGTAGAGAAAGGGTGAACTATCTCTTCTGCTTCCTAGGTATTTCTTCTTGAGACATTGGATTTCCTTAGATCCCTTGTCCTGGGGGATTTCCATATGCATGCTAAGTTTACCCAATTGGCAATAGTTCAAGATTTCATGTCTTGTATGACAAACATGAACTAGCTTCAATTGATACCAGACTCCCATATGTAGCAGAGCACCGATTGGATTGGTTTTCTGCTCAGGTAGAGCTGGTGATTTAAAGATTGGATTGCCCCATGTGACTCCATTGTGATCCCCACACCAACCTCAGTTTTGTGCTGATGTGAATCCCTGAGGGGTTAGTTAAAATGGTCTAATCCAGGTGCCTTTGATGAATGTAAATGGTTTCCTGAATAAACCTGGGGAACCTTCTTGGTGATATTGTCACCAAGACATTGGACGTGTGGGATATTGGCACTATTGCTTATATGTGTCCCATCACAACCTGTGAGGGTGTTTCCTTTTCTGCAGCCATTGTGTCTCCACAGAATAGGCTGGCACTGCTCTTCTGAAGTGTGTAGCGTCCCCACCAATGTGAAGGGAGGGCACAGAAATAGTTTGTGGCTCGAGATGAACTACTTGCCCTGGCCTTTTTCAATGTAGCTGATCTGACTGAAGAAGAAGAAATGCCTGCCTCCTTCTCTTCACCAGAATCCCATCCCTTGAATCTCATTGGAAAAAAAAACAGCTGCTGCATCTTGGAATCTTCTAAATTCACTACATCCCCTCTTTCGATCTTTCTCACATGCATTTGTCTAGTCAAAATACCTAAGTGATTCCTATGAATAGAATCAACCTGGCATAAAACCCCATTCCCTCCAGCTCAGTTTTAAAAAACCTGACACTGCAGCAATAAAGCCGGAAGGTAGTATACCTGCAATTTTGTAGTCAGAAGCCTTTCAAAATAGCTCCAAAAAAAGTTGGTTATTCTATGAGCTTCAGCAGTGGGGAATAAAACTGGAACTGATCTAGGTGTGCTTTTTGTTTGTAGATTCTTGTAAGTTTTCTGAGATGGAGAGTGGCTTTTAAGCCCACGCACAATAAGCAGCGGCATTCTTGCCCGGATGTGTGTTATGCTAGCTAGAGTGACACTTGCACTTCAGCCATATCTGCTGTCATCTTGCTCCTTGAACCTGATCCCTTGGTTTGCATTGCTTAGGGAATCTCAGATTCTTGGCTTCAATTACCATATCACCCTGCCTGGACAGAAAGCTGGAACTTGTTCTGCAGTTTGATAAACATGTTGCCTCTAAGATTTATGACCAGCCTGTTTATGTTGTACCGGAATTAAGTAAAGCAGCGGAAACTTGTCCCAGCCCTAAACTGAAAGTCAGGAGAGACAGCCTTACAGCAGAAAAATGAACATCAATCTATTTGCACAATTACCAGCAACTTTTACAGCTCTGGAGACACAATAGCTCCTCCTGGTCTCTTTTATCACTCTAGGAGTGCCCAGTCTTCCTCTGGCCTTCTCCCCAAATATGAAGGCAGTAGAGAGAAATGTCCTCCATTCTTAGGCCAAGACAACTTTATAGCTACAAAGACTTCTGAATCCCATCTAAATTTCTTTTTTTTTTAAAAAAAAAAGAATTTTATTGGTTTTTACAAATATTTATAGGAAAGGGTAAATAGGTACAAGAAAATTTTGACAGCTACATCATGTGAAAGGTAGAAATCCCCCCGAAACTCACAATTTTTACAGAAAAAAAAGAATCAAAAATTAAGAAATAAACATTGGCAGCTTTTTGTTTTGCATTATATCAACAATATGTTCAATCATCTTTTATGTCACTTCCAACAATTACATTATAACAACAATTGCAATAATGTTTCAAGCTTATTTTTGTGACCTGAGTCTTTTCACTGTTGCTTCCTCCCCCCTGTCTTCTGGCAGAGCCATGGCCCCTCCCCCCCTCATATCTTGTGTACTGTCCCCTGTTCCATCTAGAAAGGCACTGTATTTTTCGATGAAAGCCTCTGCCTCCACAACTGTATTAATTCTAATTCTAGTGCCCTCCCAGAAAATCACCATTCCTTCTGGCAATAACCATCTGAACCAAACTCCTTTATTATATAATTTCTTTGATAAAGAGGAATATTTATTCCTCTTATCTCTTACTTTCTTCGGAATTTGTTTAAGGATGGTTATTTCTTTGTCTTTATATTTTAGTGGTCCCACCCTTTGAGCTCCTAAGACCTCATCTCTTGTAGTCTTTCTAAGAAATTTAACATGTATTTCCCTTGGAACATTGTGTGTTCTAGGGTATGCTGAATTGATCCTATAAATCAAATCAATATCCCACCATAGCTGTTGTTTATCTCTTTTAATATATTCTGCTAAAATTGTGGTCATGATCTCCTTAAGGTCTTCATTTTCTGTCTCTGGTAAGTTTTGAAATCTAAGAAAAAAAGACATTCTTTCAAATTCCATTTTTATCATATGATTTTCAAATTCTCTATTCCCCTTCTGGACAATCTTAACCTCCTCCTTCAGCCCAGTCATGTCTTCCTCCAATACACCTATTCTCTGTTTATTTTGTGTTGCTTGTTGTTGCGTTTCTCTGAACTGATCATTTAAGTCTGCCAGTTGTTTTTTCAGTTCGTCTTGTCCCTTCATAATATTTTGAAACAGTTGGGCAACAGATAAGTCCTTTGAACTCTCTTCAGTTGTTTTAGGTTGTAGAAATGAGGCCATTTGTGTCTGTTGAGTAATCGGGCTAGACGTAGAAGATGTCAGGGCCAAGGATGCCTTACCAGGCGATGGCTTTTTAGGACCCATGTTAAGTTCAGAGATAGCTGTAAGTCGTATAAGAAGAAATGGCATCTGTGGAATGCACAGCTGGGAGAGGTCGTGAGGCAAACAAGCCCAGAAGTGATAGTCTTCCTATACAGCTCCAAGCCAAAAGATAAGAATCAAATGTTCCAAATCCAAGGGGACCACATAAGAAGAGAGGCCCCAGGAGATCTCTGGGGTGTAGGGTAATATAAAGCCAGAAATCCTTTCAAAGGGGAAACTTCATTCGTAAAAGCAAAGAAGAAGGAGGAAGTTGGCCATCTTGGCTCCGCCTTCACAGGGGATCAGAAAGCAACATATCCAAAGTTTCCAAAAGGTAGTTTAAAAGAATCAACTCAGCAGTCATCTCTTGCAATAGTTGCCAAAGTCATACTCCCATTGCTTAGTGGAAGTGAAAGTTAACTTTTAACTCTCTCTCTCTCCTCTGAGAGAGAGAGATATTCTAAGTGTCACTTTTCCGAGGGGGTGGTGGAAAATCCCCCCCTCCAATCTTAACACTTCAAAGGATTGAATCCACAATTTAGAAATGCTGCTGCTCATCAATTAGGTAGATTTAAAAGAGATTGAGGGAAACTTCCCACCTCACCGGACTTCAGCTGTAGCATCTGATTAATTGTTTCTTTCCAAGCTCCGTTTGGCGAAGGCGCACAGCGACAGCGCGCAGCGCTGCCATGCACCCCCATGCTCCCCGGCTCCTGGGGCGAGGTTGGAAACCCCCCTGCGGCTGCCGCCAATCCAGGGGGTCCCAACGAGCCGCCCTACGGCAGGGAGCCCCTCCAAGGCCCTCTGTGCTCCTAAAAGGAGCCCACCGAAGAGATGAGTGGCGGACGCACAGGTCCGTCGCCTTCAGGGACCGGAAGTCATCCCAGAATCCCATCTAAATTTCTATGCCATCTAAAATTCTATTACTAACAGACTCAGCAGCCAGTTTGGGCAATTCCTTATCTCTTAGAGCAGAGCCCATTTCTCTCAGCTTTTGCAGGCTTCATAACATAAGTTACAATACTTACTCAATTACAACTAAGAATGTCTCTCATGTTTATGTGTGGTTTAGATTTTCTTGGAGTTGAATTAAGCTGTGCAAAAAGCATGTTGGGTGGACTCATCATGAGTGAGAAGAGCAAGTTAAATTAGTCAGAATGGAATAGGATCAAAGTGATCTAGGGATTAAGATAGTATTAAACAGGTGTTAGACTTTAATCCTAATTCAGGAGGAGACTGCAAACAATCTGCGTTATACAGATCTGCTAACTCAATTTCAGCTATATGGGTCCAGCAGATGAAGCTGTGATATGATTTGTTGGGTTTCGGCAAAGTAGGTTATCAACCTTGCCAATGTTGCATGTAAATGAAGGCTTATTGTGCATCTCTGCAGTGGCATCTGAGGTATTGTAGGCTGGCTGCTGCAGCCCTTCCTGCTCCCAGGTCCTTGCCTGACTTCACTCTTTACATTAAAGAAACATCTGAAGTTTAGCAATGGAGAACTATCATATTCTAAAAGAAAATGTAATCTCCATCATTATCTTGATTTCCCACATCCTTTCTCAGAAATAAAAATGAGGTCGGCTGAAGGTTCAGATTTAATCTAGAAATTGTCTGTTCAGCAAAGGACAAATATACGTAAGTACCAGGCATGATCCCACTGAAGAGACAGGGTCAGGGACCAGAGTGGTGCTCCATCACTGGAGGTTTTCAAGAAGAGATTGAAAAGCCATTTATCTGAAAATAGTACAGAGTTTCCTGCTTGAGCAGAAGATTGGATTGGAAGACCTCCAAGCTCCCTTTCAAGTCTCTTATTCTGTTATCAGCTTAGGTATGGTGGCCATTTGTTGAGAAGAGAATTTACCGAGCTGCATATTACAAAATTGTTCTCAGATTGTCCACCAGCCCATAAAGAGACTAAGGACCCCTGTTTGATGGCTAAAAACTGGGAGACTGTGAGTTGTAGTGCTACCTTAGGCATGAAAACCAGCTGGCTGACTTTAGGCCACTCCCTCCCTCTCCCAGTCTGACATCTCACAGAGTTGAGAATTAATACATGCCTTTTCCCCCCACCTTTAAAATCCTGTAAAGACAGTATTGCTCTCTCCTTTACTAAATACTTATCACATTCCAGAATGAGTATTTTACACAGGATGCCTCTCTTAAACATTTAAATGTTACTCTGGAACCGATCAGCATTAAATTTCCCCCAATAGACAATTCCATCCATTGTAACCGTTCTTACAACTGAGTTAGGCAGTAGAAGAGTCCTATCTGATGTGCAATGATTTAGAGGCCTAAAAGCTTCCTCCATAAACTGAATAAAATTGATTTCTTATTGTTTTAAAGGATTCAGGAAGCCATCAGCTGAAGGAAATTATAATATTCCTTAAGGCAATAGTTTAAACAACTTCCTCAGGTGTGACTGACACCTAACAGAATTCTCTTGATGCAACTTTTAATGCTGAGTATTGCCTAGTAGTGACATTTAAGTCTGGACCTCTTCATTTTCTGTTATTTAAAAGTTGTAAGTTCTATTGTCTTCTGTAGATTCTTTTTTTTTAAATTCAGGGAAATAAGCACGTGAGAGGGTGGAGTAAAGGAAACACATATTTCCTGAAATGACATGCTGTTTTTTAGTACTGCTTCTATTCCATTTATCAAGCTTGACTCTCTGTTCATCTGACTAAGCGAGCGGTCTTTTGGGCTTCAATTTTTGGTCCCTCAAGCTGGTTAAAATGTCAACTTTTCTGCTTCAGATCATGGCCGTCCTTGTCGTCTGCTGGGTGCCTACTAGTAAGTACTAAATATTCCAACACCCCCCTCCCAAACTAAATTTACATCTGGTATAGCTGGTGGAATTTAGAAGCTGACTAACAAAAGAGCAAAATGGAGAAAGGCACACGTCAAATAGAATATCCTAATTTCTGTGAATGTTTTATATATAAAGAATTTCCTCTGATGATAAGTTGCATGCAGTTATCTTAAAGTGATGGTAATATACTATAATATATAGCAAAAAGGTGGGAAATCTTTAGTTTACCTGAGATAATGCAGTTTTTTAAACAATAGCCTATTTAACATTTTATAACATTTTCTATGGAAGGGGAAATTTCTGATACAGCTACAACTCACAGGAGCCTTAATTAGTATAGAAAAATATGAGTGATATCTGGAAGTATAGTATAATATCTGCAAAGTGTGTACTAGGTTAACACATCAAAATAGGCTACACAGTGAGACTTTTTTTAAAAAAAAAGAGTATTGCCCTTAGATTGCAGGAAATAAGAACATTAGATCACATTTGAAGGGCAAACTTAATTGTTAATATATGTGATTCTGATGCTGTCCTCTGATGAAGTTTTTCAAGCTCAGTTAATAAGGATTTGATGTGCAGGCACAATGTGTGTGTACATGAAAATGAAATGAATTGAACAAAACTCAAGGCTATCAGAACATTTTTCCTTGTGTTCTGACTCCTCTTCTGGTTCAGCTGAAATGCCATCCATTATTAGTCCATTAGTCAGAAGAAAACTACATGACACAAAACATTTGCTGCTTTTATTGTTGATCCTTGTCTTGCCACAGGAAAGATGCTATCGTATGGTGGAATTATCACATACTGTGTGCAGGGGACATTAAAGAAAGATTTTGGTGGATTTCTTTTTGCCTCCCTCGATAAACATAACCAGCAGGAAAAAAATACATCACTCTTCTGAACAACGTGGATTGTGAAATGCATTTGGAAGGACATGTACCGTAACCCCCCCCCCCCATGCCACTGACAGCTACTAATTGCTGACAGGTACATGGGGTAATATAGTCTAGTCCTCCATCCATACTTTATATGTAACAGCTGACAGGAACATGCGAAAGCTTGTGTGGTGCTACATGATTCCTGGTGCACCTTGCAACCTTTCCATGCCTTTGTCATCTCTTAAAGTAGCTGTTTTAAAACATGAGTTTAGCCCTCTTCTGAAAGAACCTTAAGCCCATGTGAAGTAATCCAAGTCACAGTTTAAAGGATCAAAGAGATGGCTTGTGCAGTGCTGAGAAAAGTCTACCTTCTGATTGATAACTACCTTGTACTACCTATCAGCTGATAAGACAGACTATTTTCAACACCCCGTATTACCTGGGTTCAAAAGCTGACAGACAAGGGGAGAATTGTACCATGAAGCCGCAGCAAGAGATCCTCCTCTCAGGCTATAATTAGTGCATTGCTGCTGCCATCATTGGTCACCTGCTATTTAGGCCAATATATGTCCTTAAGCCAGGATTGGCTCACAAATCTGGTAGGTAAAGGGAAACCCTGATTTGAAAGAATTGGATTCTCCTACTGCCCACGCCAAATGATCCTGGAGGACAATGCCCAAGAATACTAACAGCTGAGGGCACCCTACGTTGGCTTGGGTTTGGGTAGTAGGGCATAAGCTGAAGGCAAAATCAGGAAGACATAGCAGGAAAAGGAGATCTCCAGAGCATGTTCATGGGTCATTAGGTGCAAGTGGAGGCAGTAAGAAAATCCAAACAGCATTATTTCTCAGCAACTTTGGAACACAAAGGTGGACTGCACTACTCTATGTAAGACTTACTGAAAGAAAGTACAGTTTCCATTTGTTTAAAAGGGGATACAGTAATGCCAGGAAATATTGTCTCCTAGTGGATTGTGTCCTGTTAGTAGAAACTCACTCTCTCACACTTCATGAAATTCAAACCTTCCCTGTCTATGTCAAGGGAGAGCAATTTGTTATGGTACCTTGCAGATGGGGTCATATATCTGCAACAGCAACCAAATAGCCATCTTTTCCACTTCCTCGTGACAGTTTGAAGACATCTGTGATTGTTTTGAAGCCTATCATCCTTGCATTGCTGAAGAAGAGGGACAAATAGTTATTGTCGACTCTATGTTGCCTAGGACTGAGGATACATAAGTTGGTTCAAATCCACACTTAGCCATGGAAGCTTGTCAGATAATGTCCAAACAGTCAAGTTCTCCCATCAAAGCCTACATGACAAGCAGCGGTCAAGGAAGGGTGAATGATAAAAAGTAGTTACGGTATGCTTCCATTGCAGTACGAACTCTGCTACTTTCCTACATGTGTCCGGATGTTGAATTGAAAGTATGTACATCTTTAGGATGCTTCTGTTCCCAAGGGTGTTGTTAGAAAAAAAGAGGAAAAATAGATTATGTACATTATCTTTTGCACCTGTTAAAGTTTTCTTATTTATTTATTTATTTATAAGGATGTATATACTGTCCAGACTCTAAGATTCCGGATGGTTTGCAGAGCAAAAATAAAATATTTGCATCTTAACACTGAGAGAATAGAAGAAAAGCAGCTCAGTAGCAACAGCCAAGCAAACAATTGCAATTGGTCAGCACCTTCTCCTTGAGACCTGATATATAATAAATCAGAAAATAATGCATAATTCATAAATCCAAACAAAGCATATTAATCCAAATCAGGAGACAAAATATTTCGAAGTCACAATGCAAGAATATTTAGTACAAGCATTCTAAATACTCAAGAATAAGTAAATAAGGGGATAAGGAGCATCCTCTCCTGCAGCTGAGATTTCAAATCCCTTGTATTTTCTATGCTCAAATTTCATTCAGCTGCTGCTATTTTGAATTCTCATTGTCCACTGGTTATGTCCAAGGTCATACCAATTAAAACTGACGCCATTTTGATTAATTCCCAAAGTAAAACATTAAATTATTTGTTTATATGATTTCAAATTGGCCTTTTCGTTTGTTTTGATATTTATTACTTTCTATATTTGTGTCTGCCCTTTTTATATTTGCTGTTTTAAATCTATTGTTCTGCTCTACCCAGATCTGCCTTCAAAGAGAGGAGCAGCTATAAGAATTTAATTAATGAATAAATATATAAAATTAATTTATTATCTGCCATCAAGTCATTGTCAATTCTTAATGACCACATAGATAGAACTCAGATCCATAGATAAAAATAAATTATGTAGATTTAAACCATGGGCTCTGCATGACTTTCATGTCCATTTAAAGCAGGGGTGTCAAACTCGATTTCATTGAGGGCCGCATCAGGGTTGTATTTGACTTCGGGGGGGGGGGCTGGATTGGGCATGGCCAGCTCAACATCACTCCCATTGTGGGTCCCTATGATGGTTTGTGCGCTCTGCCAGTGAAATTGGGCTCCCAAGCTCCGTTTTTGGTTGCAATGGCCTCCTGCAACCCTCTGCTAGTGAAAATGGAGCTTGGGAGGGCACTCCACCCAAGCTCCATTTTTGCTGGCCGAGGCACCACAGGCAGATCTAAGGTTGTTTCCATGGTGACCCCGTGGGCCGGATCTAAGCACCCCGTAGACTGGATCTGGCCCCTGGGCCTTGAGTTTGACACCCCTGATTTAAAATGACTTGCCTGAAAAGATCCCACCAAATAATCCTTTCTAGTTTGCAATTAGCCTGATTAAAGGTTGGTTTGATTCAGGGTCTCTCTTTCAGTAAATGTAATATTTTGTTCAGCATATTCACAAAACAAGATGCTAGTTTAGGTGTTATTAATGAAGGCTATAAATAAAATAAGAAAAAATAAATAAGAATGCTTTAAAAAGTACTCCTACACAAGGATGGTGCCAGTTGGTTTATTATTTTTATATACAACTCAAGGTGGTGAATGTACCTAATGCTTCTAATTTCCCCACAACAAATAACCCTGTGAATGACCAGGCGCTGTTTTATAGATCTAATTTTGGTTTGTCTAGATCCCTTTAGAAATCTCTGCTACTATCTGGGTCTGTGTGTCGGCTTATTATGCTTTAATGGAAGGCAGAGATGCTGAAGAATATTTTCCTTCCCCCATATTGCTCAAATTGTTTGCCAACCCTGATTCATCCATTCTTTTTCAGTTGGGAGGGAGTAAAAAATCTCAAGCAAGGATGCACCCAATTGACCTTTTTTTAATTCTGCCTACTCATAGTACACAAATATCACAACGGCACTTTTTTCTACCCTAACTTCATGGTGTTCCTTTCTTTTTTCACACAGTCCATGGGTGTGACTAATAAGCACCAGTAGCACTTCCCCTTCTAATTCTGAGACCATATTCTGTCTTAAATGTCTACAAACTATTAGTCTTTGTCACCAGTGGTGGTTTCCTACCGGTTTGAAGTGGTTTGGCCGAACCAGTAGTGGTTTGGTGGCCTGGGTCACTGAAACTGGCAGCGGCCCAGGCTTGCCACGCCCCTGAACCAGTTCTCTGGGCAGCGCCGTAGGTGCCGCCATCTTGCTTTTTGCTTCTGCACACGAGCAGAACAATTTTATTGCACTGCACATGCACATGCAATGCGCATCAAGCACGCACGGCACGTGCATGAGCAAACCGGCAGTAGTGCCTGCTGGGATCTACCCCTGTTTGTCACCCATTACTGGGTGACTGGTAATGGCTGGAAAATGAGACAGCATACGCCATGCTGATATAATTTCCGCTTGACTCAAGGATGGATGGAGACTGTCAACTCAGCAAATGGAATAGGCTGAGAATTTGGAAAGTGCAAAGTGTATCTGGAAGAGGGAATCTGGGGAAAGATAGAAAAAAGTGTTTCAATAATTTGTTCTCTGTCTGCCACACTGGAATGAAACTCTGTCCTTTAGTTGGATCCTCACAATGCAGGACAAGTTACTTCTTGATTTTGAAGCAATGAACTCATGATTGAGAGATGCCTTTTCTCTCTCTTTTGCTCTTTTAAAAAGTTAAAAAACATATCATTAAGTGTGTTCATTTTCTCCTTATCAAATCCAGACCACACTATTACCCCTGACAAAATACTAGGATGTTATCTTGTGCCTCATCCCTCTTCTGTTATTTCTATTTTGGCCCTTATTCTTTGGCTTATTAATGTGTTCAATGGATCATACTAAACAATCTCAAATGAATTATAATGAAATTTTACTACAGCATTAATTTCTTCATTCCTATGGAGATTCTCAATCATTCTGGTCATGTTATCCCAAAGGTGATTTTCAAAAGGCAACTGGACTTTCTTGGGGCTTTTCTTTGAAAACATTTCACTTCTTATCCAAGAAGCTTCTTGGATGAGAAGTGAAACATATTCAAGGGAAAAAAATATCAAGAAAGTCCAGTTGCTTTTTGAAAAGCACCTTTGGGGTATTAATTTATTCATTCCCTCCTGCCTCTATCACTGTATCATTGCTGTGTAGAACCAATATAGAGATTTAACTGCTTCCGATTATGCTAAACGTCAGGGGGTAAATATCTAGCCCAGGGTTTCTCAACTTCGGCAACCCTTAGAGGCATGTACCTCAGCTTGCAGAATTCCCCAGAGTTGAAGTTGAATCTCTCTACATGGGGCTCCCCTTGAGATGCACCCGAAGGCTGCAGCTGGTTCAGAATGCGGCTGCGCGGGCAGTCTCGGGAGTCTCTAGCTACTCCCACGTAACACCTCTCCTGCGCGGGCTACACTGGCTGCCTGTGGCTTTTCGGGTGCGTTTCAAGGTGTTGACCATCATCTTTAAGGTGCTCCATGGCACAGGACCTAGTTATTTGCGGGATCGTATCCTGCCCCATACATCCCTCCGGCCGATTCGCTCACACAGAGAGGGACTCCTCCGGATGCCGTCCACTAGGCTGTGCCAGCGGACGACGCCTAGGGGAAGGGCCTTCTCTGTGATGGGCCGACCCTCTGGAATGACCTCCCCCCTGACATTAGAATGACTACGGATCTCCGCTCCTTTCGACAGAAACTTAAAACCCACCTATTCCAGCTAGCCGGCTTGGCCTAATTCCACCTATCCCACCTCAGTCCTATTTCTAAATTTTTTAAGATTGGTTTTAAGGTCTGTTTTTTAATTTTTATAAATTGTACAGGGGTTGTTTAATCTGATTTTTACTTATGTGTATGATTGTTTGTATGTTTTAAATTTATTCCTGTACACCGCCCCGAGTCCCTCCGGGAAGAGGGGGCGGTCTAGAAATTTAATAAATTATTATTAATTATTAAACTTTAAAGTTGCCAAGGTTGAGAGACTCTGATGTAGCCTATAAGGTGGTCTCTGTGTTCGAACTACCCAGGTGCAGACAGATGCTTACACTTAGCAAAACATGTGGATAGCCAGCAGCATGGTGTGCTCTCAGAACAGAGTTGTATGGGGAAGCCAGCTTAGCATCCATTGCCAAGAATTCCACTGCAGAATTTTGTTTGTCATTTTTCAGTGGGTCTGGCTCAGTACAACAATGGCAGGAAGACAGTTCTGTTCCAAGGGAAAGTGATGTGTGATTTTAAAGTGTGCATTATTTCTTGGCATGTTACAAACAATTGTAAAGCAGGAATGCAATCAATGTCATAGTAAAGGGTTTTTAATGGAGTTGATTGAACAGGCTGTGAACTGATGGGAAACTATTTCTTTTTTCTTGGAATCTTGCCCTTGGACCTGTCCAGGCAAGTTGCTTCCTCTTTGTCTCGGCCTATTCTACTCTGTGAAATAAATGTTGGCAAGCAGACCATCACGGATCACTTCTGTTTTTAATGGAGCTGTAGTTCACCATGGGCAAATGGAAAACCAATGGTTCCATATAACTGGCCAGGAGGGGAATGAAAGACTATCGCTCTGTGCTTTCCAATCATGCACTCCTGTGCACGGAACTGTTTCAGACTTGCCTTCCTTTTGAAGGAGAATTCACTGGTAACTCAATGGTTACTCTCTGATTATTTATAATCACATGACTAGAACATAGTGATGCTATTAACCAGAGTAAGGTGGTGACTTTGGCTAATGGATAAGTGAAGGTAAAGAGGGGGAGGTTGGAGCTTGGGGCAGCGCATCTTGCAGGGTGCCCCTTAGCCCTCCAACAGTAGAAACTGGGGAGGAAGTTGCAGTGATGGCAGCCTTCCCATTGCTACCCAATTAGAGGACTGCCCTTTGGCTCAGATGCTATGGACAATGTTGTTTGAATTCAACTTGAAATCCAATCGACTTTTATATATAGAAAAGATGGAGGGTTCCCAACTGCTCATTCCTTCAGGAGGCATATTGGCTTGATCAGATCTTAGTAAGCAGCAAAATATTTTGAATGGGTAACCGATCTTTACTACTGTAGGATGGCTCTTCTCTATTCTTCAGCCTCCAGTATTTTCCCTCCAGCTGTGCTTATTCATTTGCTCTCAATATTGCAAACCCTGCCTCTGCTTCCCTTTTAGGGGGAGATGAGGTGGATGGAAGAGCATCTTCTTTTCTAGTTTGTGTTGGCTTCCCAATTTTTCGAAGTATAAGACACACCAAGGTTTTGAAGAGGCATTTTTTTTAAAAAAAGTAGGTAGGTAGATATAGGGATAGAGAGGGAGAGCAAGAGAGAGAAATACAGTAGGTAGGGAGGGAGAGAGAGAGAATGGTTAGGTAGGTAGCAGTGGTGGGTTTCAAAGATTTTTAGAACCTCTTCTGTAGGTGTGGCCTGCTTTGTGGGAGTGGCTTGCTGGCCATGTGACCGAGTAGGAATGGCTTGGCAGTCATGTGACTGGGTGGGCATGGTCAACCTGTAAAATGTGGTGAAACTCACTTAACAACGCTCTTGCTTAGCAACCAAAATGTTGGCTCAGAAACTAGCATTTGAAGCATGCAAGTCTTAAAGCTGTCAAGTTCAAGACCCTTGCACCCCTAACCCTTTAGAAAAAACAACCCCAGGGGTGTTCAAACTTGACAACTTTAAGACTTGTGGACTTCAACTCCCAGAATTCCTCCTCCAGTCATGTTGGCTCAGGAACTCTGGCATTGAAGTGTGCAAGTCTTAAAACTGTCAAGTTACAAGACCCTTGCATCCCTAACCCTTTAGAAAAAAAACCCCAGGGGTGTTCAAACTTGACAGCTTGAAGACTTTAAGTTTTAGATAGGACTCTTAGGGGTGGGTGGGGCAATTGGTGAGCCAGCCAATCAGTGATTGGTAGGCGGGGCAAGCGTGGTGCGGACAGGCAGGGGGAGGGAGCTGGAACTGGTTCTAAACAGCACGGGAGATTTGTGGAACCTCTTCTATAGAAGAGGTTAGAACTGGCAGGAACCCATTCCTGGTAGGTAGGTAGGTAGATAAAGGGATAGAGAGAGAGAGAAATAGAGAGAGGTAGAGAGAAGAGAAATACAGTAGGTAGGTAGGGAAAGAGTGTGTGTGTGTAAGTATGTAGGAAGGTAGGTAGCGGGATAGAGAGAGAGAAATAGAAAGAGAGAGAGAGGGAAATACAGTAGATAGGTGGGGAAAGAGAGAGTAGTTAGGTAGGTAGATAAAGGGATAGAGAGAGAGAAATAGAGAGAGAGAGAGAGAAGAGAAATACAGTAGATAGGTGGGGAAAGAGAGAGTAGTTAGGTAAGTAGATAAAGGGATAGAGAGAGAGAAATAGAGATAGATAGAGAGAAGAGAAATACAGTAGGTAGGTAGGGAAAGTGTGTGTGTGTGTGTAGGAAGGTAGGAAGGTAGGTAGAGGGACCCAGAGAGAGAAATAGAAAGAGAGGGGGGAATACAGTAGATAGGTAGGGAGAGAGAGAGTAGTTAGGTAGGTAGATAAAGGGATAGAGAGAGAGAAATAGAGAGAGATAGAGAGAAGAGAAATACAGTAGGTAGGTAGGGAAAGTGTGTGTGTGTGTGTAGGGAGGTAGGTAGGTAGATAAAGGGATAGAGAGAGAGAAATAGAGAGAGATAGAGAGAAGAGAAATACAGTAGGTAGGTAGGGAAAGTGTGTGTGTGTGTAGGGAGGTAGGAAGGTAGGTAGAGGGATAGAGAGAGAGAAATATAAAGAGAGAGAGAGGGAAATACAGTAGATAGGTAGGGAGAGAGAGAGAGTAGTTAGGTAGGTAGATAAAGGGATAGAGAGAGAGAAAGAGAGAGAAAGAGAAATACAGTAGAAATACACTATCTCACAAGGCTGATAGACGCTCATTCTGAAATCCATACTAGACTTTGGAAGGAATTCTCTAAATTATAGCACATCATAAATCAAGTAAAGTTGCACAAGCAGCAATTTTATACTTTATAGCAAGTTTTCTTGGTTTTGATGTGGAAAATGCAGTACAAGTTTATCCAAATTCAATGATCTAAAATGTCCTTATAAATTAAAATATCAGTGTTACAGAGCCATGTACTATAATATCAACAATCTCTGTGGATGTAAGTAAAATATATATTAAATGATAAAAGCAACTTTCAGCTCTTGTGGAATTATCATTGCAATGCAATCTCAACTCAATGACTTTCCAGGAAATATAGATCTATAACTGTGAGTTCGATGAAAAACTGCATCAGTGATTGTCTTTTTTTCCAATGGAAAGTCCAAATTTAAGATTTGTAACATTTTGCATTTGCCTGAATTGTGTTTCAATATTCACATGAAAGACCTGATTTTTTTCTCTCCATTTGACACAGTTGTTTTGCATGCAAAATAGCTGCTTTGTGTTTGGATTGTGTTTTTTCGGATGTCTTGGAAATATTTTAAGCCTATAACATTTCCCCTCCATGCAATTTACCAAGTCAGCTGAAAATGTCTTCTCTGTACAAATGTCTCTCATCTATAGTCCTACCTAGAGCACAGGAAATGAAAAAGCAGGGATTCAAGCTTTTTCCACTGAAAGAAAATTGAAAAAAAACAAGCTGAGGTGTTAGATATTAGCATATACCGAGATAAGTCTCCCCTCTGGTCTGCTACTACAGCGGGAAACAGGTATCCCTCTGATTGGTCGAGGGGCGTACCCGATCCCTATAAAAGGGGAACCCTCCGACCACAGAGTAAGCTGGATCACTACTATTACTAATAAAGAGCTGTTAAGTCACTTCGTGTCCGCAGTCTGTCTCTCGTTGCCCAGATCTAACATTGGCGACGAAGGTGGGATTGAGAGACAGATAGGACGAAGAACGCTACCTCCAGAATCTCCGGATTTGATCCAGCCCAGGAATTCGGCAGCAATTCCGACAGCCATCTCAGATCACTGCAGCGCGGCAAATTCAAACAGAGAAGATGGCGATGCATGCTCCCCCCGCTCCTTTCGACCCAGCAAACGACGAATGGGAAGCCTTCATGATTCGTTTCGAGTGTTTTCTCGAAGCGAACGAATACACGGGGATCACCGATGCGAGGAAGAAAAACATCTTCCTCGGCTACTGCGGAAAGGAAGTCTTCAATACGGCCAGAGACCTCACCGCGCCAACTCCAATACAGGCAGTATCGTGGACAACGTTGCAACAGACTCTGCAAACTCATTACGCGCCAAAACCTTCCCGCCATGTCTGCCGCAAAGAATTCAACATGAGGACTCAGAAGGTGGGAGAATCCATTAATCAATATGTTGCAGCCCTACGAAAAGCAGCAGCTCACTGCGAATACAGGGATCTGGAAGAACACATCTTAGAGCAACTCATCTGTGGGTTAAGAGACATTTCGCTGCAAAAGAAGCTGTTGGCAAACCCGAATTTAACCCTACAGACAGCGTTAAACGAAGCAAGAGCGTCAGAATCAGCGGAGAAATCATCAGTGACCATACAACGAGGGGCCAACATAAACCAGCCAGCACCAAGACAAACCAGAGTGCACTATGAGGACGCAAGCCCCGACTTCGAGAATCCCGAGTTCGAGGACAGTCACCTGATGCAGAGCAGTCACTTGAGGCCTGGGGGGAGACCCGGATTCCGTTTGCCGCCCTGCGCAAGTTGCGGAGGGAATCACCCCAGGTCTACTTGTAGGTTCAGGAACGTTGTTTGTTCGCACTGCAACAAACTTGGGCACATCGCACGAGTGTGCCGGAGCGGAGTCCCTGCCTCACGGCAGCCACCCATGTACCGCCAACAGAAGCCCAACCCAGGGGCTTGGCGAAATCAAAAAGGGCGCCCAGAGAGAAATCCACAAGTGTTTACCCAGAGAGAACATTTCCAAAGAGCTGAACGAGCGTATCCCCAGAGAGATTACTCACAAGGAGTTGAGCGAGCGTATCCCCAGAGAGAATACACACAAAGAGCTGAAAGAGCGTTCTATCAAGACGCTCAACGAGAGTATTTTCAGGATGTTGACGATGAGATAGAGTTGACCCAGAGAGAGGAGTTGCGAACGTATCTCACAACAATACATCAGGTCCGCCCTAAGCGGCCCAAAAGGCTGAGAGTCACAGTCCTCTTGGAGGGCTCACCCTGCGAGCTAGAAGTTGACACAGGATCGACCCTGACGATCATTTCATGGGCATCCATGAAACAGGCTATCCCTAGCCTCAGAAAGAGCCAACTACACGCTCCAGACGTCCTGCTACGAGACTACCAGGGGAACCAAGTCCCCATCGTGGGCCAAGGCACATTCCACATCCGTTTCAAGGACATCGAAGCCCAGCTGCCCGTGACCATCGCCAGCGCGCCATTGCAGAACCTTCTGGGGCTTGATTGGTTTGAAGCCCTGGGGTTAGAAGTCACCGGAATCAACGCCGTGAGAAACAGCAGCGCGGAACAGATTTTTAAGGAGTTCGAGGATGTGTTCAGCCCCGGTCTTGGTAAGTATGTGGGTAAACCAATATCATTCAACTTAGACCCCAAAGTGGCGCCAATCCGACTTAAACCAAGACGAGTGCCTTTTGCACTCCGCCCAAAAATAGATAAAGAAATAGATAAGTTAGTGGAGCAAGGAATCCTTGAGCCGGTAGATCACGCGCGCTGGGAAACGCCCATCGTGACCCCAGTCAAACCAGACGGATCAGTCCGCATCTGCGCGGACTATAAATGCACAATTAATGTCACGCTACAACAGAGCGCATATCCTGTGCCTGTAGTACAGCACTTATTGCACTCGTTGGGGCCAGGAAAGGTATTTGCAAAATTAGACATGGCACAAGCTTACCAGCAACTGCCAGTTGATAGCGCCACAGCGGAGGCCCAAACTATAGTGACGCATAGAGGAGCATTCAAATGCAACCGGCTACAATTCGGCGTTAGCATTGCCCCAGGATTGTTCCAGAGCGTCATGGAACGACTTTTGCAAGGGATACCAGGAGTCGTCCCCTATTTTGACGACATCTTGGTGTCAGCTGCAAACGAGGAGCAATTAAACAAAAGAGTCAGATCTGTTTTGGCCAGAATCAGAGAAAAGGGTCTCCGCCTTAAAAAAGAAAAGTGCCAAATTAACGTGCCTAGCGTAGAATTCCTGGGTTATAGAATCGATGGTCAGGGAATACACCCCACTTCAAAGAAAATTAAGGCGATCCAGGACGCCCCCACACCACGAAACCAGACCGAGTTGCAGGCCTTCCTCGGATTACTTAACTTCTACAGCGTTTTTCTGAGGCAGAAGGCGACCGTTGCTGAGCCACTACACCGTCTACTCCAGAGGAACGCACCATGGAAATGGGGACGATCCGAAGCTGCAGCTTTCGCCGGGGTAAAGCGCCTGCTCACCACTGACTCACTGCTTGTTCAATACAGCCAGACCCTACCGCTGGTATTGACCTGCGACGCATCACCTTTCGGAGTTGGAGCAGTCCTCAGCCACAGGATGCCCGACGGAAAAGAAGCACCCATTGCGTTCTACTCCAGAACTCTTTCATCGTCCGAGAGAAATTACAGCCAAATGGACAGGGAAGCGCTGGCTGCCATAGCGGGAGTAAAGCGTTTCCACGAATACCTCTACGGCCGCGATTTTGAACTGATCACAGATCACAAACCGCTGTTGGGACTTTTGGCGGGAAACCGCCCCACTCCGGTCTCCCTTTCTCCTCGCATGACCAGGTGGACTGTTTTCCTGGCTGCGTATTCATACAAATTGATTCATCGACCGGGCTCCACTCTTGGACACGCAGACGCGCTCAGCCGTTGCCCATTACCTGACATTCTGCCAGACCCCACTCCAGAAGTACCGGTATTGCTCATTGACTGTTTGGATTCGGGACCGGTTTCTTCCTACGATGTTGCAAGGTTCTCCTCTAAAGACAATTTAATAAAACAAGTTCAAACTTGGGTTTGGAGGGGGTGGCCAAAGGGAAATGTGGGCCCGGAATTCAAAATGTTTTGGTCAAAACGGGACGAGCTCTCAGTACTACAAGGATGTTTGTTGTGGGGGGATCGAGTTGTTATTCCGTATGCTTTACGTAAAAATGTATTAGATGCTTTACATATGGGTCATCCGGGGATTGTTAGAATGAAGGCGTTAGCAAGAAGTTACGTGTGGTGGCCAAACATGGACAAAGAAATAGAGGAGTGGGTGGCCACTTGTGACCCATGCCAGGAATCGAGACCAGCACCCCCGGAAGCGCCCGCCACAGAATGGGAGAAACCCAAAGCACCCTGGTCGCGAATACACATCGACTTCGCAGGGCCATTCCAAGGTCAGATTTTCCTTATAGTTGTGGATGCATACTCAAAATGGCTAGATGTAGTCCTAATGACTTCAACCACGGCAGAGGCAGTCATAAAGGTTCTACGGCGACTCTTCGCCACCCATGGCCTGCCAGATCTCCTCGTATCCGATAACGGGCCCCAATTCACGGCCATGCACTTTGAAACATTTTTAGCAGGGTTGGGAATCCGACATGCCCTCGTCGCGCCATTCCATCCAGCATCAAACGGACAGGCGGAGAGAATGGTGCGATTCGCAAAAGAGGCCCTCGCCAGGATGGGTCCAGGTGATTGGCAAACACGCATTGACCATTACCTCCTCATTCAGCACATTACCCCAAGCGCAACGACGGGTAGGAGCCCCGCTGAACTACTCATGGGTCGCCGCCTACGGTCTCACCTGGACCGGCTCCACCCAAATTACTCTGCCACGGCTCCCCCAGACTCTACAAGCAAAATCCGGTCTTTCAGAGTAGGGGATTCAGTTTACGCCCACAACTACGCAGGGGGAACATTATGGATGCCGGCAAAGGTCATTGGCATCACGGGTCCACGATCGTATCTGCTGGAACTAGAGGATGGGCGGAACTGGAAAAGGCACATCGATCAACTTCGGGGTCGCCTAGCACACTCCGACCTGCGAAACGAAGACGAGAGTTTCCTGTCTACAGAAAGTCAGCCACACGAAAGACCCATCATAGGAAACGACGACGCCGGCGAGCCAAGCGTGGGACAAGGCAGTACGCACGAAGCAGAGAAACCCCCAGACAACGCAGCCGAACAGACTCCTGAACGCCCGAGCAACGAAGGCACAAGACCTCCAGAACGGGAAATAGGAAAAGCACCCGATCCTGCAACTACTTCGAACCAACCGGCACCCGGTCCTGCAACCACTTCAAACCAACCCGAACTACGACGTTCCTCCCGAGCAAGACAAACACCCACATACCTAAAAGACTATGTAACATACCGCAACGTTCCATCTAGGAGGGGAGGGGTGTTAGATATTAGCATATACCGAGATAAGTCTCCCCTCTGGTCCGCTACTACAGCGGGAAACAGGTATCCCTCTGATTGGTCGAGGGGCGTACCCGATCCCTATAAAAGGGGAACCCTCCGACCACAGAGTAAGCTGGATCACTACTATTACTAATAAAGAGCTGTTAAGTCACTTCGTGTTCGCAGTCTGTCTCTCGTTGCCCAGATCTAACATGAGGCAACTGCTTGGAGTGTGTAAAAGAACGGAGAAGGGACCCTCAACCCAGAAAGAACTACTACTAAAATTGTTGTTGTTGTTGTTGTTGATGTTGTTGTTGTTGTTGTTGTTGTTCTTCTTCTTCTTCTTCTTCTTCTTCTTCTTCTTCTTCTTCTTCTTCTTCTTCTTCTTCTTCTTCTTCTTCTTCGTCTTCATATTCGTCTTCTTCGTCTTCTTCTTCCCCTCCTCCTCCTCCTCCTCCTCCTCCTCCTCCTCCTCCTCCTCCTCCTCCTCCTCCTCTCTGAACAAAATAAGTGAGGACTACCTGCAGGGCAGAATGCTTGTTTAATTTTCATCATAATATCTTTTCTGAACCATGCTACACATAGAAGTACAGATCTTTTTGTAACCTTTTCTTTGCATTCTGTTCTTGTTTTTTTAGTGCGCTCATGTGAAGTCAGTATCCATCCCAAAGAAAATGCTGTGATGTTTGGGGCTCCTTTGAATTTGACGTGCACAGTTTCATGTAGCAACTATACTGAACTGAGATGGGAAGTGTCTCTTCCATTCATGCTCAAGAAGGGAGATGGTTGGATTAATCTGTATATAGCCAATGTGACTGAATGGACACTTCCACTCTCATGCTTAGTTAATTATGGAGACTTTAATCAAACCTACACCAGGAAAGTAATTTATGTTTACGGTAAGTATTTACACATTCTGTTTACCACAAATATTCCAACAGTCAGAACTAAAAGGTATCATAAGTCTTGGATCATATTTGGCTTCCAGAAAAAAATTCTGTAGAAGCACTGTGCTTATTCCCCCCCCTCCCCGCCAACTATAAAGTATTGGCAAACCAGCGTTTTCCTGTCTTTGAAAAATGTCTAATGTTGTCAGTGGCACTCAGAAAGGAGGCCATTGCAAGGCAGACAATTGAGACTGGTTTATGATCAGCTTTAGAGCCCTTTCCAGTCGTCAAAAGGATTTGATGTGGGAAGTCTGCAGGGTCCAATTTGGTGTAGGAAGTTAGCACCCACACCCCTCCTAGAAGAATGAAACATTTTGAGAAATATTTAAAAAGGCAGGGTAAAGTATTTCTCCTAAAAGAGAAATAAAAATCTTAAGGGAGACAGAAACTCAGAGCCCCAGCTCCCTGCCTCCAGCAGATATTTTCTGCTCATTGAGAAAGATTGGGCCAGCCTATCAGTGGTGGGATTCAAATTTTTTTACTACCGGTTCTGTGGGCGTGGCTCGGTGGGCATGGCATGGTAGGCATAGCTTGGTGGGCGTGGCAGGGGAAGGATACTGCAAAATCCCCATTCCCTGCCGATCAGCTGGGACTTGGGAAGCAGAGAATAAATGGGGGTGAGGCAAGTCAGAGGTGGTATTTACTGGTACTCCGAACTAATCAAAATTTCCACTACCGGTTCTCCTGAACTGGTCAGAACCTGCTGAATACCACCTCTGCAGCCTATCTACAAAACAAAAGACCTTCAGCTCCAGGATGACGGGATTAAGACATGACCCTTCAGGACATAATAGGATTAACCCACTACCATCTAGCAGCAGAGCTCACTATATTGCACAATCTCCTAAGGACATTGCCTCACTCAGCAAATCTCAACCAAATTTAGCTCAGACAAACATGACCCCTACATGGCGCCATGGGAGTCTGATAACAGCCAATAGAATGCATGTTCTTGCACAGGGACAGGAAACTCAAGTTCAAAGCCCAAGAGAAGATATAAATCACTTTCAACTCCATGTGATCAGCTCCACCAGGACCATCCATGTGGTTCTGATTCATCATTAAACCATCTTTCCAATCAGCCTCCATGTTTCCAGTGTCTTTCTCCCAGCTTGGAACTGAACCAGATGGATATTTCTTTCAACATTGGTGTTCTACCTTTCTGGTGATCCATTGTACTTCTGCTCTAGGTGTAAACTGACACTACAAAGGCCATGCAGTTCCCATCGAGTGACCTTCAGATACTTTGGGATGACAATTTCTGATCGTTATATTCTAAGGCCTAGCATCAAGATCACGAATCTCTTTTGGGCCAGTGGACACACTGAAAATTTTGAAAGCTTGTTGAGACACCAGATACCGGTAAAACACATTGTTCCAAAAACAGGGATATTAGATTTTAGACAATGCAATTTCCCATCCGTGCAATTAATACCAGGAAAAAGGCCCCTGATGGAAATCTATTGTACTAACCTATACTTTATTCTACATCTAACGTATATGTGTCTCTAGGCATCAAGCCAAAAATTAATCAGTTATTTCAGACAAATAATCATAACCCTTCCATTTCCACTTCCTCTTCCCCTAACTGGGAATAAGCTGTTAATCCTGAAGTCCATCATCCAATCATAGGATCACCACACCCATGGCAACAAACTTGTCTATATTGAATTGTCCTCCCTATTGCATAAGGAAACAGGAAACTCCAGAGGAAAGCAGCAGCTTCTGGCAATATCCTTATTTCCAAGAAGAAGCAACTATGGGCTCCATATAAGTCCTAGTGGTATTATTAGTGATTTGAAATAGAAGAAGGTTGCGCCGTGATGCTTTATTTTGAAGTGGATCCATCTGTCTTGCCCTACAATAATAATAATAATAATAATAATAATAATAATAATAATAATAATAATAATAATAATAATAATAATAATAATAATAATAATAATAATAATAATAATAATAATAACCTGGGGTGATTGAGAGCATGCTGGGGAAGCAGAGCAGACACAAGGAAGCAATTTTCCACTTTGACTTTTATTTAACTGTTTTATGTATGTATTTTATAACGCATTTTAGTGACTGTACACCGCCCCGAGTCCCTTTCGGGAGAGGGGGCGGTCTATAAATATGAATAATAAAATAAATAAATAATAAAGAGGTGGTTTTACAGCAGGTGTAAACTTGTGCCTATTTTGTGGAGACCCAGATCCCCCTCTATCAAGACAGTCATGAATTGTGAGAATGCCTGTGATATACTGTCTGCATCCCAAATGGACCATGCACCAAAAGGTGCATTGCCACATCTTCCCACTCTCACAGCTGACCTGAGGCCTCCATGATGATGGCCAGATTGCTTCCATTGTTCCAAGACTAAGGGAGTCTACCTGCACAAGCATGGTTTGTTTCTCATAATAATGTTACTCTTGGTACAACTGCCATAGTCACCATTAAATGGTGTGAGAGAAAATATTTATTTCCTCTCATAAATGAAACTGATCCAGTCACAATATGAACATACATACATCAGAAACAAATTAACATTTAAAAAAAAATCCTCTCCTACACACATACACGCGCACACACACACACACACACACACACACCACACAGAGCGAGAGACACAGTCACACAGACATAGACACAGACACACACACACACACAAACGCTCAGTTATGCATATCATCCTACCTATTGAAGAGCAGGATTTCATACTACATGTGATTCTATAACTCCTTTTACAAATTGTTACATTTTACAAGGTGCAGTCTGGGGAAAAATATGATAGGAGGACAGATCTTCCTCTTGATCATTTATTCATTTAAATCTACATGTCTGCCCATCCTCTGGGCAGCTTACAAGTTTAAAAAAACCTCCCCAATCAGTAGAACTACTACAACAAAACGATCTACTTTTTATCTCATGCGATTGGAAGATAAACAAAAATGTCCACCAAAAGGTTAATGTTCCCTTCCTTTCCATTTTTAATTCTCATGTTCAGCTGTCAGTGTTACTTTTCAGTTTTACACACCACAAAGCATCTCCTCTGTACTTTTTCTTGCACCAAATTCAAGGTGTCGTATGTAATCGAGGAGTGTGTGATTGTGTTCTGATGTGGAAAATGCTACCTTTCTTTTTAGCATTCCTACACTGATATTCCAGTAGGTATAGAGGGTCATGGAGATAGCCTTGGGAGAAATATTCAGAAGCGATCACAACAACAAAAAAGAGCAGAAGCTTTCCTTGAGTCCCAGGTAGTGTCAGAAAGAGACTCAAGGTGGTTTCTTTCTGACTCGCTGGGGTATAAAAGGGAGAGAAAGAAGAAAACAGGCAGACTTGCAAGATTCTGTTAATGTAGTCTATCCCAATGAAATTGAGTTCTAGTCTTCTTATGGAATTTGTTTCCTGGTTCATAACCTGGAAAGGGTGACTTTAGCTGAACTGGCTTATGACAGAAGTGGTTAATTTATTTCTATAAGTAGCCACACGTGAGCCTTGAATGACATGCCAAGGGACTGCAGGGAAGAAAGCGAGCTGGGTCCAAGAAAATATATCAGTTCGGAGGGGAAATCCCTATTAAATACGGTGCTATAGTATCTCTCTTCTCTTTCATGCCCATTCATTAAGAGATAGCCAAAAAAAAAAAAATACTTTAAAAAAAAATTGCCTTTAAATGTTGGTACCAAACCAACATGCCATCCCTTTGATAGCACAGTAAGGAAGGGCATTTCAGGGATCTGGGTAGTCACCTCCTGGGTTATAGAAAGAATATGATATGGTCCTTTGAGCAATGAAGAGCAATTGCCGAGTGCAAGGAAAAACAGGGGTGATCTGGCAGCATAGTCCACTAGTTATTGCAATGCATTGGAGCTGAACACCTTGGTGACATAAATCCCAAGGATCATGCTTGGTGCTAATTAAGGAGGCTGAATAAGTTTCTCCACTTTAGATTTTGCGGATCATCCATAACTCTTTCATTAGACAATCTAGGGAGGCTTATACAATGTGGGGTTCTTGGAGCTCTCTGAGCTTGATTGTTTTATTGCAGGCATTTCATTACCCCAACTAGGTATCATAATATCACCAGCACTAGGCTTTTACAATGTCTGGAAACAACATGTTAATAATAACAACAACAACATCTACTGTTATTCTTGATGGTATTACTACCTCCGGGAGGCCAAGATTGCTTAGCTCTTTGAAGTGCTAACTTATCTTTCCAACTACTGGTCATCACTATCTTTTGTCATTCCAAATCTAGAATTCTCTACTCCAGTTATATATCCAGTATCTGAAGTTCTGAATGATCACTTGGAAAAAATTGTGTGCAACATTTCTAGCCTGAAGGTGGGGGGCTCCGTCCCATCTCACAGCTACATTTCTCTGAGCAGAGATGGCCATTTCCTGAACAGCAGCCACGAAAAACCATCGGTGGAGTACAATTTTGTGCCTAATTTAGATTATGATGACGGGGCTGAGATCCTCTGTGTAGCCAACCTCCTGTTGGGCTCAGAAGTGCTGAGAAAAAATGCAAATCAAACTTTGAAGGTTGTGGGTAAGTTGCATTTATTGCATGGCAGGTTAACTATTTTTTCCCCTTCAGGCTAGGGGTAGTTATTTGTTATTAGATGTCTTGTTTCTCTGTGGCGATTTATACTAGCTTTTGAACATCTTCTAGGGCTTGTCCTTGATAGTGAGATCAGCATTTCAGCAATCACTTCAAACTACTTTTCTTTCCCTTCTTTCTCACAAAGAATGACCATTTCCCTCTTGTGGCAGGAAAATAATATTTGTCACACTGGTGACCAGATAAACAAGTGTGAAGATTTCAGAAGCACCACAGGTTTCTGTGGAAACTGTTTAAATATTCATGGAATGACAATGTATCCTCAGGGCAAGGATGCTCTTGCCACATTATTTACACTGGATAATACTTGCCATCCTTGCCATAGTTGACTTGTTGGGGAGACTTAACTGCGGGAAACCTCTTGGTTTCATTCCTGGAGTTCAACACAGTTAAGTGAGAATAGGATGTAGCAGGCTGAGATCTTCTCTTCCACTTGACCAGTATAATGTGGCACAGAGAACATGAAGCCAGCTTTATAGTTTGTCCATGCTTGCACTTTATGTCAAAGCTAGGGGTTCTTTTGTCCAATGCTCTTAGGATCACACTCAAATGTTTTGCTTTGGATACGTTCCAGTGCAAATCACCTTCCCTAGTGATTGGATAATAATAGTGCTATACTGCATAGATCTCCTAGCCTATCATCTATTACTAGAGTTGTTTTTCAAGTGTAACATCTTACAATTATTTTTAATGAACTTGTGATTCTCACTATCCAAAGACCCATAGCAGGAGGAATACTATTTGTATTGAAGTCTGGCTAGGGTTCATTTTCCTCGACTTCTTTCATTATAAAAATACCTCCTCTAGCAGCCCATGTTTATTGTTCAAAGGCTATCTGTCCTAACGTGGTTCATGAACCCATCATGGAACAAAGCAATGACATGATCAGTTCACGACATGCTGAGGGAAAAACATACTGTGAGCATATGGGCTATTCCACAGTGAATGTAAATAAATAAATGTAAATAAATGTAAATTAGTGCTCTGTTATTCTTTGCATCTATAGTATATACCCTTTACTAAACAGTACAGTGTTCATTCCCCAGATTTTTTAATGACAAATCCTTAGAACAGAAAATGATACAAAATACCTGATAGGAAAGTGGTTCCTGAAGAGAGGACAGAGAAATGGACCAGTCTTGCTTGTTTGCATTTCTGGGCTGTCAATCAATGTTCTACATGAAAAAGTAGACAGGACTCACCTTGTTCATTTCTTTTTGCAGCTGGCCCTTATAATGTCAGCATATCGGCTACTCATGTGATTTATAAAGTGGATGCAAAATTTGTGGTGACGTGTAATGCTAAAGGAAAACCCAATCCAGAATATTCCTGGGAACTTCCCTCCAAAGTTAATGTGGAATTCACAAATAGCAACAAGACTGTAATAATTAATTCAGCGAAGGAGTTCCACAATGGGACTTACCGTTGCCTAATACATAATATTTATGGCAAGAATTCAGCACAGATTGACATTGTCTTTGAAGGTAAGATGAATGTTTTTATTTTCAGATTTGCACATTTTTCCTTCTTTTATTTATATCCACATTTAATATTTTCAATTAAATATTTGACTTGCAAATTTATAGATGGGGGGACTGTCTGTGTGTGTGTGTGTGTGTGTGTGTGTGTGTGTGTGTGTGTGTGTGAGAGAGAGAGAGAGAGAGAGAGAGAGAGAGAGAGAGAGAGAGAGAGAGAGAGAGAGAGAGAGAATACTGAAGAGGAGCAGGAGAAATATCACCACAGAGGTTGGAGATAGCAATCTCACCAACTCTATGGTTTCCGCAGTCAAGGAATGAAATGGGGTTTTGGTTGAATTGATTAGAAAAATATCAACAAAATAGCCAAGTGCAATTACACATGTTTAGCAAGCTCTTTTATAACAAGGTCCAAACCATCTCTTATGTTCTATTGCAGGGAAGTCTCGCAATTGGGTTATAGCCCCGGTGATAACAATGTTAGTACTGGGTGCAATCATCATTGGAGGTGTCTTTTACTTTTGCCGAAAACGTCCACTTTAAGAGAGGGCAGATCAGGATTCCTTTGGGATGAAGAGGGAGAATTTGCAGGGGATCCATTTTGAGCTACAACAGAAGCCAGAATGAGAAGGAATCATAGTTCTCATTCACAAGCCTACGTACCAGCAGAGGCAGAATTTGGATAATCTTCTCCACTGTGCCTGATCTACATTCAACCACTGTTGAAACCAGAAAATGTTCCTCTGAGCAGCTGAGGGCTGTTATAGGAATTGGAACATGTGCCAAATCAAAGCAAGAAGTTGGATACCTGTATCAGATACGAGTTTAAGCTACCTGAGTGCTTTGCAGTTAGACATAGGGAAAAAATGTTTCTAGTATATATATAGAGCCTGTGGCTTAGTGGCTATTACAACTGCCTAATATGTAATACAGCCCAGGTTCAATTCCCAACTGATGAGAGCTAAATAGCTTGAAATAGATCTATACTAGTCTCCCTTTATTTATTTATCAGCACAAATGCAACAAACAAACATACACACACACACACACACACACACACACACACACACGCTGGTCTTGTTATATTCGGGTCTTTTCCCATGTAAGATTGAGATTGTTTTGGCAACGTTTCGGTGAGGTCTCACAATCTCAATCTTACACGGGAAAAGACCCGAATACAACAAGACCAGCATACCTACACCTGTGAAAATCTACAAATATATATACATACACACACACACACACACACACACACACACAGTATATGGATTATACCTGTTGAAATTTCAGAATGTGAAAATGGATCTCCAGTGACTGCAGGTAGGATTCTTTAATCTTCCCCAGAGTTATCAAAATTGAATAATGTAGGCAAATTAACACAAGTCACATATTTTTAATTCCTTATTGGATTTAGACTGCTATATTCAATACATTATAAAAAGTGAGTTGTCTACATTTTCTAAACAAATCTACTTTGTCCCTTCTGCCTCTTGCTCTGCTGCAGCTTATACAGGCTGCCCTATGTCAATTAATAAGTAAAGTTTACAAAATTTCACATCTTTCATTGAAATAATCTTAGCCTTTGGCTGCAATCTTATGCAAAACACTGGAGAAGTGAAAGTAGAAATTATCACTACCTATTTTTAAACTGTCTGCATTTATGGGTGGTTTTTCTTCATTTTGCTTCTGTCAATAAAAATATTTTATTTTAAAAGATTTTAGACTTGTCGAAGTCTGTACTTTTCTTTGCAACTGAAGGCTCTGCTTGAAAAAAAAAAGGCTTACTCAATTTGCAGAAATGTATCGCTGATGCAGACTTTTTTGCAATGGGAGGTTTGTGAGGTGTGTCTGAGTGTCCCCTAGAGAAGAGGAAAGCAATTTGGTCAGGCTAATCTAGGACAAATCACGTATCTGGGGAGGAAATTCCCTTGATGCTTTTAAATCAGTGATCCCCAACCTTTCTGGCTTGGTGGACTGGTGGGGGAGGGGGAAAGGGGATGGTTCTGTGTGAGCAGCAGGTGAGCCTATGAGGCCATGTAACTCCATTTGCACAAGCGGCGGGCATGTGTGTCCGCCACTCACATAAGTGGAGCCCCGTACACGTGCCTGCTCCTCCACTGCTTGTGCAGCCCGGTTCCAAATGGGCCTTGGCCCTGTAGTGGGCCATGGCCTGGAGGTTGGGGACCCCTATTTAAGTCATTGAAGGCCAGAGTGTTGCCTCAAGGATGAATGGAATACCAATGTTGGGAAGAAATTTCCAGATGGACATTTTTTTATATTTTGGAGAGATCCTTTAAGGCAAGGATGTCCAACCTTGGAAACTAATGCTGGTTGGGGAATTCTGGGAGTTGGAGTCCACAAGTCTTAAAGATGCCAAGGTTGGACATTCCTGCTTTAAGGCAAAGGAGGAGAACAGAAGCTCAACACCATTACAGTTTGTAAACCCTGCCAGAATCACTTAGGTGAGATGGGCGGTGTAGAAATTTGATGAATAGATAAACAAACATGTTTTGTAGCCTTTACTTTCGGCTCTTAAAAATTGAGCATTTGTGCTACCCATAATTGAGTTGTTCCAAAATAGGACTGGGGCAGGTCCTATGTACTGCCTCCCATGGGCTTGCCATTCCTGATTGTTTCATGGTCTCAGGGCACACACAAATATTAAACATGAAGCCCAATTAAATTGTCAAATAACTTCCATCACTGAAAAAGGAAGTTTGGGTTGGCATATGCGCAGTGACCTTCTAAAACATGAAACAATCCATCCTAAGCTCAGCTTTCAACACCAATGCCTCTTCCTTGCATCACCATCAAAAGACTCTAAATCAGAAAAACTTTTGGGAGGGGTTGCTATCTGCCAATTATGGAGAACCATAGCTTATAACCAGAACTGGCTCAGAAGTGGAGAAAGAAAGAAATGGATCAACTGATTGAAATCTATTTCTGATAGAAAAGAACATTTAAAGAAAAAAGAGGCTACTTTAGTATGCAAGATGGTAATTCATATTACTTATTTGTGGTGTCAGCTCCCTCTTGGTCAAGGAACATCCAGAGCTCACATTTCCACATCAAGTATAGATGGAGAAAAATTGCAGCTTCTATCTTCTCCAGCCTCATGTCACACTTTAAACCAGATCAGTTTTTTCCCCAGGAAAAGCAAAGCTGTTTTAAGGGGTTACATTAGGACCCTTTCTTGCTCCAAAACGGCTTTTTGCATTTGAAGCCACAGGGTTCAGGCTCCTAATAAGAACTATGAACAGGAGCATGCTACGGTGGGTGTAGTTTTCATTTGCCTTGCATAGGTTTGCCACATGGTGGAGCTATACTGTTACAGGAAATTCAGCGTAAATCCTTGTGTAAAGTTATGGTGAATGATTCAGTGTAATCTAAGGGACGGGACTTTCCCTGTGGTTTTTCAGAGTCCTAGGCGCCAATGTCCACCACTGAGAGACAATTGCTGTTTCCGGTTGAGGGTGGTTTGAGTTATTTGGAAGGCCCCTGCTTGGGGAAACCCATCAGAAGCCAACGGACTTCCATTACCACAGGGACATTTAGCTGAAGGAAGAAGGAATTTCATGTAAATAAACAAAAATGTATTAGATGAGAATCAATCCTAGCTGCACAAATTCCTTAAGATTTTTCTTGGACTCCATTTACAGTCCTGGCAGATGATTCATTCACCAAACTAATTTTCTAGCACCGTTTTTTTTTCTATAGTTCATTTTCCCTTGGGTTCTTGTAATGTGTTACAAATTTCTCTAGCATAGGGTTGGTGGGTGGTTTTGTTTTTTTCAATTTTTCCCATCACATGATCACGTTTGCAGTATGACTACTGAATCAGATCTTGATTCCTGAATCTGCAAAAGTTCCTTCACCCACTTTTTCTGGCAGATAAAATGTTTTCAAACGGTGGCTCTAATCAGGTTCATTTTCTTTGGGGGTGACAGGTTAGTTGGATAATTATTTTGTCTCTCTTTCTACAGCAATGTTTCTCAACCTTGACAGCTTTAAGGTGTGTGGACTTCAACTCCCAGAATTCCCTGGGCCCATACAAAAACACACATGCAAACATTTTCAATTGCTGTTTGGCTTTCACAGAAAATACAAAAACAAACAAACAAAAACAAGTGGAGCACCTGAAACATTAAGAACTTGATATTTCCCTATGTCTCTATAATCCATGAGAACTGGTGTTAAATATTGTGAAAAAAAAACCTCAATTGTTTCTTGATGAAACAGACCTTCACCATTTCTTTCTTACAAGTGGCCATGTTGATTTCAGTGGTAGAGAAATATAAGCCGCTCACATTTTGGGGGGATGCTGCTATCCTTGAGGTCAGATTTATCCAAATTGATTTCCTAGGGGGACTAACCAATTGGATAAAGTCAAGTCATGTGGGCATTGTTTGATAGATTACCATGCATACCAGACTGGGAAATGAGCAACGATATGTGCCCTTCATCAAGTTACCCACTGCAGCATAAGAAAATGAGCAAAGTGATTTGCAATAATACACGTCTTCATCTTTCAGGATCTCTAATGTTCTTTCTTATATCTCTATGTGTGTATGGAAATAGACAAAAATAATAGATAGGGGCGTACAAGGTGGCAAGTGAGCTATCTGCCATCAAAGCCTTCAGTCATTAATGACTCTTCAGTCAACTTTCTTTTCTGTGTCCTCCCCTCCCCCATCATACTTTTATATCAAAAAAGGGCAGACATCTGATTTCAACTCTATTTAATGAGTGGTATTCTTGTTCTCTCTTCTGCTGTGCAACAAATGAGATTTCTCCATGGTGTAGTCACACTTTGGTTTCTCTTGCACGTTACTCATTCTGTCATAGTTTTCTCTGGCTACAGCATATCTTTTGTCTAAACATTTCCTAAAAATATTTCTAAAGGAAAAGAGAAATGATTCACGTAGAAGCATTAGTCAATCTGGGAATGTTGGTGGAATATTTGTAAGGTTAAAATTATCCTTACTGGAGGGTCAAGTTTTTCTATAGACATTCCAAAGATTTTTTTTTCCTGATAGTCAAGAAGATACTTGCACAAGTATATGAAATGGTTGTTTCTGTTCCCCCTTCGTGTGGTTTCCATTTGCATCAAGAGGCACAAGAGTCAAATCTGCACCAGGTTCTCAGAATAAAGAAGTATTTCTGACTCAGGCTACAGTGCAGTTATTAGAAAGTACTTCTCAAAGTTAGTTTTTATCCAGTTCAGGGCAAGATCTGTTTTTCACCCCAGCTCAATATCCATGAAATCTGAATATACTATATTTTTCCATGGATAAGATGATACTTTTTTCTTAAGAATATTTTCCTAAAAATGGAGATGTGTCTCATACATGGGAGGCCAAGGAAAACCAACAGGCAACCTGACCCTGGGTGAACCAGTTGTTAAATCATTCCCCACCACTATCACTATCAAAGTGCATCCTGGGCACTGTGCTGCAATGGACAAGCGGGAAATGGAGCAGCCAGCAGGAGGGAAGGCAGAGGAGCAGGGAGAAGAAAGAGAGAAAGTGGCCTCCTTCCCTCATGCTGGCTGCTCCATTTCCCATTTCTGCATTGCACCACAGCACCATGCGGTGGAACCTTGCCCACTCACTGCCGCCCAGATGCCCTCACTTCCCCAAAATATTTCTTTGCCTACCTGATTTCTAGTTCCGTCATGTTTCTCCATTGCATTACTCACTGTCATGTGCAGGGAAAAAAATTTGTGGGACTAAAAAAAAAGTTCAATCAATCAATTCCAAAGTGAGGGCATCTGGGTGCCAGGCACTGAAACGGGTCTATCTCTCCCCAGCAGTTGCCCAGGCCCACTGGAGGGAAGGCCAGCATCTACTGGCACTTAAATGTGGCAGCGTTTTAATCAATTTGTTTGCTTTTTTTTTTTAAAGCTTGTGGAATGGCATGGTTTCTAAGATGCATAAATACTAGAAATACAAGCAGATAGCTTTATTTCTCTTTGGAAGAATTGTGGGAAATCTGGATAGACATGCATATAGTATTGTATGGATTGTCTTAATGATAGCTAAAAGGAGTTATTTCTGTTTGAGTACAAGACTTGTTCCTTAAACTTTTTTTTAAATCATTGTCACTTAATCCAAATAGGAATATAATATATGACACTTAACTATCCAGGACGTATTGGAAATTTACAAGATATATATGTATGTTACCTCTGATTTACATGTGATTAATATTTCAAAATTTTGGCAGGATGTTTTTTTTATGAAATAAGCCTTGTGACTAAACAAAAGACTGAATACACTCCAAGGTTAGATTTGCTACAAATATTTAGCGATAAGAGTGAAAAATAGAAAACTGAGAAGTGTTTATATTCTGTCTATCATTAGTTAAGCAAATTATTGCTCAGCATTGAAAAATGTTTCATAATAATTCAGTTCAACTGTAGCTAAAGAAGAACTACCGTAGTTGAAAAGGGTTTTTTTAAATGTTGGAGAAACAAAATAGAGAAATATATCTTTATAAGAAACTATGTAATTTTGTCAAGCAAGTAGTTAAGCACAAAAGTTATCAGGATTTGGAGAAAAAAATGACCGGTTTCTACCAAATATGAAACAGATGTATAAATAATATTGTACTGGACTTTATATGAAATAAAACTAATCAAAATCCATGAGGGGATCTTATTGCCTCTAGCAGCTCAAACTCAGGCATCAGGCCAATGTACACTGTAGAAAAGACAAAAGCAAATAATCATTTCTGTTTCTCTGAAATTTCCTTGAGCTCTTTAAGGCCCCCTGTTAGTACTTCAGTTGCCTAGTGGCCTAACAGTCTCCTTGTTTGGTTTCCTGTTTAGAATATCGTAATAATTGTTGTGCATCTTAATGGGCTTGCTATTTTTTTACATAGCAAGAACACTGATAACGTATGTTCTTATAATTGCTTAGATTCTTCACAAACCCTTTCATTGTGTAAAGAAGATATTCTTGCTGCTAATGGCTTCTCAGATCTTGTTCAATCACCATGAGGACATCATTATGGATTGTCCTGGAAGGTAAAGTCTAGTTTCTGCCATAGCTGTTTGGAAGAATCACCAAGTTCTCTGGAGAAATGTGTCTTCTGTCTTGATTCACTCTCTTTTTGACAGCTTCTTTCTTAATTGAACTTTGTTCTTTTGTTTTAAGTCAACTGTGACACCATGTTTGGTCAGTAATCTACATGTGTTATGATCACCTTTAAGAAAACAAATGATCAGCGACAATGCGTTCCCCGTAAATGCATTTCTGAGAAATACAGGTAGTCCTCAACCATTCATTTAGTGACTGTTCAAATTTACAATGGCACTGAAAAAAGTGATTTATGACCATTTTCACAGTTATGACCGTTACAATATCCCCACAGTCACAAATTTGGATACTTGGCACCTTGCTCATATTTATGATGATTGCAGTGTCCTAGTGTCATGTGATAATCTTTTGTGACCTTCTGACAAGCAAAGTCAATTCACGTAACAATCCAGTTACTAACTTATCAACTGCAGTGATTCATTTAACAACGGTGACAAGCAAAGGTGGTAAGATGGGGCAAAACTCTCTCAACAAATGTTTTGCTTAGCAGCATAACATTTTGGGCTCAATGGTGCTTGTAAGTCAAGAACTATCTGTATTTAGGATTAAGTCTTCAGTTGTATTAGAATGAGTAATTGTAGTAATAATGTTTTTACACTTAGGCAAGAAAAACCAAATGCACAGGTATAGAATAGGTGGTACCTGGTTCAATATCAATAACTGCAGGAGGGATCTAGGAATCCTAGTGGGCAATCACTTAAATACAGTCCAGCAGATCATATGCTACAGCAGCCAAAAAAGCCAAGGGTCACCTGAGTTGCATTAACAGAGGGATAGAATAAAGATCACGTTATGTGTTAGTACCACTTTATAATGCCTTAGGAAGACCAATTTTGGTTGACATGATATAAAAAAGATGTTGAGACTCTAAAAAGCAATAAAAATGATTAGGGGACTAGAGGATAAAATACATGAAAAACGGTTGGAGGAATTGGGTGTGTCTTGTCTCGCAAAAAGAAGGACTGGGATGATATGATAGCAGTGTTGCAACAGTTGAGAGAATGCCACAAAGAACAGGGGGTCAATCTATTTTCCAAAACACCAGAAGGCAAGACAAGAAACAATGGATGGAAACTAACCAAAGAGAGAACTAACTTAGAACTAAGGAGAAATTTTCTGACAGTTAGAATAATTAATCAATGGAACAGCTTGCCTCCAGAAATTGTGGTGCTCCATCACTGGCAGCTTTTAAGAAGAGATTGAACAGTCAATTGTCTGAAAATGGTATTAGGATCTCCTGCTTGAGTAACCAATTGAACTAGAAGATCTCCAAGGTCCCTTCCAATTCTATTATTCTGTAAGAGCTGTGCGTGTCTAGGTGACAAAAAAATCAGAAGGCATCTGGCAGCATCTTTTTCGAATAAATAGATAAATAAAGTATGCTGGTTGAAAAGGTTGCTGTCAGAAACTTCTGATTTATTGCCCCTAACAGTTCCTTAACATGCTTCTTAGACAAAGACAATATTTACAGTGCAGCCTTACCCCAAAGGCCTCATTCTGCAGAATGACAGAAGCACCATAATGCGACGTTCTTCCTGGTCATTTTTATGAAGGAATGAATAAGATCTTATCGAGGAACAAAGGCATAGCGGGAGATCTTTTCTAAGTATGCCAAGATCCTCGATCATGGCAAAGAGAACAAGAAGCTTGTGTTCTTATTTTACCTGAAATAATGCCTCTTTCATCTATTTTGTTTGATTTTTTTGACATATGAAGTTTGGCCCAACATCTTTAGAAGCATTTGACAGTAAATGGACCCATTTTGTTGTAGAAGGCATACAGCTTGTGATCAGAGGAAAAAATGAACTCCATGGACAATTTGCAGAATTGTACAAGTGTCTGTTGCAGCAGGTTGCATCTTGAACTGCGCGAGGGATTTTGTGGAGAAAAATAAGAACATGAAAAATGTATTCTGATTTCCCCCACTGCCAGGTGCTGCCCAGAAGCGAAGTAGTTTTTCAAACTGGCAAAATAAGAAGTGTAAGCAAAAGAGAAATAATAAAGTACTGAGAAATAATTTGTAGAAATGAGGTTGAGGTAAGATGGAAAAACTAGATTTTGAAGGAGTGTTAGAATGAGCCTTAAGGAAAACAGAGGAATAAATGGTTAGCCTTTATTTTGGAAACAACAGGACTTGAGTCTACATTGTTATGTTATTTAAATTCAGCTTCATGAAAGTTCATTCCCTCTTTCCTTTTGTTCCTTGAGAGTTTAATTGTGAAGGGTATGCAATTTGTTCTTCAGATATTTTGGACTTCAGTTTCCATCAGCCCTCAACACCATGGTGAATGATAAGTCAGGATTAGGAACTGCCATTCAAAAACCTAGTCAGAGGTATCCATGGGGTATGTGCAGGTGTTAGAATGTCAAGATGGCTGCCATGACTGTGATATCAATTATTAGAACTCCAGAGTACTGAAATTATATCCAACCCACGACATCTAATTGCAGTAGCTGTACTACAGTTGAGAAAAACAAAGCAAGTTGCTCTCATATAAAAAGTGGTTCAGTAAAATTGGGCACATAATAGACTGTGAAAATCATTGAGACAGATTTAGAGTATGCAGGCAGGAAACCGGAAGATTCTGCAATCAATGAAATTCTTGTTTGAAGTACCGAAAAGTAAGTGAGAGAGTGGAAATAATCTTTGTTTTAATACTCGGAAGACAATGTTCTGAAGAGACTCCAGGGAATCCATTGTTTTAGTAATTAAGTGTTCTTTCAGTTAGAGATACGTTTTCCCCAAAGTTAGGCAACAAAGTGAATGGGGTGGAGTGAGGACTTTATGAAATAATATGTTTTATCTGGCATGTTGCCTGGGTTTAAAAAGAAAGGTATATGTTGGGGAACACATCAAAGTTAATTTAAGGAAATAAAGATCACAGGGGACACAGAAATCAGCCCCTTTTCAATCCTTCTGCCTCTCCAATATTGAAGAAGTACATTGTTCATAGCAGCTCAGAAACTCAGAACGTTGCTAGTGCAGACACAAGGAGATTAATAAAGCCAAGGTGGTAACCATGGCCAGGTGATCAAAGCCCCCCTCGCCCCCCCTGGTGTTGTGGGCATTGTGGTTGCTATCTTAATTTTTTTTAGCCCGTTTCTGGAACATTTTCTCATCTACATTTTTTTCAGCATTTTCTTAACATGGTTACACAAAGATCTCTTTGATAAACTGAGAGGGGAAAAAGGACAAGTATAAAAATAGGAAAGAGGGACATATAGTAGCAACAGAATACCAGCAAATAGCCCAAGTATGCAAGGATGAAGTCAGGGAAGCTAAGGCTCAGAATAAATTAAGATTTGCAATGAATGCCAATAATAATGACAACAACAACAACAACTCCATCGTTGCCAGTCCCAAGCCCAGATGAGAAAGGAGGAGGGTTGGGGTCAGGTTGGCAACTGGCCGCATAAAAACACGCTAACCCATACAGTATGGTGAAAGAAACGACTAAAAATTCTATACCGCATAGGTCGTCGTGCGGGTTAACAAGGGCCGCGGCGGATGTTGAAGTCCCTGGGCATCCGTCGACAAGTGGGCTACAAGTGGACCAGCCAACAAAACGACAAAAATATAGCGCAGATGAAAATCGTGCATTAATGGCCTGTTATTACAACTCAGAGCCAAAAACAAGAGGCTACTTAAAGCGAATGTATGATTTATGGAAACAATATCCAGATTTAAATGTTAGTGAACAATGACTAACAGATCAAAGGCGATTTATTATTCGAAATAAAGTGTTTAGCGAAGTTGAACTTGAGGAAATTCAGGCAAATTGCAAAACAAAAAACAACAACATCACAAGAGGAATTAACTGATACTCAAGACACAACTAAAGAAATCGTAGTAGAACTCTCAGAGGAAGCTGTCGGAGAGGAAATAACAACACTACCACCAGAACCAGTTACCATTGAACCAACTGATGAACCAACTCAAAAACAAAAAGAACTGAAGGACAAGATCATGGAGCATTTTCTGGCTAGGGAGGAAAGGCAACGTTTACCATCATTAAAAACTGTCCCTAAGAAAATTTTGGGTCCTATCATGAAAATGGTTAATGCAGTGCTTTCAACAATTGAATTGCGATCCATCTTAGAAACGAATCAGTTAATGTACAGTGTGGCTGTAATAGTCACTAATGAACTAGGCATTAAAATCAAAGCACCTAAGCACACAATGGAAAAAGCATCAAAGCCAAAGTGGAAAATCCGATTAGAACAAAAAGTCAAAAAATTAAGGGCAGATGCTAGCAACTTAAAGAACATGCATGAGCAATGGCTTAAAAATGGCAAAATCATAGATCAGCTAATCAGAAGATATAGATTGGATACAAGAAACATCAATGAAGCTGTAGAGATTGTAAAACAGCAGATAACAGCAACATCTAGAAAAATTGAGAGATATGAGGATGAATCATCCAATACAAACAAAACCAACAATTTTGATCAGACCAATGGTGTTTTTATCAGAGCCTTAATGTGAATGGTGACACCAAAAGTGAAAAACCAGAAAAGCAGGCCACAGCTGAATTCTGGAAAGGATTGTGGGAAAATGCAAAGGACTACAATAAGGAAGCAAAGTGGATACATGACTTTGACAAAAGCATTGGTAACAAACAAATGCAAGTATTAGAAATAACAACTGAGATGGTCAAAAATCGAGTAAAAAAAGTAAAGAATTGGACATCACCTGGAAATGACCAATTACATGGTTTCTGGCTCAAATTTCTGACCAGTTTACATGCAATATTGGCTAGACAAGTGAATGAAATTTTACAAAATGGTCAAATTGATGAATGGTTGACAACTGGAAAAACATACTTGATTCAGAAAGATGCAACTAAAGGAACAATACCTGAAAACTACAGACCAATAACATGCTTGCCAACAACCTTCAAATTACTCACAGGCATTATTGCAGATAATATTATGGATTATTTGGAAACAAACAACATCTTGCCAGTAAAGCAAAAAGGCAATAAAAGAAGGAACAGGGGCACAAAAGATCAGCTCCTGATTGATAAAATGATATTATAAAATTGTAAGAAAAGAAAAACGAACTTGAATATGGTCTGGATTGATTATAAAAAGGCATTCGACTCATTGCCACATAGTTGGATCATAAAATGCTTAGAAACAACTGGCATTAGCAAAAAGATTACATCCTTCAGGCGATGAAACAATGAAGAACTGAGTTGGCAGTAGGGAATGAGAACTACGGAATGGTTAATATCAAGCAAGGAATTTTCCAGGGTGATTCACTTTCACCTCTTCTCTTCATCATCTTGATGATCCCGCTATCAGTAATCTTTTAAAAAATGAAATTAGGCTACCAAACAGCCAAAGAAGCTGAAAAAATTTCGCATTTATTATATATGGATGATTTGAAACTCTATGGAAAGTCAGAAATAGAAATCCAATCACTGACAAACAACAACGATAATAATAATAATAATAATAATAATAATAATAATAATAATAATAATAATAATAATAATAATAATAATAATAATAATAATAATTTTCTTTCAACATGTAGGAAGCAAAAAAGCTAAGGAAACAACCAGTTCATAATAGGAGAAGATGGCAAGGAGATGAGAGGTAACATGGAAAAAGGAGAACTGCTTAACTCATTTTTTGCATCTGTCTTCATACAAAGGGAAAAAATATTCCAACCTACCAAACGCAGCAATGTAGGAGACAGAATAGGAATGCAAGTCAAAATAGGCAAAAAAAATGGTAAAAGAATTCCGATCCATTTTAGACAAATTCGAATCACCAAGACCAGACATGATCTTAGGATCACTGAACATAATCTTTCAGAGCATGGGGGAACTTCCTGAGGACTGGAAAAGAGCTGGCGTGGTTCCAATCTATAAAAAGGCAGAGTGGGGTGGGGAGTGGATTAAGGAAACTGCAGACCAATCAGCCTGACATCAATACCTGGGAAGATCCTGGAAAAGATAATGAAGCAGCACATTTGTGAGCATCTAGAAATGAACAAGGCAATTAAAAGAAGCCAGCATGGGTTTGTCAAAAACAGATCATGCCAGACAAACCTTTCTTTGACAAAGTGACCAAATTAGTGGGTAAGGAAAATACTATGGACATAGTTTACTTAGACTTTAGTAAGGCATTTGACAGTAGACCACATCCTCCTACTTGGTAATATAGAACAATGTGAAATATCAGATGGATTCACAATTGGCTGGTGAACCACACTCAGTGAGTAGTCCTCCATGGTACTACATCTACATGGAGGAAAGCATGCACTGGGGCACCCCAAGGTTCTTTCGTGGGCCCAGTATTCCTCAATATCTTTATAAATGGTCTAGATGAGGATTTAGAAAGGGAACTCATCAACTTTGCAGACAACACCAAGCTGGGGGGAATAACCAACACATTGAAAGATGTGCTCAAGATTCAGAAGGACTTTGACACTTTGAACACTGTGCCTATGCAACAAAATGCAATTCAGTGGTGAGAAAAGTAAGGTCCTACATTTAGGCAAGAAAAATCAAATGCACAGGTATGGAATAGGTGGTACCTGGCCAGGGGTGAGCTGCTGGGAGTTCACAGGGGTTCAGGATAACCTCTAGCTAAGATTCTGTGCAGTTTGGAGAACCCCCAAATCCCACTCTTGGCTGGCCCCGCCCACCACTCCTCTCCCAGGAGTCCCCACGCAGTCCATTTTGGATGCAGGTAAGTGCAGGGCATGCACGGAAGCTTGGGGAGGGTGAAAAACAGGCCTACTGGACATTCGGCCCTCCAAAGGGCCTCTGGAGCCTGGGTAGGCTGTTTTTGCCCTCCCAGAAACTCGAAGAAAGCCTCTGGAGCCCAGGGAGGGCAAAAACGCCCCCCAATAGTGCAGGAGGCCAACTAGGCCATGTCTACCATGGTGACGCCCACCCAGAAACCAGGCAGAGAACCTCTTGCTAAAATTTGTGAAGCCCAATTGTAGCAATTGTAAGAGAGATCTAAGCTACCAATTAAGTATGAGTCAGTTTGCCACAGCTGCCAAAAAGGCTAATTCAGTCCTAGGTTGCATCAACAAAGGGATAGTTTCAAGTTCATATGAAGTAATAGTATTAGTGAGACCATACTTGGAAAACTTCATCAAATTCTGGCCACTATGGTACAAAAAAAAGATGTTGACACCTTGGAAAAGAATGCAGAGAAGAGCAACAAAGACGATAAGAGTTCTGAAGGCTAAACCATACGATGAACAAATTAGGAAACCAGGTATGTCTAGTCTAACAAAGAGAAGAACTAAGGGTGATTTGATAGCAATCTTCCAGAACTTAAGGAGCTGTCACAGAGAAGAGGGAGTGAACTTATTTTCCAAAGCATCTGAGGGCAGGAAAAATAATTAAAATTTATTAAATAATTAAAATTACATTAAAGGGTAAATTAAAGAGAGATTCAACTTAAAACTAAAGAGAAATTTCCTGACAATGAGAACAATTAATCAGTGGAACAGCTTGTCTCCAAAAATTGTGGGTACTCCATCAGTGGGGATTCTCAACAAAAGAATGGACAGCCATTTGCGCGGAATGATATAGGACCTCCTGCCATGGGCAGTGGGTTGGATTAGAAAGGACTCCAAGGTCCCTTACAACCTTGTTATTCTATTTTCTCTGTGTATATTTTTTCTAACAGAATTGACGTTTAAAGACTTTTTTCTGCAGTGTTTACATTTCAACTTGAAACTAAAAATATTTATACAACTATTTGTACTTTACTGGTAGTTCTGGACTTATAACCATTTGTTTAGCATCAAAATAACAGCAATCAAAGTAACAGCAGCACTGAAAAAGTTATTTATAATCAGTCCTCACACTTATGGCTGTTGCCGCATCCACACAGTCACGTGATCAAAATTCAGACACTTGATAACTGACATGCATTTATGAGGATTGCAGTGTCCTAAGGTCATGTGATCACCATTTGCAATCTTCCCAGGTGACTTCCTGCAAGCAAAGTCAATGGGAGACAAGGGATTCACTTAATGGCCACATGATTCATTTAACAACTTCAGTGCTTTTCTTTACAATCAGAATAAAGAAGATCATAAAATTGGGTGCAACTTACTTAATAACCTCCTTGATTAACATCAGAAATTCTAGTCCCAATTATGTTCTTAATTCAAGGACAATGGTACTTGTAATAATCTATCTGGAAATTCTTCCATGCAAAAAATCTTTTTATGAAAATAAGCAGTTGTATTTTACTAATTGTAAAACAAGCTGAGTCAGATACATTGGAGACCACTAGCCTCATTGCAGCTATAGAACTTTTGGTAACAGCATTTTTTTGTGATTTTGGGAAGGGGAGGCAAATATCAGATATCAGAAAATGTTGAGGAAGGGTCTTTATTAGAGTCAGAGTCTTCAATGGGGTATCCAGAACTCCAATTTGACATTAAACTCCTTGCCTCATCTGGCATTTAGAAATTACAATGTATTTTTATACTGTCAAGTACAAAAACGTGGATAATTTTAATAAATGCAAAGCAAAGGACAACTTCCATTATCTTCATCTCCAAGAATTCTCTGTAACCCAAATAGACCTCATGAAGATAAACATGATGGGGAATGCCTCCAGCTGCTTTGTTGGCCATGTATCCATGTTGGCCATGTATCTAGAAGATGGACAAGAGGCAACCCAGAATATCCTTCAATGATAGAGGCAACTCAAGAACCATCCTGGTAAGTTTTCAAGTATATCCTTATATATCCTTCCATTTTGTGAGTTGGGAAGACATTTTGGGAGAGTATCCACAATATGCTCACAACATCCATCTACAACTCTCCAAATTTTGACCTAGAATTGCCTCGAATATATTTTACTCTTGTTGAATTCTGTTGTGCCAGAAATTATGAATTGGTCAGAAAGACAATTAATGTTGAAGAATTAAGACAACATAACTGAAACACAATGGAAGATGTCTGTTAGCCCTTCCACCTTCCAGATGATCTCCTAATTTTTCCTTGAGGAAGCTGCTAAGGCCTCATAAATTTGGCAGTTTTAGTTTTCTCTGGCTGGTTTCTCCCCTGCTAAGTAGTAACGTCTCGATTCAAACAAAAACGGGAAATGAGAAATTGACCACACAGAGAGCTTTTCTTGAAGATGCCAAACTGCTGAGTTTGCCTGGAACACAACAGCTTCATGTGGAAAAATAAAAATGTTATTAAAATGCCCTTTGCACTCCCCCTTCTGTTTTCTGCAGCTGGCCATGAAAAAGCTTTTGTTCAGCTCTTGGAAGTATCCAATGTGTGTTCCAGTTTTTAGAGCAAGGACAGCGTTTCAAAGCATTTGGAAAATGCACAGAAGTCAGCAGTTTCTCCGGTAAAATGAAGGGCCAGGTAATAAGCAGCCACATACACTAGATCTATAATTGGCAGCTTAATAAAGAAGAGCATTGAATCCTAATTGCAAACCGAGTGCTGAAAGTTCTGTTCCTAATTTGTGCATTGTATTATGCATGCAGGTCAACATTTGATCCTGCTGGAATCAAATGATCATTCAACAGGCTTGCATGAAATAGTGTAAAGGGAGCTTCAACATGCAGATTATATTTTGATTCAATTTTGTAGTGATACAAATGATAGATGAGCTGGTAAAGAACATGTTAGGTAATTTAAATGAGCTCTGCCCCATTTTCTAATTCACTCTTCTTGTAGTGTTGAAGATACTCTACAACTAATTGAACATAATAAATATATAACTAAGCAGCACAAGTTGCCTATAAGTTGGTCATCTTTATTAAATGACTGGAGTTGGCATCTGACTCTAACAGTCACAGGCACATATCTTATTCTAAGCAACATAAGCATCTGTTTTGACCTAATGATGCCAACATGACTCTTTAGTTAACCCCTCTACAAAACAATACGGAAAAAATAAAATTTGAACACTCCATTCGGATCCATGTTGGGAGCTTGTAGAACATTAACATGGTGGTTAGATTAAGCTGCTACTCAGACAGCTCAGTGTTTTATCTGTTGCCGATTATTTCCAGTTAAGTTTGTCAGAGTGACTAATGAAGGAAGGGTCTAATACAAGGGTCCCCAACCCCTGGTCTGCAAGACTGGTACCAGTTTGCAGCCGATTGGGAACTGGGATGTGCAAACAGCAGGGGAGCACACAAAGCTCCATTTGTGCAAGTGGTGGGTGCATGTGCGAACCCATTCCCTCCCCCCCCCCCCCCGTCGCCACTGCTTCTGGTCTGTGAAGCTGGAAAGGTTGGGGATCACTGGTCTAATAGATGATACTTTACTCAGATACACCTCAACTCTGCCAACAATGCATCTTGGAGTTTTGCAACCTCACAATGCGGTGATTGTTCATTAATGCAGTCCCCATGAATAAAAATGATGATAAAGTGGAGTATAAATTTGACAAAAAACTAAAAAAAAACTTGGCAACTTTAGAAAATAAAACTGGAAAAAGGAAAGACTTCGCATGTTTTTAAAAGAAAGATGAGCTTGCTTAGTTTTGCATAATTGCTTGAAAACTGAGTTTTATTTTAATAACATTGACTCCTATTTCTTGTTCCACATTTATCTAGAATGCCTGTTTGCTCTTCTTCACAGCAGCTGTAGAAAATTCTGATGCTCTTGCCATCTTGTGAAATCTGCCAGCCTTGGATTTATGTGCCATCAGGCTAAGGTACAATTTGCTGGACCAAAATTACCTTGCCTTACATCCAAGATTCATAGCTGAGTCACTGCAAATGGAAAACAAGTCAATGTATTTATTACAAGACAGCCAAGCACAAACAGCAACCAGAAGGCATACAAAAGCAGAACCCACCAACAGGGATGCAATGTGCACCTATAACATAAAATGCCACTGTTAAAGACAGGTATTTATTGATTAATAAGTCTCCTTAAAGACGGGATTGTTGAATGCTGAGAGGGACAGATGAGGTGTGGAGCGGCTTTATTTTAACAGAACAAGAGTCAACTACAACTATATACAAAATCAGCATTTCGCCCTGCTTGACAGCTATTTATACTGGAGCTGCCAAGCAGGGCAACCAATCATATCAACAGAAACAGCCCGTGCTCAGCCAGCCGCGCCTTATTCAATTAGACGCGGCTTAGCAGTTGCCGGCTGTCAGTCGTACGTCAAGGACTTGCAGCCAGTCGTAAGTTGAGGACTCAAGACCAGTTGCAAGTCGAGGACATAACAATGATGCATATATGGCATTATCTGCCTCTTTGGGGAGTTTTGTCAGAAGAATTATTTGGGGTTACAATTCGAGCTGGGGTTGCACAGGAATAAATAAAAATGAAATCCTAACAGCTGTGAGGAAAGGAGAATTGTTTATTCGCAAAAGCCTAGAGTAGTGTTTCTCAAACTTGGCGACTTTAAGTCCTGTGGACTTCAACTCCCAGAATCCCCCAGCCAGCATAGCTGGCTGGGGAATTCTGGGAGTTGAAGTCCACAGGACTTAAAGTCGCCAAGTTTGAGAAACACTGGCCTAGAGGTTTGCCTATGGGGGCAGCTACAGAGAAAATGGGGTACAGGATGGTTGTTTCATAGGGGAGCTTGTGGAAGTGTGCATGTGCTGCTTCTAGGATGAATTTGAGGGGCATGGGTGTGTGTAGGTACTATAATATTTATCCTTGTGAACATGGAGTTCCACTGGGAGATCATTTTAATTAACTATTTCTTTATAAAGCTTCTCCTTTCATGTGTGGATTAGGTTTGGGTAACTTATTTGGGGATTTCAGGAAGTTTGAATAAAATATTTTCCTGTTTGCTATTCTTACTTGATTAACTTAGTTTCAGCTTGATTATCAATTATCTAGCAGAGATGCTAATTCTCAATCCATTGTGGATTCTATTCATGTTTAAGGGAAGACGGAGACAGCATAAGGAATAAAGTATATCTTGAGATAAAAGTTTCCACAACTTCAATAAGGCCAATTAATTTTTTAAAATTAAATGTGTATGTGTACTGTGTGCTTTCACCAATACTGTCATCATCCTGAAAATTTAACAGGCGACTTCCCCAATCACCTGCTTTGTGTCTCTATGGGAAATAACTGAGCTGTTGGTATGTCTGTGGCATGATCATGGACTCTTCAAACTAGATCTAAAGTTCTGCATCCTGCATTCCCTAGTCAGAGTATACCTTATTTTCTAGTATCATTTAAAAATACAGCACCAAATGCTCAGTAACTTCTTGGAGCATAATTTTTCCCCATAAGGCCTGCTAACTATAACTCCTACTCCTTACTAGCTGTTAATTTAGCTAGGAAATATGTGGATTACAGGTTAGAAGATGAGTCATAAGGTACCTTATGTACTACATTTCTGAGGCACCCAAAATTTCCATCTGGGACTTTGAATAAACTCTATGCAAGGTCAAATCAGATGCCCTCTATAATCTAGCTCAGGTTGCCTGAATGTTCCCTGCATAGAATTTTGTCTTTTATAAGCAACTCAAAGAATTGTCTGAATCAAATCAACCCTTTATTCTATGAGTCCTAATTAAAGACACGTATCTCTAACATGTAATATTTTTCTTAGAGACTAAATGTTCAGAAAACATTTCTATTACTATTGCAGTTTTTGCTTATCTGCTCCTGTATAAACTAAAATATGTTCTACATCTCTGCTTCTTCACTAGCAAATTGCAAAAACAAAGTACATAGAAATCATTTTCTTCACGTGGATCCACTAGCCTTTAAATCCACCAGCACTGAAATGCCTTCAGTCATTTATACCAATTCTTAGCAGCATTTGTTGCTGAACCAGAATGGAGGCCATTTAGATAGAGTTCACTCAGTTCTGACATCCATGCCAGCCTTTGTGGCCCAACCCTAAGCTTTGGCTCTACCTTGGCTCCAAGATCCACAGACAAGTCACTTCAGATGTCAAGCAAGTCCTTTTATTTACATGAAGAAAGTCAAACATACCAGCAATCAATACACATAAAATGGTAAATTCCCCAAAAAGGGAGGATCAGCATATATAATAAATTATACTTATTAAGGGCACTTTTCCAACAGTTTTGAGTTTGCACACTCAAAACTGTCTTCTCAGAATTCACTCCTATCTTTGATTGGAACAAACCAGCTGCTCTTTTTATGATGAGGTTTTCCTTCCCATTCTACTTCAACAAGCTGTGTCTCAATTTTTAACCAGATGTAACCGTGGTTAGTTTGGCCTCTTCAGCAAAACTTTTCATATCCTTAATCGGATTCATCTTTAGTCAGACTCATAGATAGTCTAATCTGGGGTGGGCAACTTTGACTTCTTTACATCCTGTGGACTTCAAATCTATGACTTCATCTCTATGGCCTCTGGACTTCAACTCTATGACTCTTTTACGCCCTGTGGATTTCAACCCCCAGAATCCCTGAGCCAAACATGCTAGCTGAAGAATTGTGGTAGTTGAAATCCACATGGCTTAAAGGGCCCATAGTTGCCCCTTCCTGATCTGATCCCTCCAGCTGATGATGGGCTACAAACAACCCCCCTGCAACTGCTTTCCCTTGTCGGCAATTGCAGGGGGACACTCATTTAGGCACAACTTGAGGTGAAGCCAAGATCACAAACAGATTCCTCTAGATTGTTCTTTGCCCAATGGCTCTGACCAGGAATATGAAAAATGGAGCTGAGAGGTTGGCTTTTTGCACCTTTTCAATGCCCCTCCAGGAGGGCACGTTAAGCCCAGGTTATCTAGATATTTCAAAATATACATTTCAAATACCATCATGAGCCCCCTTTTAAGCTTCAGCTCTGGAGCTTTGAAAGTACAGGGGACCATGTTATACTGTATCCAGCAGTCTTTCAGAAGACTGATACACACCAACAAGTGCTGGGATAAGTGGCATCACAAATATCCTCTTTCTGTCTTTTTCTCACTGCTTCATCTGCCAACCATGGGAATAACATGGGAATGGCTGCCAGTTCTTCAATCACTTGGAGATAGGCTAGCTTTGATTGTGGAAAAATTTGAAATGGAAATGATGGTTATATTATAGTTCCCAGTGTATGAGGATTCACATCTAGACTCAAAAGGTACAACCAAATCTTTGTTTAGTCGAATCATGTTCTTCATACAAAGTGTAAGCATGGAATCATTTTGAGTGGAAAAGATTGCAGGAAAAAAACCTACTATAAGAGCGTTAAGAGTGAGATCTCAAATTAGGAAATCTTCTGGTAAATGGATGTTGTGATAGACGAATAAAATAACGCCAGATTCCCTGGGACCAATCTATATGGATCATTCATGAAGGAGGTACATTATTCTCCATATAACCCATTCAATTCTTCTGATGTCATTTTCTATTCATATTCTACTTTTGACATACTGTTTTGATCTTTAATAGGTGGGTTGTCTAGTTATGGCTTTCTTTTCGCTCAGCTCATGCAGAGCTTCACCTGTAATCTCCAAAAGGTTAACAGGCTGTAAAAATCCAGGAAGTCACTGGACTGCACTAAAGTGTGTGTGTGTTTTGGTTTTCACAACTGCCTTCTAATGGTCTATGCAAAGCACACAGGAAAATGAACTTCACTTCTACCTGCAATGCCATAAAATATTTGTTTGTTTTCCCAGACAGGATTTTGTAAGAGCTGACTGTTGATGGCTAGAAAAACTCAACTACCTGATTTCCTGGAAATGGGGTGGGGCAGCTGCACCTCTTTTAATGTCACTAAAAAGCAAAGTGAATTCGGATTTCTCCTTATTTTTAAAAAAAATATTATTTTTTTTAAAAAAATAAAAGGAGGGGAAGCAAAATACAAAGGTAATTCTTAATGCACATATATATTATGCATAAAAAGTGCCTGCAAAGTGAAAAATACAGCAGAAAAAAAGAAGCAAAGAGGAAGCAAAATGTAACAGCACTGAGCTCTCTGTAAGAGAAGATATTTATGCCAAGCCTTGGCACGATAAGCAACCATACCACCACTAGTCTTTCTTGTTGCACTTTCACAGAAGCAGGGATTAAAAAATATTAAATTGGAGGAGACAACTACTATAGATTGCCAGAAGAAGCCATGCTCATAATTAAACACAGTGTGTACAGTTGGTTAATGGGTAGCAATTGCCTTTTGAAGGCATGTGGTTGTGCCTCTCACGCAAAAGTAATTGTTCCTGCCTTGTTCCCTTCCAGCTACTGGGATTCTTGTAATAACTACACAGTATAGGTAGATCTTAACAGAGGGAAGATTTCAAAAAAGCAGATTTTTTTTTCTTATTTGCTGAATAGACCAACTGGACTTCAGGGAAAAGGCGTTTGTTTGTGTGTGTGTGTACAATCTCACATCCAAACTCACATTCACAACTCTCATACAAATGTTCTCTCTCTCTCCCTCCCTCCCTCTCCTTCTCCCTTTCTCTCTCCCTTGCACACACAGAACAGGTGGCTTCAAGATAAATGGCTGCTAGCACCACCAATCAAAAAGTATTATGGAACTAATTCAATACATTTCCAAGAGAAGGAAAAAAAAGTGGTAAAAGAACAAGATTTGTAAAGGAACTTAGTGTTTCGTGTGGGACATACGATAAATATTACAGAATTTTGAGCCCAGGAATTTATTTTGAGTACTTAAGCTAATATAGTTTTAATACTGAAGCTTCTTTCTAGGTTTGAACAAAGATATTATAATTGGGAAATTTATTTTCAGGACCATTTTTAATAATCCCTGGCACTGATCCTAACCTTGAACCATCTCCTAATTTTAAGACCTCTTTCCAGATTATCCCCTGTATTCAAAAAAAAATTTTTTGCCCAATGTGTACTTAACCGCCTCCGTATTATAGCAACATAACATGCTTTATATTGCTATAATTATTTATAGTTTGGTGAATGAAGAAGAGGTGGGCCAGGAAGACAGAATTTGCTGGTGCTCTAGGCAATAGGGTCAAGGATGGGCATTTCCGAGATGGGCGTATTTTCCATTTGCAGACAGTTAGATATTTGGAGGAAAGGGAAATGCTGAATTTCTGAAAGGCGCCATAAGGAGGGCTTTAGCACTGATCAAGCTTCCTTTTTCTGCTGTGTGACCTTTAGAAAGAGGCAGAGTAATCAGAATTAATAGGATCCAAGGGCTTATTAATAGCATGCCAATGGCTCATTTAACACAACTAACAATGAAGAACAAACCATGACATGCCAGGTATTTGCTACCCAATCATAGCTTGTCTCACATTTACAAGCCAGTGAAGCAAGGGAAACGTGAGGTCACAACAAGGTCTTTTTCTTTAAATTGTGCAGTAAATATGCAGATACTATTCAAATACATAGTCAGGTAAGGAGAGAATTCTGGTTCGAAGGATCAACCTTGTTTCATGTGTTTATTACTATTTCTCATAGGTTAAGGCTATCAAATCTAGGCTGCAAAAATCTGACCCATCAGCAGATGGTAGCGATGTGATACACCCTTTACTCCCATTTAGTGGTCAGCCAATGTTTTGCACCCATAACTGGTAACCTAGTAACCAACAATTGTTAGATTAAAGGTTTATTAAAAGAACAAATAAGGTTTTAAAATAAAACATTGGCAGCAGAAAATAGGCAGCCATTCGGCCAAGAGAAGCAGGCCCGGAGCTGGTCTCCCTCCCCGGCCATAAGCCTTACCTTCTCAGGCCAAGCGAGGAGGGGTAAGGCAGGGCAGGGCAGAGCCAGCCAGTGGTGGAATCAGCCAATTCACCAAACTGCAGAAAAAAATAGCTATCAGTTCGATGGAACAGGTGCAAACCAGCTGAATCCCACAGAAATGTACATCTGTTTATCATCTGCATATTGATGATACCTCATCCCGTAGTATTGGATGGTCTTTCCAGTAGCCTCATGTAATGTTAAAAAGGAATGGAGAAAGAATCAAACCCTATGGCACACCATAAAGCAGGGGCTGGACCTCTCATTTCATATCAACGTAACTGGGATTCGTCCAGGAGAAAAAAGGTAAACCAGCATAAGTTTGTGCCATCCACACCCAACTCCTTGATCCAACCCCAAAGGAAATAATTGATTATGGTTCTGAAATCTGCAGAGAGGTCAAGAACAGCCAGGGTGGCTGAACTGCCCCTATCCCACTCCCACCAGAGGTAATCCAAAAGCACGACCTAGTCGCCTATCCAGACTGGAAGGGGTTCAGATGATTTGTCTCATTCCTGATAATCTGGACCCGCAAGGCGATCCCCCTCACACAACCTTCTCTAAAAGGGGAAGATGGAAGAGTGGATCAAAGTAATCCTGAACAGTGGGATCTAATGACAGCCTCTTCAAGAGGGGGGCATTAGTGCCTCTTTGAATGATGCTAGAAACACCCCCCCTCTCAATGATGAATTACACATCACTAGAAGCTGTCCACATCACTCCCCGCAGGCAGCCTTGACCAACCAGGAGGGGAATATACTGTATCTAATTCACAGGTGGCCACATTTATAGTTCCAAAGAACCAGTCCACTTCCTCAGGTCCAGGGTCAAATTGTTCCCAGTTTACTGGGTAACACCATTCCCTAGGTATCTCAGAAGGACTGCATCTTTTGATAAGAGATAAAGGATAAGGACAGTTATGACTTATATCTGATCAACATTGCAAGGGATTTTCTTTTGAGCAAAAACACAGTGAGAAGTATCACACATCTTTCCAGAAGTTCTTTTTCATAGACAACAATTCTCAGAGCTCCCTAGAGCAGCCATCAGAATCAAATGCCCTAAGCAGCAAATGATCAGTAGCTTGCCAACAAAATCCAAGAGTAAAACATAGTACAACTTAACAATAAAATAAATCTGTTTCCTTCCCCCTTTGGTCTGAGTCATCATGCAGTTTTTCCAGCCAAGAAGCCCTTTGAGAGAAATTCTGCATGCCTTTTAGAATCAGAGTTCAGTGAGGACATTCCCAGAAATACATCAGAGCCGAATTCTAGAAAATAGGTAGAAAACACATAGTTACCCTAAGCCTCTTCTAAATTAGCATTAGCTTAGGCTGGAGTGGGGGAACCAGTGGCTCTCCAGATGTAACTAAGCTACAATGGCCAGCAAACTCTCCCCCACCCCCAGCAAGTCAATATGCTCATTAGAACTTGGAGAAGCCCCTGACGGGTTTTTAACTGGGTATTTTAATTATATTTAATTATCTAGGGGTTTTTAAATACTGTATTTTAATTGTTTTTATTGATCAGCCGACCTCCTCCTTGTGTGTGTCTCAGTATATGTCTCTGTTATTTGTTTGTTTTGTCCACATATTTATTTCATATGTTTCATTGTACGCCGCCCCGAGTCCTTCGGGAGAGGGTGCGGCTAAGAAATAAATATATTATTATTATTATTATTAGAACACCGATTTCCATATTAGGCCTAAGGAGACAAGACTGCATCCAGTATTGAACTAGGTGGTAACAGGAGCAGAAATTACAATGCAATGAGGTCCAATTTCACTATCTAGAACTGCCACCATTAACGTCTGGCAGAGGATTATTCACCACCATTTTAAATTTTCCACTGATTGATAGATTAAGTGCCATCAATTGGTTTTCAACTCCTAACAACCACATAGAGATATTTTCTTTATGACAATCTATCCCTCACCTATTGTCCCAATAGAGCCCTCATCACCACTGTAACTAAACCCATCCCACTTGCTGCTGGTTTTTCTCTTTTTGTCTTTCCTTCTACCTTTTCCAGCTTTAGAGCCTTTTCTGGAGATAATTTGAGCCTGTTCATCGTGCTTCAAGAAAGAACTCTGGGCTAATTTGTTCAATGATCCATCAACTTTCACTTCCTTACAGGAAATACCAGTGTACCTCTCTAAAAGGAAGGATGTCAACTGCACACCCCCATTTTGGGGATATTGGCTCTGGAATGGCAATAAATGCTGCAATTGGTGCCAATTGACCATTTGTTTCCTCTACCCAATACCCAGTCACTTGTCACAGCACAGAATGGGAATATTTCCACTACTGAACACTAACCTCACTATGAAGAATGGACAAGGAATTAATTGTCACAATATGATAAATAAAATGTAAAGACTTTGGAAAGTGTGCAGAGAAGAACAACGAAGATGATTAGGGGCCTGGAGGCTAAAACATATGAGGAACAGTTGCAAGAATTGGGCTTTTCTAGTCTAGTGAAAAGAAGAACTAGGGGTTTCATGATAGCAATGGTCCAAATTTCTGCCACAAAGAAGGGATCAACTTATTTTCCAAAGCACCAGAAGGCAAGACAAGAAGCAGTGGATGGAAACTAATCAAGGAGAGAAGTAAACTGGAATTAAGGAGAAACTTCCTAACAGTGAGAACAACCAGCGGAACGACTTTCCTTCAGAGGTTTTGGTGCCCCATCACTGGGGCTTTCAAGAGGAGACTGGACAGCCATTTGTCTGGAACAGTATATACCTCCTGCCTGAGCAGGGGGTTGGATTAGAAGCCCTCCAAGGTCCCTCCCAACTAACTTTAGCATGTGCCCACCCAGCATAATAAACTCTGATCATTTTTAAATGGCGCATTGATCCCAAAGTTGCTTTTGTCACAGTTCCATCCCACAACTCCACAGAAGTGTCCAAAAGGCATCTCTAGCTACTCCAGTTTTAAAATATCCTTTTCTCCAGATCCAAATTTTGATCTTTTATTATCTATGGTGGCTGTCAGTGCAAAACAGCTGACCTGTCAGGCAGGAGAAGGCTATTCAGAAGAGCAAGAGGCTCTTGGCTGCTTGGAAAGATGAAGTCAGGATAATCCATCATACCCTTTCCTTACATTGTTCCACATTGAATTTGTAAGGACAGCACCATTCATCGTTTCAGCAGGAGAAAGAGGGGCAAAAAAAGACGAGTGTAGTGCACGTATTCTTAACATTTTTAAAGCTTAACAGTAAAAATATTTTAACTGGGGGAGATACAATTTTGTGGATACTCTGGCACCCTGCCATCCACCCATCCTCTATTGCAGAGGTGGGTTCCTACCGGTTTGGACTGGTTCAGTAGAACCGGTAGTAAAAATTGGGGCTGGTTCTCCGAACCAGTAATACGCCCCCAAATTGGTCCCCTGGTCGCTGCCCTTGGATGGCAAGCTGACCAGAACTGGGATGCGGCTGGCTGGCAAAGAAGCCTCACAGCCGCTTCTTTGAGTGCCAGAGGATCTGAGGCTTCTTTTCCACCCAGCCGCTGGTCACAGGGTACCGAAAAGTCCTCCAGCCGGTGAGAAGAAAGCTGCGCACGAACGAAGATGGTGGCAGAGACCAGAGGTCTTTTTGGCACCCTGCGCCAGCAGCTGGGTGGAAAAGAAGCCTCTCGGCTTCCAAAGTTCAGCAGCAGGCTCGGTCCCTTTACATGGTCGCTTTTCTCCATGCCCAAGAAAGATCAAAAGGGGTGGAGCATCAGCCTTTAAGGACAAAGGCGGCATAGCCACCTAGAGGTAAGAAAATGAACCACTGAGGAAAGGAGCCTCCCGAAGCTGCCGGTGTTGCAGCCGCCCCCCTCCTTGCAGCTTGGAGCTCCAAGAGGAAGAGGCAAAAATGCCCCCATTTTTCTGAAAAACGGGCAAAATACAGGCCATGTTTTGCAAAAACGGAGGCGTTTTTGCCTTCCCCCAGCCTCCAGAAGCACTCTGCAGGCTTCAGCAGCACCACTGGGAGGAGGAGCTTCCGGCGATGGCAGTCGCCTGTTTGAGCTCCTAGCTTACCGTGGAGCGCCCAACAGGGGTAGGAGGTTGCCGCCGGCCCCCATGGCATCGGGGGGCTGAGATTCGGATAGCCCGACCACCCTGGCGTGTTTAGGGCTTGTTTTAGTCCACCAGGGGTGGTCGGAGAAGCTTGGAGGCAAAAGGAGCGGAGCGGAGCTGAGAAGCCGAGGAAGGAAGCTGTGAGGCAATGGCGGCGGCGGCGCGTCGCAGCTGCGCAGCACGGCGCGAAGTTTGAAAGAAGAAAGGGGAAAAGGCAAGACAGGCACCAGAAAAGGCAAGCCAGCGGCACCAGCGAGGACGGGGAGGCAATGGAAGTTCTGGAAGTTCTGGAGCCGCCCTACAACGCCAAAGGACACCAGAGGACACCGAGTGGTGAGCAGAATGGGGAGGCAGCAGGGAACCGCATTGGGAGATGGCTGCGGTATTGGGTGTGTGGAAAGAACCGCAGCCAGGGACTCCCCCATAACAGCTGGCCGTATCCTGGCTGCTCCCATGCTCCCGAGAACTTGCTCTGGTGTCTTGATAATCTGGGAAGCGTTTCCCCAAACTGCTGCGAATGTTAAGAGAACTGAGAACTGAGAACTAAGAACTGAGAACTGAGACGCCAGATGGGGGGGTCAAGGTGAGGATGTTGGGAACCAGTAGGAAGAAGAAGAACTTAAATAATGGTTGGGGATGGCCTGGAACCTTAGAGGTCACTGGAGACCCGTGTTAGGGCCATGGATGAGCCCAACTGACTGCCCAGACTAAGACTAAGAACAGCTGGGCTTAGAAGGCCACCCCCCATTCACTAAGGAACCCACATCTGTAACTACATCTACTTTCAACCACCTTGGACTGTCCCCATTTTTATGATATCTCCAAATGCTTCACCTTCACGTTCTGGAAATATTTGGAACATTTTCCCCTCCAGCTCCCCATTAACATCTTAGCCTCCGGCTATTAACTATTAACTATTACCATCTGCACCCTTACCCAATTGGGTTTTAATATTTTATCAATCTACTCAAGGCTAGACCTGCTCCGCCTGCGAGAGGCCCCTCTCTCGCAGGTATGGCCCTTGGCGCTTTCAAGGGCCTGCCTTGATGACGGGTTTGTGAACCCCGAGAGGTGGAAGAAATGGAAGCTGAGGGGCTTTTTATCGAAATGTTTTACACTGTTCTTAGGGGGTTCCAGGGAGGGGGGTTGGGTTAACCAGGCCGGGAGGGAAGCCAGCACCAGACGAGCAGGTGAGTCAAGGAGGGGAGTGAGCGGGGTGGGGGGGGAGAGGGAACAAGCCATTCCAGTAGAGGGTTGTTTTATTACATCGGTCGCGGGGAGGGGGGGATGCGAGGACAGGAGAAAATCACGAGGTCGGTTGGGGGACCGTGGCTGCTGGCTACGCCCGGTCGTTTGTACCAACCCCCGCAGACTGGGTGGTCAGGAACTACAGGGCCAGGGCATGTGACTGATGCTGTGCAATGCAAGGTCCGTAACCAACAAGGCCCCCCTCATTAGTGAGTTGATCTCCGAGGGGGAGTTGGAACTTGCAGGGATAACGGAGACCTGGTTGGGCCATGAGGGTGGCTTACCCCTCGTGGAAATGTGCCCACCGGGTTTCCGTGCATTCCATCAGCCCCGGGCCCTGGGTAAGGGTGGCGGGGTGGTGGTAGTTATTCGGGAGAGTCTAGAACCGAGAGAGTTCACTGTCCCTCAGATACCCGGTTGTGAGTCCCTAGGTGTTAAATGGGGCCCAGGGAGGCAGTTGGGCCTGCTGATTGTATACTTGGCTCCTCGCTATACATCAGCGGCCCTGCCCGAGCTCCTCGAGCTGATCTCAGAGACGGCGGTTGAGATCCCCAGGCTTATGGTCATGGGGGACTTCAACCTGCCGTCGACGGGAGCAGCATCTGAGGTGGCTCGGGAGTTCATGGCTTCCATGACAGCCATGGGCCTGACCCAACTAATTCAGGGCCCCACACACGAGGGTGGTCACACACTGGACCTTATTTTTGTATCTGAACAGTGGACGAGTGATCTGGGAATAGGGGACCTAGTTATTACTCCCCTGTCATGGTCAGATCACTCATGTCTCCGGCTCGACTTCCCTGTCGCTACCCCTCACCGCAAGGAGGCGGAGCCAGCTCGTCCAAGCTGGTACCGCCCCAAGCACCTGATGGAACTGGAGAGGTTCCAGACGGAGCTTGGGCCGCTACCTGTAGCCCTGACCCGCGCTCGGTCGGAGGACCTAGTGGCCTCCTGGAATATGGCGGTGGCTGGGGCCTTGGACCGGGTTGCGCCTTTGCGACCTCTCCTGCGGCAGTGATCCGCCCGAGCCCCTTGGTACACTGAGGAGCTGAGGGCGATGAAGCACCATAGGAGACGTCTAGAGAGCAGGTGGAGGTCCTCACGCTCCGAGTCTGATCGAACACAGGTAAGATCCTATTTACGGACCTACCTTGTGGCATTGAGAGCGGCCAAACATAGACATTGTGCCGCTCTTATTGCATCCGCGGATAACCGCCCTGCTGCCCTGTTTAGGGTGACCCGCTCCCTCCTATCACAGGGGGTGCGGGTGGCGCCCTTGCAGGGTAGAGCAGAGGAGTTTGGGGAATATCTGCAGGACAAAGTCGCTCAGATCCGGAGCGGATGGGCCCCCTCCAGTGGAACGGACGAGCCGTCAACAGTGAGTCTTGTAAGACCACTCTGGGAGGAGTTTGACTCTGTTGCCCCCGAGGATTTGGACAGGTTGCGTGGACGGCTGCGGCCCACCACATGTTTAATGGACCCGTGTCCCTCCTGGCTGGTACTGGCATCCTGGGAGGTGACACGAGGCTGGCTTCTGGGCCTGGTGAACGCTTCATTGGGTGAGGGATCCTTACCAGCTGCCTTGAAAGAGGCGGTGGTGAGGCCCTTACTCAAGAGGCCTTCACTGGACCCAATGGAGCTGGCTAATTATCGTCCAGTCTCCAACCTTCCTTTTTTAGCGAAGGTTGTTGAGAATGTGGTGGCACAGCAATTTCCACGACACCTTGACGAATCCGAATATCTAGACCCACGCCAGTCCGGCTTCCGACCCGGACACAGCACAGAGACAGCCTTGGTCGCGCTGGTTGATGATCTCTGGAGGGCCAGAGATAGAGGTTGCTCCTCTATCCTGGTCCTATTAGATCTCTCAGCGGCTTTTGATACCATCGACCATGGTATCCTATTGCAGGGGATGGGAGGGGGAGGCACCGTTTTACGGTGGTTCGGCTCCTACCTCTCCGACCGGTCGCAATGTGTGTTGACGGGGGGGCAGAGGTCGACCCTGAGGTCACTCACTTGTGGGGTGCCGCAGGGATCGGTCCTTTCGCCCCTCCTGTTCAACGCATATGTGAAGCCGCTGGGGGAGATCATCTGTGGTTTTGGGGTTGAATACCATCTGTACGCTGATGATACTCAGCTGTACGTTTCAACCCCAAACCACCCCAGTGAGGCTGTCGAAGTGATGTCCCGGTGTTTGGAAGCCGTCGGGGTCTGCATGGGGGACAACAGACTCAAACTCAACCCCTCCAAGACTGAGTGGCTGTGGCTACCGGCACCTCGGTTCAGTCAGCTGATTCCAGCGCTGGCCATAGGGGGTGAACAGCTGCCCCCTGTGGAACGGGCGCGCAATTTGGGCGTCCTCCTAGATGCCCGGCTGTCAATGGATGACCATGTGGCAGCCGTGGCAAGGGGGGCATTCCACCAGGTTCGTCTGGTGCGCCAATTGCGCCCCCTCCTGGACCGAGAGGCCCTACGCACGGTCACTCATGCACTGATGACGTCTCGCCTGGACTACTGTAATGCTCTCTACATGGGGCTTCCCTTGGGACGCGCCCGAAGACTGCAGCTAGTCCAGAACGCAGCCGCGCGGGCAGTCATGGGGAGTACCAGGTACTCCCATGTAACACCGCTCCTGCGCGAGCTGCACTGGCTGCCTGTGGTCTTTCGGGTGCGTTTCAAGATTTTGACCACCATCTTTAAAGCGCTCCATGGCATAGGGCCCAGTTACCTGCGGGATCGCGTCCTCCCACATACATCCCAGCGGCCAATTCGCTCTCACAGGGAGGGACTTCTCCTGGTGCCGTCCGCTAGGCAATGCCAGCGGGCGACGCCAAGGAGTAGGGCCTTCTCTGTGATGGGCCCAACCCTCTGGAATGACCTCCCCCCTGACATTAGAACCACCACCGACTTCCGCTCCTTCCGGCAGAAACTAAAGACTCACCTGTTCCGACTGGCTGGCCTGGCATAATTTCAACGCCTATCTCCTGGCATTTATATTTTTACTGGTTTTTAAGGGGATTATTCTGTAGACTTAATTTTATTGGGTATTGGGATTTTAATGTCTGTTTATTTTAATTATTTATTAGCAATACAGTCCTGCACATCTTTTATCCTCCTCTTATCCATCTATTTTATATTTGTATATATATATTGTCCATTTAGTAATTTTAATTGTTTTAATTTTGTTCTTTGACATGGACTGTACACCGCCCCGAGTCCCTTTCGGGAGAGGGGGCGGTCTATAAGCGCTAATAAATTGAAATTGAATTGAATTGCTGGCCAAGCGCAGCTTCTCAGAGCAGCATGCCGCTCTGATCACAAGACAAGAGCCCCAGCCTGCTCCCCCCCCCAGCCAAAACTTTTCGCCACCGTTTCGGTGGGCATGGCTTGGTGAGGGGGTCATGTGACTGAGTGTGTGTGAGTGACGTCAAGTTGGCCACTCCCACTCATGCCCCCCTCCCCCCATTTAGCCCCATCTAGCCAGTAGTAAAAAAAAAATTTGAAACCCAACCCTGCTCTATTACCTATCTAATTACACATGTTAATTTCGCCTGACTGACCACTTTTAGCTTAATGCCACTTTAAACATTTGGAGAGAGAATTTTATTCCCATTCCCACCCTCAAATGTTGCATTTTATACAGCAGAAATATGCGCCTCTTAAAAGGGAGCATTCTACTATTCTAAATCTGCTCTAAGCCAACTGTTTCCTCCTCATGAGATTCACTTCATTTCCCTCTGGACTTCCCCAAACTATTAAACCATAAACAATCCTTGAAGCCCAGAAACAGATGGAAAGCAAGATTTGCTTTCCTACTGCTCAGAAAAAGTCCCAGAGTTAAAAAAATAAAACCCAAAGGTGCTGAACGTGATTCATAGTGTCCCACAATGTAGAATGAATGCAGGGGGGAAAATAGTAAGGAAAGATGCCAACTACTGTAGCAACCATGAAAAGTCCCAGCTGAGAACAGCCCATAGGACCCTTGGATGCAGACAATTGTTTCTGCTGGCAATTTTCCTCCTAGAAGCTTTGGCGATGAAGGGCCCCATTCCACAGATTCTTAAGGCACAAACAACTCAAAAAAAAAAAGGAACTCGCATTGCAAAATCTCCAGCATGGAGGATATGAAATGAAACTATTTGACCTTGAACCAAATTCTGAGAGATTCCTGCTGAGATGATGGAAGAGCTGTTTGGAAGAAGGGTCAGACCAACCCTCACAAACTCATCTCATTTGTCATGGCTAAGTCAGGAATTTGGAGCGGGATGGCAAGAGATCAAAGCTGAAACAAACTTAGTTTCAGGAGATTTTGGGGAGGGTGGATTTTGTTTTCACAAAGACGACTTAAAATGCAGTTGTTTAGAGCTGGGGCTACTATTTGGGGGGAATATGGACTGGTCTACTCTCCTTGACTTATAGAAGTTATTAAAGTTGTTTTACAAATGTAGTTTAATTCAATTTTAAATTCTATAATGTGTACTGGTCTATGCCCACAGTAACCTGAATTGAATCAAACAATTGCTATTACCTGGAATGGAGAGAGAAATAACATGAGATTTAAAAGGTTGGTAGGTTAGTGTCATGCCTAATTAGACCACCCAGGCTTTCCTCAGTTCAAATTTTGTTTTTGCTCTACTATAAACTGACTAAGGAATTTAAGACCATCATTCATCTTAGTCTCCCCTTCCACTATTTGCAATATGATGATAATGTGACTGACAATACTTTGAAGCATCACTGAAAGGACTACAAGAAACAATGTGTTAGATACTTGCTCTAACTTCAGTGGTTTCCACCAAGGTCCTCTATTCTGGTGGGAACAGAGGTTTAATCCTATTGGTCGAAGGGTCTGACAGCTCCCTATAAAAGGGCTGCTGTCAGACTCAACCTTCGCTGGATTGTTCTCACTTGTTGTACTTAATAAAGAGCTGTTGTTACCTTTAAGCCTGTGTGTGCCTATCCATTAGCCAATCCAACACAATGGACATTGGACACAGCATCAGGTATGATTACAGCACCCAAACCTGACATACTTGGGCAAATATCAGGGTCCCAAGATATGACTATACTAGCATTGACATCTCAGCAGACCAGTTTCATTTTTATTGTGACTTCCGGTTTGCTCGGAGGGTCATTTTGAGCGCTCCGAAGGCTTGAGGGACCTTCAGGACGCTTCCCTGAAGCCTCCGGAGCAGTCAAAACGACCCTCTGAGCAAACTGGAAGTGACTTCCGGTTTGCTCGGAGGGTTGTTTTGAGCGCTCCGACGGCTTGAGGGACCTTCAGGAGGTTTCTCTGAAGCCTCCGGAGCAGTCAAAACGACCCTCCGAGCAAACCAGAAGTCCATTCCCAAACTTCCGGTTTGCTCGTAGGGCTGGTTTTTGTGCTCCGGAGGCTTCAGGGAAGCTCATGAAGCCTCCGGAGGGCTTTCGGGGAGCAGGGGAGGCTCTTTTCGCCTTCCCCAGGCTCCTATAAAGCCTCTGGAGCCTGGGGAGGGTGAAAAATGGCTTTAAAAAGGTTGAACTCAGCTGCGCCTCGCATGCCCTGACAAATGGCTCCGAATGCCACCTGTGGCACGTGTGCCATAGGTTCGCCATCACTTATCTATGGGATCGTGCTTTCAGTTGTGTTCATGGTTGCTGAATCAAATGGCAAAGCTAGGTGATTGCCCCCCTCCTACCTCTTATGTGTAGAGAGTAAAGGGGACTTGTATGTCTCATGGAAACTGTCCCCTCCCAGTTTCTCAGGAAAACCATCAATAGACATTGTGAACATATTCCATCTTTGTCTTCTTAGCGTTGGTGTTAAACTCTAACTCAGACTCTCCTTTGTTTTAAAAAAATCCATTCACATTTTCAGTTTTTAAGTTACAAAAGGAAAGGATTTGCATGTAGCTCTTTAAAAACATTTTTTTTTAATTATCTCATCATATGTTGTGAATTATAGTCCACTTCCTGAGTTCCTTAGGCTAGATTTCTCTTGTTTTGGGCTACAAGAAGTGGATGGTTGAGATTCACCAACCATCACACAGGAGAGGAAAGAAAAACATGATAAGAAGACCATGTTTTTAAGTATTGGAAAGACTTTGGACCACATGGCTTTTTGTGCATATTTATGGAGACAGAGATTATTACACAAGTTTATATATGCTGAAAGCTACTTGAAATCAAAATGCTTAGTGCAGGGGTGTCCAAACTTGGGAACTTTAAGACTTGTGGACTTCAACTCCCAGAATTCCACAGCCAGCCATGCTGGCTGGGGAATTCTGGGAGTTGAAGTCCACAAGTCTTAAAGTTCCCAAGTTTGGACACCCCTGGCTTAGTGCCACTGTGTTTAGCATCTGATTTGACTCAGGAAGAAGAGGAAATATTTCATTTGGTCATCTGATTATTTGAACACGAACTTCTGCTTCCCCTCTAGCAGCAGAAAGCGTGTGTCTTTCCTGGCAAGGGAGAATATACATATTAAAGTAACCCCTACTTCACTGGCATCAATTTAATAGTTTGTTATCAGAATGACAAGTCCGCATTTCTAATCAAAACCAAATAAAACACAAACATGCACATGAAGTCCCATTCCTTCGAAAGCAGGGGCACTGGGATAAGAACTCTCATTTCTGGAGTCTCCTGAGTAGTTGACACACTACTGCTGGATCACAACTAATAGCATGGGAATGCCATTACATATCCAAGTAATTTTCTCTATGCATGATAGGATTCCTGTTATGGAATTTCAGTGACCTTGGAATGAAGAAACATCTGAGATATGAAAAAGAAACCCTAACCATAAACATGTTTCAAAGCATACCTGTGTGGCCAGAACACCTTTTGCTCTGCTTTTAACCTGCCTTTTAAAGCTCATTCTTCTCTGAAGCTGCCTCTGGATGGGTAGCTGGTGGTTTGAAAAATGTAGTTGTTACTGTAGGAGCATGAAGTACATCATGGAAGAATTAGGATAGACAAATCAGTCTGATATGAACACTTGGGAAGATCGTGGAAAAGATAATCAAGCAACAGATTTGCACACCTAGAAACAAGCAAATCTATTACTAGAAGCCAACGTATGTATCTCAAAAACAGGCATTGCCAGACAAAGCTTATTGCATTCTTTGATAAAGTGACTATATTAGTAGACTAGTGAAATGCTGTATAGTTTACTTAGACTTCCGTAAGGTATTTGACAAAATAGATCATAGCCTACTATTTGATAAGATGGAAAAATGGGGACAGCATCACCATCAGATGGATTCATAACTGGATGACAAGCTACTCTCAATATGTAGTCTTTAATGAAACCACATCTATATGGAGGGAAGCATGCTACCACAAAGCATGTTGTATGTTTTGTGGAAGCATACCATAAAGTTCTATCTTACGGCCAATACCCTTTAGACAACACCAAGCTTGGGGGGGGGGGAATAGCCAATATTTTGGAAGATAATTTCAAGATCCAGAAGGACCTTGACAGACTTGAATACTGGGCCCTATTCAACACAATGCAATTCAGTTGTGAAAAAAATAAGGTTTTACACAGCTGAGTCAACAATAGTAACTGTGAGGGGGCTCTAGGAATCCTAGTGGATAATCACTTAAGTATGAGCCAAGTGTGTTGCAGCTGCCAAAAAAGCCAATACAGTCCTGAGCTGCATCAATGGAGGGATCACTTTAAGATCACATGAAGTTTAGTACCATCTTATACTGCTTTGGTAAGACCACCTGGGTCCAGTTTTGGTCACCAGAATACAAAAAAATATGTTGAGATTCCAGAAAGAGAGCAGCAAAGATTCTTAGGGTACTGGAGGCTAAGGAATATGAAGAACAGTTGCAAGAAGGGTTAGGAGTGATACAATAGCAGTCTTCTAATATTTGAGGGGCTTTCATGGAGAGGAGGTCAACCTATTCTCCAAAGCACCGGAGAGGAAGGGAAGAAGCAATAGATGGAAATTTATCTAACAGAGAACCACCCTAAAGTTAAGGAGGAATTTCTTGTCAATGACAATAATTGATCAGTGGAATGGCTTGTCTCTGGATGCTGTGGATGCTCCAATACTAGGGGTTTTTAAGAAGCAATTGGACAGTCGCTTGTCTGAAATGGTATAGGATTTCCTGCCTGAGCAGGGGGTTGGACTAGAAGACCTCTAAGGTCCCTTTCAACTCTGTTATTCTGTAATTCTGAAATCTTGATATGCTATAAAGGGCAATGTATCATAAGCAACCAATAAATATACAAGTTTGTTTATAAACTGCATATTTGATTTACAATATCTTCTGTCCAGTGGATTTTGTAGGAAAAAAGAATCTAATCCCTGGATAAAGGGCAATTTGAGTGCCTGAGCTTTGGGTGAGTTGTTTCATTTTCTAAGTTATTTCACAATTCAGGTTTATCAGAGAATCTAATCTTCTATCTTAATTGAGTTTTTTTTCCATTTTCACAACATAGAATCACATGTATACTATTACATAGCCAACATCATATTGTATTATTAAATGTTTACATCAATTCACCTTATCATCAGCTCCCAAAAACAATTATTGGCTCTTCTGCTCTCCATATACCATATTTGTACCTTATCCATCACTTTCTTCTCCCTCTTTCCTCTGCCTCCCTACCTCCTTTCTTCCCTCTGTCATTCTTCTCTTCTCTACTTCCCCTTCCTCTCTCCTTCTCCTCTCTCCCCTTTCCACTCCTCCTTTCTCACCTCCTCTTCCCCCTCCTGCCCTCTCTCCTATCCCTCTCCTTCCCTTCCCTCTCTCCTCTACTTTACACTCTTCATCTCATTTACTTGGTGTATTTCAGCTTCTGAGCAAGCTCCATTTTATGTTGATGGTATTTATAATTCCTTTTCAATACACATATTTAATTTTAACATATATCTTCCTTCTCCATTTTTTAAAAAAAACAGAACAAAATTTTTTACATATATAGTCATTGTGTTTTTAACACACACACCCCAAGCCTAATTTTGGCTGAGATGTAGACCTGGTTACAATTCTCAGCTATTCTCATCATTATATTTATATAATTATACATCCTTACATTTCCCCCATTCTTCTTTCCCTTCTTCTTTAAATCCCTGCTTCTCTGGGTTCAGAATTCTATTTAGGCTTGATTTTAATGATGTATGCATATTTTTTTATAATTTCACGTAGTTCTTCAAATTCCCAGCTTTCCATGATGTCCAGTTCCAAAGTTACAGTTAATTATACAGTTCTTCTTTCAGAGTTCTGGTCCACCTTAAATTTATCTACTTCAGCTGCTGTGGGGAAGAGTGATGAGTCTTTTGTTCTTCCCTAATATCCCGTTCCAAAATTACAATTAGTTACACAAGCCTTATTTTGAGGTTCTGGTCCACCTTAAATTTAGTTAATTCAACTACTGTGAAACCAGAAGAGAAGCTGAAGCCATCTTAATCTTTTGCAGAAAAAAAGGAAGAAAAAAAACCCCTTGCATTTCCCAGTTCTTGACGCCATTATTATTTCCTTTCCTTGCCACTCCTCACCTCTCATTAGTCATAGCTGCTCAAAATATATTAATTGGAACAAGCTTGCATACAGCCAAAAGTCGGGTATGTTTCTTCTTTGCCTCCTGCTTTTCCAAGTTCTGATTTATGGCGGTTGGTTAATTAGAATTTCCCACACAGGCAAGATTAGGTTATCAGTTATAAGTGAGAAGATAGTGCTTTTTTCTTGATTTTTCTCCCTAATTGGAGTTGCTTAAGATATATTAGTTGGAAGAAGTTCAGATGAAATCCCTCGGAATGTTTGGTTTCTATTTCAAATCCAAAACCAAAATTAGAGTTTATATTTGAGTGGGTTTGTCACTTCTCTGCTTTCTCCCTTTCTATCCAAATTATTTCAAACAAATAGCTTTTTTTTGGAGGCTAGTGTTTCAACCCTCCATTTTCCCTTTCTTTCCTTTTGCCAAAGTCCAGATCTGTCTATTAATATTATTTGTATTCTCAAGATTCTTTGCCTTTTCCAAGTTTTGATTTATGACTGTGGGTTGAATGAATCTTCTTACTGGTTTTTCATCTCGTCTCCTGTACGCTTCTGTTCAGTGTTTTGGCTGGAAGCCAGCTTCTGTGCAGCCATGTTACCATGCTGCCGCCCTTACTCCAATTCAGAAGGCAAATCTCCGACCTGTGAGGGGACCTGTTGCCTCCCTCTGGGTCTGATGAGATGCTGCCCCTTCTTCACCCCCCCTCTGGGGGGGGGGTTCTGATCCAAAAAGGATCTTGGAATAGGTTTGTCAGACAGGGTTCATGTGAGGATCTTGAGAGCTCCCCCCCCACATCTGTCCAGCTGGAGAGCTTCCGGTCGAATCAGAATTTAATTTCGAATCATTTTCATAATACCAAGAGTAAACTCTGAATTCAAAGTTCTCTATTGATATACATTGCTTGGGAAAACTAATATGAAGCCCATTATCCAGAGTATCTTAGATGTGGTAGGATAGATGTAATGGGATTTCTGTAGCATCCAGTCAAGCATGGATGTTGTTTATCCAAAGAAACTGATATAAACCTTTTATAAAATAGAATTACCTTCATCAAAAGCATGAAAGCTTAAATGTCACAAATTTCCACCATGTGGAGTGGAAATCCATCAACATCATTATTTGAAATGGTAAACTGTAGTCCATGAAAGTATGGACCATGATAAATTTGCTAGCTATAAGATCTTTTGTTATTGCTGCAATGTCTCTGGAGCTTTACATTCTGTTCTCATCCACAATGGAGAGAAAAAAAATGTAATAAAGCACATCACACACACAATACCTTGTCCACCTCCCAAGTATAACATTCAACCACAGTTACATGATTTGCTATTTGTTGAGTGTAACAAATCTACACAAACTGAAAAACAGAATGTACACAATCTGAAAATCTCCTCTGGCTTGAGATGAACAGACTCTTTCTTATAGTTATTTCTTTTTTCATCCCTCCTTCACTGTATAGGCTGTGACACAATAATCCAATATAAATATTTAAAGAAAGTGACATCTCTTGATAAGTTCCAGAATCCCAGCAACATTCTACTTGGCTGCACTTACCTATCAGCTTTGCCAAAAGAATAGCACAATGTTTACAGATTGTTCCTTTTTGTGGGATTGTTTTCCCAAGGGTTCTGCCAGAAGCATTTTTCTTTCTTTTTGTGATGAGAGTCAGAAGTTAGACACAGTCGTCTTTTCAAATTAAATTGGAATTGAGGACAGATGCAGACTTAGAGGAGACTCAATCACTAGTTTGTTTTAATCTAGATGCATAACAGTAGAAGTTTGAAAAGTTTCCCTTAGTGACATCTAGTTTTTGCCTCTGTATTTTAGGTGACCTGTATTTCCCAAAGGTATGTGCTGTTCCTTTAAGAGAAAGTGTGCTTTAGTTGAGCTTTGCTGTTTCTGATCAGACTGAGATCTGGCAGTCTCAACTTGTCAATTCTTGAACTCCAATCCTAGTTTTCATGGGAATTGATTTTAATAAATTCCTTTTGTGCTGAGTAATGGTTGTTGCATCCCTGTGTATTGAAATCTGTCTCAAATTCACATATAAAATTAGGTTTGCAAAGGCCAATGGCTATTTTACCTTTCTAATTCATGGGTATTTAAGAAGAAGCCCCAATGAAATACAGGTAGTCCTCGACTTACAACTGTTCATTTAGTGACTATTCGAAGTTACACTAGGAAAAAATGACTTATGACCATTTTTCACACTTATGACCATTGCAGCATCCCCATGGTCGTGTGATTTACACTGGGATGCTTGACAACTGATTCATACTTACGACAGTTGCAGTCGACTGAGGTCATGTGATCCCTTTTGTGACCTTCTGAACAAGCAAAGTCAATGGGGAAACCAGATCCACTTAACAACCAGGTTACTAACTTAACACTTCTGTGATTCACTTAACAACTGTGATGAGAAAAGTCACAAAATGGGGCAAAACTCACTTAACAAATTTATCACTTAGCAACGTACATTTTGGATTCAATTGTGGTCATAAGTTGAGGACTACCTGTACCTGTTGACGCAGTATCATATGTAATGCTGTCTGAGGAGTGAGAATATTTGTGGAAAGTCTTTGAGGAAGAAGTTCTCTTCTAAGAAATGAAGTGGTGGTTTCAGCTTATTATCACCTTAGGCTTCCTAAGACATGATTTCTGCCAGCAAGAGAAGCATCTTTCTTTCTTTCTTTCTTTCTTTCTTTCTTTCTTTCTTTCTTTCTTTCTTTCTTTCTTTCTTCTTTCTTTCTTTCTTTCTTTCTTTCTTCTTCCTTCCTTCCTCCCTCCTTTCTTTCTCTGCCTCTTTTTCTTTCTCTTTCTTTCTCTTTCTCTCACTCACTTTCTTTCCTTCCCACCCTCTCTCTTTCCTTCCTTCCCTTTCTTTCTTACTTTCTTCCTCTCTCTCTCTCTTCTTTCTTTCTCTGCCTTTCTTTTTCTTTCTCTTTCCTTCTCTCTCTCACACACACTCTTTCCTTCCCTCCCTCCCTCTTTCCTTCCCTCCCTCCCTCTTTCTTTTTTCTTTTTGTTTCCTTCTCTCTCTCTCTCTCTTTCTTTCTTTCTTTCTCAGCTTTTGTCAGCTTCCTCTCCTCTATAAACATAATCTATTCTAATGCTTATGTGCTTTTTACCTCCTTCCTCATGCTTTAGAGAGGTTTTTGACTTAAGGATGGAAGGGGGGATGACCATTTATTCTCTGTAATATGTGTTTAGATTTCCCATTCCTTCTGCTTGGATTAAGCCAACGTAGTAAAGATATTTTATTATGATAAAGACCAAACAGATTTCTATACAACTGTCAAAAGATGAGAGTGATTTCTTGATTGCTATAAAATACAATGAAACCTTGTCTTCACACATGAGTTAAATGTTGGTTGCTTCTGAACTCCATCCAGAGGTGGAATTCAGCCGGTTTGGACCAGTTTGGGTGAACCAGTAGCGGAGATTGCCGGTGGGCTCTCCCTCCCCCCGCCCCACACTATGCCATCCTATTTAGCCACATTTTTGAAGCCAGGTGCATGCGTGGAAGGCACATGCATGAGCAAAGTGCATGCATGGAAGGCCAGGTGCATGGGCAGAAAGTACGCGCATGGGCGAAGCAAACATGCATGCATGGGGTGGAAACCTACCACTGACTCAATCTTAGTTAAATCTTTGGACCTGGATTTAGACATCATGCTTAGTTAAATCATTTAAGTTTTGGCTTCGTGTGTAAATTAAGCTACTTAAACTCAAAACAAAACATTTCAACTTTGACAGTCCAATAAAATGTTTTGAGTTGACCGTTTTTGACATAATAAAATTTTCATCAGTTTAAATGTTCTACTGAAACATCAATTGAAAATGCATCATAGGCTTTGTCCTTAGGAATTAAAGCCTTTTTCTCTCTTTATTTTACTCCAGGTTGGCAGGACTGGGGGTGAGGGTAGGACGGTAGCTTTTAATAAATGCTACCAGCAAGTTAGCTTGCATAAAGACTGGAAAAATATTTTTGAAAATCCCCATTATAGAAAGTTCTGTTTCATCTTCCTTTTCTGCTGTCTTCCTTCAATTCAGGTTGAGGGTTATTCTTCCTTTCCCTGGAGTATGTTCATTGAAAGAAACTTTAGGAGACACTACTAGGCTATCGTTTTTTTAAAAACAAAAGAATGCACAGACACAGGGATATCATCCTAATCTCTCATACATTCCATACATGGCTTCCAATCCATTCATTTATACAAATTGCAGTTCCCTTCAGGGAAATACTTTAAAACAAACCTTAATCTAAACATATTACATGAAGTCAACAATGTAACCCTAATCTTGCAGAAAGTGAGGATGAGCCATCCCGTTTTCATCCAAGTATTTAAAGGTTTACACAGAAAATAGGGGTAGTTTTCAGCTGCTGAAAACAAAGAATTGTATTTTGAGATCAAGAGTGTAACCCTTCTTTTTTCGCTTGAAATGATAAAGGGACAGAATAATTGCAGTGGACGTTTCAAACAAACAGGTTCAACTGTGCCTCTGCATCATAGATTACATCCCAAGAGCACACACAGAATGCCTACAGACAAATCTAAGTTTTCCATGCCTGTTAAACCAGTGTCATACTGGCTCTTTTTGCATTTGTATTCTCTCTTATTTTCTTCTGAAGCTATGCACCTATATACAATTAAACATGAAACCTCATTTTCCCATAGCAATCCTAGGGGAGGAAAGCAGCAAAAGAGTAGTTCTTAGACCAGAATAATTTTAAGATATGTAGACTTCCAGAATTCACTAGCCAGTATGGCTGTTGCTAAATATTCTAGGAGGTGAAGCCCACATTTCTCAAAGCAGATGAAATTGGAAAACACAGCCAGACAAAGGCATAATGACTGTGGGGATACACAGAATGACTTTCTTTGGGTGCCATACGTTACAGAAATATTTTTCTGGAAAACGCCACCCTCAGATCCCCACCCAACCTAAGTAAATAGCAACAGGGATATGACTTGTCTTTACTGCTGCATTGCTCCAGGAAGGAAATTCCAAAGATCACACCCCAGTTTCAAAAGGCAAGTCTTCAAATCACCTATCAAACTGTCAGCCTCTGTTTAGCTATTTGCTTTCGGCTGCCATTGAAATGGGGAGGGGGGGCTGGTATTGGGGGGGGAGTTTAAATACAGGAGATATTGAAAAAATGGGGGGTTTGGTCTCACCGTCTACTGCGCATGCTAGAGATTAGTGCTTGGTGTCGGTCAAGGCCAACCGTCCTGCATTCCAACCTGATGATGCTCCTTGAAGATGGAACTCACATGACACCTAAGGGATCTGCAGATTGGACACTGGGATGAGGGTTACCAGGGGGAGGGGTTTGCTCACGTATTGATATGTATGATTTCGCACGCTTTTGCCTCAGATCTTGCTTTGCTTAGCTGCTATCTTTTCATAACTAGTAAACGTACTCTTAATTCTGCAAAATGGAGTTAAGTGGCTTCTTTCTTGGTTACCGAGGGAGGCCGGCTTGACACAAACTGTCTTATCTGTTCTATTCCTGTTCTATTCCTGTTTTGTCTCAGACTGAAACCAGGACTCACACTAATGCTCGTTTTGCATTTGAATCAGCAGTATCTACATGGAGAGGTAGGGGAGTCAGAATGATGGGGGCAGTGTTGCACAATTGCAACAGAAGCCTTTGCACACACATGAGAAAGGGGTGAACGGGACTCGCCTTTCAACATCAACCTACTTTGGCAGATGCCTGTGATTTTAGCCACTTGAACACAACCATTTTAAGCTTGAAAGTTTGCACATCCTTACTACCAAAGTGTAGGAGGGGGAACTGTGAGCATATTTGTTGACTACAGTTAAAAAATACACACCCTTTTCAGGCGCTGATAAGGAAATAAGACTCTCATTCCACGCCAGAGGGAAGGACTGAACACATGGCAGCCCAGACAATCATATTGACTCAAAAATGATTAACATTAGCACCAGGTATGAAGTTGTCCCTGCTGAGCCATGGTTGAAGGAAAGCAGGTCAATGGCCCACATCACCATACCCTTGGCCACTGTCCCACCTGGTGTTGCTGACTCTACCTCTAAGGTGGCTTCCTTGGGCTGGCCCTTCTCCCTCAGGGGCTGTCTTGTGCACGCTCAATCAGTCTAGCCTTTTTGTAGGCATTGACTAATCCCACAAAAGAGTAAACTAAGCACACAGGCCATCGGCATGACAAACATGCTGGCAGACTCCAGGCCTAAATAAGTCACCCCGAATCAGACTCCTGAAAGAGTCAATTGGATGACTTGTGTCTGCCATTACAAATGGGGTGGGGTTGGGTAAAACAGATCAGGTCTACCTAGTCTCTTGATCAAAATTGGGGAAGCAATACCTGGATGAAATGAGTAATACCACAGAAGTGAGTCAAGCTCTCAAGCTCTCCCAAGCAACAAGGGCAGATCACGTCTCTCATGAGAATGTTGCAAAATTTACCCTCCAAGCTGATTGATGGTGAAACGTGAAAGTGAGCCAAAAGAAATATTCGTGCTGTATTGTTCCTACCTATGTAAGGGCAAAATGATGTTTTGAAAAAATGCCATGCCATTGCACAATGCTGTCACTTTTTCTTTTTTTAAGTCTTCAAAGCTTCTCTTCAACCATGTGATTGTGACTTTTCATGTTTTGCACAATCCACCTTGTGGCTTATCAGTAGGACAACAGGAACCTTGGCATCATCAGCGCTGATCTCACTGTGAATCCCCCAGTTATACCAGCTAAGTTGCTGCAATCACAGATTTGTAGTTTCTCTTTTGAAGAAGCCTAAAGGTCAGAAAAACATCGTCCAGTGTGGGATGCCACCTGAATGTTTACTGAAAACCTATTTGGTAGGAATGTTTTAAAGGGCCAGTGTGCCTGCCTTCATCAGGAAACGCAAGGAGAAATATTTCTCTTGCTCCCTCCCAATGAAAAGGAAGCCTCATGGGCTGGGAGGCCATGTCAGTGAGCAGGTATGGTGGTGCTGGTGGTGGGTGCAGTGCTGATCTACAATTTCATGGCGGCTATCAAGGCTGGAACTTGATCAGATTTAGATCCGCGAGGCTGCCCTGAAGCCAGCGATGGCTGCCCCACCACCTCAGCCATGCCCCCTGGGCATGTGCACAGGAGGCGGCGAGTCCTGGCGTCCTGCACTCAGAATGCAGTCAGCCTGTGGGGTAAGATGGTCCCTAGGCCCCATGTATTCACTGCCTCCTGTGCCCACCCATGGGGTGGGGCAGGGGCAGCCCCTCGCTGGCTCCAGGGCAGCCCCATGGGTCTAAGGCTGACCACCTTCTGGCCCTTGGAACATGGTTGCAGATCAGTGCCAGGTCAGCCTGGGCCGGGCTGAGGTACCACAGGCCAGTCCTTCACAGTTTCCAGGGCAGCCATTTCTAACCACATCACGGACCACATCCGGCCCATGGGCCTTGAGTTTGACATATCTGGCCTAGCATTTTTCTCTTTCTCAAGATAAAGATCATTCTGACTTTTCAAATTCAGAAACTCAAAGCTTGACCCACAGAAATTAGCTGAAGATAGTATGTCTCAGAAGGCGCAGGTGTGGGCTGAGTCAGCTGATCCAGATCTTGAACAAGACAAAGTCTGGGGTCTGGGTCACATATGAAGAGTTGAGCAAAGGAAGTTGACATTCTTCTGGAAAGACGGAATTATGACCCAGTCAATCATTCAACTGATAGAGCTATAGAAAAGCAATACTTTTATAACTGCTCTGTTAATTTACAACCTGTGATTCTGTTTACATTCTATTCTTGGATAACATGGACCTTTGAATTAGAAATTAGAAACAATTGTTGGATCTTCCTGAATTTGGGATTTATCTCTCTAACATGTTTTAAAGCAAGCCCTAATAACTGTTTTTTAATAGATAAAGTTATTACTGCACAGTAGCTAAAAGTTTTAAAGATTAAATGTAAATTTAAAGGCAATATACCTTTAGATCCCACATGCTGGAAGCAAAGAATTGGGGGGCAAGGAAGAGAAATAAAATCTATCTTGTTCACTGGGGAGTTTCAAAGGCAGCTGGCTGTGTCTGAAAACACACTGCTAACCCAGGTAACCCCACCACTGCTTTGGCTGCTGCCTGAAGGATCAGGATTCTGCACCAGTATCCATTATCCAAAAGACTAATAGCTCAAACCCACAAATCACCAGTCTGGCACAACAGAAGGGCCCAACCAGAACTTGAGTCCCTGACAAGCTTTCAGTACTATTAAAACAAGCTCCTTTGTCCTGCTAAGTCTTACATGGTATAGATTAGCCTTCATCATGATTGCTTCCCATATAAGTTGAATTGAAACAACCCTCATCTTCCTCTTACGTTCCTAGGTGTTTGTATGTATGGAGCTGGCACATCAGGTCAGGGAAAGGCACAAAAAGAGTCCTTATCTACAGTGCATGAAAGCCCATTTGGAGCTTGCAAAAACAAACAAACCTGAAGGACTCTCAGACTGTGAGAAACAAACTCTAAGTGGGCTTTTGTGTGTTTTGCACTGAAGAGAGGATTCCACTCTGCCATAAAAGCCCAGATCAGGGGTGGGTGGGTGCAGTAATAGTTGTTCTTCTGGAACTCTGTCCCATCTTCACAGAGGATCTCTGGAGTTCAGTCAGAATGACCATTGGGTTCTTGGTCATTTCTCTTACTAAGGCCCTTCTCCCCCGACTGCTCAATTTGACTGGGCGACCAGCTCTTGGAAGAGTCCTGATTGTGTCAGACTTCTTCTATTGGGGAATTATGGAGGCCACTGTGGTCTTAGGAACCTTCAGTGTAGTAGAGATTTTATTGTAGCCTTCCCCAGATCTATGCCTTGCAATAACCCTGTCTCTGAGCTCTGCAGGCAGTTTCTTTGACCTCATGGCTTTTGTTTTGCTACAGTATGTATTGCCAGCCGTGAGGCCTTCTATAGAGAGGTGTGTGCCTTTTCAAATCATGTCCAACTCTAATCAAAGTATAGAAACATGTCAGCAATGAGGAAGAGAAATAAGAGGCACTAGAGCTAAATGTCAAGTGTTGTTGCAAAGGGTCTGAATACTTACGCCAATGTGATATTTCATTGTTTTCTTTTTAATAAAGTTACTGATATTTCTAAAATTCCTTTTTCACTTTGTCATTATGGAGCACTGAACGTAGATTAGTGAGGAAAAATCAGGCTGCAGCATAACAAAATTGACAAAAGTGAAGGGGATCTGCATACTTTCTAAATGCACCATATGTGGAAAAATATTTTTTCCTCTAGAATTTCACATCAATCCATCAATTAATGCATTCTTTTTAATTCTGCTCTGTTATCAAGATATCTTAGTCAACTGATACCTTTCAGTCATCATAGTTAGCACCATGGTGAAAACTGCAGGGTCACATCTGAATGGCATTAGATCAGGAGGAGGAAGACATTGTATTCCCACAGAATTAAAAATGTTACTTAAGTTCAAATTCTGTAATTTATTTGCAATCAATCAATCAATCAATTTAAATTTATTAGCCGCTCCCTTTCCGAATAGGACTCGGGGCGGCGTACAATGGAGTAAAAAACATATAACATTTACATAAACCCATGACATACATAAATACAAAGACACACATGTACGGAGGAGGTTAACAGATACAATACATAGACAATTAAAAACCATTAAAATACCCTAATTATAAAACCCCATGTACAATCCAAATTCAAAATGTTAAAAACAGACAGTCAGGAGGGGTACGAGAAAATTACGGTTGAGCCAGGCCAGATAGTTGAAAGAGGTGGGTCTTCAGTTGTACACGGAAGGAGCGGAGATCGGAAGTAATCCTGATGTCACGGGGGAGGTCATTCCACAGGGCTGGGCCCATCACAGAGAAGGCTCTGCTCCTGGGTGTCGCCCCCCGGCACTGTTTGGCGGACGGCACCCGGAGAAGTCCCTCTCTGTGAGAGCGGATTGGTCGTAGGGATGTGTGGGGCAGGATGCGATCCTGCATGTAACTAGGCCCTGTGCCATGAAGCGCTTTAAAGATCATAATCAAGACCTTGAAACGCACTCGGTAGACCACAGGAAGCCAGTGCAGCTCGCGCAGGAGAGGTGTTACAGGGGAGAATCTAGTCCTCCCCATGATCACCCGCGCGGCCGCGTTCTGGACCAACTGTAGTCTCCGAGTGCATCTCAAAGGAAGCCCCATGTAGAGAGCATTGCAGTAGTCCAGGCGAGACGTCACCAGCGCATGGGTGACTGTGCGTAGGGCATCCCGGTCCAATAAGGGGCGCAATTGGCGCATCAGGCGAACCTGATGGAACGCCCCCCTTGCCACGGCTGTTACATGGTCATCCATGGACAGCCGGGCATCCAGGAGGACGCCCAAATTGCGCACCTGTTCCATAGGGGCTAATTGCACGCCCCCAATGGCCAGAGATGGAAGCACCTGGTTGAACCGGGGCGCCGGAAGCCACAGCCACTCCGTCTTGGAAGGGTTGAGTTCCAGTCGGTTGCCATCCATCCAGATCCGTACGGCCTCCAAACACCGGGACATCACTTCGATGGCCTCATTGGGGTGGTTCGGGGTGGAGATGTATAGCTGAGTGTCATCAGCATACAGATGATATCCCACCCCAAAGCCACGGATGATCTCGCCCAGCGGTTTCATGTATGTGTTGAACAGGAGAGGCGAGAGTACCGAACCCTGTGGCACTCCACATGTGAGAGGCCTCCGGGTCGATCTCTGCTCCCCTGCCAACACACGTTGCGTCCGGTCAGTGAGGTAGGAGCCAAACCACCGTAAAACGGTGCCCCTGACTCCCAGCCCCTCCAGCCGGTGCAACAGGATACCATGGTCGATGGTATCGAAAGCCGCCGAGAGGTCTAATAGGACCAGGATAGAGGAACAACCCCTATCTCTGGCCCGCCAGAGATCATCCACCAATGCGACCAAGGCCGTCTCCGTGCTGTGCCCGGGTCGGAAGCCGGACTGGCGCGGGTCTAGATAATCATTTTCCTCCAGGTGGCGTGGGAACTGCTGTACCACCACACTCTCTACAACCTTCGCTAGAAAAGGAAGGTTGGAGACTGGACGGTAATTGACTAGGTCCGTCGGGTCCAGGGAAGGCTTCTTGAGCAGGGGTCTCACCACCGCCTCTTTCAAGGCGGCTGGTAGAGACCCCTCACCCAACGAAGTGTTCACTAGGACCAGGAGCCAGTCACGTGTAACCTCCCAGGATGCCAGTACAAGCCAGGAGGGACACGGGTCCAATAAACATGTGGTGGGTCGCAGACGTCCACGCAACCTGTCCAAATCCTCGATGGCAACCGAATCAAACTCCTCCCAAAGCGGACCCTCAAGACTCGCCACGGGCGTCTCTACTGAACCACTGAAGGGGGCCCATCCCATCCGGATTTGAGCGACTTTGTCATGTAGATATTTCCCAAACTCCTCTGCTCTACCCTGTAAAGGGGCTTCCCGCGGCCTCTCAAACAAGAGGGAGCGAGTCACCCGAAACAAGGCGGCAGGGCGGTTATCTGCAGACGCAATAAGGGCGGCGCAATGTTGACGTTTGGCCGCTCTTAATGCCACAAGGTACGTCCTCAAGTAGGCTCGTGCCTGTGCTCGGTCAGATTCGGAACGAGAGGATCTCCAACGACTCTCTAGGCGTCTCCTTTGGCGTTTCATCACCCTTAGCTCCTCGGTAAACCAGGGAGCCAGGGTGGTTCGTCGCCGCAGGAGAGGCCGCAAAGGCGCCACCCGGTCCAGGGCCCCGGTAGTCGCACTATTCCATGCGTCTACCAGGTCCTCCACTCGGGGGCGGGTCAAATCCACAGGAGGTGGCCCAAGCTCCGTCTGGAACCTATCTGGTTCCAACAGGCGCTTGGGGCGGAACCATCTAATACCTTCCAGTTCCGCCTCCTCGCGGTGTGGGGTAGCACCAGGGAAGTCCAGCCGGAGAAGATAGTGATCCGACCATGACAGGGGAGTAATGGCTAAGTCCCCTATTCCCTGATCACTCATCCACCGGCCTGAGACAAAAACAAGGTCCAGCGTGTGACCTCCCTCGTGAGTAGGGCCCTGAATTAACTGGGTCAGGTCCATGGCTGTCATGGAAGCCATGAACTCCCGAACCCCCTCAGACGCTTCTCCCATCGACGGCAGATTGAAATCCCCCATCACTATAAGGTTGGGGGTCTCAACCGCCACCGATGAGATCAGCTCAAGGAGTTCAGGCAGGGCCGCTGACGTATAGCGAGGAGCCAGGTATACTATCAGCAGGCCCAACTGCCTCCCTGGGCCCCATCTCACGACAAGGGACTCACACCCGGATGTCTGTGGCACGGTGAACTCTCTCGGCTCAAGGTCTTCCCGAATAATCACTGCTACCCCGCCGCCCCTCCCCTGGGCCCGAGGCTGATGAAATGCTCGATAACCTGGTGGGCACAATTCCACGAGGGGTAAACCTCCCTCGCAGCCCAACCAGGTCTCGGTTATTCCTGCGAGGTCCGGCTCCCCCTCCAAAATAAGATCATGAATGAGGGGGGCCTTATTGACAACGGACCTCGCGTTGCATAACAGCAGTCTCAGGCCTTGGGCCTGTGGAACCTGACCACCTAGTATGCAGGGGTTGGTACAAACGACCGGGAATGACCAAAAACCCCGGTCTCCCAACCGACTGCGCGTTCTTAATGTGTCCTCGCGCCTGCCCCTCCCCACGACCGTTGGTATCAAAGAGCCCTGTAATGGAATGTTATCCTCCCTTTCCTCTCCCGCTCTGTTCCTTCCGCAAAACATGGCATTGATTCATTTGTGGACTCCCAAACTCATATTAAAATTTAGATGTTTATTTGCAGAATTAAATCTTACCGTGTTTCCCCAAAAATACGACCTGTCTTGAAACTAAGGCCTTGCCACATTTTTCTGGTGGGCAAAAATATAAGCCCTCCCCCACAAATAAGCCCCCTGGACAACCCCCCACCTCCGGCCAGGCAGAGTGCCACTCACCAACCTAGTGGTATCCCGAAGGTGCCAAGCCGTGGGAACCGGGGGGGAGGGCAAAGGTGATCACGTTGCTTGGCGCCTTTGGGGTACCGCTAGGTTGGTGAGTGGCGCTGTGCCAAGCTGAAGAGGGGGGGTGCCGGGCAGTTGTTCTCTTGCGAGCAGGCTCCCAAAGAGCCAGGCCCAGCCTCATGGGCGAACGGCTGTGTTGCGCTGTCGCAGCAGCACAGCACAGCAGCCATGAAGCAACCACGCTCACGAGAAGCCACCTGGCAAACCCCCTTTCCAGCCAGGCACAGTGCCATTCACCGACCTAGGGGTATCACCAAACCACATGGGCGCCAGTTTTCCCACAGTGGTCGCTCTGGGCGTACTCTCTATGGTTGTACGCTCTGGGAGTATGATCTGCTGGCAGTCGATTCACAACCATAGAGCGTACGCCCAGAGTGGCCACTGCCGGAAGACTCGGTTTGGAAGCCACCAAAAAAGCCATGCTGGGATGGCAGTGGCGGCGGTGGCAGCAGAGGAGCTCTGGCTCTGCGGGGAGAGTTGGGCCAGGGCATCGTGAGGCTGGGAAGTGCGCGAGCGGGAGCTGAATAGCTGCTCGCGTAACCCCTCTCTCCAGCCGTGCAAAGTGCCATTCACTGGCATTTCGAAGGTGCCAAGCCACGAGAGCTGGGCGGTGGCGAACAGGCACTCACACAGCTTGGCGATATCCCTAGGTCAGTGAATGGTGCTGTGCCCAGCTGGAAAGGGGGTTTGCCGGGTGGCTGCTCCTATGACAGCGCAACACAGCTGTTCGCCCCTGAGGTTGTGCCTGGCTCTTTGGGAGCCAGCTTGCAAGAGAGCAGCTGCCCGGCGACCCCAAAACAATAAGCCCTTCCCTGATAATAAGGCCCAAGCCATATTTTGTGTGTAAAAAGAAAATAAGACCCTGTCTAATTTTCGGTGAAATATGGTACTATTATCCTTTAGGCATTTGTATTTTCAAACCTAGAGTGTTTTGGAATTTTCTGCTCCTGTAGTTTGCTTTTGAAAATTTCTGTTCCACCTATATTCTGATATTGCCACCATAAATATTTATGAAGGAAATGTATCTAACCAATTGTATGTGAAACACTTTTCACACTGTAGCTGTTGTGCCAGATAAAGGAACATGATAAAAAAAAAACCTAAATAAATCACATCTACAAATGCACAAGACAATTAAGAGGAATCAAGAGGTCATTCCCGATCATTGTAATTTCAGGTATTTCTTGTTTAGTAGCCACAATTGGGACCAGCAGCTGGGTCATTAAGTGAAGCAATTGGTAGGTGGGAAATCATATGATCAAACTGTGCTTTCAATTTTATTTTAGCTTTCACTTTCCCCATTCCCTCATTCTTTGAAATGCCCAACTCAGTGCTGGGATAAATAGCAAGAAGGGAATTATTTATATTTACATTCATTGGAGAGGAAGTGATTACAATAGAAAGCAAGCACACAATGGGGAATATATATCAAAAGGAATGCTGTGATGCTGGCAGACTGAAGCAAACAGCCCAGTGTATTTCCCATTGTGTGCCTGCTTATTCTCTTGCAATCTCTTCCTCTCCAATCTCTCAGCTCTATGAGAGGAGAATAAAAATATGGGTCAAGCATAGGAGAGATTGCTTGGGTTTTTTTCTCCTTGTTTAAGCAATCTCTCCTGTGCTCCTCTCCTGCAAGGAAGAGTAATCAGGAACACAATGGGGAATGCCCCATTCAGGGACATTCAGTTTACCATGAATTTTTCCAAGAAGTTGCTTTAGGATGTTGCAGTAGGAGATATATTTTTGCTTCAAATGTTTTCACCTATACTCTGAAAACCATGAGTTTTCAAAGGAAACTATAGAGCAGGGGTCTCCAACCTTGGCAACTTTAAGCTGGCAGAATTCAACTCCCAGAATTCCCCAGCCAATAGACTGGGGAATTCTGGGAGTTGAAGTCCGCCAGGCTTAAAGTTGCCAAGGTTGGAGACCCCTGCTCTAGAGTCAATGCAGATCAGGGTATTTTTCAAAGAACTTATCCTTCAGGGTGAGCAAGGGTAAAGGGGAGACGCTGACCTTTTTGAGAGGAACTCCTCCACTTTTGTGTCTGCAGAAACTATGGTTCTGTGGAGCAAACTGGGGGAAGAGATAGTTACTGTTCTGAAATCATCCAGCAAGTACTTGACTGGAATAGATTCAAACATAAGATATTCCAATCTTAGTTCTCGCTTTCCAGTGATGTGAGTTTGACAAAACTGCTTAAAGAACGAAGAAGATTCAGTTCCACTGGTAGGGCAGTACAGAACTTGAATTTCCCCAATGCAACTGGATGGATTTGTTTGGATTCTATGAATAAACAAACTATAATGTCTCTATTATTCTATCATCTGTCACTACACTCTAGAATTGACACATGTCAATCTATCTAAAATTGCAGATGTATAAACAATAGTACACCTAGTAGCTTTATATAGTGCTGTGTGCTGGCCAACCACCAAATGCCTTGAGGGCTCTTTATGTGCCATGGAGAAGCACATGCTTCGTTGGCCGATAGGTGTTTCTCTTCTTGACCATGTCAGCAATGACACAGTACAGCAGCAAATGGGCATTGCGCCAATACCTTTGGAAGAAACGCCTCCAGTGGTATGGCCAAGTCTTTAGCAGCTCCCCACACCATTGCCTGCATCGCCTCCCACTTTGACACAAATGGCAAGTGCCCACATGGAAGGCCAAAACAAAGACATCAAGACACAATAAATGCAGACGAGAATTGCCCAATTGGCCTCGGAAGCTGCATTTGATCCTGTAAGATGCCGTTCATCAATCCGAAAAGCGGACCCCGCACCTGTGGGAATGCTGCTTCTGCTGCTGAGATGATTGAAGATGATTCTATCATCTATCTATATTTGACTTTCCCCAAATTAGGTGATTGGTTTCTCTGGTGCATTATTATCTCTTCTGAAGGGTAGCTGCTTAGACTCTAGAGAGGAGCTCTGCCCAGCTCTGTTAGTCAAGATCCTTTTAATTAGACATGGCAAGCTTTCATCTGGGATTAGTTACAGAGGGCTCATATGTATTTTTTCCAGCTTTCAGGTCAATGATGGATCATTGGAAGGAACAACAATTAGCAGTGATGATTTTTTCTGAAGTAAGAACATGGGTAAACTAGAACTATGATGCTTGCTCATTCCCTGGGAACTATACAATGAATGTTCTTGCAGAGAGAGCAGTTTGCAGCCTAGCATAATATTCTGAAGGAGGGGGAAAACCATAGTTAAAGAATGAGAAAGAATCATATGACTCAGTCTTTCAGCTCCTACTTCCTCAAACTGAAAAGAGGAATGAAACACAGAACTGGCAGTATCTTGGAATAATTTTTAAAATCCTCTTCTTTTCTCAAATGTGCATCTTTTTCAGATTCAGCCCTAATTCTGCCCCATACACATGAAAGCCAAATTCTCTAGTAACCTTATTCTTTAGTAACCTAAGATTTCAGCAACTTTAGAACCTTCTCAGTAGGAGCAAAACTAAACAGAGTAACCAATGGCAACACCAAAAACAAACTAAGAAGCATGGAGGTTCCTTTTTTTTTAAGGAATACTGGTAGGCTTTGAAATAATTAGGCGCCTGTGGGTTAAAACATGTAAAGAATGATTGCAGGAATTGGGTATATCTTGCCTAATGAAAAGAAGGACTAGAGGTGACATGATAGCAGTGTTCCAATATTTGAGAGGCTGCCACAAGGAAGTGGGGGGGATTCAACATATTTTCCAGAGCACCGTAAAGCAAGACAAGAAACAATGTATGGAAACTAATCAAGGAGAGAAGCAAATTAGAACTAGGGAGAAATTTTATAACACTGAGAACAATAAACTAGTGGAATGGCTTGACTTCAGAAATTGTGAATGCTCCATTACTGGAGGTTTTTAAGAAGAGATTGAACAGCATGTATCCAGAATGGAATAGGACTCCTGCTTGAGCAGAGGGTTGGACTAGAAGACCTCCAACTCTTGTTATTATTCTGAAAGTTTATTCTTCTCTATCTGCGTACTGTTCTAGAAGCATCGGGAAATGTCTGTTTCAAGCTTATAATTCAGAGATGGGAAATTCAATTCAGTAGTCATCCAGATGTTGCTGAACAAGATACTGTAGTGTTTAGTCTAACCTGGTGCAATGGACTCTGTCAGTTCAAGCTGCAGGAGAACAGATAGCTTTCCAGTCTTTCCATGCATTAAACATTTGCTGCAGAGCTCAGGTTGGATTAGACACTTTTCCCAGGTGCCTGTTTTGTTTAGTTTAGTTTAAACAATGAATTAAAAATGGTATCCCCTCCTTGCAGGTACAGTCCATTCCATCCAGAAACTTTCAAGTGAGCTTCCTCTGAGTTGAAGAAAAACAACTCCTACGGCAGGGGTGGGTTCCTACCAGTGTTGGTACTGGTTCACTTCACACGCACAGTTCACTGTAAATTGAAATTGTTCTGTGCATGTGCGAAGAACATGAACAGCTACTAAAAAAACATGTCGGTAATGGCAGCGGAGACCGGGGAACTGGTTCAGGGGCGTGGCCAGCCTGAGTCGCTGCCGGTTCTGCCACCCAGGCCAAATTACCACTACCGGTTCGCCGGAACTGGTGCAAACCGGCAGAAACCCACCTCTGTTCTACAGCTGCTCAAAAAGGGAGCTATGCCCAAAGAGCAGTCCTTTGCTTTACTGCTATCAGAGGAAGAATTCATTCATGAGTAATTGAGTTATAGCATATTTCCAAAGCAATAACTCAGGCATAGTAGGAAGCTTTGGAGATTTCCAGACAAGACTGTCCTTGGGCAATCATCTGATCTCAGTTGCTGAATGTTATCAAATTAGTGATGGCCAAGAAAAACCAAAGTGGTATGTCTACATAATTCCCAAGCAGCATGCTTGATTCAAGGGAGACTTTATCTTTAGAATCCAGGAAAGCACCGGGTTTCTTCCTAACAGTAGCTGGAAAGAAGATAATGGACAAAGAGGGAACGATTCTAAGAAAGTATGCAATGGACGGGGCCAGTTAATAATGAAGCAATATTTTTTTTGATTGTTGCAGAGGAAGGAGAATGGCATGAAAAAAGGAGTTAAAATTGACATAAACCTTCACATACTACCTTAAAAGGATGGCTTTAAGCAGATCTCCTTGAGCTGCTGATTCCAGCCTTAGAGGTCTTTGAGGCCTTTGCTAGAAGCTTTGCAGTTTCAGATTCCCTCTCTGGGTGTTGCCCCTGATCTTTGGTTATTTCCAGTTGCAAATGTGTTAAATAGTTTGTTTCTTCATACATCCCATCATTCCTACATCTGTGGTTCCAGACTGCTAAGTCTAAGTTTTATCGAAGCACATTTTCTTCAGCTATAAATGACTTTCCAAATTTTGAAAAGAGTGTTATTTATATACATACTACACTAATATGATAATTACTAGAAATGCTGCGTTTGTTAAATGTTAAACTTATAAAAGTATGCATTAAAATAACTTTTAATTCAAGCTTGATTATGTTAGTGGCAGAGTTTGAAGATGTTCTTAAAGAATGTTTAAACTGTTTAGTTTAAACCAATGAGATGGCTATGATCCACAACATCTTATAGGTTAATAAAGTTGATTTTTAAGGTGCCATAAAACTTTAAAATTGTGAAATAATAAATTTCACAAAAGCCCCATGTTTTAAAATTTTGGAGTTTCTAACTGAGGATTCAATATATGATAAGAGGCTTTCCAGAAATTTTGTTACACCAGATGTCAAAACCACAACTTAAAAACAAGTTTTGAAAGGAAGAAGACTGATACTAAGGTAATCAACACCTGGCTGCAAAATCTTTTACAACAGTTCTGTTATTTCCCCAAATAACAGTTGATGGGGTCTTTCCCATTGCTGAGATAAAGTGTCATTTCCCATATATTTTGGCCACATCTTTTAGAAAACAATGATATCCATTATCTCTATTGCTAATCCCTATCCCTCCTTTAACATATCTGCCCTGAGTCACTGCTGATTGTGGAATGTGTCAGATAAATAGTATCTCTTCAGGCTTTGCTGCCAACTCTCTTAAATGGGGGCTAACATCCAAGAACCACTGGGAGCAACAGCTTCTAGTCAAAATGCTGAGGAAGGAAGGGAATGGGTTCGAATTCAAGATCCTGTTTGGCGTTTTCTAAATAGGTTTAAGAATAACAATGAAAAGAGGGTTTATATATATAAAAAAGAGGGGCATAGTCAAAGAGAAGGCAAAAAATCTACTTAAAAAAGAAGATATAATCGAGACTTGTATCTTTATACCTGTATGTAAATATAGATAAAATCTATGAAAGTGAAAAAGAATCCCAAAATGGGTTTTCACCTCAGAACTAAGAGTAGAGATTGTAGAAACTGAGTCCTAGAAAATATTGCCAAACAACAGTTTGGGGAGTTGATGGAATATCAGGACAACTGTTTGAAATCATGCAACACGGTGAAAGGACTCCTTGAGGGATATAAGCAGGAATTAAAAAAATATAAAGGTAAGCAGGGTGGCCAAGGGACTGGAAAAGATTTTTATGTTTTATTTTAAAAAACAATAAAAAGGAGCAGTGCAAAATTGCCTTTCTTGAAACTGCATTTATTTTATAAATTATTGAAATAGTTCAAGGTCTTGCAGTGTTCAGCACAACATGAAATTTATTTATTTATTTATTTATTATTTATTTATTAGATTTGTTAGCCGCTCCCATCTCCATGAGACCTATCAGATGGATTTTGAAAAAGCAGGGTTGCTAACTTCCGACATAAAATGAAAAAGGCAAAGGAATTTTTTTCAAAAAGAATTTTCCACTCTCAGAGGAGGAACAGAGTGGGAGTAGTGAAAGAGACAGTAAAACACAAGACAGTAAGATCCAAGACGGGAAGGAGGGGGGCACTGAGGCTTTCTCTGGCAACAGGGAGGAAGAAGCAATATTGAAAAGGCTCAGATCTCAAAAATAAAATTATTTGGAACAATAGCAGTTAGTGATATGTTAGAAAACGACAAAGAGAAACATGTAGGAACACAAGACTAACAATATAGAGCAGTGATGGCGAACCTATGGCACGCGTGCCACAGGTGGCACGCGGAGCCATTTGTCAGGGCACGTGAGGTGCTGCCCTGTTAGCTGGCCAGCGTGCATGTGCGCGCTGGCCAGCTGAGTTCACCTTTTTAAAAGCCATTTTTCGCCCTCCCCAGGCTCCAGAGGCTTTATAGGAGCCTGAGGAGAGCGGAAAGAGCCTCCCCCGCCCTCCCAGAGGGCCTCCGGAGGCTTCAGGGACCGTCCAGAGACTCCCCTGTAGCCTTCGGAATGCTTAAAACGAGCCTCCGAGCAAACCGGAAGTGACTTCCGGTTTGCTCGGAGGGTCGTTTTAAGCATTCCGAAGGCTTCAGGGACTGTCTGGAGGCTTCCCTGACGCCTTCGGAGCGCTTAAAGCCACCCTCCGAGCAACCTGGAAGTCACTTCCAGTTTGCTCGGAGGAGCCTTTTGAGCGCTCCGAAGGCTTCAGGGAAGCCTCCAGACGGTCCCTGAAGCCTCTGGAGGCCCTCCGGGGGGGGGGGGAGGCTCTTTTTACCCTCCCCAGGCTCCTATAAAGCCTCTGGAGCCTGGGAAGGGCAAAAACAGCATGTAAAAATGGGGGGGGGTCGCGCTTTGTGCACGCATGTGCACTGGGGGGTTGTGCATTGCATTATGGGTGCGGCACGCCCACACACAACCCCCCTGCGCTCCCCCCACATGTGGCACGCGAGCCAAAAAAGGTTCGCCATCGCTGATATAGAGTAAGATTTGGTTTACTGTTTTCTCCTATAAATTTGTTGTACAATGTTATATAAATGAGTACCGTGCTGGGATCTCTACCAGCAGTATGAAAGCTGCCAAAAAAATTTGTATACCTATTTACCCTTCCCTATGTATTTGAAAACCAATAAAACTTTGTTTAAAAAAAAGAAAAAGAAAAAGGCAAAGGAATTTTTTAAAAGAATCAATTTTCCTTTATTGGTTATGAAATAAATTCATGCAGAGTTCAACTCTCTCCCTCTCTTTATTCAACATCTACATGAGACTATTGAGTAAGATCATCTGTTGAAATGTCAGCGATTCCCAGCTTTATATCTTGGCTCCTGGCCGAAGACATGATCTTGCGAAGGTATTTTCTCAGTTCTAAAAGCTTTAAAGGGCTGGTTGGGGAAGGAACAGACTTAAAATCACATCTAGCACAAATGAATCATAGTTGCAGTGAATTATCGTATTTAGTTCTCAATGAAGAGGCAAAGTTCCAGGTAAAACTGGTAAGTAATTTATTGGGTTTCCTGGATTCTTGGTGCAGTGAGATGACAGCCATGGCCTGGGGGATTCTTGCACAGTCCAATTTATGCACCAGTCCAATTTTTGGATCAGGAAGGCCACTTCCTCCTTGGACTATTCCAATGCACTCTATATGCGTCTACCCATGAGAATCACTCAGATGGTAGAACTTACCTCTAGTCTTAATTATCGGTACACACAGGGACGTGCGGTCAGGGGAGGCAGGGGAGGCAGAGCCTCACCTCTCTTCATGAAATAATAGTATATAATATATATATATATATATATATATATATATATATATATATATATATATATATATATATATATATATATATATATATATATATATATATATATATATATATATATATATATATATATAACTATTATTTCATGAAGAGAGGTGAGGCTCTATATAATATTATATACATCCGGCCGGCCGCGCCCGGGAGCTGCAGAGGCAGAAATGTTGTCGGCGCTCCTGGATGACGAAGCCACGAAAGCGACTGGGGAACGACGAGAACCTTCCTGCCTCTGCTGGATTTCGCGCAATATGCAGTCACGAGGAGCACGCAAAGTCCAGCAGAGGCAGGAAGGTTCTCGTCGTTCCCCAGTCGCTTTCGAGGACTGCGGAGCGCGAGCCGGCGGAGCACGCTCAGGAAGGCAGGGAATGGGATCACGTGTGCTGGAGGCTGAGGCAGCCTCAGCCTCCAGCACACGTGGTCCCATTCCCCGCCTTCCTGATGACGTCACCAGCCTCACCAGCCATAAACCTCACCACACGTCACATACACACATACATTTCACCCTGGTAATGTCATTGTTCTAAGAGTTGCACTGGTTGCCAGTGAACTGCCAAGTGAAATTCAAGGGGTTGATCTTATCTACCTTTGGAAGAAAAATCCAGTGTGGTTCCAAGCCGGGAGGAAAGGCCCTGGAAATAAAATGGAGGCTGATTTGAAAGGACTCTGTTTATTGATGAGCAAAACCAATGGCAGCATGTAGTTCTGGGGAAGCTGACCCCTCGGCTTAGGAATGGATGGATTCTGCGATGCTTCAGGGGGTTGGGCAATGTAGTGAGCCTTGTGCCTTTGCTGTTCTAATGGTGGTGAGTTAATCCCATTATATCTTAAATGCCATGCCCTGTTCTTAGAATTTGGGTGGGTGGGTGTAAATTTTAATCCCATCAGTTGGAGCAGATGGTGTTTTGTTTGTGAATAGGCTGACCTGGATTTCTTAATGGGCATAAAATATCCTTCTCTAAAGGCTTCAGGCATCTGCTGGAGGCTGTTGGGGCTGCTTTCCGCCTTTGTTCAGATTGTTTTTCTCCTTTGGGGAAATATAATATTCTGCCTCTTTTAATATTCCCCAAAATATTCCATTCTCGGGGATAGGGGGCTTCTTACACTACAAGGCTCTTCATGGCTTAGGAGCTGGTTATCTACAGGAGCATCTTCCTCTTATTGTTTCTGCTTCATCACGTTCACGCTTGATGAAGGTGTCAGGTTGTCTGCTTCACAAACATGTTTGGTACATTTGTCCTGTGGAATAGTGTCCCCATGGTTCTATACAGCCCTACTCCTGTTAGGCTTTTTGTAAAAAAAGAAAAGAAAAAAAATTCAATAGTGCATAGGGGCTGCTCAATATTGATGTCTTCTTGGGAATATGTTCATGCTGGTTATCCTTCCCGACAGCAGCATATATTCTGTTATTGATTTGGTCTCCCTTATTTATTGTATTGGCTGTTTAAGCTTCTTTTATGTAAATTCTCTAGATTTATATTGGTGACCACTCGATCCACTAGATAACCACTAGATCAGGGCTGTCAAACTCTTGGCCCATGGGCTGGATGCATTATGGGTTGGCCACGCCCAGTTAAGTGAAGGAGGGGGGAAAGTCCCAATACGTCAAATGATGCCATCTGATGACGTGAGTTTGATACCCCTGCACTAGATAGAAGCAAAATTCCAAATAACTAGTAATAGGAGATACCTATCTAGCAAAGAGGTACAGAAAATTCTAATTATCTCCTAATTGGAGATAATTAGGAGATAATTAGGCAACCCTCACTCTGTCAATTATACTATAATTAGACAACCCTCGTAGATGACAATGCTCACTCTGTCAAGGATATAGGAGTACTCATCTCAAACGATCTAAGCCCCAGAGCTCACTATAACAGCATTGCCAAAAAGGCATTAAGAGTTGTTAACCTAATTTTGCAAAGCTTTTTCTCCAGTAACATTTTACTGCAAACTAGGGCACACAAAATCTTTGCCAGACCAATTCTCGAATAGAGCTCATCTGCCTGGAATCCACACTGTATATCGGACATTAATACAATTGAACGACTCTAGAGGCATTTCACGAGAGGAGTACTCTACTCCTCTACTCACAACCAAATCCCTTATGCCAAAAGGCTCGAAATTTTGTGCTTGGACAACCTGGAACTACACCACCTATGGTCTGACCTAAGCATAGCACACAAAATTGTCTGCTACAATGTCCTACCTGTCAACGACTACTTCAGCTTCAACCTCAATAATACATGGGCGCACAATAGATACAAACTCAAAGTAAACCGCTCCAAACTCGATTGCAGAAAATACGACTTCAGCAACAGAGTGGTCAATGCCTGGAATGCTCTACCTGACTCCATTGTTACATCCTCAAACCCACACAGCTGCAACCTCAAACTGTCTACCATGACTTCACCCCATTCCTAAGAGGTCCTTAAGGGGGCATGCATAAGCACACCAGTGTGCCTACCGTCCTGGTCCTCCTGTCCCCATTTATTTGTACTCATTTCCTTTTTCCATGTCTATGTTTATACTTTATACCTGTTGTCTTGTACATGTTTGACAAACCAAATAAATAAATAAAAATAAAAATTAGATTTTTCTGTACCTCTTTGCAGACAACTTGTGGTCACCCAGATTTTTGCTGCACAAGGAAAAACTTCCCTTCCTCACAGAATAAGGATTTCAGGTTATTCAGTGAAACACTCAGGCAATTGAAGAATGCTACTTTCAGTAATGGATTTTCATTGGCCCAGGTAGCAGATACCTTGGGCAGATTGGAGGACAGAGGGGATGAAGCACAGGAAGAAAGACCACTACAAAAGCACTGATCTGACAAGCAGGATTTGAGCCCTTTCCAAGGAAGTATTTCATTTGAGTAAATAACTCAAATAACTCTCTAGTCCACACTAAGATAAGATGAGGGAGGGGGAAACACATTCAGACTTGCAAGATGCTGTTAGTATTGCTATTACAATAAAAGCAGTCTTGACCTACATATGTAGGGCACTGGTTTCTTAGGTCTGGCCTACCATATAGGCCAGTGATGGCGAACCTTTTTTGGCTCGCGTGCCACAAGTGGGGGGAGCGCAGGGGGGTTGAGTGTGGGCGTGCCGCACCCATAATACAATGCGCGACCCCCCCATTTTTACATGCTTTTTTCGCCCTTCCCAGGCTCCAGGGGCTTTATAGGAGTCTGGGGAGGGCGAAAAGAGCCTCCCCCGACCCCCCGGAGGCTTCAGGGACCGTCCCTGAAGCCTTCGGAGCGCTTAAAACCACCCTCCGAGCAAACCGGAAGTGACTTCCAGGTTGCTCGGAGGGTCGTTTTAAGCGCTCCGAAGGAGTCAGGGAAGCCTCTGGACGGTCCCTGAAGCCTTTGGAACGCTTAAAATGACCCTCCGAGCAACCCGGAAGTCACTTCCGGTTTGCTCGGAGGGTGGTTTTAAGCGCTCCGAAGGCTTCAGGGACAGTCCCTGAAGCCTCCGAGGGGGGCGGGGAGGCTCTTTTCGCCCTCCCCAGGCTCCTATAAAGCCTCTGGAGCCTGGGGAAAGCGAAAAATAGCTTTTAAAAAGGTGAACTCAGCTGGCCAGCGCGCGCATGCATGCTGGCCAGCTGACAGGGCAGCGTCTCGCGTGCCCTGACAAATGGCTCCGCGTGCCACTTGTGGCACGCGTGCCATAGGTTCGCCATCACTGATATAGGCAGAGGTGGTATTCAGCAGGTTCTGAGCAGTTCTAGAGAACCAGTAGCAGAAATTTTGAGTAGTTCGGAGAACCGGTAACTACCACCTCTGACTGGCCCCGCCCCCATCTATTCGCTGCCTCCTGAGTCCCAGCTGATCGGGAGAGGATGGGGATTTTGCAGTAACCTTCCACTGGAGTGGGGAGGGAATGGAGATTTTACAGTATCCTTCCCCTGCCACGCCCACCAAGCCACGCCCACAGAACGGGTAGTAAACATTTTTGAATCCCAGCACTGCATACAGGGCTGATAAATAATCACTGAAAAGGGTTTACAGAGGATGGTTAGGCAGGATTTAACTAAGTTGGAATACAAGGGGGTTTAGTGAGTTCTGATCTCCATTTAAGTTAAATAAAACAATAGGGAAGAAAAGGATTATAATAACTATGAAGGCTTATTTTGATATAATTATATTAAAAGTTTTAAAAGTAAGGGTAAAAATTAATACAAATTAAAATAGAGTAAGAAGAAAAGGGAATAAATAAAAGAGAAAGGCAATGTATAAAAAGAAAAAAGAAAGGGAAAAGATATGAAGAAATGGCATCTGATGTTCTTTGTACATCACTGCAAAGTACAATTGTAAATTTCCCTGTTTCTCTAAAGTTACATTGTGATTCTCTTCTTTCTATCATCTATCCTGTCTAATCATCAGAACTATTGATAGATAATACATTCACTACATTCATAGCTATTTTCTCTAATTGGACAAGTCAACTTGGCCATCTTAACCACTCCTATCATCTTCACCAACCATTCTTCAATTATAGGGATTGCACAAATGCATCATTTTGAGCTATTATGTCTTCAGAAATTATGTCATTATTGGTTGCAATTGACAATGAAGAATGGTTTACAGATAAAGGAATTCTGAGTCAAGAGTACATCAGCAAAAAAAAAACAGGGTGAAAATGGCATGACATGGGTTTTTTTTCTCTCCTTAGCATATCAAAAAAACGAGGCTTCTAACATTGCACAAACCCAGGCTTTGTTTCCATTACTCTGAAAAGGGACAAACACCTGGCAATTACACAACCATCTGCATCCTCACATTGCACATACAGACAGCTAGATAATTGTTTGAAAGAAAATGTTGCTTCATGAGGCTTTTTAATGCCTCCCCCACGAAGCAAAAAGAATAACAGGAAAACCTTGAACAATTTTTTTAGGCAGAATTATTTCCTTTTAAAGAATATTGAAAACAAGTTGCATGTCCATAGAATGGTTTTCTGTTGGTTTTTCAAGAATGACTAGAAAAGGCCGATGAGGCTTTACTGTTAATGGATGACTCACCAATTTTTACCAGGCCACTTGAGATGTGTATTTAATACAAATAATAAGCCATGAGAAGTAAATGTAGCAGCAACTGCAGAGTAATGAATTTAACTTCAAAGAGAAAGGCAGACTCACTTTGCAGAGAATAGGAACGGAATAATTAGAGGCTAGTTCAGGGATTCCATTGCCATGGTACAGTACTGAACAGGAAATTTTTAAAAAGACAAGAATAAGAAACTATTTTAAGAGGCTTAAGTAAAATGCTCTATTTATTAATCAGGAACTTAAAACAATATATCGGAAGACAAGTCCTTATTCCAGTTTATTAACAGTAACTCCACTGAAGTTAGAGGGATATTTTTTTTTACTTGTACAGGAAAAGTTTTTAGTTGACTTATATTCTGTTATATAGAATAATAGAGTTGGAAGGGAACTTGGAGGACTTCTAGTCCAACTCCCTGCTTGAGCAAGAGACTCTGTACCAGGGGTCTCAAACTCAATTCCATTGAAGGTCGCCTCAGCATTAAGGTTTCCCACAAAGGGCCAGTAACTGGGTTGCCGCGAATAGGTAGGCATGAATGGGTGGGTGCAGCCAGCTCGACTTTCTTCTCCAATCCCAATCTCGTTGCCATTTCACTGTCAGGTGCCCCCTCCCAGAAAAGCAGGAGGCAGAGGATGACACTGCTGCACGTGGAAGCGCGGAGGAGAAAGTTTTCAGGAAGCAGTTTCCTCCGAGTCCGACTTCTGCCTTGACAGATCTTTGGAGAGCAAGAGGAGGAGGCAGGGGAGCAGTTCTCCCCAGTTCTGCACGAGGGAGGCTGGCTCTTCTCGAAAGGGAATCCCTGTTTCCAATCGTGTGTGGCAAGGATGCTGGCTTGTTGGAGCCCACTCCTCTCCATGCGAGGAGACCTGGCTTTGTAATTAAAGCATCCTCAGCAATAGAATGGGAGACCACCAGAAGAGGCCAAGAGGAGGGGACAAGGGGATGGTGAAAGGGCAGCAGGGCTGCAGGTAGCCAAGTGCTAAAGCAGGACTTCCCTTTGACCCTCCCTCTCATTCCAATCTCCCTCCTATCTTCCTTCCTGTTTCCCTCCCTCCCTCCTTCTCATTCCCATCTCCTTCCTTCCCTCCCTCCCTCCTTTATCCCTTGCTCCCTCCCTCCCTCCGCACCCAGGAAAGGATGAGGGGGAAAGTTTGACAGCACAGCTGTGGCTGTGGATTTCCCGAGCAAGGGCGGGGGCTGCCCCAGTGAAGGGGAAGCACTTGCAGGCTGTGAGGGTGGGCTGGCAAGCGGGCCATGGAGGCACTGGGGACAGGGACAGTGGTGATCTACAACTTTGTGGCAGCCATCCAGACACAGTCAGCCTTAGATCTGGTCCACAGAGCCGCCCTGCAGACAGCAAGGGGCCACCCCTGCCACCTCAGCCCCCCCCCCCGGGCACGTGCATAGGAGGCGGTGAGCATGCAGGGCCTGGCAACCCTGATGACCCTCTTGCCCCACAGGCTGAGAGCTTCCCTTTCCCCACGCCTCTTCCTCCTGTGCATCCTCCCACAGTGGGATGGGCCAGGGCCAAGGTGGTGGTAGCTGGCTCCTTACTGTCTCTCGGGCAGCCCCATGGTCCAGATCTAACCACATCATGGGCTGTATCTGCCCCACGGGCCTTGTGTTTGATATGTCTGCTCTATACCATTTTAGACAAATCTCTATCCAGTCTCTTCTTAAATGCCTCCAGTGATGGAGCAGCAGTGGTGGGTTGCAGGCGCTACACCCCAGTACGTGTGTACTGGTGCCTGCCGGAAGCAGCAGCCACCGTACCCGAACGATGCTTTGGAGGGCCTGCCTGCCTGCCCTCGTTCCTTACCTGTATTTGAAGGAAACGGGCCATCTGCGCATGCTCGGGCAGCGTACAGCACCTGTGCAACACTCCACCGAGCAGCTGGAGCGTCGCAGGCAGTGGATGCGCATGCATGCGCAGCTTGCGTGCCCATGGTGTACGGCTGGCTCCCGTCGCAGCGTATGGGTTGCAACGGGAGCCAAAACCCACTACTGGAGCACCCACAACTTCTAAAGGCAAGCCATTCCACTAGTTAATTGTTCTCACTGTTAGGAGATTTCTCCTTAATTCTAGGTTGCTTCACTCTTTGATTAGTTTCCATCCATTGCTTCTTGTCCTGTCTTCTGGTGCTTTGGAAAAAGCAACACAAGAAAACAATGGATGGAAACTTATCAAACAGAGAAGCAACCTAGAACTAAGGAGGAATTTCCTAACAGTGAGAACAATTAACTAGTGGAACGGCTTGTCTTCAAAAGTTGTGGGTGCTCTACAACTTCTATATCACACTATGTATTTTATTGGCAACTGCTTTCTGTTAAATAACAACCAGAACAGCATATGGAATATTGTTAAATGAGATCCTGTTTACATCTACTAAAGTCATAAAATGATATAGTGTTAGGGGGAAGTACTGTTCCTGTTAGATATTAACACAGGCTACTGTGGTTTCCACTCCAGTCCTCTGTTTAGGTGGGAACAGAGGTTCAATCTGATTGGTTAAGAGGTCTGACAGCTCCCTATAAAAGGAGAGCTGTCAGACCTAACTGCTGCTGGATTGTACAGACTTGACTGTTGTAATAAAGAGCTGTTGTTGCGTTAAACTTGAGTCTGCCTTCTCATTGCCCTATCTAACATTGGCGATGAAGGTGGGATCAAGAGGCAGATAAGGCGAAGAACATGCAACGAGTCAATCCAGCAAGTGAACCCAGCCCGGAGCATCGGCGCGGCATCGAGCAGCCATTTTAAGCGGCCAACTCAAATCGCTCCAAAACGAAATGGCCATGCACTCCCCGCCAACTCCGTACGACCCAGTGGCCGAACACTGGGAATCCTACATGCTGAGGTTCGAATGCTTCCTCGAGGCAAACGACCTCATGGGGGTTCCAGACTCCCACAAGAAAAACCTCTTCCTGGGCTACTGCGACCGAGAGGTTTTCGAAATGGCAAAAGACCTATCGGAGCCAAGTCCAATCCAAGCAGTTACATGGGCGGCATTGCAACAGACTTTAAAGACACATTACGCGTTCAAGCCTTCGAGACACGTTCGCCGCCACGAATTCAACGTGCGGAACCAGAAGGAAGGAGAGTCCATTAACCAGTATGTTGTGGCCCTGCAAAAGGCAGCAACATACTGTGACTTCCGTAACCTGGATGACCAAATCCTAGATCGCCTGATCTGCGGAGTGCGGGACATCCACCTGCAGAGATGTCTGCTCGCAAAATCAAACATGTCTCTGCAGATCGAACTTCAGAGCGTCTGAATCCACGGAAGCCTTGCAGCGCCAGCACAATGCGCCACAAACCACCCAGAAACAGGTGCGTGTCTACCACGAGGCCGCAGACCGAGAAACCTCTGACAGCAAAGACGATGACAGCTACCACATGCGCAGTAGCTGCACAAAGCCGGCACGAAAATTTGACTCACGTTTGCTGCCCTGCGCAAGCTGCGGAGGAAACCATGCCCGGTCTACTTGCTGATTCCAGGATGCAATCTGTCAGCGTTGCGATAAAAAGGGGCACATCGCAAAAGTGTGCCGGAGCGAAGCCCCTGCCACCACTTGGCAGCCAAAATCAAACCGCCAACACAGGCTCAACCCAGGGGCCTGGCAGAAATACCAAGGGCGCCCAGAGAGAGAACCCAGGGAGATCCCAGAGAGAGGACCCAGAGAGAGAACTAAGGGTAACCTATCAAACCATGATAGGGCAAGTCTGCACAAGGCGGCCAAAAAAGCTGAAAGTCACAGTCCTCATTGAGGTCGCTCCGTGCGAGCTTGAAGTCGACACGGGATCATCACTCATGATCATCTCCTGGTCGACCCTGCAGCAAGCCATTCCAAGCCTGAAACAACGGCAGCTTCACACACCAGACATCATGCTGCGCGACTACCAGGGGAACCGAGTCCCCATTGTGGGCCAGGGCACCTTCCGGGTCCATTTCAAGGGCATCAACACCCATGACTGCCCATGACTGTGGCCAGCGCACTGCCACAGAGCCTCCTGGGGCTAGACTGGTTCGAAGCCCTGGGCTTGGAAGTCACCGGGATCAACGCCATAGTGGACGGCTGCGCCGAGGCGATTTTTAAAGAGTTCGAGGATGTCTTCGCCTCCGGTCTTGGTAAGTATGTGGGGACGCCAATTTCTTTTAATTTGGACCCCAACGTCGCGCCTATCAGGCTAAAACCCAGGAGAGTGCCTTTCGCTCTCCGCCCTAAAATCGATAGGGAAATTGACAAACTGGTGAGCCAGGGGATCCTAGAACCAGTTGACCATGCTCGCTGGGAGACCCCTATAGTGCCCCTGGTCAAGTCAGACGGGTCAGTCCGCATCTGCGTGGACTATAAATGCACAATTAATAACGCGCTGCAACAAAGCGCCTACCCTGTGCTACATTCGCTAGGGCCAGGAAACCTAGGGCCAGGCTTTTGCAGGGGATACCAGCAGTCATCCCCTATTTCGATGACATTTGGGTATCGGCTGCAAATGAGGCACAACTTTTAAAAAGAGTTAGGGCTGTTTTGACCAGAATTCACGAAAAGAGCCTCCGACTTAAAAAAGAAAAATGCAAAATTAATGTGCCCAGGGTAGAATTCCTAGAGTACATGATTGATGGTTCTGGGATCCACCCGACATCCCAAAAAGTAAAAGCAATCCAGGATGCCCCTACACCTCGCAATTAGGCTGAGCTGCAAGCTTTCTTTGGGCTCCTTAACTTCTACAGCGTCTTTCTCAAACAGAAAGCTACCATCGCTGAGCCCTTGCATCGCCTCCTGTCTAAAAATGCCAAATGGTCCTGGGGCCGAGCTGAGGCTACCGCATTCGCTGGGGTGAAACGCCTGCTCACAGCTGACTCCCTGCTGGTCCAGTACAGCCAAATCCTGCCGCTGGTTCTAACATGCGACGCTTCTCCTTTTGGCGTCAGTGCTGTCCTCAGCCATCGCATGCCCAATGGCGCAGAAGCCCCCATTGCCTTCTACTCGCGAACCTTGTCTCCCGCTGAACGGGAGATTAGTTTGGGCTAGTATACAGACTGTATGTTTACGTTGTTTGTCTGGGTTTTCGTGTTGTGCTTTGTTGTTTTTATGTATACGATGTCTGTTCACCGCCCTGAGTCCCTGCGGGGAGAGGGGGCGGTTTATAAATTTAATAAACTCAAACTCAAACATTCACTATAAGTCAAACTAACCCTGCTGCAGTTCTAGGGGAGTTAGGCCAAGGCTTGTGCTGACCCCTTGCTCCACTTCTATATTAATGACTTATTACATACACATTTGTTTAACCTTGTGTATAATTAGGACTGAGCAACCTCAGGAAAATTGATAATCTTACCTTAGAACTTGGAGGGTTGATGGTTGAACTAAATGTTGTCTTAAAGCTTCAATTGAATATTAAACATGTGATAACCAATGACCCTTTAGTCTTTCGTTTTGATTGTTGCATGTTATGGGCAAACAAAATAAACCAAGACTTGGAAAACATTAAAATAAGTATGCTTTTTGTTTGACCTGAATTCATAGGCCAGTCAATCCAAAATAAACCTCAAACCTGAATATTTAAGAAAGTAAAAGTGAGCTTTTGGCTTTTGTAGGAGAATATCTATGAGTGCAGAATTATTGGGCAACTATTAGTGTGCAGAATTATTGGTCAATAAATGAAAAATGAAAATTTCCCCATCCCACTCATTTATTTTCATCTGTTAAAGTGAGAATAATAAACAAACAACTCAAAATTTACAATTAAACATTTCTGAAAATTCAAAAAAAAAATCAGTGACTAATATAGCCACCTTTCTTTTCAATAACAGTCATAAGACTTCCATTCATGGAGTCTATCAGTTTCTTGATCTGTTGACGATCAATTTTTGTGCAACAATAAACCACAGCCTCCAGATACTTTTCAGAGAGGAGTATTGTTTTCCTTCACCATAAATCTCCCATTTAAGAAGGGCCCACAAGTTCTCACTAGATTTAGGTCAGGTAAGGATGTCATGTCATTATTCTTTCATTTTAAGGCCTTTACTGGCTGGCCATGCAGTGGAGTTTTTAGATGCATGCGATGGAGCACTGTCCTGCATAAAAATCATGGTCTTCTTGAAAGATGCAGACTTTTTCCTGTATCACTTCTTGAAGAAAACGTCTTCTGAGAACTGGTGGTAGGTATGGGAGTTGATTTTGAGTCCATTTTCAACCCGAAAAGGTCCAACTGGTTCATCTTTCATAATACCAGCCCATACCAGTAGCCCAGTAGCCCACCTCCACCTTGCTGGCGTCTGAGTCAAAGTGGAGCTCTGTGCCAGTTACTGATCCAGCCACAGTCCTGCCTTAGGCTTGCAGTCTGCTGGTGGCCTTGGGATAGTTCTTTCTCTTTCAGCCTTAGGAAGCAGGCTGCTAAGCATGGATAAATTTCACCATTAATTTCACTTTGTAGGTATACAGGTAGTCCTTAGGTTACAACTTACAAGCACAGTTGAGCCCAGAATTTCTGTTGCTAAGTGAGACATTTGTTAAATGAGTTTCCCCCGCATTTTATGATCTTTCTTGCCACCGTTGTTAAGTGAATCACAGCAGTTGTTAAGGTAGTAACAGGATTGACTTTGGCTCTCCATTGACTTTGCTTGTCAGAAGGTCACAAAAGGGGATCACTTGACCCCAGGACACTGCAACAGTCACAAATATGAACCAATTGCCAAGGATCTTAATTTTGATCCCATAATCATGGGAATTCTGGAGAGGTTATAACTGTGAAAAGCAGCCATAAGACACTTTCTTCAGTGCCATTGCCACTTTCAATGGTCATTAAGTGGAACTGTTGTAAGTCGAGGCCTACCTGTACTGTATATATATTTAGACTCTTGTGTATTTTTTGAGTTCTCACTAGTACAAAGGGGCAAAGATGACTTTTAAGAACCAAAATGTGCATTATGTATGTCTAAATCAGGGGTGTCCAAACTTGGGAACTTTAAGACTTGTGGACTTCAACTCCCAGAACTCCCATGCTGGCTGGGGAATTCTGGGAGTTGAAGTCCACAAGTCTTAAAGTTCCCAAGTTTGGACACCCCTGGTCTAAATGCAAGTTTTAAACTGCAGTTCAAGTCCCCACCCCAGCCCATTTTAATGCAAACAATACTTTTGGGAGGGTAGACTAGAAAATGGGAAAAAATGATGAAAAGTTTAAATTATATGTTGTTCTTTCCATACAGTTCTATGTTTCAAATGCATATGTAAGCTATCTGGAAGTGGTAGAAAGCTCTGGAGAGGCAATCTGGAGCAGGAAATCTCAGGTGTGGAAAGGGTTAAGCACCCTCTGCTGCTTTCCACTTTTGCTTCCCCAAATTTTCCAACATGTAAATACTGCATGTTTATTTGTGCGTGACAAAGAAATTTCATATATGTTTCTGCATGTGCAACATGTGCTTTCGGCCTCTTGAAAAATGAAATACATCTACCTGCTGACCAATAACATTGCTGACTCGTGTAACCTTTGCAATTGCTTTCCCAGGAGGGAAAATTTATGTAAAGGAAAATACAACCAGCTCTGGCATCTATTGAGAATAACTTGTGGTTTTTTTCCTTTCCATTTCCACCCCAGCACTATCACTACCACCACCATCAACTTTTTAGTTTCCTCCTTTCTCTTCAGCTCACACATACCTCAGACCATAAACGAGGCAAGTGTGATCTAGCCTGCTTAATTGCAAAAGAGAGGTCAACATTTCCACTTCCCGCCTTCAGTGGTTTTCTCTCAAAGCCTCCTGAAGACTTCTCATGGCCTGCTTCCCTCCTCCCACTTGCTCTCTACTCCCCCCCCCCCGGCCCCAAGGCCTTGGGAGACGGAACAATTTTTCAGTGGTCGGTGCCAGAAAAATACAACACTACCAATTGCTTGCACAGTATTAATAAAAGTATTATTATTGCTTCTCATAGATTATTGTTGTACACTGTTGCTTAGAGGGTTAGTTACCCCAGGCTACAGACCTGTACCGGTCTGTGGTGTGAAACCAAACACACACACACACACACAGTCTGTGGAAAAAGTGTCTTCCACAAAACTGGTTCCTGGTGCCGCAAAGATTGTGGATCGCTGACTTTGAGGACATCTGGCAAAAGTAGGACACATCCTCTATCTGCTAGGAATAGCCTTAAAATCAAACATTGTCTAGCTTCTTCCGCACGAAACTCAAGACCCACCTGTTCCAACTAGCTGGCCTGGCTTAACTAGAACCTCTAACCTCCCTGGTAATTTTAATACTGTAAATGTAAATTTTGGGTTTTTAAATTGTTTTAACTGTCTTAACTTATGGCTATTCATTTTAACTTAGTGGCTTGCACTTGCATTTGTATTGTTAAACATTGATCTTACCTCCTCCATGCCACACTTGTATATTTGATTTGATTGTACGTCGCCCCGAGTCCCTTTGTGGAAAGGGGGCGACTGATAAGTCGAATAAAATAAATAATAAATAAATAAATTCTTGAGTATCTAAAATGCTTTGTGTTCCCGAGCAGCTTTTCTCTGCTTCTTGATAAGTACCTACCCAACATGTTAACAAACTCAGGTCTATGACTTTAATTAATTGATCAGCATTCTCATGCTGGCTTATGCTGCTACCTGAAATTGACAAGACTTGAATCAGTTTTTGTCCCCTCTAGCACATTCTTGCCATTAAAAAAAACCAGTCTTTCTGATGCTGGAAAAAGTAATGTCAGACGCTGCATATAAGACTTAAGTACTTTTTTGTTGTTGTTCTCAGTTTTTCAATGGAATTTTTAACATGGATGTCAAGAAAATTAAACAATAAGTGTGTCCCCGTCCTACCCCACATTTGTCTTCCTTTCCAATTGTCCATGTCCTCCTTTGCCTGTTCTGATAAGTCTATTTAGAGCCCCATTGAACAGAAGTAGTACAGAAATTACATCAATCAATCAATTTGATGTGCCTAGCAATATTAGTTTATTTGTGTTTGTTTCAATTTTTTAAAAAACAGCAACATTCAAAGAGCTTTCTTGATGTCCCCATGAGGAGAGCAGTCTGGGTAGAACACACTTAGCCTAAAAGAAGCCTCCTCCTCTTCCATTTTGACACAAGGAAGGAGGTTTATGTAGGTTCTGTTACTGCATCATGTTTCGAGCTTCCATTTCACCATGTTCTTTTCTATATAAGATGTTGAAGAACCTGTCTCTGGAATTAAGCTGTCGTTGTTAGGGCTACCATATCTAGGCTGCAAAAATCTTGAACAATCACAAGAGGACAGCAAGGACCTACAGAAACCTTAACTCTTTGCTGCCATCCTGTGGTCATCCTGATTTCTGCAGCTCAGATTGCTCTGTTCACATGTCTTTAAAGGGGAAAGGTGACTCCTTTCCTGACACACAAACACCCATGCAACAACTGATTTTTAAAAAAGAGAGACAGAGATTTATAAACTGCTACTCTAGAGATTCAAGGATATGGGCCTTAGGTTTTGTAAAATATTGGTACTCTGTTAAGATTCAACATGGATTGACCCTTCATATATTCTTGCAACTTCGCTAATATAAATCTATTTTTCAAACTGTTTTCATTTTCTTCACTTAGGAAAAAACTGAGAGAAGTGAGAAATAAATGAAATGCAAGGCAGAAACTCCAGTTCAGAAATAATTCACATGGTCGCACCTGGGATTCTACAGCTTTCACAATTGTTTTCTCCAACACCAAATAATAAACCAGTTATTAATTATGCTGCTCCTTATTTTATTTTATTTTTAAAAGTTACAGTATCATGTGTGACAATAATCTTAAAAACCTCAAAGCGGGAAGCATTGGCAGACAAATCTGGAAAATTGATGGGAGGCTAAATGCTCATGTCTTTGTCAATTCTCTTTTCTGAGTTTATCCTCAATTGCCATTTTGGTGTTTTATATTTTAATAATGTTGTTTTTGTTGTTTCAACATTTTATTAGCTGCCTGGAGTCACATTTGTGAGATAGGCAGTCATATAAATAAATAAAGCTCTAGAAACCTAGAAGCAAGCCCAGGTCATGGTTGTTCCAAAGATGCTTTTTCAGGAGGCAACTGGACTTTGTTTTTTTCTTTTGAAGACATTTCGCTTCTCATTCAAGAAGCTTCTTCAGCTCTGACAGGAGAGTGGGGAATGGAAGGATTTATATTCCTTGCAGACAGCTGGTCATTTGCATTCTTTTAGAGAGTCATTGAGGCCACTTGGAGGTTTACTCTGTGTCCTCACGGTCACCCAAGAAGTGCTCCTAGCTCCTGCATGTGCAATTTCCTCCACCCCCGCTCTGGAAATCCATTCCTACTCCCACACCATTCAAAGGGTGTGCATCCCAAATTGTATAGCCAAAAGTCCAGCTGTCTGCAAGGAATGTAAATCCTTCCATTCCTCACTGTCCTGTCAGAGCTGAAGAAGCTTCTTGGATGAGAAATGAAATGTCTTCAAAAGAAAAAATCAAGAGAATCCAGTTGCCTCCTGAAAGAGCACCTTTGGGTCAACATAGAAAGTAGTTTTTATGGTGACTGGAAGGACTGCTGAAGCTGCTGCTGCTGCTGGACATTTTGATCACCTGCTCCACCAGTAAAAAAAAAAAAAAAAGCAGACACTAGGCATCAAATCACTGGGCTAAGTGCATAGTGGTACAATCTTCTCATGCTTTAAAACTGCCTTGAAACAGGGATTAGCTCCTCCCCAAGAGAGAGGAAGGAGATGGAGGGAGGGAGGGAGAGAGAGGGGAGGGAGGGAGGGAGGGAGGGAGGGGGAGAGAGAGAGAGAATAAAGACAATCACCCAATTTGCAAGAGGAATGAAATGTGCAGTGTATTGTACAACTTTGCCCTTTCTGTACATGGTTGTGACATTACATATGTGTGCATAAGCTTCCATCACAACATCATTCTAAACTTATAGTTTACTTTTTCTTGGAAGTCCATGAGGGAAATGGTGTCCACTATATTTATAGGGGAAGCACATCAGCAGTTGACACCCTTGCAGTTAAGCAAGTCTTGCCTGAGAAAGAAGCAAGTATATTTTTGGTGCCAGTTCTTCGCAGTGCAAATTCCTACTTTGCCACCTTCTTTTTTCCTGCTGCTCCTGCTGCTCATAAGTGGCAGGAAAAGGGAAGTCGGCCTGCTGTGCGTCTCCAGTTCTGAGAAATTTGGGGAAGCCGACAGCAAAAGACTTACCTCCAATCTTCTCTCTTCCCGTGAACTCTCATTTCAAAGACCACTTCCCCTCCTACCACCCATGAGTCAAAGAAATGGGAGAGGTGGCTTTTTGGCACAGACAGCTTTCAAAATCAGAGGCCAGCAAGAAGTAGGTAGTGGGAGGGGGGCAAGGTTGGAGGCCTGGCCACTGTAGCCTCAGGTAGCCAATGGGAGAAGGGTGAGGCCTTACCCCAAATTTTCTATGAAACAATTTACTACAGACTTCTCAATCCAGCAAGACAGACTGGGTGGAGGGAAATATTCTGCAATGGAGCAAGAAGCTACAGGCTCAGTCTGCCTGGGTAATGGACCAGGTGTTCTGTCCCATGATTCCAATGAATATGCAGACCCAGGCATTGCTGTCTGCCATGAGTAATTACATAGATAAAGCCACCCCTTGGCTAGGAGCCTAGAAAGTTATCTTCAATAACCCAAGATTAAAACTTACAGAATGCTTCCGCAACGGCTCGTATAATGGACTGTTGTTTCCTGCAAAGATTCCCCTCCCATCGCTCCACCTATAAACTCTTTGGGAGGCTGTCCTTAACCAGCTGTCCTTACTTTCTTCTATGACGTCTTCTCCACAGCTGTTCCTTTCTCATCAATTCTATGCATAGCACATCAGGGACAACCTGCCCTGTTCCTTCTCACTGCTCCCTGACTCAGATGACACCTGGTGGCCAACAGGATTCTCTAGTTCCTGCTCTGACTCCAAACACCCTCCAGAGTCTTCCTCATCCTCCAGAGCAGTCCCATAATGGTCATAATGGTCTGAGCTGTCCACCAACAGCTCAGCCCACCACTGCTGGGCCACAACACCAGGGCTGGGTTGAGGAGGTGGCTATGCATTCAGCAAATATTTGGTGGAAAGCCTTTATGCTGGGTCAAACAGGAAGTGGTGGTGAATCAGGGTAAGATTTATGGAAAGTTGTATCACCAACTCAGAAATGAAGGAGGGCCTGAAATGTAAAACTTTCATTTTTCTTAGGATCAACTCATTTTGACAGTAAGTGCACAGACCCAATTGCCAGGTTTTAAGGCAATCTACAGATACCTCCCATCTCTCTTTTGCAGGTAAAAAATCTGGGTGATCTCTTGCAGTTCTCTCTTAAATCAATCGTTGACTCGCCCGGGATGGGCCAACAAAGAAAAGGCAAAAAAAAAAAAAGTGCTGCGAGATCTTTAACTCTAATAATACATTTGTTCCGTCATCACTTCTGGAATTCCTTCTTAGGAAAAGGGCTTGGAGCTCGGGGCTCGAGCCGAGCACAGTTCGTCCATCTTCGTGGGGCTGATTATCGCTCTGAAAGCCGCCTCCCGATTAACTTTCAATATTAATCCATCCTTGACTTTTTAAATTTTAATACACACACACACACAAACACACACACACACGTGGGTGTGTGGGTGTGGGTGTTTTAACGTTTTTACTTGTATATCGCTCTAGAGTCTAAATCAGGGGTCTCCAACCTTGGCAACTTTAAGACTTGTGGACTTCAACTCTCAGAGTTCTGGAAGTTGAAGTCCACAAGTCTTAAAGTTGCCAAGGTTGGAGACCCCTGGTCTAAATAAACACACAAGCAAATAAACTCCGGTCTTTAAGTCATCTGTGTGGATGGTCCTGACGGGGGCGGAGAAGTGCCGCGCGGGAGCGTGTCATAAGGGCTGGAACTTTCCCCAGCCGCACGCGGAGGGTGAGGTGCTTGGGGCGAAAGAAAAGATCGGTGAGGGATTTTCCGCGACCTCCTGCCTGGGGAAAGGGGGCGTTTCCCGGAACATTTATAAAAAGAGGAGCAAGGCTTCTAGTCGGGCAAAAAGGACTCAGGCGCCGGACTGTGTGTGGATCTAAGCGGCAGCAACCAGGGTTTCAAATTGCTCCATTTCAATTTCCACTTGGCTACATTCGGACCGCCTCCCGAGCAGAAGCCTTTCTCTGGGTATGAGTTTCGCCTCGATCAGCATGCAGCGGTCTTTCGTCTTTTTCCTCGCTGCTTTGGGCTCCTGGGCTTTTGAAAAAGGTAGGATGTCGTCGTCACCCCCCCAATATCTTCTTCCTCCAAACTCTCAGTTCCTAGTGCGAAGCGGAAATTTGCCATCGGTGGAATGTGGGATCTAGAGGTTTTGATGAGGGGAATTGCCTCTCTGGATCCTCTACCTAAATGCAACGCTCTGCTCCCGATCTGTCCGGAAACAGCTTGTTCTGGTCAGGAAGATATTTTGTGCCCTTAATTCAGGCTGGAGAGTTACTTTATGTGTCTGAAGATTGGCATTGGAAATGAATACATGAGATTGAACTCAGATCAAACATCAGCACCGTTTAAGCCTTACTACACACTAGAGAGCTACTACTTGGATGTAGTGGTTAGAAACGGGGAACTCTGAGTTGTAGTTTTGTTTTAGGCATGAAACCATCTGGGTGGCTTTGGGCCAGTCACTCTATGGGCTAAAATCCTTTGGAAACTGTGAGTTAGGGATATTGTCGAAGGGGAAACCACTTATGCAAAACTTTGTCAAGAAAGCTGCAGATTCTAGTCTAAACAAGGCACACTCGCATACACAAACCTTACTGACCAAGGAGAGATTCAACCTAGAAATAAAGAGGAACTTTCTGGCAGTGAGAACAATCAACCAAAGGAACCGCTGGCCTTTAGAAGTTGTGGGAGCTTCATCACTGGAGGCTTTCAAGAAGAGACTGGACAGCCATCTGTCAAAAATGGTGCAGGCAAAGTCTCCTGCTTGGACGGGGATTGGACTAGATGACCTACAAAGTCCCTTCCAACTCTGTTAATCTGTTAATGTTCACTTGTTGCCCTAAAGTTCTAATTTTCTTCTTCTTTTCTCTCTGCCTATTCCTGGAATAGGGTAGGAACAGGACTTTTTAATCTTAAAAAATTAGGAGATTTCCTCAAAGCAGTTTCTGAGACACCAATTGCAGATTGTTTGTCTTAAGCATTCCTTCCCTCTGGTCTTTTAATTATTTCCCCAACCCGGAAGGCTTCATAAGAATGGTTTCTTCTGACACACCTTCCCTGAAATCTCGCACACTGCAGTCAATTTGCTAGAAGAAAAATAAACAAGAGGTTTCACCCATCTACTCTAAGAATTCTCAGATATTTCCACCTCCTTGCATTTGATTTCCCATGAAAACACAGTTGGTGGGTTGAATATTATTTTTTGTGGAGGCAAGACACAGATTTTGTTGCAGGCTGAGTTGGTTAATTAAAGGACAACAGGGCAATATTTAGTGCTGGCCAGACATAAGGAGGAGGTGGGGATGAAGTATCTTCTCCAGCCTATATTTTCTTGTAGATGTAAGTTAGATTTGTCTCTTAGAGATAACTGTTGACTGTTGATTCAGAAAACAACACAAAGATTGAGATAGGAGGCTTTGCTAGAGGAGGAACAAACATTCCTCTCTAGAATTACTCACAAAATGTACACTAAATTTACTCTAAATTTGATAAAGTGGTGGATTTTGTAAGTGGTTGACAAACCACACTCAATGTGTAATCCTCAATGGAACTACATCTACATGGAGGGAAGTAGGCAGTGGGATACCCCAAGGTTCTGTCTTAGACCTAGTACCCTTCAGTATCTTCATAACCAATTTAAATGAGGGAATAGAAGAGGAGCTCATCAAAATTGAAGACAGCACCAAACTGGGAGGAATAGCCAACATCCCAAGAGATAGGCTTAAGACCCAAAAGGATTTCGACAGACTTGAACACTGGTCCCTATCTAACAAAATGAAATGAAATTCAATAGTAAGAAAAGTATATTTTGCACTTAGGCAAGAAAAATCAAATGTACAGGTTTAGAGACTAGGTGGAACCTGGCTTGATAGCAATAACTGCGAGAGGGATCTTGGAATCCTAGTGGACAGTCACTTAAATATGAGCCAGCAGTGTCCTGCGGCCATCAAAAAAGCCAATGCAATCCTAGGCTGCTTTAACAGAGGGATGGAATCAAGATCACAAGGAGTACTAGTACCGCTTTATAAGGCCTTGGTAAGACCACACTTGGAATACTGCATCCAGTTTTGGTTACCATATTATAAAAAAGATGTTGAGACTCTGGAAAGGGTACAGAAAAGAGCAACAAAGATGATTAAGGGGCTGGAGGCTAAAACATATGAAGAACAGTTGCAGGAATTGAGTATGTCTAGTTTAATAAAAAGAAGGACTAGGAGTGACATGATAGCAGTCTTCCAATATTTGAGGAGCTGTTACAAAGAAGAGGGGGGTCAACCTATTTTCCAAAGCACCAGAGGGCTGGGCAAGAAGCAATGAATGGAAACTAATCAAAGAGAGAAGCAAACTAGAACTAAGGAGAAATTTATTGACTGTGAGATTTAGACAGAGTGGCTTAGTTTTGAAAAATATGAAAAATGTAGGGCTAAGCTTCCCATTAGCAGTTGCTTAAGAATTCTGGAGAATTCATATGAAACGCAGCTACCCAAAGCCACCCAGTCTGTTGACCCTGCTGAAATGCATTTCAGTTGCATATCGGTCACTTGTTTTTCCTTTGGCAAAAAGGTTATTCAGATTGGAGAGGGCCAAAAGGCTCCTTCTCCAGTTTCAACATAGGCAAAACATCTAGCAGCCCCTCCCATGTTGATTCAAGATGATCTGTGATCTTAGGGGGACAGCAATAAAGCTTAGAATTGCGACATAGTAACTCAAGGGTTTCGTTAAATGCCCATTCTTCTATTCACCCAATTGTGCAATTTCTGGAAAGGAGCTATATTTCTGTTAACACAGGCAAGGAAAGGTGTGCCAGGTAATCCCAGACAAACAGGTACCGTAAGTATAAGATGGGAAAGCAAGTCAATGAGTCATTGTCCAAAGGGAAAAAAAGAAGCCTTGAAGCACCTTCTGAGTCACATCTGAGCACATCCAGTGATTGTGCCCAGAGGAAACACCTCCAAAAATTACAGGAGTAGAAGGTTTCCACATTCTCTAGGCCAGGGGTGTCAAATTCAAGGCCCGGGGGCCAGATCCGTGGGTGCTTAGATCTGGTCCGCAGGGCTAACCTGGAAACAGCAAAGGACCAGCTCACTGTGCTTCTCCCAGTGAAAACGGAGCACGGGAGGGCTCCATGTGATGGCTCCGAGCTCCGTTATTGCTGGCAGAGTGTTGCAGGAGGCCGTTGCACCTGGAAACAGAGCTCAGGAGCCCATTTTTGCTGGCAGAGTGCTTGGGCCCCCACAGGAGCCCCTGGCATGAGTGATGTCGAGCTGGCCATGCCCCCAGCCCCTCTCCCCCAGGGTCAAACACAACCCTGATGTGGCCCTCAATGAAACCGAGTTTGACACTCCTGCTCTAGGGTACAGCTTTTTGCTGAACTATCAGAACTGCTTTCTCCAATCTGCCACACTCTGAAGTGTTGAGACTGCTATGACCAGAATCCCCAGTCAGAGCAATGATACAATAAAAAAAAAGGAGTGAGGCTTTGATTGTTTGGCCATGGTTGCCATCTTTACTTTTTGGCACCCTACCTGAACCCCTATGGAGATTTCTGCTGAAGCACTCAAGAGGGCAGGAATGTGCTAAACCAACTAATGAAAAACACTTGTGAAGATTGCAGCAATATTTTTGGTGGCTGGAGAACAAATTTCAGTGAGAGGGATTCGTCAGATTCCAAAGCAATCTGGAGTTATTCAAATTCAGTCTACTTCCTCCCCCCCCCCCCACCCTATTCTGGAGATGCGTCAGAGGGAATGGACAGTTTTGGATGAAAAGTGTCTATGCTTTTGAAATATCAGTAGTGCAATAGAAAGGATTGAAATTTCTGAATTGCATATCTTTGGGAAGGCAGATCTCCTCCTTAGCTTGAATTTGACCCTCTAGAATGTCCTCCCAAGACATCAAGAGGAGTATAATTCCTCTCTAACAAAGCAGTTAGAACAAATATTGAATGGTTTCCTGCAATTTTATCAGTCCTTGGAAATGAGACATGACTTGATACTGATCAAAGAACTGAGTTCCTGATGTTCATAATAAAGAAAAGGCAGGAAATATCTAGCTCTTAGTTCTGCAAAGTTATACTAAGATATCCTAATTCCTGCTCAGAATTCAGACAGCAACTAAGTTAAGAGACATTTGTCAATACAGTGACCTCTCAGTCACAAGGGGCATATGCTGGCCATTGAGCATGTCCCTTTCTCTCTAATCCAGCATTTCTCAACTTCGACTACTTTATTTTATTTATTTATTATTTTATTCTTCGCATTTCTAGACCGCCCCCACTCCCAAAAAAGGACTCGGGGCGGTGTATAGTCCACACAACAAATAACAAATAATAAATACAAATATAAATATAGATATAAATATACATATGGAGGAGGTTAAAAAATTAAAAGAACTGTACAGAAGAACATAAATATGGTTCTGAAAGCCCTAAAATCAATTAATTTAAAACCATACCCATTAAAATACCAGTTGAGAGTGTATTTCCAGGAGGTAACAGTTGTAATAATTAAAATTATGCCAGGCCAGCTAATCGAAACAGGTGAGTCTTCAATTTTTGTCGGAAGGAGCGGAGGTCCATGGTGGTTCTGATATCGGGGGGGAGGTCATTCCAGAGGGTTGGGCCCATCACAGAGAAGGCCCTACTCCTTGGCGCCGCCCGCTGGCATTGCCTAGTGGACGGCACCTGGAGAAGCCCCTCCCTGTGAGAGCGGATTGGCCGCAGGGATGTATGTGGGAGGATGCGATCCCGCAAGTAACTAGGTCCTGTGCCATGGAGCACTTTAAAGATGGTAATCAAAACCTTGAAACGCACCCGAAAAACCACAGGCAGCCAGTGCAGCTCGCGCAGGAGTGGTGTTACGTGGGAGTATCTGGAACTCCCCATGACAACCCGCGCGGCCGCGTTCTGGACTAGCCGCAGTCTCCGGGCGCGTCCCAAGGGAAGCCCCATGTAGAGAGCGATACAGTAGTCTAGGCGAGACGTCACCAGCGCATGAGTGACTGTGCGTAGGGCATCCCGGTCCAGTAGGGGGCGCAATTGGCGCACCAGGCGAACCTGGTGGAACGCCCCCCTTGCCACGGCTGCCACATGGTCATCCATTGACAGCCGGGCATCTAGGAGGACGCCCAAATTGCGCGCCCGTTCCACAGGGGGCAATTGCTCGTCCCCTATGGCCAGCGATGGAATCAGCTGGCTGAACCGAGGTGCCGGTAGCCAGAGCCACTCAGTCTTGGAGGGGTTGAGTTTGAGTCTGTTGTCCCCCATCCAGACCCCGACGGCTTCCAAACACCGGGATATCACTTCGACAGCCTCGTTGGGGTGGCTTGGGGTTGAAATGTACAGCTGGGTATCGTCAGCGTACAGATGGTATTCAACCCCAAAACCACGGATGATCTCGCCCAGCGGCTTCACATATGCATTGAACAGGAGGGGCGAGAGGACCGACCCCTGTGGCACTCCACAAGAGAGTGGTCTCAGGGTCGATCTCTGCCCCCCTGTCAACACATATTGCATCCGGCCGGAGAGGTAGGAGCCGAACCACCGCAAAACGGTGCCTCCGACTCCCATCCCCTCCAGCCGGCGCAGTAGGATACCATGGTCGATGGTATCAAAAGCCGCTGAGAGATCTAATAGGACCAGGATAGAGGAATAACCTCTATCTCTGGCCCTCCAGAGATCATCAACCAACGCGACCAAGGCTGTCTCTGTGCTGTGCCCGGGTCGGAAGCCGGACTGGCGTGGGTCTAGATAGTCGGATTCATCGAGGTGACGTGGAAATTGCTGCGCCACCACATTCTCAACAACCTTCGCCAGAAAGGGAAGGTTGGAGACTGGACGATAATTAGCTAGCTCCATTGGGTCAAGCGAAGGCCTCTTGAGTAAGGGCCTCACCACCGCCTCTTTCAAGGCAGTTGGCAAGGATCCCTCCCCCAACGAGGCATTCCCCAGACCCAGAAGCCAGCCTCGTGTCACCTCCCAGGATGCCAGTACCAGCCAGGAGGGACACGGGTCCAATGAACATGTGGTGGATCGCAGCCGTCCACGCAGCCTGTCCAAATCCTCGGGGGCAACAGAGTCAAACTCCTCCCAGAGTGGACTCACAAGACTCACTGTTGACGGCCCGTCCAGACCGCTGGAGGGGGCCCATCCGCTTCGGATCTGAGTGACTTTGTTCTGCAGATATTCTCCTAACTCCTCTGCTCTTCCCTGTAAGGGTGCCCCCCACGTCTCTTGCACCAAGAGGGAGCGGGTTACCCTAAACAGGGCGGCAGGGCGGTTATCTGCAGACGCAATAAGAGCGGCACAGTGTCTACGTTTGGCCGCTCTCAATGCCACAAGGTAGGTCCGTAAATAGGCTCTTACCTGTGTTCGGTCAGACTCGGAGCGTGAGGACCTCCACCTGCTCTCTAGACGTCTCCTATGGCGCTTCATCACCCTCAGCTCCTCGGTATACCAAGGTGCCCGGGTGGGTCGCTGCCGTAGGAGAGGTCGCAGAGGCGCAACCCGGTCCAAGGCCCCAGCCGTCGCCCTATTCCAGGCGGCCACTAGGTCCTCCGACCGAGCGCGGGTCAGGGCTACAGGTAATGGCCCAAGCTCCGTCTGGAACCTATCTGGTTCCATCAGGTGCTTGGGGCGGTACCAGCTTGGACAAACTGGCTCCGCCTCCTCGCGGTGGGGGGTAGCGCCAGGGAAGTCTAGCTGGAGACATGAGTGATCTGACCATGACAGGGGAGTAATATCTAAATCCCCTATTCCCAGATCACTCGTCCACTGCTCAGATACAAAAACAAGGTCCAGTGTGTGGCCACCTTCGTGTGTGGGGCCCTGAATTAGTTGGGTCAGGCCCATGGCTGTCATGGAAGCCATGAACTCCCGAGCCACCTCGGATGCTGCTCCCGTCGACGGCAGGTTGAAATCCCCCATAATCAAAAGTTTGGGGATCTCCACCGCCGTCTCCGAGATCAGCTCGAGGAGCTCGGGCAGGGCTGCTGACGTATAGTGAGGAGCCAATTATACAATCAGCAGACCCCACTGCCTCCCTGGGCCCCATTTCACACCAAGTGACTCACACCCGGATATCTGAGGAACAGTGAACTCCCTCGGCTCTAGACCATCCCGCATAACTACCGCCACCCCTCCACCCTTCCCCAGGGCCCGAGGCTGATGGAATGCATGGAAACCCGGTGGGCACATTTCCACGAGGGGCAAACCACCCTCGTGACCCAACCAGGTCTCCGTTATTCCTGTAAGGTCCAGCTCCCCCTCAGAGATCAACTCATTAATGAGGGGGGCCTTGTTGGTCACGGACCTTGCATTGCAAAGCATCAGCCGCAGGCCCTGTCTCTGTAGTTCCCGACCACCTAGGTTGCGGGGGTTGGTACAAACGACCGGGCGTAGCCAGCAGCCACGGTCTCCCAACCAACCTTGTGATCTTCTCTTGTCCTCGCACTTGAAGAAGTAGACTTCAATACCCAGAATTTAAGGAGTTGAAAACCAAACATCTTAAAGTAGCCAAGGTTGGAAAATGCTGCTCTAATCTCTTGGCCCTGACTTGGCAAAAGTAGCAATCTTGCCGATAGAGACCTGTCTTTGTTTCAGGATCAATGCTGCATCTCATCAAATCCATGACAGCTGTAGGTTCATAACACTCAAAAGCTTAATCAACCCTAACAGAGTGACTTGAATAAACAGATAAAAACTGTATGGCCTGCTTTATTCATCCACATTCATTAATGCCTGTAATTTATATGTTTATATTTATGTGGCTGCACATGGTACCGAAGTGATTCTGGATGATGAATAGAGTTAATACTTTAAAATTAAATCTCATTGCTTTCAAGCTCTTTCCACTCTTTTGTAACTGTATTTTTATGCAAATTGTGTGTGGTTTGTTTTTTTTTTAAATCAGGATTTGCAGAGGAAAACCTTGTAAGAATTTGGCCAGAAAATACTGTGGTGCAATTTGGAGGTTCACTTCAGATAAACTGCAGTTCCAGTACTAAAGCAGATCCAATTGGCCTTGAAACCCCCTTAAGAAGAGAAATCATTGGAACTGGATCCAATTGGAAAGCCTTCCGTGTCACCGTCAGTGACTGGAACACTAAGACATTGTGCTATGCGACATATGCGGATTCCTCGACAAAAACTGCAAACGCAAACATTACTATTTACAGTAAGTTCACATGATGATTGTAATAACAAATGAAAAATATTGGGCATCTAAAGTACCCTCAGTTATAATTCAACAGAAAGCCACAAGTCACTTAGTCTGGTAGAATCAAACCTTAGTTGTTGTTGACTTTTAGTGGTCAAATAACTGAGTAATGGACAACAGAAACCAGAATAAAAGCAATTAAAACAGTTTTATTGAATAATCTGGGATACTTATGCAGGAGAGTTTTGTTCTGCACCAGTTGCAATCGATTTATTTCCTTTATCAAAATTATATAGCTGACCATCTCACTAAAAGTGGGAGCAGTATACAACAAAGTTAAAACAGTGAAGAAATACATGAAGCTGCTATGCAGGGCAGCAGGAGGGGCACACCATGGCAAGCCAGCCACAAGGGGAGGCTTTCTTAAGCAAGATTTTTAACACTTCAACATTTCTCTCCATCTCCTCCCCTGGATTCCTTTTAGGAAAATAAGACAGGTTGCATAGTTTACATTGTAAAGTGTTTAGGGGAAAATAGTCAGGAGAATATGTGATTAAGGGTTGGGGAATTGACAAAGGACAGCTATATTTTGGTGAGGATTACTTACATTAACCTCTAGCAAAAATGCAGGCATTTAGCTAAGGCAAAAGATGGAAATAATTATCTACCTAGGGCAAGCAAATTGAAATAGATCTTTCAGATGACAAGAGACAAGATACTTCTTTTGGGAAAGCTAAGGCATGCCATCCACTGCCCCTTATAGATATATAAAAATCTACTAAATCTACAGGAAAATATACATTTAGGTAGAGATAATTTTATTGCCATAGAATAAATAACAGAAGAGCCGTGTCATTGCTTGTTTATACTTCTAGCATATGCTAATCAAACAAAACTGATTTAGAACATTTTATTTCATTTCAGAATCTCCAGTGAGTATTGAACTGGATCCAGTACCAGATATGGAAGTCGGCAAGCAGTATAATTTGATATGTCAGGTTTTTGGTGTAGCCCCCATCCGGGACCTCACCATGACCTTGCTGAAGGGGGAAGAACAACTTCTGGTAAAGACCTTTAAGGATCACACTCGGCCTGAAGCTGGTGATGTTGTGGTGAACTATAGCATAATAGCTCAGCAAAATGACTACAACAAGACAATCACCTGCCAAACATCCCTGGATCTGAGACCAAGAGGACCGCTCCTGAGAAACACCTCCCAGGGCATATCATTAAGGACTTTTGGTGAGATCCCATCCATTGTTCCAGTTCTGATGTAGATATACTGTGCCCTGTGGCTAGACAATGCTAATTCTCCACAGGAGGGGTTGGTCCACCTATTCCACTGTTTTGATTTTTGTTTGCATAGATTTGATGTCCCCTACAGTTGCCGAAACAGCACTCACCCCCTGAGAGGCCAGGAAGAGGGTACTATTGTGACTGTGATTTATTTTGCAATAACTGACATGATTTCTCTTACTTTGTGGGCAGATTTTGCAAAGGCTCCCCTGCTCCACACTGGCCTGTTCTTAGAAGCTGGGACCCTGATGAACGTCACGTGTGATGCACCTGAGATTTTCCCAGCTGAAGAGGCCAGGTTTGGTCTGTGGTTTGCAGGGAAACCTCTGAGCTTCAACACCACTGTGATGGGGGGATTGGCAAGTGCCCAGGCTGTGATAGCCTCTTCCTCAGTTGGAGATCATGAGTTGCTCTGCATCATCTCTCTGGGGCCAGTGACCAAAAATGTGACAAAGATGGTGAATGTGTTTGGTGAGTCTCATATCTGTAATTATCAACACAGAGAGAATTAGAAGAGTTGTCTTCCATCTGTTTGAACAAACCGAAAAGAAGTTAGCAGTTAAATTGATTTTATTTTGAAAAACAAAACTTCAATAATGGGTTGGATCAGTTTAAGTAGCTTGAGAGAGAGCCCTTTGAAACCAATGGAATTGGAGGGATAAGTGACTCGTCCCTGGTCTATTTTCATTGAGATGCAAGAACAACTATTTTAGGATGAACCCCAAAATATTCTTATTCAGGTTAAATATATACAGAGCTTAGATCTGACCTAAAGCCATTAGACGTAAGGCCATTACAACTTATGATTGTTTTGTTTTTACTGCATTTTGACACACGGTATTTGAGGCAATGGCTCAGTGGCTAAGATGCTGAGCTTGTCAATCAGAAAGGTCAGGAGTTTGGTGGTTCAAATCCCTAGTGCCGCTTAAAAGGAGTGAGCTCCCATTACTTGTCCCAGCTTCTGCCAACCTAGCAGTTCGAAAGCATGTAAAAATGCAAGTAGAAAAATAGGTAACAGCATTCCATGCGTCTTTGGCACTTAGTCATGCCGGCCACATGACAACGGAGACATCTTCAGACAGCGCTGGCTCTTCGGCTTTGAAACGGAGATGAGCACCGCCCCTTAGAGTCAGGAATGACTAGCACATATGTTCGAGGGGAACCTTTACCCTTACCTTTATTTATTTAAAGAGGTCCACATGTCTTAACCAAATAGAGAATGCAGAATTTAAAAGAAACAGCTACTCTCATCCATTTAACTTCTTTGGAACATCTGGTATCCAGTCATTTCAATTATGCTACTTCTAAAACAGGGAAGTTTTTCTTACAAGACCTCTGAGATGAATGTGGACTGAAAGGGAGTGTGGAGGTGACAGTCCTTCACTGAACTTCTATGGTTGTAGATGGACTTTGGGCTCCTTTATCCTTAATGACTTCATATCTAGGACAGGAGGGGGAGAGAGATAGCCTTTACCCAGCATTTGTTTTAACTGTTTTTATTAATCACTTTATAACCATCTAAGCGCATTATCACTGCTCTGCTCTATTCCCTCACAGCTTTACCAAAGCCCACCTTGCAAATTGGCAGTTCTGAAGCTGTCGCCGGTCAAACAGTGAACATCACATGTAGTGCTTATGGCAGTGCTTCCCCTGGTTTTAAAATGCAGATCAGGGATGCTGCCAAAATATTAGCATCTGGCAACGTAGATTTCCTGCAGCATGCAGTGATTGCTCGGCAAGAGGATAATGAGCAGGAATTCATCTGCCAAGTAACCCTGACCGTTGATGGGCACACCAAGGAAAGAAGCATGTCTCAGAAACTTACCGTCTTCTGTGAGTAGGAAAAAAAAATACACCTCGTGTTCTATTCCTAGAAATTCAGTAATCTCTGAATCTGAATCTTTACTTCAAATAGTCTGGTAGCACATTTTACAGCTAGGATGAACTTTGGAAATCGGAGACCATTGCATAGCGTTATGTAATTCCAGGCCTCTGCAGCCCCAGAAGGGAGAATAGGAGGATCATACGAGTAGATGCTTCCATCACTCAGTGGTTCCTTTCGTATAGGAACTCACCTAGCGTCCAAGAACATAGTGATGTACTTAGAAGTTGTTGTTGTTTATTTGTTAAATTTATATCGCCACATATCTTAATTCTATGACTCTGGGTGGCTATATAGATTTAACAAATACACACCCACAAAATATAACAAAGTAATAAAAACTACAAGAGAAATCATTAAAAACAATAAAAATACATTAAAAATACACGGGAGAGCACACTCCGTTTCCCTAACAATACATTTACTTCAGTAGCTCCATATCCCTGTTCCCAGATCCCCAGGCCAAGTGGAAGAGCCATGTCTTCAGGGGGGATGATGTTTCAAAGCAAATGGACCTCCCAGCTAATTTATGAAGAAGCAAATATATTGTTCCAATTAGAGTTGAAGAAGATGTATATTAGTTATTTGGTTGAGTTATTCCCATTGGAAGAGGTTGGAAACCCAATGCAAGGCTGGCTAACAAAGGGGCAAATAGATTAGTAGGTTTGATGCCGTTAGGAGGATTAATCTCTGACATCCAAAGCAATATGTCCCATTGTGGTACTATTTATGTTTTTAAACAACATCAGTAATATATTTTCTGATTTTGCTCAGTACTCTTGGAGGTCCATATACCCCTTTATGTTCTCAACTGGTTACTTAAATCTATTCAGGTTGTGTGAAAGAGGAGTTACTTGCTTCTGTGAAGTGTATACCAGGCTGGAGATGTGGTATACTTTGACTTCCTTGATGCATGGGGTCTTATATTTGCACAAAATGAATCCCCTCGTACCAGGAATACAGGTAGTTCTTGACCTAACAGCCAAAATGTAGCCCTGAATTATGGGCATGGGTTGTTGTGGTCATTAAGAGAGGCACCCATGTACCGCCTTGCTCAGTGACCACATTCCTGGCTTTTCCCATTGTGGTCATTAAAGAGAGTATGGGCTGCCTCAGGTTGTGGTAGAGTCCCTAGGGAGGCCCTGTGCAAGCCCAGGCCCACATTGCAGTATCCCTCAGTTCAGATATGATCTACCCCCTAAGACACCCATACACAGCTTCCTGCCCTATCAGTAATATACCACAGTCTTGGGTCTGCTTTCCATCCTGCCGGGTCCCACAGGCCTTGGGACTCCTCTCTGCCCTATGATACCTTGATCCACTTACCTCTTCTGAAGAGCTCCTTTTTGAAAGAACCCGCAACTGATGTCATGCGAAGGCTGCATCATGCCTTTCTGGAAGTGGTGCCATTCTTGTGATCTCTGAGAAGGGTAGGATTTTCCAAATGCTGCAAGGTGGTCTCTATAGGAAGCACATGTTGCATTGGCTGGTCACTCTTTTGGAAAAGGCAATCTTCAGAAGAGATAAGTGAAGCAAAGTGTGATGGGGTAGAAAGCAGGCCCAAGTCTCTGGCACCACCAGGCCGGGATGTGAGGAGGAAAATAGGCAGGTGGGGGCAGTTGCTGTGCCCCTGTGGTTGGTTGTAAGGGAAGGTGGACTGCCAGGCACACACATTTTCATCACATGAACATAAGGGCCCTGCAAAGTCCAGACCCAATACAGGTGGTATCTTCCTTTGTTCAGAACCATCCGAATTTCAAGCAGTGGCTGAATAAATGATTCTAAGTCAAAGACTATTGATAGGCTCTTGATCCAGAATGGGATCCTGAGCATCTGCTGTTTTAGAGAGGTGTTTGAAGCAGCCCTTAAAAGATTTGATAAATTTGCACAATTTCTATTTTATTCTGATATAATATAAGAAGAGTGATGCTCAAATGTTCCATAATTTAAGAAAAAACTAAAAACAGTGATTGATCCTTTTCCCTTGTGCTAGTTCCTCCATTTGCCCAAAGCAACTACTTAATAGGCCAAAGAGAACCATACAAAATTCATGTTGAGTATTCCCAGGGGTGGGTGGCTACCGGCATTACTGCTGGTTCGGTATCTGTGCAATTTTGTGCGTTCACGCTTGTTTTGCTTGCTTGCGGGGCTGACACACAATCCGCACCCGTGTTCAGTTGCCCATAAATAGGTATGTGCATGTACAGAACATTTAAAAAAAGGGGGGGAAAACATGCTGCACCGACCGGGGAACCGGTTGGGAGGTATGGCAGGCCCGGGTCATTGCTGGTTCCAGTGACCCAGGCCGGCAAATCACTACCAGTTCAGCCGAACTGGTCCGAACCGGTAGGAACCCAGCTCTGAGTATTCAATTTGGAAAAATCATAGACGAGTTAAACAAACAAACAAAAAACACCTTCCCCCCAGCTTTGTAGTCTTGGTAGGTACGATGGGCAGATGTCTTTAGGAAAAGGGGATCCTGCACATAGCGGAAGCAAATAAAGATATGTACAAAGTATCTGTAAGATGGGGGTCTGTGCAAATTAGACTCGGGATTCCCAAACTTTGACACTAGTTGCTAAATTCTGCCTTTCCTCCTGTAGAGGATCATGGTAGTATCCTTATAGATTCCAGGACCCATTGACAATGAACATTGTATAAACTGCAATAGATTATCACCAATGCTTCTGCAGTTTTGCAATGCATAATTGCTTCATTACATCCATTATTACCAGTGAAACTAACCACATTTCTTTCTCCTTTCTAGCCTGGCCCCAAATGGATGATTCCAGCTGTCCCCAGACATGGAGTTGGACGGAGGGAAGTACGACAACACTTACCTGCTCGGCCTTGGGAAACCCCACACCAATTGTTGAGTGCTGGAAAGATGGGAGACCTTATAACATTGGGGAACCACAGCTGATCCAGATAGAGCATGATGGCATATATCAGTGCAATGCTACTAATCAGTATGGTTCTGATGTTAGATATGTGACCGTACACGTTGAATGTAAGTTAACTCCTTGACCTAAAGAACAAGAATGACCACAGTGTCACGTCTTGTAACTACCAGCCAAATCTGCATTTAACTTTATTTGTTAAGTACTTAAGTCATTAATTAACCCAGTGAAACAAACGTATACAAATTCTGGCCATCACAGCTATAGCCCAGTCAATAAAAATTTGAAAAGGTTCTGGTGCTAAGCCAAGATTCATTGTGAAGAGACTCTGTTTAAGAAGGGTTTAGAGAGAGGGAGGGACTTGAAGGTAGTCTCCTATGCCAGCATCCTGCTCATTCAATTGCCCTCCAATAATTTGCCATTATCTTTATATCTACTTCTCCAACTTGTATCTTCACCTATTGTTGAATTTCATCTTTAGTCATCTTTAGCTAACATGATTGGGTTAAGCTCTTATATATTCATTTCCATTTTAATACACCTGCTTCAACATCTTCATATAGCAAAGAAATATTTCCTGGAAGGACTAGACATGTTGGCAAATATTTTGCATTAATAAAATTAAACAGTATGAAATTGGGAGACTCAGTAGAGGTTTGGAAGGCAGAGACAGGGATAGGAGAGCGATGACATACTCTTGCTGTATAATTCTTGAAAGAAATGTCTTCCAGGATCAACTACTGGAATTTTTCACAGATATCATTTAGCAAAGTGAAAGTCTTCCCTTTCAATCATCACATATATACCATCAGTTATTCCATTCATTTCTCTCTTCCCTGTATTTATCCCTCCTTTTTTCTGCCTTTTTTCATCTGCTGGCAGGTGCTGTAGCTCTCTGCTTATTTATTAGACACCCTGAAACATGTCTTTCTGCATCCTCTATTGGAAAAAAAAACCCTATCTCTTAGTCCTTTCATACATTCCCACTTTTGCCCATTGTCTTTTCTTCCATCCCTATCAAAACTCCTTGGAGAATATATCTTTCAATTTCCTCCTCAGTTTCACATGCTTGCTTCAATGGAGTTTTCATGTAAGAGGTTTTCATTCTACCAAGATGTCTTAGACACATTATACTCAATCTCCGGGTGGCCGACGCAAACCACGTATGCTCAGTGCTACTATTACCCCATTTATCTGCTATATTTGTTTCCTTGAATCATCTATATTATTTTCCTATGTGAGTTCCCTTAGTAATATCAGAACTGATATTGATTTCACACCTATTTGTCTCAGTTTTCTTTCTCTATTATGTGGAATGATTCTATCTCATTCTTTAGGATTCAGTTTCTCTCTTTCTTTTTTTTTTACTCTTATCTCTTTTGGGTCCTTTGAAGCTTATTTTCAATTTTAAGGTATGCAGGCAAAATCCAGGTGTGTTCCTCTGGCTCTATTCCAGATGATATAGTATTAGCATCTTCTTCTAAATGCATTTGTAGGGCTGCATAGATTCTCACCAAGAGAAAGCAAACATGAACAAGACAGAGACTGCTGTATTTCTTCCTGATCTTTCTTTTCCATTTTCTAAGGGTTATTTTTTTATTTCTAGTTGTTGGCTTCCTCAGTGGTGAGTCCAAATTAATGAGTGACTTTCCTTAAAGATCTTCCTCAATAAAACCATCCCCATTTGTAGTGTTAATTTAATCAATGATTGTAGGATCCACTGTTCCCCGCCATCAAGATGACAAAACAGTCAACCATCTCATGTCTGGATGACTGCAGCAGTATGGATTTCTCTTTATTACCTGATCCATTTCCAGAATTCACACCATTTTGGACATTGTTTAATCTATCTCTAATCCCTACATTGGCTGGTGTTTATTCAAGGTACAAGTTTAAATTGAAGGTGTTAACCTCTCTGGCCTTATACACACTCAATATTACTTTTCTCCCATCCAGTGCCAGTTCTCTGGAACCAACTTTCATCTGTCTATTTTTTCAAAATTTCTCTATATAAAAGTGAAATAACACTCACGCAGCATCATAAAATCTCCAGAATCGTAAAGCTACAAACTTGAAATTTGGCACTTATGTTCCTCTTGGCATCTAGATGCCTGCTAAGAAAGGATTTTTCAAAATGACAATCAGATCATTAGTATTTCTTATATTATTATTAACACGCTCTGATGCTAAGGAGTTAGATGTTCTACTCCCCCTCCCCACCTGAAAAGAACTCTGTTCGAACTACCACTTGGGCATGGGCATGGACATGGCCAATGTGTGACTCATCTGGCCTGTGGGCTGGGAGTTGAGACATTCTACTCCCCATCCCAACCTGAAAAATGCTCTGATGCTAAGGAGTTAGACTAAGGGAGAGAAGGGGATAGGATAGGCCTCTGTGGGGCAAGCCAGACAGAGATAAGGGGAGAGGCCGATTGTAACTACTCATTAATTTTCAAGGTGTAAGTGTCGATTTATCAAGCCCGATCACATAGTTTCATAGTGGAGCATGGGTATCCAGCAAGTTTCAAATATTTTTATCTTAATGAACCTTTGATGTTGTCTTAAGCATCAATTCCTTGTGCAGAATTCTTATTGTGATTCAAATATAAGTCCCCCATGATGGTTTTACATGCTATAGGCCAGGGGTGTCAAATTCAATTTCGTTGAGGGCCACATCAGGATTGTATTTGACCCCGGAGGGCCAGGATGGGCGTAGCCAGCTAAAAATCACTCATGACAATGGCACCTGTGGTGGCCCAAGCATTCTTCCAGTGAAAATGGGCTCCTGAGTTCCATTTTCGGCTGTGATGACTTCCTACAACCCTCTCCCAGCAAAAGTGGAGCTCAGGAGGACTGCCAGCGGCCCTCTTGAGCTTCTTTTTCTCTGGCAGAGGCACCAAAGGCTGATCATTTCCTGTTTCCAATGTTGCCCCTTGGGCCAGATCTAAGCACCCGCCGAGACTTGAGTTTGACACTCCTGCTATAGGCCATTATCTTAGAGAGGGCTTATAGTTTGTGTTCTCAGATTGGAATGTACTATATTATTGAATGTACTGTATTATTGTACCAAATTGTTAAAAGTTGTATTTTATTATTATGTACCATGCCTGAAAAATAACTGCTACTATTACTGCCAAGTTGGTAGAACTGTAATGCTATGGACCTATTCAATGCTAAATTTTAATGCATTCATTTTTTTTTCCCTTTCACAGCTCCTCGGTCCATTGGCCATATCATTGGCTATATAGTTGCTGTGGTGGCGTTTATTGCTCTTGTGGCTGGTATAGCTTATTGGATAAGCTATAAACAAAAGATTGGGATCTACCGACTGTGGCAACAAGGGAAGCAAACTGCTCAAAACTCAATGGAGCAAAAATGCCTGAATGGCAAAGTAAATGTCTAAGCAGATCTGTGTTTACTACAAACTGAAGGACCACTTCTCCCAATGCCAGCAAGACTGTAGCTGTGTTCAGTGTTCATCACTCTATTTAGCTGCAAAGGAAGAGGATATTAATTACATGCCATCAAGTCATTATTTATTTATATTTATTTATTTAAAACACATGTAGCTGGCTATCTTTCAACGATCTCCAGGTGGCTCCCAATCAAAGATTAGGGGCCACATTGATAGATTTTCTCCATGATGTGAAAGAAGAGATATGGCAAACTGTTCTTCAGCTCCTGAGCATTGGATGGGCAATGATCCAACTGGTCTTTGTCTAGGGACTTTAGAAGGGTGAATGATGGTGACATCTCTACTTTCAGGGAATGGCGGTGCTTATGCCTCCTGTTTTGTTTTGTTTTACTGAAGATCTCCTCTACCATCTAAGTGGTCATTCAGACTTTCCCTTGAAAAGGCAATCAGGAACAAGAGGTGGTCTTAAAAGGCTTTGGGTGACCTCCAGGAGGAGGCATACTGGGAAACCACTCAGAACCACTAGGAAGAGAATGGTTCACACCAGCTTGGGCTTTTCTTGCAATAATGGACAACTCAGTTGTAGAGTTTAAAGCATCAGCCAGATTTCTCCTCTTGCCATTAAATTGAAAATAATACCATAATCATAAGTGGCATAGTAAAATTATTTAGTGCTTTGTGCTCTCTGAGCTTGGACGTTTTCTTACAGACATTTCATTACCCAACTGAGTAACATCATCAGTGCTAAAAGGCACTGGAGTTTGCTCTCTGTTTATATATGGGTGGCCTGCCTATCATAATGATGGGAGTGTTTTTGGTAGTTCCTTAATTAGGCTGTTCTTTACTGTTTGTTTGGGTTCATAGTTCCTTTACTGTAATATTGTTTACTGCTTGTTGGTTGGTCTGGTATTAATCCTGGTATTAAGCTCTGCTTATCTGGGTCTTGATTGCTGGTGAGGAGTCTTTTTTTGCTTCCTGTTTAGCTTTTTAATTGTCTCTTTTAAATGAAATATAGATGTTATTTTTCACTCTATGTCCGCTAATGGTGGATTTGTCTGAGTGCCAGACTTCCAGGAATTCTCTAGAATTTTCTGGACTTAGCTTGCTTTAGGATGCTCATAGTTTCCTAGTGGGAACTATAGGTAAGTCTGTCCATGTGTTGTGCAATTAAGGAGTTTTCATTATGTCTTCAGACTGCTAGTCGGCGTGCTCAAAAACTCCTTGCTGTTTTTGCACTTACAAATTTTCACAGCACATGCCAGAAAGTTAGAGCCTTTTTCTATTTTTAAATACTAGTATGTGAATTCATGATTATCAAGATGCCACATTCCATAACTCTAAGTCATATTTCCGAATGCTGGAAAGAAATCTCTGAGGTACAATGAATTCAGGACCAGCCTCTCCCAGTGGTAGTTTCACAACCCAGCAGGTCTTCTAACCTTATCATGTAGCTCTTGGTTTTACACATGTGCTTTATTATTGGGAGAAGAAAATAATGGTATGGAAATAATAAAAATGATTAAAAAGCTAAAGAATAAAGTTAATATATATTTAAAATAGTGCATAATAGAAGGGAAATGTTCCCTGCATGCTATATTAAATGAGTTATGTTCCCAGAAAAATAGGAGAAATGTTAAGGGCAATGTTTCTGCTCTGCTATCAGCAGAAGTTCTGTCGTGATACACATTCTTATACCAGAAATAGTACAACCTAAATAAAGACCATGGGGGAGAAAAAAGATCATTCTGTTTTTTATAACTGAGTAAAAAGGAAAATCAACTCCACACGCCCCCAATCAATAAAACAGGCTGTTCTTCTTAGTCTGCCATTGTCACTTTTTTCCTTCAAAACTTTCCCCAATTCTCTTGGGCTGAGCCATCTAGGCATTTCTGAGTAAGAGCATTTGTAAAAGCCTCAGTGAAAGCATGCAACCACAAAGGTGCATTCTACCATTGCTTCTTGATTTTGTTGAGGAGATCCTACTCTAAGTCCTACTTTATGGTGACCTGGGAGAAGAAAGTGTCTTGAGGAAGAAGATTTAATTTTTCTATAGTGTATTCTTAAGCACTTGATAGCCTTCTTTGGGGATGCTTTCATTGGCATCCTGGCACTGGCCAGGGATAGAACAATAGTTCTGAATTGGTTGCCTGCAAGCTGCAGATGAGACTTAGAAATAATCCCAAAGTATCCGTACGCAACTCATGTTCATTGCTAACTTTCATTAGTTAACAACTTAGTTCATTGCTAAGTTTCATTGAAACTTCAAGCCCTCAAATGACTATGAATGACAAATATGACCACAGAATATCTGTCAACATATGAGTGTTTTACATATAGGTATATCATACCTATTTCAGGAGGGAGGAGATGAAGTCTTTTTGTTTCTATTACTCTGGGACCCAGTCCTAGAAAGAACGAATAATGGACCTTGAGATACAGAAGGCTGAGAACCGCTGATTTTAGAGTTCTTTTGTGAGAAAAAGTAAATGCAATCACTTGTGTTGAAGGGCTCTCATCGGCAGAAAGAAATGCATTTGTGGCAGAAAAGATATGTGCACGAAAGAATAGATTAATGAAAGTGAGATGCCTTGAAGGACCAGGCAGCAACAGACTGACCTTTTGGCCATTCATTTCCCCTTGGAGAATGAAAGGGACATGATTATATGAGCACATATGTCCAGCCCATAAAAAATGAGTGACTGTCTTTCTTTCCTTCCTTCCTTTTTTACCCTTGAAGTCCTTTAATTATTAAATGCCAGGCCTTGGGAGGGGGAAGGAAGCCACAAGAAAGCAGATGGAGCACACTGGTTCCCAGTGGTAGGCCCAGGAACAGTGTCCAGCATTCCACTTAAAGTCTGTACCTCAGACTGGAGATTGCAGAGTGGAAACATACATTGAAATCTCCCAGCTCCCTCACAAGCTTTTCTCTCAAGAGTGACAAAAGTAAGGTTTTCTAAGAAAACCCCAACCATGGGTATAAAATAGGTGATACATGGTTTAATAGTAGTGACTGTGAAAAGGATTTCAAAGTCCTAGTTGGCAATCACTTAAATATGAACCAGTCGTGTGCTGCATCTGCCAAAAACAGTCGATGCAATCCTAGGGTGCATTAACAGAAGGATGGAATCAAGATAATGCAAAGTGTTAGTAACAATTTATAATGGCTTGGTAAGATCACACTTGGAATATTGCCTCAATTCTGATCACCACAATATTAAAAAAAAGGTTGAGACTTTGGAAAGAGTGCAGAGAAGAGCAACAAAGATGATTAGGGGGCTGGAGGCTAAAACATATGAACAACGGTTGCAGGAACTGGGCATAGTAGACTAGAGAAAAGAAGCACTAGGAATGATATGATAGCAATGTTCCCATATTTGAGGGGCTGCCGTAAAGAAGAGAGGATCAACCTATTTTCCAAAGCACCAGTGGGCTGGACAAGAAGCAATGAGTGGGAACGAATCAAGGAGTGATTCAACCTAGAACTGAGGAGAAATTTCCTAACAGTTAGAACAACTAATCAGATTTGCCTCCAGAGGTTGTGGGTGATCCATTACTGGAGGCTTTTAAGAAGAGACTGGACAGCCACTTGTCTGAAATGGTATAGTTTCCTGCTTGAGCAGAGGGTTGGACTAGAAGGTCACCTCCAAGGTCAACTCCAGCTCTGTTATTCTGTAGGCTTAGACCTTTTCTTATGTACCCTTACCTTATAATCCTGAGAAGAAGAGGAAAATAAACTGGATGTTTGGAAAGAACTACTGCAAGCTTTTTAGCTTCATGAAAAAGAAAAAAAGGCCAAAAAATATTATTTTGGAGACACAACTGGAACATATTGCATTGGTGAACAGAGTAATTATGAGCCTTTGGCCATATAAGGAACAGTGTCATGTTTGCAATGTTAGTTTGTACAAGTGGCCCTTATCAGCTAAATAGAACGTTGGTCTTACCTGAACGTGTCTTTTCTGGGGAAGAGAGGGAGTGGTCACGTGTGGGTATTCTCATAGCCTGATTGGTCCAAAGACTGAGAGCAAACGCTTAAATACTCCTGCCTTCCTTTCCTTCCCAGTTTCCTCGAAGGCGAACAGCAGAACTGGAACAATAAACAACAAACAACACAACCTCCCCCCCCAGGGGGACCCCGGGCTCCCCTTGGCCCTAACAACCAAGAATAGGGCGGGTCGTGACCACTCCCTCTCTTCCCCAGAAAAGACACGTTCAGGTAAGACCAACATTCTTTTTCCAGTGGAAGAGAGGGAGTGGTCACGTGTGGGACATACCAAAGCCCAGTCCCAAGGGAGGGATAATGTAACCACCTACTATGGCCCAAGGGGAGTATCTGCTACCACCCTCTGCAACACCCTTCGACCAAAGGAGGCATCCGCCGAAGCGAACAAATCCAGACGATAATGTCTGATGAAAGGAGTCGGGGACACCCAAGTGGCGGCCCGACAAATGTCTTCGAGGGGGGCCCTAGTGGCCCACGCCACCGTGGTCACGGCACTTCTAGTGGAATGGGCCGTAATACCTGAAGGAGCGGGACGCCACACCGCCCCATACGCTTCCTTGATTGCTTGGCAAAGCCAACGGCCAATGGTGGCTGAGGAGACCCCAGCACCCAAGGTCCTAGGCTGAAAAGAAACAAACAAAGCCTCCGACCGACGGAGCTCCGCTGTCCGTCGGAGATAAATGCGTAAGGCCCGACGAACATCCAGACAGTGCCAGAGCCGTTCCCTATCCGAAGACGGCCCTAGACAAAAATCCGGCAGAACAACCTCCTGAGCCCTGTGAAAGGGGGTGTTCACCTTCGGGAGGAATGTGGGGTCAAGCCGAAGAACCACCCTATCTGCATGAAAGTGGCAAAGATCATCTTTGGATGACAAGGCACCCAGCTCCGAGATACGCCGGGCGGAGATAATCGCTACAAGAAAAACCACCTTAGGGGACAAGAACCTGAGATGAACCGACCTGAGCGGCTCGAATGGAGCCCCCGTCAGAGCCCTGAGAACCAGTGGCAGGTCCCACATAGGAAACCTGTGAACGGGGGGAGGCCGGAGATTAGCCGCCCCCTTAAGAAACTTCCTGATCAGGGGAACATGAGACAACGAGGTAGACCCCACACCCCCCAGAACCGATGAGAGAGCAGCCACCTGGTGCCGCAAGGTGTTGTGTGACAGTCCGTCTTCCTAGCCCTTCTGCAAGAAGTCTAAAACATTAGGGATGGTGGCCCTAGTCGGAGAAATCTGATGGGGGGTGCACCACCTCACAAACGCGTCCCCGGTCGAATTGTATATCCGGTTCGTATAGGGCCGCCTTGAGGCCTCGATGGTACTGATGACCCCAGAGGATAGATTTGCCGCCCTCAGCAGTCCCCGTTCAACAACCATACGGACAGATGCAGCCACTGGGGCTCTGGATGAACCAGGACCCCTTGGTGCAAGACCACCTCCTCCTGTGGAATCCTCCACGGGGGAGCCACCGATAGTTGGTTGAGATCTGCGAACCAAGGTCTCCTGGGCCAAAAGGGGGCCACCACTATGACCAGAGCCTTCTCTGCCACCACCCTCCTGAGAACCTCCGGGATGAGCGGATTCGGGGGAAAGGCGTACAGGAGGCCCGCCGGCCACCTGCTCCTGAGAGCATCTGTCCCCTCCGCCCCCCGAGACTGAAAGCGAGTGAAAAACCGGGGCAAATGTGCGTTCGAAGGAGCCGCGAAGAGATCCACCAGGGGAGTGCCGAATCTCTGACATATCCTCCGGAAGATGTCCGGATGGATCTGCCACTCGCCATTGTCCAGAGTAGCTCGACTCAGCCAGTCCGCCTGGTGGTTGGAGAGGACGGAGATGTGCTCCGAGATTAATGACAGCAGGTGTTTCTCCCCCCAGGCGCCCAGGCATAGAGCCTCTAGCCAGAGTGCTTGAGACCACGTCCCCCCCTGACGATTGATGTGGGCCTTGGTGGCCACATTGTCCATCAGGAGAAGAACATGCCGGCCCTCCACCGAGGACCGGAAGTGATGGAGGGCGAGCATTGCCGCCTTCAGTTCTAACCAATTTATATTGTGATGGAGGTCTGTCTGAGTCCACCTGCCCTGAGCCAGGCGGGAGCCCACCAGGGCACCCACCCGAAGGGGCTCGCGTCCGTGGTGACGGTCACTCTGTCCGGCTCCCAGAAGGAACAGCCCCTCTGGATGGCCGGAGACACCCACCAACGCAGAGATGTTTGAACCCCCGCCGGGAGGCGGAGAGCACGGAGGGAGTTGCTCATCCGCCCCCTCTGGAACGGTATGAGTTCCCACTGTAACGGGCGAAGATGGAGTCTGGCCCATGGAACTATCCTTATGCACGACACCATCTTGCCCAGCAACTGTGATAACGTGAGGACAGAAACGGACCGACTTACGCGGACCTTTTCCGCTAACTGGCGCAGTCCGTCCTGTCGCTCCTGTGACAGGCTAACAACCCCCTCCATCGAGCCTATCACTTCCCCCAGATGAAGGATGCGAGTGGATGGGGACAGATGGCTCTTGGGGAAATTGACTGAGAACCCCAGGTGCTGAAGAGTCCTTATGGTGAGCTGAAGGTCCAAGAGTGCCTGAGGGAGGGACCCCGCCCGAACTAAGACATCGTCCAGGTAACACTGAAGTCTTACCGGAACGGCCCAACGGTGAGCCGCCAGTGCTGCCAGCACCTTCATAAAGGCGCGGGGAGCTGAGGCCAGGCCAAACGGAAGAGCCCTGTACTAGTAATGCTGGTTCCCGTGTGAGAACCGTAAGAACCTGCGGTGAGACGGGAAGATCAGAATGTGGAGGAAGGCCTCCGTGAGATCTACCGATGCTAGAAAGTCCCCTTTTCGGATGCCCTGAAGGATAGACTTGAGGGAAGACATTTTGAACCGTCTGTACACCAAGAATCGGTTCAGACGTTTGAGGTCCAGAATCGCTCGCCAACCCCCCGAACTTTTCGGGACCACAAACAGGTTGGAGTAGTGGCCCAGTTCCAACCGCGGAACCAACTCCACCGCCTGAATGTCCAGGAGGTGTTTGATTGCCTGATCCATCAGGCGGCGGGGAGCCGGGCGGGCAGTAGCAAATTAGCCGATCACGCCGCGTGGCCAGTAGCAAATTAACCGATCACGCGGCGTGATCGGCTAATTTGCTACTGCCCGCCCGGCTCCCCGGTTAGATTTTGCTGGGAGGGGGCGGGGGAAGCTCCTTAGCCTCTGTTTCTTTTTCTGCCTCCTCGCTTCTTGTCCCCGCCCGACTTCAGTATCCTCCCTAATCATTGTGGGTCGAAAAGAAAAAAGGGAAAGGGGCGCTTGTTTTGAAGTGCCCCTTTCCCTTTTTTATTTCTGACCTACACTGATTAAGGAGAATCCTGAAGTCACAAGTCAGGCGGCAATGAACTGCGTTTAGCTGGAGCTGGCTGGAGACCGTGTGTCCACACCAAATACGCGACGCTGGCGCTGCGCGGCAGTTAGAAATTACTGCGCGGTATACTCTAGGCACGTGCGCGGGCGCGCTGGCGCGCACCTTAGAGGGAACAGTGTGTAGGAGCCTGGGCTGTTACTCAAGGTAAGAAAGGAAACCTCCATGTTTCTCCCACTGGTTTGGTGCCTCTCTGAGATTAATCAGATCTATTGATTCTCCCCATCTCACAACAAATCACGCTTCCATCCTGGATTTCTGCACCCCGGGGATGGTGACAGAGGGTGTCATTGAAGGAAGGTGGCTTCATGCCTAGCATTAGTGGCAGTCTGAGGGGTTCAAAAGGCACATTTTCTTTCCATTCCGAAAACTGGCATTCTCTTAGATATCACGGGACAAAGCACGAAAAGCACGAAAACAAGACAAGAAGGATTCTGATAAAACATAATTTTAGTGGGAAGTGGGAATGAGATTAATGTCCATACTGCACATTCCTTGGAAGTGGCTTGAACCTTTTTTTTATACAACAGCAAACCATGACCAGATTTGCTGCCATGTCAGGCTAACCCTAGACTATGATTTGAATATGAAGGCTAGCAGGCGGAGATCCAGAGCAGCAATTTTTGATAAGTTAATTTGATCAGAGATGCTATAGAGCAGAAAAACATTATAAAAGGCATGTTTGGACTCTGCCTATCTGACTTTGATTTGTCAAGCACTTATACGTATCAGTATTTAGAAGAGCGTTAAAAGGTAAAAGCAGTTTATATCTGTTTCACCTAGGTAGCAGGTCCTTAGAAAAAATAAGAAAAAATAAGGAAAAAAGCATGTATTTCTCTTTCACTATCTCCCTGCCCTAAGTGTAGCTCTATAGTTTAACGTCTATCACAGAAGACCCAAATCTCCTGCCTTCTCTCCCTCTCACCCCCTATAATTTTAAAAATTATATACAGTATATTAATAAATCATTAATATGGGCTACCATATCTAGGCTGCAAAAATCTTGAACAATCACAAGAGGACAGCAAGGACCTACAGAAACCTTAACTCTTTGCTGCCATCCTGTGGTCATCCTGATTTCTGCAGCTCAGATTGCTCTGTTCACATGTCTTTAAAGGGGAAAGGTGACTCCTTTCCTGACACACAAACACCCATGCAACAACCGATTTTTAAAAAAGAGAGACAGAGATTTATAAACTGCTACTATAGAGATTCAAGGATATGGGCCTTAGGTTTTGTAAACTATTGGTACTCTGTTAAGATTCGCCATGGATTGACCCTTCATATATTCTTGCAACTTCGCTAATATAAATCTATTTTTCAAACTGTTTTCATTTTCTTCACTTAGGAAAAAACTGAGAGAAGTGAGAAATAAATGAAATGCAAGGCACAAACTCCAGTTCAGAAATAATTCACATGGTCGCACCTGGGATTCTACAGCTTTCACAATTGTTTTCTCCAACACCAAATAATAAACCAGTTATTAATTATGCTGCTCCTTATTTTATTTTATTTTTAAAAGTTACAGTATCATGTGTGAGAATAATCTTAAAAACTTCAAAGCGGGAAGCATTGGCAGACAAATCTGGAAAATGGATGGGAGGCTAAATGCTCATGTCATTGTCAATTCTCTTTTCTGAGTTTATCCTCAATTGCCATTTTGGTGTTTTATATTTTAATAATGTTGTTTTTGTTGTTTCAACATTTTATTAGCTGCCTGGAGTCACATTTGTGAGATAGACAGTCATATAAATAAATAAAGCTCTAGAAACCTAGAAGCAAGCCCAGGTCATGGTTGTTCCAAAGATGCTTTTTCAGGAGGCAACTGGACTTTGTTTTTTTCTTTGGAAGACATTTCGCTTCTCATTCAAGAAGCTTCTTCAGCTCTGACAGGAGAGTGGGGAATGGAAGGATTTATATTCCTTGCAGACAGCTGGTCATTTGCATTCTTTTAGAGAGTCATTGAGGCCACTTGGAGGTTTACTCTGTGTCCTCACGGTCACCCAAGAAGTGCTCCTAGTTCCTGCATGTGCGATTCCCCCCCCCCCCCCCGCTCTGGAAATCCATTCCTACTCCCACACCATTCAAAGGGTGTTCATCCCAAATTGTATAGCCAAAAGTCCAGCTGTCTGCAAGGAATGTAAATCCTTCCATTCCTCACTGTCCTGTCAGAGCTGAAGAAGCTTCTTGGATGAGAAATGAAATGTCTTCAAAAGAAAAAATCAAGAAAATCCAGTTCCCTCCTGAAAGAGCACCTTTGGGTCAACATAGAAAGTAGTTTTTATGGTGACTGGAAGGATTGCTGAAGCTGCTGCTGCTGCTGGACATTTTGATCACCTGCTCCACCAGTAAAAAAAAAAAAAAAAAGCAGACACGAGGCATCAAATCACTGGGCTAAGTGCATAGTGGTACAATCTTCTCATGCTTTAAAACTCTCCCCAAGAGAGAGGAAGGAGATGGAGGGAGGGAGAGAGAGGGGGGGAGGGAGGGAGGGAGGGAAGGAGGGAGGGAGGGAGGGAGGGAGGGAGGGAGGGAGAGAGAGAGAGAGAGAGAGAGAGAGAGAGAGAGAGAGAGAGAGAGAGAGAATAGGGACAATCACCCAATTTGCAAGAGGAATGAAATGTGCAGTGTATTGTACAACTTTGCCCTTTCTGTACATGGTTGTGACATTACATATGTCTGCATAAGCTTCCATCACAACATCATTCTAAACTTATAGTTTACTTTTTCTTGGAAGTCCATGAGGGAAATGGTGTCCACTATATTTATAGGGGAAGCACATCAGCAGTTGACACCCTTGCAGTTAAGCAAGTCTTGCCTGAGAAAGAAGCAAGTATATTTTTGGTGCCAGTTCTTGGTAGTGCAAATTCCTACTTTGCCACCTTCTTTTTTCCTGCTGCTCCTGCTGCTCATAAGTGGCAGGAAAAGGGAAGTCGGCCTGCTGTGCGTCTCCAGTTCTGAGAAATTTGGGGAAGCCGACAGCAAAAGACTTACCTCCAATCTTCTCTCTTCCCGTGAACTCTCATTTCAAAGACCACTTCCCCTCCTACCACCCATGAGTCAAAGAAATGGGAGAGGTGGCTTTTTGGCACAGACAGCTTTCAAAATCAGAGGCCAGCAACAAGTAGGTAGTGGGAGGGGGGCAAGGTTGGAGGCCTGGCCACTATAGCCTCAGGTAGCCAATCGGAGAAGGGTGAGGCCTAACCCCAAATTTTCTATAAAACAATTCACTACAGACTTCTCAATCCAGCAAGACAGACTGGGTGGAGGGAAATCTTCTGCAATGGAGCAAGAAGCTACAGGCTCAGGCTGCCTGGGTAATGGACCAGGTGTTCTGTCCCGTGATTCCAATGAATATGCAGACCCAGGCATTGCTGTTTGCCACGATTAATTACATAGATAAAGCCACCCCTTGGCTAGGAGCCTAGAAAGTTATCTTCAATAACCCAAGATTAAAACTTACAGAATGCTTCCGCAACGGCTCGTATAATGGACTGTTGTTTCCTTCAAAGATTCCCCCTCCCATTGCTCCACCTATAAACTCTTTGGGAGGCTGTCCTTAACCAGCTGTCCTTACTTTCTTCTATGACGTCTTCTCCACAGCTGTTCCTTTCTCTTATCAATTCTATGCATAGCACATCAAGGACAACCTGCCTCTGTTTCTCCTCACTGCTCCCTGACTCAGATGACACCTGGTGGACAACAGGATTCTCTAGTTCCTGCTCTGACTCCAAACACCCTCCAGAGTCTTCCTCATCCTCCAGAGCAGTCCCATAATGGTCATAATGGTCTGAGCTGTCCACCAACAGCTCAGCCCACCACTGCTGGGCCACAACACCAGGGCTGGGTCGAGGAGGTGGCTATGCATTCAGCAAATATTTGGTGGAAAGCCTTTATGCTGGGTCAAACAGGAAGTGGTGGTGAATCAGGGTAAGATTTATGGAAAGTTGTATCACCAACTCAGAAATGAAGGAGGGCCTGAAATGTAAAACTTTCATTTTTCTTAGGATCAACTCATTTTGACAGTAAGTGCACAGACCCAATTGCCAGGTTTTAAGGCAATCTACAGATACCTCCCATCTCTCTTTTGCAGGTAAAAAATCTGGGTGATCTCTTGCAGTTCTCTCTTAAATCAATCGTTGACTCGCCCTGGATGGGCCAAGCAAAGGAAAGGCAAAAAAAAAAAAAGTGCTGCGAGATCTTTAACACTAATAATACATTTGTTCCGCCATCACTTCTGGAATTCCTTCTTAGGAAAAGGGCTTGGAGCTCGGGGCTCAAGCCGAGCACAGTTCGTCCATCTTCGTGGGGCTGATTATCGCTCTGAAAGCCCGCCTCCCGGTTTTTCATTAACTTTCAGTATTAATGTTTAATCCATCCTTGACTTTTTATAACACACACACACACACACACACACACGTGGGTGTGTGCGTGTGGGTGTTTTAACGTTTTTACTTGTATATCTCTCTAGAGTCTAAATCAGGGGTCTCCAACCTTGGCAACTTTAAGACTTGTGGACTTCAACTCTCAGAGTTCGGGAAGTTGAAGTCCACAAGTCTTAAAGTTGCCAAGGTTGGAGACCCCTGGTCTAAATAAACACACAAGCAAATAAACTCCGGTCTTTAAGTCATCTGTGTGGATGGTCCTGACGGGGGCGGAGAAGTGCCACGGGAGCGTGTCATAAGGGCTGGAACTTTCCCCAGCCGCACGCGGAGGGTGAGGTGCTTGGGGCGAAAGAAAAGATCGGTGAGGGTTTTTCCGTGACCTCCTGCCTGGGGAAAGGGGGCGTTTCCCGGAACATTTATAAAAAGAGGAGCAAGGCTTCTAGTCGGGCAAAAAGGACTCAGGCGCTGGGCTGTGTGTGGATCTAAGCGGCAGCAACCAGGGTTTCAAATTGCTCCATTTCAATTTCCACTTGGCTACATTCGGACCGCCTCCCGAGCAGAAGCCTTTCTCTGGGTTTGAGTTTCGCCTCGATCAGCATGCAGCGGTGTTTCCTCTTTTTCCTCGCTGCTTTGGGCTCCTGGGCTTTTGAAAAAGGTAGGGTGTTTTTCCCCCCACAATATATTCTTCCTCAACCCTAACAGAGTGACTTGAATAAACAAATTAAAACTGTATGGCCTGCTTTATTCATCCACATTCATTAATGCCTGTAATTTATATGTTTATATTTATGTGGCTGCACATGGTACCAAAGTGATTCTGGATGATGAATAGAGTTAATACTTTAAAATTAAATCTCATTGCTTTCAAGCTCTTTCCACTCTTTTGTAACTGTATTTTTATGCGAATTGTGTGTGGTTTTGTTTTTTTTAAAATCAGGATTTGCAGAGGAAAACATTGTAAGAATTTGGCCAGAAAATGCTGTGGTGCAATTTGGAGGTTCACTTCAGATAAACTGCAGTTCCAGTACTAAAGCAGATACAATTGGCCTTGAAACCCCCTTAAGTAGAGAAATCATTGGAACTGGATCCAATTGGAAAGCCTTCCGTCTCACCGTCAGTGACTGGAACACTAAGACATTGTGCTATGCGACATATGCGGATTCCTCGACAAAAATTGCAGAAGCAAACATTACTCTTTACAGTAAGTTCACATGATGATTGTAATAACAAATGAAAAATATTGGGCATCTAAAGTACCCTCAGTTATAATTCAACAGAAAGCCACAAGTCACTTAGTCCGGTAGAATCAAACCTTAGTTGTTGTTGACTTTTAGTGATCAAATAACTGAGTAATGGACAACAGAAACCAGAACAAAAGCAATTAACACAGTTTTATTGAATAATTTGGGATACTTATGCAGGAGAGTTTTGTTCTGCACCAGTTGCAGTCGATTTATTTCCTTTATCAAAATTATATAGCTGACCATCTCACTAAAAGTGGGAGCAGTATACAACAAAGTTAAAACAGTAAAGAAATACATGAAGCTGCTATGCAGGGCAGCAGGAGGGGCACACCATGGCAAGCCAGCCACAAGGGGAGGCTTTTTTTTTTTTAAACAAAGTTTTATTGGTGTTTTTTTTTAAAGTAATAAGGAAAAGGGTATTGGAGTAGGTTACAAATTTTGACAGTTACAATGTGTGAAGGGTATCCCCGCCCCCCGTACTCATAGTATTCATTTAAACAAATAATTCAATATTACATAGTGGTAATTTGTCAGCATATAAATTCATATAAAAGTTTCAATCAATTTGTATAAAGCCGATTTCCTTATTCATTTTTGTGATCTGAGTTTTCTTGGTATTGCCCCTTCTCCCCCCGGCCGCAGAGCTCCGGCCGCTCCCGTGTTTTGTATGTCGGGTGTAAGATCATCAGGTATATCTAGGAGTGCTTTATTTTTTTCCATAAAGGCCTCTGCCTCTATGGTTGTGTTGATTCTAACTCTAGTATCCTCCCAGAAAATTAACATACCTTCAGGCATCAACCATCTAAACCACACCCCTTTCTGGTAAAGCTTCTTCGCTAATTGCGAATAATTTTTTCTTTTCTCTCTGACTTTCTTCGCCTCTTCGGCTTTGAAACGGAGATGAGCACCGCCCCTTAGAGTCAGGAATGAGTCATCTCACTAAAAGTGGGAGCAGTATACAACAAAGTTAAAACAGTGAAGAAATACATGAAGCTGCTATGCAGGGCAGCAGGAGGGGCACACCATGGCAAGCCAGCCACAAGGGGAGGCTTTCTTGAGCAAGATTTTTAAGACTTCAACATTTCTCTTCATCTCCTCCCCTGGATTCCTTTTAGGAAAATAAGACAGGTTGCATAGTTTACATTGTAAGATGTTTAGGGGGAAATAGTCAGGGGAATATGTGATTAAGGGTTGGGGAATTGACAAAGGACAGCTATATTTTGGTGAGGATTACTTACATTAACCTGTAGCAAAAATGCAGGCATTTAGCTAAGCTAAAATTTGGAAATAATTATCTACCTAGGGCAAGCAAATAGAAATAGATCTTTCAGATGACAAGAGACAAGAGACTTCTTTTGGGAAAGCTAAGGCATGCCATCCACTGCCCCTTATAGATGTATAAAAATCTACTAAATCTACAGGAAAATATACATTTAGGTAGAGATAATTTTATTGCCATAGAATAAATAACAGAAGAGCCGTGTCATTGCTTGTTTATACTTCTAGCATATGCTAATCAAACAAAACTGATATAGAACATTTTATTTCATTTCAGAATCTCCAGCGAGTATTGAACTGGATCCAGTACCAGATATGGAAGTCGGCAAGCAGTATAATTTGATATGCCAGGTTTTTGGTGTAGCCCCCATCCGGGACCTCACTGTGACTTTGCTAAAAGAGGAAGAACAACTTCTGGTAAAGACCTTTAAGGATCACACTCGGCCTGAAGCTGGTGCTGTTGTGGTGAACTATAGCATAATAGCTCAGCAAAATGACTACAACAAGACAATCACCTGCCAAACATCCCTGGATCTGAGACCAAGAGGATCACTCCTGAGAAACACCTCCCAGGGCATATCATTAAGGACTTTTGGTGAGATCCCATCCATTGTTCCAGTTCTGATGTAGATATACTGTGCCCTGTGGCTAGACAATGCTAATTCTCCACAGGAGGGGTTGGTCCACCTATTCCACTGTTTTGATTTTGGTTTGCATAGATTTGATGTCCCCTACAGTTGCTGCAACAGCACTCACACCTTGAGAGGCTAGGGAGAGGGTACTATTGTGGCTGTGATTTCTTTTGCAATAACTGATATGATTTCTCTTACTTTGTGGGCAGATTTTGCAAAGGCTCCCCTGCTCCACGCTGGCCTGTTCTTAGAAGCTGAGACCCTGATGAAAGTGACGTGTGATGCACCTGAGATTTCCCCAGCCGAAGAGGCCAGGTTTGATCTGTGGTTTGCAGGGAAATCTCTGAGCTTCAACACCACTGTGATGGGGGACTTGGCAAGTGCCCAGGCTGTGATAGCCTCTTCCTCAGTTGGAGATCATGAGTTGCTCTGCATGGTGTCTCTGGGGCCAGTGACCAAAATTGTGACAAAGATGGTGAATGTGTTTGGTGAGTCTCATATCTGTAATTATCAACACAGAGAGTATTACAAGAGTTGTCTTCCATCTGTTTGAACAAACCGAAAATAAGTTAGAAGTTAGATTGATTTTATTTTGAAAAACAAAACTTCAATAATGGGTTGGATCAGTTTAAGTAGCTTGAGAGAGAGCCCTTTGAAACCATTGGAATTGGAGGGATAAGTGACTCGTCCCTGGTCTATTTTCATTGAGATGCAAGAACAACTATTTTAGGATGAACCCCAAAATATTCTTATTCAGATTAAATATATACAGAGCTTAGATCTGACCTAAAGCCATTAGACGTAAGGCCATTACAACTTATGGTTGTTTCGTTTTTACTGCATTTTGACACACGGTATTTGACGCAATGGCTCAGTGTCTAAGATGCTGAGCTTGTCAATCAGAAAGGTCAGGAGTTTGGTGGTTCAAATCCCTAGTGCCGCTTAAAAGGAGTGAGCTCCCATTACTTGTCCCAGCTTCTGCCAACCTAGCAGTTCGAAAGCATGTAAAAATGCAAGTAGAAAAATAGGTAACAGCATTCCATGCGTCTTTGGCACTTAGTCATGCCGGTCACATGACAACGGAGACATCTTCGGACGGCGCTGGCTCTTCAGCTATGAAACGGAGATGAGCACCGCCCCTTAGAGTCAGGAATGACTAGCACATATGTTCGAGGGGAACCTTTACCCTTACCTTTATTTATTTGAAGAGGTCCACATGTCTTAACCAAATAGAGAATGCAGAATTTAAAAGAAACAGCTACTCTCATCCATTTAACTTCTTTGGAACATCTGGTATCCAGTCAGTTCAATTATGCTACTTCTAAAACAGGGAAGTTTTTCTTCTCTGAGATGAATGTGGACTGAAAGGGAGTGTGGAGGTGAAAGTCCTTCACTGAACTTCTATGGTTGTAGATGGACTTTGGGCTCCTTTATCCTTAATGACTTCATATCTAGGACAGGAGGGGGAGAGAGATAGCCTTTAGCCAGCATTTGTTTTAACTGTTTTTATTAATCATTTTATAACCATCTAAGTGCATTATCACTGCTCTGCTCTATTCCCTCACAGCTTTACCAAAGCCCATCTTGCAAATTGGCAGTTCAGAAGCTATCGCCGGTCAAACAGTGAACATCACATGTAGCGCTTATGGCAGTGCTTCCCCTGGTTTTAAAATGCAGATCAGGGATGCTGCCAAAATATTAGCATCCGGCAACGTAGATTTCCTGCAGCATGCAGTGATCGCTCGGCAAGAGGATAATGAGCAGGAATTCATCTGCCAAGTAACCCTGACCGTTGATGGGCACACCAAGGAAAGAAGCATGTCTCAGAAACTTACCGTCTTCTGTGAGTTGGAAAAAAAAATACACCTCGTGTTCTATTCCTAGAAATTCGGTAATCTCTGAATCTGAATCTTTACTTCAAATAGTCTGGTAGCACATTTTACAGCTAGGATGAACTTTGGAAATCGGGGACCATTGCATAGCGTTATGTAATTCCAGGCCTCTGCACCCCAGAAGGGAGAATAGGAGGATCATACGAGTAGATGCTTCCATCACTCAGTGGTTCCTTTCGTATAGGAACTCACCTAGCGTCCAAGAACATAGTGATGTACTTAGAAGTTGTTGTTGTTTATTTGTTAAATTTATATCGCCACATATCTTAATTCTATGAGTCTGGGTGGCTATATAGATTTAACAAATACACACCCACAAAATATAACTAAGTAATAAAAACTACAAGAGAAATCATTAAAAACTATGAAAATACATTAAAAATACACGGGAGAGCACACTCCGTTTCCCTAACAATACAGTTACTTCAGTAGCTCCATATCCCTGTTCCCAGATCCCCAGGCCAAGTGGAAGAGCCATGTCTTCAGGGGGGATGATGTTTCAAAGCAAATGGACCTCCCAGCTAATTTATGAAGAAGCAAATTTTATTGTTCTAATTAGAGTTGAAGAAGATGTATATTAGTTATTTGGTTGAGTTATTCCCATGAACTAGGTTGGAAACCCAATGCAAGGCTGGCTAACAAAGGAGCAAATAGATTAGTAGGTTTGATGCCGTTAGGAGGATTAATCTCTGACATCCAAAGCAATATGTCCCATTGTGGTACTATTTATGTTTTTAAACAACATCAGTAATATATTTTCTGATTTTGCTCAGTACTCTTGGAGGTCCATATACCCCTTTATGTTCTCAACTGGTTACTTAAATCTATTCAGGTTGTGTGAAAGAGGAGTTACTTGCTTCTGTGAAGTGTATACCAGGCTGGAGATGTGGTATACTTTGACTTCCTTGATGCATGGGGTCTTATATTTGCACAAAATGAATCCCCTCGTACCAGGAATACAGGTAGTTCTTGACCTAACAGCCAAAATGTAGCCCTGAATTATGGGCATGGATTGTTGTGGTCATTAAGAGAGGCACCCATGTACCGCCTAGCTCAGTGACCACATTCCTGGCTTTTCCCATTGTGGTCATTAAAGAGAGTATGGGCTGCCTCAGGTTGTGGTAGAGGTCCTGGGGAGGCCCTGTGCAAGCCCAGGCCCACATTGCAGTATCCCTCAGTTCAGACATGATCTACCCCCTAAGACACCCATACACAGCTTCCTGCCCTATCAGTAATATACCACAGTCTTGGGTCTGCTTTCCATCCTGCCGGGTCCCACAGGCCTTGGGACTCCTCTCTGCCCTATGATACCTTGATCCACTTACCTCTTCTGAAGAGCTCCTTTTTGAAAGAACCCGCAACTGATGTCATGCGAAGGCTGCATCATGCCTTTCTGGAAGTGGTGCCATTCTTGTGATCTCTGAGAAGGGTAGGATTTTCCAAATGGTGCAAGGTGGTCTCTATAGGAAGCACATGTTGCATTGGCTGGTCACTCTTTTGGAAAAAGAAATCTCCACAAGAGATAAGTGAAGCAAAGTGTGATGGGGTAGAAAGCAGGCCCAAGTCTCTGGCACCACCAGGCCGGGATGTGAGGAGGAAAATAGGCAGGTGGGGGCAGTTGCTGTGTCCCTGTGGTTGGATGTAAGGGAAGGTGGACTGCCAGGCACACACATTTTCATCACATGAACATAAGGGCCCTGCAAAGTCCAGACCGAATACAGGTCGTATCTTCCTTTGTTCAGAACCATCCTAATTTCAAGCAGTGGCTGAATAAATGATTCTAAGTCAAAGACTATTGATAGGCTCTTGATCCAGAATGGGATCCTGAGCATCTGCTGTTTTAGAGAGGTGTTGGAAGCAGCCCTTAAAAGATTTGATAAATTTGCACAATTTCTATTTTATTCTGATATAATATAAGAAGAGTGATGCTCAAATGTTCCATAATTTAAGAAAAAACTAAAAACAGTGATTGATCCTTTTCCCTTGTGCTAGTTCCTCCATTTGCCCAAAGCAACTACTTAATAGGCCAAAGAGAACCATACAAAATTCATGTTGAGTATTCCCAGGGGTGGGTGGCTGCCGGCATTACTGCTGGTTCGGTATGTGTGCAATTTTGTGCGTTCACACTTGTTTTGCTCGCGTGCGGGGCTTACACACAATCCACACACGTGTTCAGTTGCCCATAAATAGGTATGTGCATGTACAGAACATTTAAAAAAGGGGGGGGGGAAACATGCCAGGGAACCAGGGAACCAGGGAACCAATTGGTAGGTGTGGCATGCCCGGGTCATTGCTGGTTCCAGTGACCAGGCCGGCAAATCACTACCGGTTCAGCCGAACTGGTCCGAACCGGTAGGAACCCCCCTCTAAGTATTCAATTTGGAAAAATCATAGACGAGTTAAACCAAGAAACCAAAAACACCTTCCCCCCCAAAATTTGGATTCCCAAATTTTGACACTAGTTGCTAAATTCTGCCTTTGGAGGCCAAATTTCCTCCTGTAGAGGATCATGGTAGTATCCTTATAGATTCCAGGATCCATTGACAATGAACATTGTATAAACTGCAATGGATTATCATCAATGCTTCTGCAGTTTTGCAATGCATAATTGCTTCATTACATCCATTATTACCAGTGAAAGTAACCACATTTCTTTCTCCTTTCTAGACGGGCCCCAAATGGATGATTCCAGCTGTCCCCAGACATGGAGTTGGAAGGAGGGAAGTACGGCAACACTTATCTGCTCGGCCTTGGGAAACCCCACACCAACTGTTGAGTGCTGGAAAGATGGGAGACCTTATAACATTGGGGAACCACAGCTGATCCAGAGAGAGCATGATGGCGTATATCAGTGCAGTGCAATTAATCAGTATGGTTTTCATGTTAGAGATGTGACCATCCACGTTGAATGTAAGTTAACTCCTTGACCTAAAGAACAAGAATGACCACAGTGTCACGTCTTGTAACTACCAGCCAAATCTGCATTTAACTTTATTTGTCAAGTAGTGAGTCATTAAGTCTGTAACCCAGTGAAACAAACTTATACAAATTCTGGCCATCACAGCTATAGCCCAGTCAATAAAAATTTGAAATGGTTCTGGTGCTAAGCCAAGATTCATTGTGAAGAGACTCTGTTTAAGAAGGGTTTAGAGAGAGGGAGGGACTTGAAAGTAGTCTCCTATGCCAGCATCCTGCTCATTCAATTGCCCTCCAATAATTTGCCATTATCTTTATATCTACTTCTCCAACTTGTATCTTCACCTATTGTTGAATTTCATCTTTAGTTATCTTTAGCTAACATGATTGGGTTAAGCTTTTATATATTCATTTCCATTTTAATACACCTGCTTCAACATCTTCATATAGCAAAGAAATATTTCCTGGAAGGACTAGACATGTTGGGAAATATTTTGCATTAATAAAATTAAACAGTATGAAATTGGGAGACTCAGTAGAGGTTTGGAAGGCAGAGACAGGGATAGGAGAACGATGACATACTCTTGCTGTATAATTCTTGAAAGAAATGTCTTCCAGGATCAACTACTGGAATTTTTCACAGATATCATTTAGCAAAGTGAAAGTCTTCCCTTTCAATCATCACATATATACCATCAGTTATTCCATTCATTTCTCTCTTCTCTGTATTTATCCCTCCTTTTTTCTGCTTTTTTTCATCTGCTGGCAGGTACTGTAGCTCTCTGCTTATTTATTAGACACCCTGAAAGATGTCTTTCTGCATCCTCTATTGGAAAAAAAAACCCTATCTCTTAGTCCTTTCATACATTCCCACTTTTGCCCATTGTCTTTTCTTCCATCCCTATCAAAACTCCTTGGAGAATATATCTTTCAATTTCCTCCTCAGTTTCACATGCTTGCTTCAATGGAGTTTTCATGTAAGGAGTTTTCATTTTACCAAGATGTCTTAGACACATTATACTCAATCTCCGGGTGGCCAACGCAAACCACATATGCTCAGTGCTACTATTACCTCATTGTGGTCATTAAAGAGAGTATGGGCTGCCTCAGGTTGTGGTAGAGGTCCTGGGGAGGCCATGTGCAAGCCCAGGCTCACATTGCAGTATCCCTCAGTTCAGACATGATCTACCCCCTAAGACACCCATACACAGCTTCCTGCCCTATCAGTAATATATCACAGTCTTGGGTCTGCTTTCCATCCTGCCGGGTCCCACAGGCCTTGGGACTCCTCTCTGCCCTATGATACCTTGATCCACTTACCTCTTCTGAAGAGCTCCTTTTTGAAAGAACCCCCAACTGATGTCATGCGAAGGCTGCATCATGCCTTTCTGGAAGTGGTGCCATTCTTGTGATCTCTGAGAAGGGTAGGATTTTCCAAATGGTGCAAAGTGGTCTCTATAGGAAGCACATGTTGCATTGGCTGGTCACTCTTTTGGAAAAGGAAATCTTCAGAAGAGATAAGTGAAGCAAAGTGTGATGGGGTAGAAAGCAGGCCCAAGTCTCTGGCACCACCAGGCCGGGATGTGAGGAGGAAAATAGGCAGGTGGGGGCAGTTGCTGTGTCCCTGTGGTTGGTTGTAAGGGAAGGTGGACTGCCAGGCACACACATTTTCATCACATGAACATAAGGGCCCTGCAAAGTCCAGACCGAATACAGGTGGTATGTTCCTTTGTTCAGAACCAGACTAATTTCAAGCAGTGGCTGAATAAATGATTCTAAGTCAAAGACTATTGATAGGCTCCTGATCCAGAATGGGATCCTGAGCATCTGCTGTTTTAGAGAGGTGTTGGAAGCAGCCCTTAAAAGATTTGCTAAATTTGCACAATTTCTATTTTATTCTGATATAATATAAGAAGAGTAATACTCAAATGTTCCATAATTTAAGAAAAAACTAAAAACAGTGATTGATCCTTTTCCCTTGTGCTAGTTCCTCCATTTGCCCAAAGCAACTACTTAATAGGCCAAAGAGAACCATACAAAATTCATGTTGAGTATTCCCAGGGGTGGGTGGCTGCCGGGATTACTGCTGGTTCGGTATCTGTGCAATTTTGTGCGTTCACGCTTGTTTTGCTCGCGTGCGAGGCTGACACACAATCCGCACACGTGTTCAGTTGCCCATAAATAGGTATGTGCATGTACAGAACATTTTAAAAAAGGGGGGGAAACATGCCGCGCCGACCGGGGAACCAATTAGTAGGTGTGGCATGCCCGGGTCATTGCTGGTTCCAGTGACCCAGGCCAGCAAATCACTACCGGTTCAGCCAAACTGGTCCGAACCAGTAGGAACCCACCTCTGAGTATTCAATTTGGAAAAACCATAGACAAGTTAAACAAACAAACAAAAACCACCTACCCCCCAGCTTTGTAGTCTTGGTAGGTACGATGGGCAGATGTCTTTAGGAAAAGGGGATCTTGCAGCTAGTGGAAGCAAATAAAGATATGTACAAAGTATCTGTAAGATGGGGGTCTGTGCAAATTAGACTCGGGATTCCCAAACTTTGACACTAGTTGCTAAATTCTGCCTTTGGAGGCCAAATTTCCTCCTGTAGAGGATCCTGGTGGTATCCTTATAGATTCCAGGATCCATTGACAATGAACATTGTATAAACTGCAATGGATTATCACCAATGCTTCTGCAGTTTTGCAATGCATAATTGCTTCATTACATCCATTATTACCAGTGAAACTAACCACATTTCTTTCTCCTTTCTAGACGGGCCCCAAATGGATAATTCCAGCTGTCCCCAGACATGGAATTGGAAGGAGGGAAGTACGGCAACACTTATCTGCTTGGCCTTGGGAAACCCCACACCAACTGTTCAGTGCTGGAAAGATGGGAGACCTTATAACATTGGGGAACCACAGCTAGTCCAGAGAGAGCATGATGGCACATATAAGTGCAATGCTACTAATCAGTATGGTTTTGATGTTAGAGATGTGACCGTACACGTTGAATGTAAGTTAACTCCTTGACCTAAAGAACAAGAATGACCACAGTGTTACTTCTTGTAACTACCAGCCAAATCTGCATTTAACTTTATTTGTCAAGTAGTGAGTCATTAAATAACCCAGTGAAACAAACTTATACAAATTCTGGCCATCACAGCTATAGCCCAGTCAAGAAAAATTCGAAATGGTTCTGGTGCTAAGCCAAGATTCATTGTGAAGAGACTCTGTTTAATAAGGATTTAGAGAGAGGGAGGGACTTGAAGGTAGTCTCCTATGCCAGCATCCTGCTCATTCAATTGCCCTCCAATAATTTGCCATTATCTTTATATCTACTTCTCCAACTTGTATCTTCACCTATTGTTGAATTTCATCTTTAGTCATCTTTAGCTAACATGATTGGGTTAAGCTTTTATATATTCATTTCCATTTTAATACACCTGCTTCAACATCTTCATATAGCAAAGAAATATTTCCTGGAAGGACTAGACATGTTGGGAAATATTTTGCATTAATAAAATTAAACAGTATGAAATTGGGAGACTCAGTAGAGGTTTGGAAGGCAGAGACAGGGATAGGAGAGCGATGACATATTCTTGCTGTATAATTCTTGAAAGAAATGTCTTCCAGGATCAACTACTGGAATTTTTCACAGATATCATTTAGCAAAGTGAAAGTCTTCCCTTTCAATCATCACATATATACCATCAGTTATTCCATTCATTTCTCTCTTCCCTGTATTTATCCCTCCTTTTTTCTGCTTTTTTTCATCTGCTGGCAGGTACTGTAGCTCTCTGCTTATTTATTAGACACCCTGAAACATGTCTTTCTGCATCCTCTATTGGGAAAAAAACCCTATCTCTTAGTCCTTTCATACATTCCCACTTTTGCCCATTGTCTTTTCTTCCATCCCTATCAAAACTCCTTGGAGAATATATCTTTCAATTTCCTCCTCAGTTTCACATGCTTGCTTCAATGGAGTTTTCATGTAAGAAGTTTTCATTCTACCAAGATGTCTTAGACACATTATACTCAATCTCCGGGTGGCCAATGCAAACCAAATATGCTCAGTGCTACTATTACCCCATTTATCTGCTATATTTGTTTCCTTGAATCATCTATATTATTTTCCTAAGTGAGTTCCCTTAGTAATATCCGAACTGATATTGATTTCACACCTATTTGTCTCAGTTTTCTTTCTCTATTATGTGGAATGATTCTATCTCATTCTTTAGGATTCAGTTTCTCTCTCTTTTTTCTTTTACTCTATCTCTTCTGGGTCCTTTTAAGCTTATTTTCAATTTTAAGGTATGCAGGCAAAATCCAGGTGTGTTCCTCTGGCTCTATTCTAGTTGATATAGTATTAGCATCTTCTTCTAAATGCATTTGTAGGGCTGCATAGATTCTTACCATGAGAAAGCAAACATGAACAAGACAGAGACTGCTGTATTTCTTCCTGATCTTTCTTTTCCATTTTCTAAGGGTTATTTTTTTTTTATTTCTAGCTGTTGGCTTCCTCAGTGGTGACTCCAAATTAATGAGTGACTTTCCTTAAAGATCTTCCTCAATAAAACCATCCCCATTTGTAGTGTTAATTTAATCAATGATTGTAGGATCCACTGTTCCCCGCCATCAAGATGGCAAAACAGTCAACCATCTCATGTCTGGATGACTGCAGCAGTATGGATTTCTCTTTATTACCTGATCCATTTCCAGAATTCACACCATTTTGCACATTGTTTAATCTACCTCTAATCCCTACATTGGCTGATGTTTATTCAAGGTACAAGTTTAAATTGAAGGTGTTATACACCTTATACACTGGCCTTATACACACTCAATATTACTTTTCTCCCATCCAGTGCCAGTTCTCTGGAACCAACTTTCATCTGTCTGTTTTTTCAAAATCTCTCTATATAAAAGTGAAATAACACTCACGCAGCATCATAAAATCTCCAGAATCGTAAAGCTACAAACTTGAAATTTGGCACGTATGTTCCTCTTGGCATCTAGATGCCTGCTAAGAAAGGATTTTTCAAAATTACAATCAGATCATTAGTATTTTTTATATTATTATTAACACGCTCTGATGCTAAGGAGTTAGATGTTCTACTCCCCCTCCCCACCTGAAAAGAACTCTGTTCGAACTACCACTTGGGCATTGGCATGGACATGGCCAATGTGTGACTCATCTGGCCTGTGGGCTGGGAGTTGAGACATTCTACTCCCCATCCCAACCTGAAAAATGCTCTGATGCTAAGGAGTTAGACTAAGGGAGAGAAGGGGATAGGAGAGGCCTCTGTGGGGCAAGCCAGACAGAGATAAGGGGAGAAGCCGATTGTAACTACTCATTAATTTTCAAGGTGTAAGTGTCGATTTATCAAGCCCAATCACATAGTTTCATAGTGGAGCATGGGTATCCAGCAAGTTTCAAATATTTTTATCTTAATGAACCTTTGATGTTGGCTTAAGCATTAACTCCTTGTGCAGAATTCTTATTGTGATTCAAATATAAGTCCCCCATGATGGTTTTACATGCTATAGGCCAGGGGTGTCAAATTCAATTTTGTTGAGGGCCACATCAGGATTGTATTTGACCTCGGAGGGCCATGATGAGCGTGGCTAGCTCAAAATCACTCATGACAGGGGCACCTATGGTGGCCCAAGCATTCTTCCAGTGAAAATGGGCTCTTGAGTTCCATTTTCGGCTGTGATGACTTCCTACGACCCTCTCCCAGCAAAAGTGGAGCTCAGGAGGACTGCCAGCGGTCCTCTTGAGCTTCTTTTTCTCAGGCAGAGGCACCAAAGGCTGATCATTTCCTGTTTCCAGTATGGCCTCTTGGGCCACATCTAAGCAGCCCCTGAGACTTGAGTTTGACACTCCTGCTATAGGCCATTATCTTAGAGAGGCCTTATAGTTTGTGTTCTCAGATTGGAATGTACTATATTATTGAATGTACTGTATTATTGTACCAAATTGTTAAAAGTTGTATTTTATTATTATGTACCATGCCTGAAAAATAACTGCTACTATTACTGCCTAGTTGGTAGAACTGTAATGCTATGGACCTATTCAATGCTAAATTTTAATGCATTCATTTTTTCCCCTTTTGCAGCTCCTCAGTCCATTGGCCATATCATTGGCTATATAGTTGCTGTGGTGGCGTTTATTGCTCTTGTGGCTGGTATAGCTTATTGGATAAGCTATAATCAAAATATTGGGATCTACCGACTGCAAGGGAAGCAAACTGCTCAAAACTCAATGGAGCAAAAATGCCTGAATGGCAAAGTAAATGTCTAAGCAGATCTGTGTTTACTACAAACTGAAGAACCACTTGTCCCAATGCCAGCAAGACTGTAGCTGTGTTCAGTGTTCATCACACTACTTAGCTGCAAAGGAAGAGGATGTTAATTACATGCCATCAAGTCATTATTTATTTATATTTATTTATTTAAAACACGTGTAGCTGGCTATCTTTCAATGATCTCCAGGTGGCTCCCAATCAAAGATTAGGGGCCACATTGATAGATTTTCTCCATGATGTGAAAGAAGAGATATGGCAAACTGTTCTTCAGCTCCTGAGCATTGGATGGGCAATGATCCAACTGGCCTTTGTCTTGGGACTTTGGAAGGGTGAATGATGGTGACATCTCTGCTTATGCCTCCTGTTTTTTATTTTATTTTTACTGAAGATCTCCTCTACCATCTAAGTGGTCATTCAGACTTTCCCTTGAAAAGGCAATCAGGAACAAGAGGTGGTCTTAAAAGGCTTTGGGTGACCTCCAGGAGGAGGCATACTGGGAAACCACTCAGAACCACTAGGAAGAGAATGGTTCACACCAGCTTGGGCTTTTCTTGCAATAATGGACAACTCAGTTGTAGAGTTTAAAGCATCAGCCAGATTTCTCCTCTTGCCATTAAATTGAAAATAATACCATAATCATAAGTGGCATAGTAAAATTATTTAATGCTTTGTGCTCTCTGAGCTTGGATGTTTTCTTACAGACATTTCATTACCCAACTGAGTAACATCATCAGTGCTAAAAGGCACTGGAGTTTGCTCTCTGTTTATATATGGGTGGCCTGCCTATCATAATGATGGGAGTGTTTTTGGTAGTTCCTTAATTAGGCTGTTCTTTACTGTTTGTTTGGGTTCATAGTTCCTTTACTGTAATATTGTTTACTGCTTGTTGGTTGGTCTGGTATTAATCCTGGTATTAAGCTCTGCTTATCTGGGTCTTGATTGCTGGTGAGGAGTCTTTTTTTGCTTCCTGTTTAGCTTTTTAATTGTCTCTTTTAAATGAAATATAGATGTTATTTTTCACTCTATGTCCGCTAATGGTGGATTTGTCTGAGTGCCAGACTTCCAGGAATTCTCTAGAATTTTCTGGACTTAGCTTGCTTTAGGATGCTCATAGTTTCCTAGTGGGAACTATAGGTAAGTCTGTCCATGTGTTGTGCAATTAAGGAGTTTTCATTATGTCTTCAGACTGCTAGTCGGCGTGCTCAAAAACTCCTTGCTGTTTTTGCACTTACAAATTTTCACAGCACATGCCAGAAAGTTAGAGCCTTTTTCTATTTTTAAATACTAGTATGTGAATTCATGATTATCAAGATGCCACATTCCATAACTCTAAGTCATATTTCCGAATGCTGGAAAGAAATCTCTGAGGTACAATGAATTCAGGACCAGCCTCTCCCAGTGGTAGTTTCACAACCCAGCAGGTCTTCTAACCTTATCATGTAGCTCTTGGTTTTACACATGTGCTTTATTATTGGGAGAAGAAAATAATGGTATGGAAATAATAAAAATGATTAAAAAGCTAAAGAATAAAGTTAATATATATTTAAAATAGTGCATAATAGAAGGGAAATGTTCCCTGCATGCTATATTAAATGAGTTATGTTCCCAGAAAAATAGGAGAAATGTTAAGGGCAATGTTTCTGCTCTGCTATCAGCAGAAGTTCTGTCGTGATACACATTCTTATACCAGAAATAGTACAACCTAAATAAAGACCATGGGGGAGAAAAAAGATCATTCTGTTTTTTATAACTGAGTAAAAAGGAAAATCAACTCCACACGCCCCCAATCAATAAAACAGGCTGTTCTTCTTAGTCTGCCATTGTCACTTTTTTCCTTCAAAACTTTCCCCAATTCTCTTGGGCTGAGCCATCTAGGCATTTCTGAGTAAGAGCATTTGTAAAAGCCTCAGTGAAAGCATGCAACCGCAAAGGTGCATTCTACCATTGCTTCTTGATTTTGTTGAGGAGATCCTACTCTAAGTCCTACTTTATGGTGACCTGGTAGAAGAAAGTGTCTTGAGGAAGAAGATTTAATTTTTCTATAGTGTATTCTTAAGCACTTGATAGCCTTCTTTGGGGATGCTTTCATTGGCATCCTGGCACTGGCCAGGGGTAGAACAATAGTTCTGAATTGGTTGCCTGCAAGCTGCAGATGAGACTTAGAAGTAAACCCAAAGTATCCGTACGCAACTCATGTTCATTGCTAACTTTCATTAGTTAACAACTTAGTTCATTGCTAAGTTTCATTGAAACTTCAAGCCCTCAAATGACTATGAATGACAAATATGACCACAGAATATCTGTCAACATATGAGTGTTTTACATATAGGTATATAATACCTATTTCAGGAGGGAGGAGATGAAGTCTTTTTGTTTCTATTACTCTGGGACCCAGTCCTAGAAAGAACGAATAATGGACCTTAAGATACAGAAGGCTGAGAACCGCTGATTTTAGAGTTCTTTTGTGAGAAAAAGTAAGTGCAATCACTTGTGTTGAAGGGCTCTCATCGGCAGAAAGAAATGCATTTGTGGCAGAAAAGATATGTGCACGAAAGAATAGATTAATGAAAGTGAGATGCCTTGAAGGACCAGGCAGGAACAGACTGACCTTTTGGCCATTCATTTCCCCTTGGAGAATGAAAGGGACATGATTATATGAGCACATATGTCCAGCCCATAAAAAATGAGTGACTGTCCTTCTTTCCTTCCTTCCTTTTTTACCCTTGAAGTCCTTTAATTATTAAATGCCAGGCCTTGGGAGGGGGAAGGAAGCCACAAGAAAGCAGATGGAGCACACTGGTTCCCAGTGGTAGGCCCAGGAACAGTGTCCAGCATTCCACTTAAAGTCTGTACCTCAGACTGGAGATTGCAGAGTGGAAACATACATTGAACTCTCCCAGCTCCCTCACAAGCTTTTCTCTCAAGAGTGACAAAAGTAAGGTTTTCTAAGAAAACCCCAAATCATGGGTATAAAATAGGTGATACCTGGTTTAATAGTAGTGACTGTGAAAAGGATTTCAAAGTCCTAGTTGGCAATCACTTAAATATGAACCAGTCGTGTGCTGCATCTGCCAAAAACAGTCGATGCAATCCTAGGGTGCATTAACAGAAGGATAGAATCAAGATAATGCAAAGTGTTAGTAACAATTTATAATGGCTTGGTAAGATCACACTTGGAATATTGCCTCAATTCGGATCACCACAATATTAAAAAAAAGGTTGAGACTTTGGAAAGAGTGCAGAGAAGAGCAACAAAGATGATTAGGGGGCTGGAGGCTAAAACATATGAACAACGGTTGCAGGAACTGGGCATAGTAGACTAGAGAAAAGAAGCACTAGGAATGATATGATAGCAATGTTCCCATATTTGAGGGGCTGCCGTAAAGAAGAGAGGATCAACCTATTTTCCAAAGCACCAGTGGGCTGGACAAGAAGCAATGAGTGGGAACGAATTAAGGAGTGATTCAACCTAGAACTGAGGAGAAATTTCCTAACAGTTAGAACAACTAATCAGACTTGCCTCCAGAGGTTGTGGGTGATCCATTACTGGAGGCTTTTAAGAAGAGACTGGACAGCCACTTGTCTGAAATGGTATGGGATCTCCTGCTAGAGCAGAGGGTTGGACTAGAAGGTCACCTCCAAGGTCAACTCCAGCTCTGTTATTCTGTAGGCTTAGACCTTTTCTTATGTACCCTTACCTTATAATCCTGAGAAGAAGAGGAAAATAAACTGGATGTTTGGAAAGAACTACTGCAAGCTTTTTAGCTTCATGAAAAAGAAAAAAAGGCCAAAAAATATTATTTTGGAGACACAACTGGAACATATTGCATTGGTGAACAGAGTAATTATGAGCCTTTGGCCATATAAGGAACAGTGTCATGTTTGCAATGTTAGTTTGTACAAGTGGCCCTTATCAGCTAAATAGAACGTTGGTCTTACCTGAACGTGTCTTTTCTGGGGAAGAGAGGGAGTGGTCACGTGTGGGTATTCTCATAGCCTGATTGGTCCAAAGACTGAGAGCAAACGCTTAAATACTCCTGCCTTCCTTTCCTTCCCAGTTTCCTCGAAGGCGAACAGCAGAACTGGAACAATAAACAACAAACAACACAACCTCCCCCCCCAGGGGGACCCTGGGCTCCCCTTGGCCCTAACAACCAAGAATAGGGCGGGTCGTGACCACTCCCTCTCTTCCCCAGAAAAGACACGTTCAGGTAAGACCAACATTCTTTTTCCAGTGGAAGAGAGGGAGTGGTCACGTGTGGGACATACCAAAGCCCAGTCCCAAGGGAGGGATAATGTAACCACCTACTATGGCCCAAGGGGAGTATCTGCTACCACCCTCTGCAACACCCTTCGACCAAAGGAGGCATCCGCCGAAGCGAACAAATCCAGACGATAATGTCTGATGAAAGGAGTCGGGGACACCCAAGTGGCGGCCCGACAAATGTCTTCGAGGGGGGCCCTAGTGGCCCACGCCACCGTGGTCACGGCACTTCTAGTGGAATGGGCCGTAATACCTGAAGGAGCGGGACGCCACACCGCCCCATACGCTTCCTTGATTGCTTGGCAAAGCCAACGGCCAATGGTGGCTGAGGAGACCCCAGCACCCAAGGTCCTAGGCTGAAAAGAAACAAACAACGCCTCCGACCGACGGAGCTCCGCTGTCCGTTGGAGATAAATGCGTAAGGCCCGACGAACATCCAGACAGTGCCAGAGCCGTTCCCTATCCGAAGACGGCCCTAGACAAAAATCCGGCAGAACAACCTCCTGAGCCCTGTGAAAGGGGGTGTTCACCTTCGGGAGGAATGTGGGGTCAAGCCGAAGAACCACCCTATCTGCATGAAAGTGGCAAAGATCATCTTTGGATGACAAGGCACCCAGCTCCGAGATACGCCGGGCGGAGATAATCGCTACAAGAAAAACCACCTTAGGGGACAAGAACCTGAGATGAACCGACCTGAGCGGCTCGAATGGAGCCCCCGTCAGAGCCCTGAGAACCAGTGGCAGGTCCCACGTGGGAAACCTGTGAACGGGGGGAGGCCGGAGGTTAGCTGCCCCCTTAAGAAACTTCCTGATCAGGGGAACATGAGACAACGAGGTAGACCCCACACCCCCCAGAACCGATGAGAGAGCAGCCACCTGGCGCCGCAAGGTGTTGTGTGACAGTCCGTCTTCCAAGCCCTTCTGCAAGAAGTCTAAAACATTAGGGATGGTGGCCCTAGTCGGAGAAATCTGATGGGGGGTGCACCACCTCACAAACGCTTCCCCGGTCGAATTGTATATCCGGTTCATAGAGGGGCGCCTTGAGGCCTCGATGGTACTGATGACCCCAGAGGATAGATTTGCCGCCCTCAGCAGTCCCCATTCAACAACCATACGGTCAGATGCAGCCACTGGGGCTCTGGATGAACCAGGACCCCTTGGCACAAGAACACCTCCTCCCGTGGAATCCTCCACGGGGGAGCCACCAATAGTTGGGTGAGATCTGCGAACCAAGGTCTCCTGGGCCAAAAGGGGGCCACCACTATGACCAGAGCCTTCTCTGCCACCACCTTCCTGAGAACCCCCGGGATGAGTGGATTCGGGGGAAAGGCGTACAGGAGGCCCGCTGGCCACCTGCTCCTGAGAGCATCTGTCCCCTCCGCCCCCCGAGACTGAAAGCAAGTGAAAACCCGGGGCAAATGTGCGTTCGAAGGAGCCGCGAAGAGATCCACCAGGGGAGTGCCGAATCTCTGACATATCCTCCGGAAGATGTCCGGATGGATCTGCCACTCACCATTGTCCAGAGTAGCTCGACTCAGCCAGTCCGCCTGGTGGTTGGAGAGGCCGGAGATGTGCTCCGAGACTAATGACAGCAGGTGTTTCTCCCCCCAGGCGCCCAGGCGTAGAGCCTCTAGCCAGAGTGCTTGAGACCACGTCCCCCCCTGACGATTGATGTGGGCCTTGGTGGCCACATTGTCCATCAGGAGAAGAACATGCCGGCCCTCCACCAAGGACCGGTAGTGATGGAGGGCGAGCAGGGCCGCCTTCAGTTCTAACCAATTTATATTGTGATGGAGGTCTGTCTGAGTCCACCTGCCCTGAGCCAGGTGGGAGCCCACCAGGGCACCCCACCCGAAGGGGCTCGCGTCTGTGGTGATGGTCACTCTGTCCGGCTCCCAGAAGGAACAGCCCCTCTGGATGGCCAGAGACACCCACCAACGCAAAGATGTTTGAACCCCCGCCGGGAGGCGGAGAGCACGGAGGGAGTTGCTCATCCGCCCCCTCTGGAACGGTATGAGCTCCCACTGTAACGGGCGAAGATGGAGTCTGGCCCATGGAACCATCCCTATGCACGACACCATCTTGCCCAGCAACTGTGATAACATGAGGACAGAAAAGGACCGACTTACCCGGACCTTTTCCACTAACTGGCGCAATCCGTCCTGTCGCTCCTGTGACAGGCTAACAACCCCCTCCATCCAGTCTATCACTTTCCCCAGATGAAGGATGCGAGTGGATGGGGACAGATGGCTCTTGGGGAAATTGACTGAGAACCCCAGATGCTGAAGAGTCCTTATGGTGAGCTGAAGGTCCAAGAGTGCCTGAGGGAGGGACCCTGCCTGAACTAAGACATCGTCCAGGTAACACTGAAGTCTTACCAGAATGGCCCAACGGTGAGCCGCCAGTGCTGCCAGCACCTTCATAAAGGCGCGGGGAGCCGAGGCCAGGCCAAACGGAAGAGCCCTGTACTGGTAATGCTGGTTCCCGTGTAAGAACCGTAAGAACCTGCGGTGAGACGGGAAGATCAGGATGTGGAGGAAGGCCTCCGTGAGATCTACCGATGCCCTGAAGGATAGACTTGAGGGAAGACATTTTGAACCGTCTGTACACCAAGAATCGGTTCAGACGTTTGAGGTCCAGAATCGCTTGCCAACCCCCCGAACTCTTCGGGACCACAAACAGGTTGGAGTAGTGGCCCAGTCCCCTTTCCAACCGCGGAACCAACTCCACCGCCTGAATGTCGAGGAGGTGTTTGATTGCCTGATCCATCAGGTGGCAGGGAGCCGGGCGGGCAGTAGCAAATTAGCCGATCACGCCGCGTGGCCAGTAGCAAATTAACCGATCACGCGGCGTGATCGGCTAATTTGCTACTGCCCGCCCGGCTCCCCGGTTAGATTTTGCTGGGAGGGGGCGGGGGGAAGCTCCTTAGCCTCTGTTTCTTTTTCTGCCTCCTCGCTTCTCGTCCCCGCCCGACTTCAGGATCCTCCCTAATCATTGTGGGTCAAAAAGAAAAAAGGGAAAGGGGCGCTTGTTTTGAAGTGCCCCTTTCCCTTTTTTATTTCTGACCTACACTGATTAAGGAGAATCCTGAAGTCACAAGTCAGGCGGCAATGAACTGCGTTTAGCTGGAGCTGGCTGGAGACCGTGTGTCCACACCAAATACGCGACGCTGGTGCTGCGCGGCAGTTAGAAATTACTGCGCGGCATACTCTAGGCACGTGCGCGGCCATGCAGGCGCGCACCTTAGAGGGAACAGTGTGTAGGAGCCTGGGCTGTTACTCAAGGTAAGAAAGGAAACCTCTGTGTTTCTCCCACTGGTTTGGTGCCTCTCTGAGATTAATCAGATCTATTGATTCTCCCCATCTCACAACAAATCACGCTTCCATCCTGGATTTCTGCACCCCGGGGATGGTGACAGAGGGTGTCGTTGAAGGAACGTGGCTTCATGCCTAGCATTAGTGGCAGTCTGAGGGGTTCAAAAGGCACATTTTCTTTCCATTCCGAAAACTGGCATTCTCTTAGCTATCATGGGACAAAGCACGGAAAGCACGAAAACAAGACAAGAAGGAGCCTGATAAAACATAATTTTAGTGGGAAATGGGAATGAGATTAATGTCCATACTGCACATTCCTTGGAAGTGGCTTGAGCCTTTTTTATATACAAGAGCAAACCATGACCAGATTTGCTGCCATGTCAGGCTAACCCTAGACTATGATTTGAATATGAAGGCTAGCAGGCGGAGATCCAGAGCAGCAATTTTTGATAAGTTAATTTGATCAGAGATGCTATAGATGCTATAGAGCAGAAAAACATTATAAAAGGCATGTTTGGACTCTGCCTATCTGACTTTGATTTGTCAAGCACTTATACATATCAGTATTTAGAAGAGCGTTAAAAGGTAAAAGCAATTTATATCTGTTTCACCTAGGTAGCAAGTCCTTAGAAAAAATAAGAAAAAATAAGGAAAAAAGCATGTATTTTTCTTTCACTATCTCCCTGCCCTAAGTGTAGCTCTACAGTTTAACGTCTATGACAGAAGACCCAAATCTCCTGCCTTCTCTCCCTCTCACCCCCTATAATTTTAAAAATTATATACAGTATATTAATAAATCATTAATATGGGCTACCATATCTAGGCTGCAAAAATCTTGAACAATCACAAGAGGACAGCAAGGACCTACAGAAACCTTAACTCTTTGCTGCCATCCTGTGGTCATCCTGATTTCTGCAGCTCAGATTGCTCTGTTCACATGTCTTTAAAGGGGAAAGGTGACTCCTTTCCTGACACACAAACACCCCATGCAGCAACCGATTTTTAAAAAAGAGAGACAGAGATTTATAAACTGCTACTCTAGAGATTCAAGGATATGGGCCTTAGGTTTTGTAAACTATTGGTACTCTGTTAAGATTCGCCATGGATTGACCCTTCATATATTCTTGCAACTTCGCTAATGTAAATCTATTTTTCAAACTGTTTTCATTTTCTTCACTTAGGAAAAAACTGAGAGAAGTGAGAAATAAATGAAATGCAAGGCAGAAACTCCAGTTCAGAAATAATTCACATGGTCGCACCTGGGATTCTACAGCTTTCACAATTGTTTTCTCCAACACCAAATAATAAACCAGTTATTAATTATGCTGCTCCTTATTTTATTTTATTTTTAAAAGTTACAGTATCATGTGTGAGAATAATCTTAAAAACTTCAAAGCGGGAAGCATTGGCAGACAAATCTGGAAAATGGATGGGAGGCTAAATGCTCATGTCATTGTCAATTCTCTTTTCTGAGTTTATCCTCAATTGCCATTTTGGTGTTTTATATTTTAATAATGTTGTTTTTGTTGTTTCAACATTTTATTAGCTGCCTGGAGTCACATTTGTGAGATAGGCAGTCATATAAATAAATAAAGCTCTAGAAACCTAGAAGCAAGCCCAGGTCATGGTTGTTCCAAAGATGCTTTTTCAGGAGGCAACTGGACTTTGTTTTTTTCTTTGGAAGACATTTCGCTTCTCATTCAAGAAGCTTCTTCAGCTCTGACAGGAGAGTGGGGAATGGAAGGATTTATATTCCTTGCAGACAGCTGGTCATTTGCATTCTTTTAGAGAGTCATTGAGGCCACTTGGAGGTTTACTCTGTGTCCTCACGGTCACCCAAGAAGTGCTCCTAGTTCCTGCATGTGCGATTTCCCCCCCCCCCCCGCTCTGGAAATCCATTCCTACTCCCACACCATTCAAAGGGTATTCATCCCAAATTGTATAGCCAAAAGTCCAGCTGTCTGCAAGGAATGTAAATCCTTCCATTCCCCACTGTCCTGTCAGAGCTGAAGAAGCTTCTTGGATGAGAAATGAAATGTCTTCAAAAGAAAAAATCAAGAAAATCCAGTTCCCTCCTGAAAGATCATCTTTGGGACAACATAGAAAGTAGTTTTTATGGTGACTGGAAGGATTGCTGAAGCTGCTGCTGCTGCTGCTGGACATTTTGATCACCTGCTCCACCAGTAAAAAAAAAAAAAAAAAAAAGCAGACACTAGGCATCAAATCACTGGGCTAAGTGCATAGTGGTACAATCTTCTCATGCTTTAAAACTGCCTTGAAACAGGGATTAGCTCCTCCCCAAGAGAGAGGAAGGAGATGGAGGGAGGGAGAGAGAGGGAGGGAGGGAGGGAGGGAGGGAGAGAGAGAGAGAGAGAGAGAGAGAGAGAGAGAGAGAGAGAGAGAGAGAGAGAGAGAGAATAGGGACAATCACCCAATTTGCAAGAGGAATGAAATGTCCATTGTATTGTACAACTTTGCCCTTTCTGTACACGGTTGTGACATTACATATGTGTGCATAAGCTTCCATCACAACATCATTCTAAACTTATAGTTTACTTTTTCTTGGAAGTCCATGAGGGAAATGGTGTCCACTATATTTATAGGGGAAGCATATCAGCAGTTGACACCCTTGCAGTTAAGCAAGTCTTGCCTGAGAAAGAAGCAAGTATATTTTTGGTGCCAGTTCTTGGTAGTGCAAATTCCTACTTTGCCACATTTTTTCCTGCTGCTCCTGCTGCTCATAAGTGGCAGGAAAAGGGAAGTCGGCCTGCTGTGCGTCTCCAGTTCTGAGAAATTTGGGGAAGCCGACAGCAAAAGACTTACCTCCAATCTTCTCTCTTCCCGTGAACTCTCATTTCAAAGACCACTTCCCCTCCTACCACCCATGAGTCAAAGAAATGGGAGAGGTGGCTTTTTGGCACAGACAGCTTTCAAAATCAGAGGCCAGCAAGAAGTAGGTAGTGGGAGGGGGCAAGGTTGGAGGCCTGGCCACTATAGCCTCAGGTAGCCAATGGGAGAAGGGTGAGGCCTTACCCCAAATTTTCTATGAAACAATTCACTACAGACTTCTCAATCCAGCAAGACAGACTGGGTGGGGGGAAATCTTCTGCAATGGAGCAAGAAGCTACAGGCTCAGGCTGCCTGGTTAATGGACCAGGTGTTCTGTCCCGTGATTCCAATGAATATGCAGACCCAGGCATTGCTGTCTGCCACGACTAATTACATAGATAAAGCCAACCCTTGGCTAGGAGCCTAGAAAGTTATCTTCAATAACCCAAGATTAAAACTTACAGAATGCTTCCGCAACGGCTTGTATAATGGACTGTTGTTTCCTGCAAAGATTCCCCTCCCATCGCTCCACCTATAAACTCTTTGGGAGGCTGTCCTTAACCAGCTGTCCTTACTTTCTTCTATGACGTCTTCTCCACAGCTGTTCCTTTCTCTTATCAATTCTATGCATAGCACATCAAGGACAACCTGCCCTGTTCCTCCTCACTGCTCCCTGACTCAGATGACACCTGGTGGACAACAGGATTCTCTAGTTCCTGCTCTGACTCCAAACACCCTCCAGAGTCTTCCTCATCCTCCAGAGCAGTCCCATAATGGTCATAATGGTCTGAGCTGTCCACCAACAGCTCAGCCCGCCACTGCTGGGCCACAACACCAGGGTTGGGTTGAGGAGGTGGCTATGCATTCAGCAAATATTTGGTGGAAAGCCTTTATGCTGGGTCAAACAGGAAGTGGTGGTGAATCAGGATAAGATTTATGGAAAGTTGTATCACCAACTCAGAAATGAAGGAGGGCCTGAAATGTAAAACTTTCGTTTTTCTTAGGATCAACTCATTTTGACAGTAAGTGCACAGACCCAATTGCCAGGTTTTAAGGCAATCTACAGATACCTCCCATCTCTCTTTTGCAGGTAAAAAATCTGGGTGATCTCTGGAATTCCTTCTTAGGAAAAGGGCTTGGAGCTCGGGGCTCGAGCCGAGCACAGTTCGTCCATCTTCGTGGGGCTGATTATCGCTCTGAAAGCCCGCCTCCCGGTTTTTCATTAACTTTCAATATTAATGTTTAATCCATCCTTGACTTTTTATAATACACACACACACACACACACACACACACACACACACACGTGGGAGTGTAGGTGTGGGTGTTTAAACGTTTTTACTTGTATACCGCTCTAGAGTCTAAATCAGGGGTCTCCAACCTTGGCAACTTTAAGACTTGTGGACTTCAACTCTCAGAGTTCTGGAAGTTGAAGTCCACAAGTCTTAAAGTTGCCAAGGTTGGAGACCCCTGGTCTAAATAAACACACAAGCAAATAAACTCCGGTCTTTAAGTCATCCGTGTTGATGGTCCTGACGGGGGCGGAGAAGTGCCGCGCGGGAGCGTGTCATAAGGGCTGGAACTTTCTCCAGCCGCACGCGGAGGGTGAGGTGCTTGGGGCGAAATAAAAGATCGGTGAGGGATTTTCCGTGACCTCCTGCCTGGGGAAAGGGGGCGTTTCCCGGAACATTTATAAAAAGAGGAGCAAGGCTTCTAGTCGGGCAAAAAGGACTCAGGCGCCGGACTGTGTGTGGATCTAAGCGGCAGCAACCAGGGTTCCAAATTGCTCCATTTCAATTTCCACTTGGCTACATTCGGACCGCCTCCCGAGCAGAAGCCTTTCTCTGGGTTCGAGTTTCGCCTCGATCAGCATGCAGCGGTCTTTCGTCTTTTTCCTCGCTGCTTTGGGCTCCTGGGCTTTTGAAAAAGGTAGGGTGTTTTTCCCCCCACAATATCTTCTTCCTCAACCCTAACAGAGTGACTTGAATAAACAAATTAAAACCGTATGGCCTGCTTCCACATTCATTAATGCCTGTAATTTATATGTTTATATTTATGTGGCTGCACATGGTACCAAAGTGATTCTGGATGATGAATAGACTTAATACTTTAAAATTAAATCTCATTGCTCACCATCAGTGACTGGAACACTAAGACATTGTGCTATGCGACATATGCGGATTCCCCGACAAAAACTGCAAAAGCAAACATTACTCTTTACAGTAAGTTCACATGATGATTGTAATAACAAATGAAAAATATTGGGCATCTAAAGTACCCTCAGTTATAATTCAACAGAAAGCCACAAGTCACTTAGTCCGGTAGAATCAAACCTTAGTTGTTGTTGATTTTTAGTGGTCAAATAACTGAGTAACAGAACAAAAGCAATTAACACAGTTTTATTGAATAATTTGGGATACTTATGCAGGAGAGTTTTGTTCTGCACCAGTTGCAGTCGATTTATTTCCTTTATCAAAATTATATAGCTGACCATATCACTAAAAGTGGGAGCAGTATACAAGAAAGTTAAAACAGTGAAGAAATACATGAAGCTGCTATGCAGGGCAGCAGGAGGGGCACACCATGGCAAGCCAGCCACAAGGGGAGGCTTTTTTTTTTTAAACAAAGTTTTATTGGTGTTTTTTTTTTTAAAGTAATAAGGAAAAGGGTATTGGAGGAGGTTACAAATTTTGACAGTTACAATGTGTGAAGGGTATCCCCGCCCCCCCGTACTCATAGTATTCATTTAAACAAATAATTCAATATTACATAGTGGTAATTTGTCAGCACATAATTTCATATAAAAGTTTCAATCAATTTGTATAAAGCCGATTTCCTTATTCATTTTTGTGATCTGAGTTTTCTTGGTATTGCCCCTTCTCCCCCCGGCCGCAGAGCTCCGGCCGCTCCCGTGTTTTGTATGTCGGGTGTAAGATCATCAGGTATATCTAGGAGTGCTTTATTTTTTTCCATAAAGGCCTCTGCCTCTATGGTTGTGTTGATTCTAACTCTAGTATCCTCCCAGAAAATTAACATACCTTTAGGCATCAACCATCTAAACCACACCCCTTTCTGGTAAAGCTTCTTTGCTAATTGCGAATAATTTTTTCTTTTCTCTCTGACTTTCTTCGGCTCTTCGGCTTTGAAACGGAGATGAGCACCGCCCCTTAGAGTCAGGAATGACTAGCACATATGTTCGAGGGGAATCTTTACCCTTACCTTTATTTATTTAAAGAGGTCCACATGTCTTAACCAAATAGAGAATGCAGAATTTAAAAGAAACAGCTACTCTCATCCATTTAACTTCTTTGGAACATCTGGTATCCAGTCATTTCAATTATGCTACATCTAAAACAGGGAAGTTTTTCTTACAAGACCTCTGAGATGAATGTGGACTGAAAGGGAGTGTGGAGGTGAAAGTCCTTCACTAAACTTCTATGGTTGTAGATGGACTTTGGGCTCCTTTATCCTTAATGACTTCATATCTAGGACAGGAGGGGGAGAGAGATAGCCTTTAGCCAGCATTTGTTTTAACTGTTTTTATTAATCATTTTATAACCATCTAAGTGCATTATCACTGCTCTGCTCTATTCCCTCACAGCTTTACCAAAGCCCACCTTGCAAATTGGCAGTTCAGAAGCTGTCGCCGGTCAAACAGTGAACATCACATGTAGCGCTGATGGCAGTGCTTCCCCTGGTTTTAAAATGCAGATCAGGGATGCTGCCAAAATATTAGCATCCGGCAACGTAGATTTCCTGCAGCATGCAGTGATCGCTCGGCAAGAGGATAATGAGCAGGAATTCATCTGCCAAGTAACCCTGACCGTTGATGGGCACACCAAGGAAAGAAGCATGTCTCAGAAACTTACCGTCTTCTGTGAGTTGGAAAAAAAAATACACCTCGTGTTCTATTCCTAGAAATTCAGTAATCTCTGAATCTGAATCTTTACTTCAAATAGTCTGGTAGCACATTTTACAGCTAGGATGAACTTTGGAAATCGGGGACCATTGCATAGCGTTATGTAATGCCAGGCCTCTGCACCCCAGAAGGGAGAATAGGAGGATCATACGAGTAGATGCTTCCATCACTCAGTGGTTCCTTTCGTATAGGAACTCACCTAGCGTCCAAGAACATAGTGGTGTACTTAGAAGTTGTTGTTGTTTATTTGTTAAATTTATATCGCCACATATCTTAATTCTATGACTCTGGGTGGCTATATAGATTTAACAAATACACACCCACAAAATATAACTAAGTAATAAAAACTACAAGAGAAATCATTAAAAACAATGAAAATACATTAAAAATACACGGGAGAGCACACTCCATTTCCCTAACAATACAGTTACTTCAGTAGCTCCATATCCCTGTTCCCAGATCCCCAGGCCAAGTGGAAGAGCCATGTCTTCAGGGGGGATGATGTTTCAAAGCAAATGGACCTCCCAGCTAATTTATGAAGATGCAAATATATTGTTCCAATTAGAGTTAAAGAAGATGTATATTAGTTAGTTGGTTGAGTTATTCCCATGAACTAGGTTGGAAACGCAATGCAAGGCTGGCTAACAAAGGAGCAAATAGATTAGTAGGTTTGATGTGGTTAGGAGGATTAATCTCTGACATCCAAAGCAATATGTCCCATTGTGGTACTATTTATGTTTTTAAACAACATCAGTAATATATTTTCTGATTTTGCTCAGTACTCTTGGAGGTCCATATACCCCTTTATGTTCCCAACTGGTTATTTAAATCTATTCAGGTTGTGTGAAAGAGGAGTTACTTGCTTCTGTGATGTGTATACCATTTTATTTATTTTATTTTTATTTGTTTCAATTTATCAGTCGCCCCCTCTCCGCAAAGGGACTCAGGGCGACGTATAATTAAATCAAAAATACAAGTGTGGCATGGAGGAGGTGGTATCAATATTTAACAGTCAAATACAAGTGAGAGCCACTAGGTTAAAATAAATAGCAATAAATTAAAACAGTTAAGACAATTTAAAAACCCCAAAATTTACGTTTAAAGTATTAAAATATTAAAATTACCAGGCTGGAGATGTGGTATACTTTGACTTCCTTGATGCATGGGGTCTTATATTTGCACAAAATGAATCCCCTCGTACCAGGAATACAGGTAGTTCTTGACCTAACAGCCAAAATGTAGCCCTGAATTATGGGCATGGGTTGTTGTGGTCATTAAGAGAGGCACCCATGTACCGCCTTGCTCAGTGACCACATTCCTGGCTTTTCCCATTGTGGTCATTAAAGAGAGTATGGGCTGCCTCAGGTTGTGGTAGAGTCCCTAGGGAGGCCCTGTGCAAGCCCAGGCCCACATTGCAGTATCCCTCAGTTCAGATATGATCTACCCCCTAAGACACCCATACACAGCTTCCTGCCCTATCAGTAATATATCACAGTCTTGGATCTGCTTTCCATCCTGCCGGGTCCCACAGGCCTTGGGACTCCTCTCTGCCCTATGATACCTTGATCCACTTACCTCTTCTGAAGAGCTCCTTTTTGAAAGAACCCCCAACTGATGTCATGCGAAGGCTGCATCATGCCTTTCTGGAAGTGGTGCCATTCTTGTGATCTCTGAGAAGGGTATGATTTTCCAAATGCTGCAAGGTGGTCTCTATAGGAAGCACATGTTGCATTGGCTGGTCACTCTTTTGGAAAAGGAAATCTTCAGAAGAGATAAGTGAAGCAAAGTGTGATGGGGTAGAAAGCAGGCCCAAGTCTCTGGCACCACCAGGCCGGGATGTGAGGAGGAAAATAGGCAGGTGGGGGCAGTTGCTGTGTCCCTGTGGTTGGTTGTAAGGGAAGGTGGACTGCCAGGCACACACATTTTCATCACATGAACATAAGGGCCCTGCAAAGTCCAGACCGAATACAGGTCGTATCTTCCTTTGTTCAGAACCATCCTAATTTCAAGCAGTGGCTGAATAAATGATTCTAAGTCAAAGACTATTGATAGGCTCTTGATCCAGAATGGGATCCTGAGCATCTGCTGTTTTAGAGAGGTGTTGGAAGCAGCCCTTAAAAGATTTGATAAATTTGCACAATTTCTATTTTATTCTGATATAATATAAGAAGAGTGATGCTCAAATGTTCCATAATTTAAGAAAAAACTAAAAACAGTGATTGATCCTTTTCCCTTGTGCTAGTTCCTCCATTTGCCCAAAGCAACTACTTAATAGGCCAAAGAGAACCATACAAAATTCAGGTTGAGTATTCCCAGGGGTGGGTGGCTGCCGGCATTACTGCTGGTTCGGTATGTGTGCAATTTTGTGCTTTCACACTTGTTTTGCTCGCGTGCGGGGTTGACACACAATCCACACACGTGTTCAGTTGCCCATAAATAGTTATGTGCATGTACATAACATTTTAAAAAAGGGGGGGAAACATGCCGCGCCGACCGGGGAACCGATTAGTAGGTGTGGCATGCCCGGGTCATTGCTGGTTCCAGTGACCCAGGCCGGCAAATCACTACCGGTTCAGCCGAACTGGTCCGAACCAGTAGGAACCCACCTCTGAGTATTCAATTTGGAAAAACCATAGACGAGTTAAACAAACAAACAAAAACCACCTACCCCCCAGCTTTGTAGTCTTGGTAGGTACGATGGGCAGATGTCTTTAGGAAAAGGGGATCCTGCATATAGCGGAAGCAAATAAAGATATGTACAAAGTATCTGTAAGATGGGGGTCTGTGCAAATTAGACTCGGGATTCCCAAACTTTGACACTAGTTGCAAAATTCTGCCTTTGGAGGCCAAATTTCCTCCTGTAGAGGATCCTGGTGGTATCCTTATAGATTCCAGGATCCATTGACAATGAACATTGTATAAACTGCAATGGATTATCATCAATGCTTCTGCAGTTTTGCAATGCATAATTGCTTCATTACATCCATTATTACCAGTGAAAGTAACCACATTTCTTTCTCCTTTCTAGACGGGCCCCAAATGGATAATTCCAGCTGTCCCCAGACATGGAATTGGAAGGAGGGAAGTACGGCAACACTTATCTGCTCGGCCTTGGGAAACCCCACACCAACTGTTCAGTGCTGGAAAGATGGGAGACCTTATAACATTGGGGAACCACAGCTAGTCCAGAGAGAGCATGATGGCACATATAAGTGCAATGCTACTAATCAGTATGGTTTTGATGTTAGAGATGTGACCGTACACGTTGAATGTAAGTTAACTCCTTGACCTAAAGAACAAGAATGACCACAGTGTTACGTCTTGTAACTACCAGCCAAATCTGCATTTAACTTTATTTGTCAAGTAGTGAGTCATTAAATAACCCAGTGAAACAAACTTATACAAATTCTGGCCATCACAGCTATAGCCCAGTCAAGAAAAATTTGAAATGGTTCTGGTGATAAGCCAAGATTCATTGTGAAGAGACTCTGTTTAAGAAGGGTTTAGAGAGAGGGAGGGACTTGAAGGTAGTCTCCTATGCCAGCATCCTGCTCATTCAATTGCCCTCCAATAATTTGCCATTATCTTTATATCTACTTCTCCAACTTGTATCTTCACCTATGGTTGAATTTCATCTTTAGTCATCTTTAGCTAACATGATTGGGTTAAGCTCTTATATATTCATTTCCATTTTAATACACCTGCTTCAACATCTTCATATAGCAAAGAAATATTTCCTGGAAGGACTAGACATGTTGGGAAATATTTTGCATTAATAAAATTAAACAGTATGAAATTGGGAGACTCAGTAGAGGTTTGGAAGGCAGAGGCAGGGATAGGAGAGCGATGACATACTCTTGCTGTATAATTCTTGAAAGAAATGTCTTCCAGGATCAACTACTGGAATTTTTCACAGATATCATTTAGCAAAGTGAAAGTCTTCCCTTTCAATCATCACATATACCATCAGTTATTCCATTCATTTCTCTCTTCCCTGTATTTATCCCTCCTTTTTTCTGCTTTTTTTCATCTGCTGGCAGGACTGTAGCTCTCTGCTTATTTATTAGACACCCTGAAACATGTCTTTCTGCATCCTCTATTGGGGAAAAAAACCCTATCTCTTAGTCCTTTCATACATTCCCACTTTTGCCCATTGTCTTTTCTTCCATCCCTATCAAAACTCCTTGGAGAATATATCTTTCAATTTCCTCCTCAGTTTCACATGCTTGCTTCAATGGAGTTTTCATGTAAGAAGTTTTCATTCTACCAAGATGTCTTAGACACATTATACTCAATCTCCGGGTGGCCAATGCAAAGCACATATGCTCAGTGCTACTATTACCCCATTTATCTGCTATATTTGTTTCCTTGAATCATCTATATTATTTTCCTAAGTGAGTTCCCTTAGTAATATCCGAACTGATATTGATTTCACACCTATTTGTCTCAGTTTTCTTTCTCTATTATGTGGAATGATTCTATCTCATTCTTTAGGATTCAGTTTCTCTCTTTTTTTTTTACTCTATCTCTTCTGGGTCCTTTTAAGCTTATTTTCAATTTTAAGATATGCAGGCAAAATCCAGGTGTGTTCCTCTGGCTCTATTCCAGATGATATAGTATTAGCATCTTCTTCTAAATGCATTTGTAGGGCTGCATAGATTCATACCATGAGAAAGCAAACATGAAAAAGACAGACTGCTGTATTTCTTCCTGATCTTTCTTTTCCATTTTCTAAGGGTTATTTTTTTTTATTTAATCTATCTCTAATCCCTACATTGGCTGGTGTTTATTCACGGTACAAGTTTAAATTGAAGGTGTTAACTCCTCTGGCCTTATACACACTCAATATTACTTTTCTCCCATCCAGTGCCAGTTCTCTGGAACCAACTTTCATCTGTCTATTTTTTCAAAATCTCTCTATATAAAAGTGAAATAACACTCATGCAGCATCATAAAATCTCCAGAATCGTAAAGCTACAAACTTGAAATTTGGCACACATGTTCCTCTTGGCTTCTAGATGCCTGCTAAGAAAGGATTTTTCAAAATGACAATCAGATCATTAGTATTTTTTATATTATTATTAACACGCTCTGATGCTAAGGAGTTAGATGCTCTACTCCCTCTCCCCACCTGAAAAGAACTCTGTTCGAACTACCACTTGGGCATGGACATGGACATGGCCAATGTGTGACTCATCTGGCCTGTGGGCTGGGAGTTGAGACATTCTACTCCCCATCCCAACCTGAAAAATGCTCTGATGCTAAGGAGTTAGACTAAGGGAGAGAAGGGGATAGGAGAGGCCTCTGTAGGGCAAGCCAGACAGAGATAAGGGGAGAAGCCAATTGTAACTACTCATTAATTTTCAAGGTGTAAGTGTCGATTTATCAAGCCCAATCACATAGTTTCATAGTGGAGCATGGGTATCCAGCAAGTTTCAAATATTTTCATCTTAATGAACCTTTGATGTTGGCTTAAGCATCAACTCCTTGTGCAGAATTCTTATTGTGATTCAAATATAAGTCCCCCATGATGGTTTTACATGGGCTCTTGAGTTCCATTTTCGGCTGTGATGACTTCCTACGACCCTCTCCCAGCAAAAGTGGAGCTCAGGAGGACTGCCAGCAGTCCTCTTGAGCTTCTTTTTCTCAGGCAGAGGCACCAAAGGCTGATCATTTCCTGTTTCCAATGTTGCCCCTTGGGCCACATCTAAGCAGCCCCCGAGACTTGAGTTTGACACTCCTGCTATAGGCCATTATCTTAGAGAGGCCTTATAGTTTGTGTTCTCAGATTGGAATGTACTATATTATTGAATGTACTGTATTATTGTACCAAATTGTTAAAAAGTTGTATTTTATTATTATGTACCATGCCTGAAAAATAACTGCTACTATTACTGCCTAGTTGGTAGAACTGTAATGCTATGGACCTATTCAATGCTAAATTTTAATGCATTCATTTTTTCCCCTTTTGCAGCTCCTCAGTCCATTGGCCATATCATTGGCTATATAGTTGCTGTGGTGGCGTTTATTGCTCTTGTGGCTGGTATAGCTTATTGGATAAGCTATAATCAAAATATTGGGATCTACCGACTGCAAGAGAAGCAAACTGCTCAAAACTCAATGGAGCTAAGATGCCTGAATGGCAAAGTAAATGTCTAAGCAGATCTGTGTTTACTACAAACTGAAGAACCACTTGTCCCAATGCCAGCAAGACTGTAGCTGTGTTCAGTGTTCATCACTCTACTTAGCTGCAAAGGAAGAGGATATTAATTACATGCCATCAAGTCATTATTTATTTATATTTATTTATTTAAAACACGTGTAGCTGGCTATCTTTCAACGATCTCCAGGTGGCTCCCAATCAAAGATTAGTGGCCACATTGATAGATTTTCTCCATGATGTGAAAGAAGAGATATGGCAAACTGTTCTTCAGCTCCTGAGCATTGGATGGGCAATGATCCAACTGGCCTTTGTCTTGGGACTTTGGAAGGGCGAATGATGGTGACATCTCTGCTTATGCCTCCTGGTTTTTATTTTATTTTTACTGAAGATCTCCTCTTACCATCTAAGTGGTCATTCAGACTTTCCCTTGAAAAGGCAATCAGGAACAAGAGGTGGTCTTAAAAGGCTTTGGGTGACCTCCAGGAGGAGGCATACTGGGAAACCACTCAGAACCACTAGGAAGAGAATGGTTGACACCAGCTTGGGCTTTTCTTGCAATAATGGACAACTCAGTTGTAGAGTTTAAAGCATCAGCCAGATTTCTCCTCTTGCCATTAAATTGAAAATAATACCATAATCATAAGTGGCATAGTAAAATTATTTAGTGCTTTGTGCTCTCTGAGCTTGGATGTTTTCTTACAGACATTTCATTACCCAACTGAGTAACATCATCAGTGCTAAAAGGCACTGGAGTTTGCTCTCTGTTTATATATGGGTGGCCTGCCTATCATAATGATGGGAGTGTTTTTGGTAGTTCCTTAATTAGGCTGTTCTTTACTGTTTGTTTGGGTTCATAGTTCCTTCACTGTAATATTGTTTACTGCTTGTTGGTTGGTCTGGTATTAATCCTGGTATTAAGCTCTGCTTATCTGGGTCTTGATTGCTGGTGAGGAGTCTTTTTTTGCTTCCTGTTTAGCTTTTTAATTGTCTCTTTTAAATGAAATATAGATGTTATTTTTCAATCTATGTCCGCTAATGGTGGATTTGTCTGAGTGCCAGACTTCCAGGAATTCTCTAGAATTTTCTGGACTTAGCTTGCTTTAGGATGCTCATAGTTTCCTAGTGGGAACTATAGGTAAGTCTGTCCATGTGTTGTGCAATTAAGGAGTTTTCATTATGTCTTCAGACTGCTAGTCGGCGTGCTCAAAAACTCCTTGCTGTTTTTGCACTTACAAATTTTCACAGCACATGCCAGAAAGTCAGAGCCTTTTTCTATTTTTAAATACTAGTATGTGAATTCATGATTATCAAGATGCCACATTCCATAACTCTAAGTCATATTTCCGAATGCTGGAAAGAAATCTCTGAGGTACAATTAATTCAGGACCAGCCTCTCCCAGTGGTAGTTTCACAACCCAGCAGGTCTTCTAACCTTATCATGTAGCTCTTGGTTTTACACATGTGCTTTATTATTGGGAGAAGAAAATAATGGTATGGAAATAATAAAAATGATTAAAAAGCTAAAGAATAAAGTTAATATATATTTAAAATAGTGCATAATAGAAGGGAAATGTTCCCTGCATGCTATATTAAATGAGTTATGTTCCCAGGAAAATAGGAGAAATGTTAAGGGCAATGTTTCTGCTCTGCTATCAGCAGAAGTTCTGTCGTGATACACATTCTTATACCAGAAATAGTACAACCTAAATAAAGACCATGGGGGAGAAAAAAGATCATTCTTTTTTTTATAACTGAGTAAAAAGGAAAATCAACTCCACACGCCCCCAATCAATAAAACAGGCTGTTCTTCTTAGTCTGCCATTGTCACTTTTTCCCTTCAAAACTTTCCCCAATTCTCTTGGGCTGAGCCATCTAGGCATTTCTGAGTAAGAGCATTTGTAAAAGCCTCAGTGAAAGCATGCAACCGCAAAGGTGCATTCTACCATTGCTTCTTGATTTTGTTGAGGAGATCCTACTCTAAGTCCTACTTTATGGTCATCTGGGAGAAGAAAGTGTCTTGAGGAAGAAGATTTAATTTTTCTATAGTGTATTCTTAAGCACTTGACAGCCTTCTTTGGGGATGCTTTCATTGGCATCCTGGCACTGACCAGGGGTAGAACAATAGTTCTGAATTGGTTGCCTGCAAGCTGCAGATGAGACTTAGAAGTAAAGCAAAAGTATCCGTACGCAACTCATGTTCATTGCTAACTTTCATTAGTTAACAACTTAGTTCATTGCTAAGTTTCATTGAAACTTCAAGCCCTCAAATGACTATGAATGACAAATATGACCACAGAATATCTATCAACATATGAGTGTTTTACATATAGGTATATAATACCTATTTCAGGAGGGAGGAGATGAAGTCTTTTTGTTTCTGTTACGCTGGGACACCAGTCCTAGAAAGAACGAATAATGGACCTTAAGATACAGAAGGCTGAGAACCGCTGATTTTAGAGTTCTTTTGTGAGAAAAAGTAAATGCAATCACTTGTGTTGAAGGACTCTCATCGGCAGAAAGAAATGCATTTGTGGCAGAAAAGATATGTGCACGAAAGAATAGATTAATGAAAGTGAGATGTCTTGAAGGACCAGGCAGGAACAGACTGACCTTTTGGCCATTCATTTCCCCTTGGAGAATGAAAGGGACATGATTATATGAGCACATGTGTCCAGCCCATAAAAAATGAGTGACTGTCCTTCTTTCCTTCCTTCCTTTTTTACCATGCCCTTGAAGTCCTTTAATTATTAAATGCCAGGCCTTGGGAGGGGAAAGGAAGCCACAGGAAAGCAGATGGAGCACACTGGTTCCCAGTGGTAGGCCCAGGAACAGTGTCCAGCATTCCACTTAAAGTCTGTACCTCAGACTGGAGATTGCAGAGTGGAAACATACATTGGAATCTCCCAGCTCCCTCACAAGCTTTTCTCTCAAGAGTGACAAAAGTAAGGTTTTCTAAGAAAACCCCAATCATGGGTATAAAATAGGTGATACCTGGTTTAATAGTAGTGACTGTGAAAAGGATTTCAAAGTCCTAGTTGGCAATCACTTAAATATGAACCAGCCGTGTGCTGCATCTGCCAAAAACAGCCGATGCAATCCTAGGGTGCATTAGCAGAAGGATAGAATCAAGATAATGCAAAGTGTTAGTAACAATTTATAATGGCTTGGTAAGATCACACTTGGAATATTGCCTCAATTCTGATCACCACAATATAAAAAAGAGGTTGAGACTTTGGAAAGAGTGCAGAGAAGAGCAACAAAGATGATTAGGGGGCTGGAGGCTAAAACATATGAAGAACGGTTGCAGGAACTGGGCATAATAGACTAGAGAAAAGAAGCACTAGGAATGATATGATAGCAATGTTCCCATATTTGAGGGGCTGCCCTAAAGAAGAGAGGATCAACCTATTTTCTGATGCACCAGTGGGCTGGAGAAGAAGCAATGGGTGGAAACAAATCAAGGAGAGATTCAACCTAGAACTAAGGAGGAATTTCCTAACAGTTAGAACAACTAATCAGACTTGCCTCCAGAGGTTGTGGGTGATCCATTACTGGAGGCTTTTAAGAAGAGACTGGACAGCCACTTGTCTGAAATGGTATGGGGTATCCTGCTTGAGAAGAGGGTTGGACTAGAAGGTCACCTCCAAGGTCACCTCCAGCTCTGTTATTCTGTAGGCTTAGACCTTTTCTTATGTACCCTTACCTTATAATCCTGAGAAGAAGGGGAAAATAAACTGGATGTTTGGAAAGAACTACTGCAAGCTTTTTAGCTTCATGAAAAAGAAAAAAAAGGCCAAAAATATTATTTTGGAGACACAACAGGACCATATTGCATTGGTGAACAGAGTAATTATGAGCCTTTGGCCATATAAGGAACAGTGTCATGTTTGCAAAGTTAGTTTGTACAAGTGGCCCTTATCAGCTAAATCTACTGGATTCTCATGCAGTCAGATCCCTTGTAAAATTGGAAAAGGACTCTTGCTTTTGACTGAAAAGACCAGTCACACTGAGGTACATCCAATTGCTCTGGCTTGTTCAAACTGGATCTCTCATTCCTTACCACAACCATTTCATGAGATCAAATAGATCTAAATGCATTTGATGATAGCTTTGGGGACCTGACTCATTAGGATGGAAACAATCATGTATGTGTGTGAGGAGAAGCATCCAATTACTGTACTCTTCAGGAGTAAAAATACTGGGGGCAAATTGAAACAGAGAATGCTTTCTTGTATTAAATTTATTTCTTGCACATTAATTTAAAATATAAAGCAGGTTTCTTAAAACATAATATTTGATCTATTTATGAAATATAAAAATATATTATATGCACACACACACACACACACTAGCACTCTCACACAGTGCACCCCCAAAATTGAAAAATTCTTTTTCTTAAGTTATAAAATGGAGACGGTTAATGTGGGAAAACAAAAAGTGAAACATCAAGAACCACCCAAAGGAAATTCGTTGGCATTTGAATTAGTACTAGACCTCAATATTTACATATCGAAATGGAAAAGTACGGGTATTTTTAGAGGTAATGCTAAGAAAAGAAAAAAGGCTATGATCACTTTACATGCAAAATGATATGAATAACGGAGGCTGGTAGTGAAAGGTAGAGAATGGCTGGCCAAGAAAGGTTATTGAAAGAATCCATTCGATTTCAGTGATCAAGAAAAAAATGTGATTTCATGGGTAGGAAAACTAAGGCTGCCAGGGCCGGAAGAACGTGCTCAGCGAGCCTCAATGGGGAGGAAGCAATGATTTCCTGAAGTTAAGTAACGTAGACCTAGTCGATAAATGTGCTTCCAGAAGCTACGTTGCAGCTTTGACTGTAGGGGCTCATTCTGCCTCTGTTCCTTGTTTTCTCCTTCTATTTGGACTGATTCCGATTTTGGCCTGCCACTCTCAGGGGCAGGAATCGATCCAGACCGCAGCCAACCCAAGAGACTGAGAGAGCAACATGCCGAAATTTATCTTCTTTTTTGCTGTAGGAGCCTGGGCTGTTACTCAAGGTAAGAAAGGAACCTCCGTGTTTCTCCCACTGGTTTGGTGCCTCTCTGAGATTAATCAGATCTATTGATTCTCCCCATCTCACAACAAATCACGCTTCCATCCTGGATTTCTGCACCCCTGGGGATGGTGACAGAGGGTGTCGTTGAAGGAACGTGGCTTCATGCCTAGCATTAGTGGCAGTCTGAGGGGTTCAAAAGGCACATTTTCTTTCCATTCCGAAAACTGGCATTCTCTTAGATATCGTGGGACAAAGCACGAAAAGCACAAAAACAAGACAAGAAGGAGCCTGATAAAACATAATTTTAGTGGGAAATGGGAATGAGATTAATGTCCATACTGCACATTCCTTGGAAGTGGCTTGAGCCTTTTTTATATACAACAGCAAACCATGACCAGATTTGCTGCCATGTCAGGCTAACCCTAGACTATGATTTGAAAATGAAGGCTAGCAGGCGGAGATCCAGAGCAGCAATTTTTGATAACTTAATTTGATCAGAGATGCTATAGAGCAGAAAAACATTATAAAAGGCATGTTTGCCTATCTGACTTTGATTTGTCAAGCATTTATACTTATCAGTATTTAGAAGAGCGTTAAAAGGTAAAAGCAATTTATATCTGTTTCACCTAGGTAGCAGGTCCTTAGAAAAAATAAGGAAAAATAAGGAAAAAAGCATGTATTTCTCTTTCACTATCTCCCTGCCCTAAGTGTAGCTCTATAGTTTAACGTCTATGACAGAAGACCCAAATCTCCTGCCCTCTCTCCCTCTCACTCCCTATAATTTTAAAAATTATATACAGTATATTAATAAATCATTAAAACAACGAAAAGTAGAATGTAAGAAAAAAAGAACAAAAGCAATGGCGAGAGAAGAAAACATATAGTTATGCCTTCTACCTTTCTTTCTATCAAGGAATTGTCATCTTATTCTTTTCTCCATTTTCCTTTGACCTTTTTAATCTGCCAAATCATCTCTTCAGCCTTTTCTTCTTTCAACAAAAAATCCATATAAACTTTCCACTCAAATCCTTTTCTTTAAGCTTTTGAGGACTACAACATAAATCAATGACTGCAGCACTGGCTCCTAGCCCCCAATTTCTCCAGATAGTGTCTCTAATGAACCCCAGGCTAGGAGGATACGTTATGGATCAATGACTTATTGGCATTAGTAAGAAAGAAGCCTAATTGATCGGGGCTGTGTTCAGATTATCATTTTTTAGCATTTGTAATCCTCCCGTGCTTTTTTTGAAGCTGTCTCCATTTTGGAAAAAGTGAGAAAGTAACATGTTTTGTGAAGGGATTGACTGGAAATATCAAATTGAAGCAGACTGGGAGAAATTGTCTTGTAAGAAATCTCCATGGAATATTGACCTCCTGATTGCCATTCACTTTCCCGTGTTGTTGATTATAATCATCTGTATTCTTATTACCTTTTTTCTTAACGTTTGTTTGATCTTCAGAAAGCAAGTGAACAAAAAGTAAAACTCCTCCCACTGTAATGTGCTCTGTACTTTATTTTCCAATTGATTTGTGTCTGCTTTAAGAACGCTATCAAAGCTCTGATCAAGCCGAACCGGGCAAAAACTGAAAGCGAAAACACTGGAAACAGCTTTGTGACAAAGTGCAGCTGGGCATTGACTTTCTGTTTATTTAGGCAAATGTTGGAAATCAAGGGGCAGTTGAACAATCATTTCCTCAAACTTCTGCTCCAGAACTACCGAGGCCAAAGTAAAAATTTTCTCCACTGAAAGTCTATAGGCCATTGAACAGAAAGGGTGGGGAAATCCAAGCCATTGGATTAATACTTGGGATCAGATTTCAACCGATTACTTTGCAATGCTAATTCTCATTGTTTTGCATGATGAAAGATATTCAGGAGAAGGATGTTGTCCATTTATGCTGAAATCAATAATAAAATCCCCTGATAAGCTATTTAGAGCACCAGTTTGATGTAATAGTTAATGTATCAGTCTAAAAACCCAGTTCTATGAGAGGTACTTTCCATTGCCATGCTTTGATTGACAGTTCCATCTCCAATGGTCCCAAACACCGTTTAGTATACTAGATGGAAGCAGAGATATAAACTTCATAGTAAGAAGCTGGCAGGGCTTTATTTGTACAAAATGTCTGAAATACAGGGGCTACCAATTCCATAGGGGTTATCCCACAGAGCTCTATGTTCCAAGGGCCAATAAAACATACTGGGAATGTCACTGATGTTCTATAGCATTAGGTGTTCAGTCAAAACACCTCGTTGTATATCGAAAATTTCTGGAAGATTTATTACATTTTAAAATTATCTATGTATTTGCCAGTTGTACATAAATTTTATAACATTCTAAACATTAATAATTAATTTCATTATAATTGGTCTATTTTGCTGCTGAAGAAGGTATTATTTTATTTGTTACAAAGGTTTCATACAAGAAGCCATTCATTTCTCAGGTTTTTCTCCTTGTTCTCAATAGATTTGCAACAATTCTTTAAAAAATATTCTGTAGCCATAGGATACAATTGGTTCAACGCTAGGTTAGAAAACCTAAAAGCACGATATGCTTCCTAAAAATTTTTGCTACATAGTCCTTGAACAGTTTGGGCTTTATTTTAATTCTATTTCATTTTTTTCTGTGTTGTGATGCATGCATCTTTTTCTGCCTGGGGTGATAGGTTAGTAATGAAATAAGTACTTTAAGAATAACTCATTTCCATATTAGTGGACTATTTGTGGAAAAAATGCTATATCTTTCTTTTGCTATTTAACAAACTATGATTGCTTCAGCAAGGAGGTGTTTAAAAAGCCTTCTTCTATTAACTGGGATATTTTTATTTAAAGTCAATGACATTACCATGATTAGATGGTCAGAAATTAAAATTGTTGCATATCGCATCTAAATTAGGTTAAAAAATGACATTAAAAATAACTCGAAATGTGCCATCAGGGGTAGAATACACAGTATGTTGGAATTCAACTATATCTAGATGTGCATTACATTAAATCTTAGATATATATGCAAAGGATATTGTGGCTTTCGATGTTTGTTTTCTTTTTTGAGAAAGTACTTTAAGAATAACTCATTTCCATATTAGTGGACTATTTGTGGAAAAAATGCTATATCTTTCTTTTGCTATTTAACAAACTATGATTGCTTCAGCAAGGAGGTGTTTAAAAAGCCTTCTTCTATTAACTGGGATATTTTTATTTAAAGTCAATGACATTACCATGATTAGATGGTCAGAAATTAAAACTGTTGCATATCTCATCTAAATTAGGTTTTAAAAAGACATTAAAAATAACTCAAAATGTGCCATCAGGGGTAGAATACACAGTATGTTGGAATTCAACTATATCTAGATGTGCATTACATTAAATCTTAGATATATATGCAAAGGATATTGTGGCTTTCGATGTTTGTTTTCTTTTTTGAGAAAGTACTTTAAGAATAACTCATTTCCATATTAGTGGACTATTTGTGGAAAAAATGCTATATCTTTCTTTTGCTATTTAACAAACTATGATTGCTTCAGCAAGGAGGTGTTTAAAAAACCTTCTTCTATTAACTGGGATATTTTTTATTTAAAGTCAATGACATTACCATGATTAGATGGTCAGAAATTAAAATTGTTGCATATCTCAACTAAATTAAGTTAAAAAATGACATTAAAAATAACTCGAAATGTGCCATCAGGGGTAGAATACACAGTATGTTGGAATTCAACTATATCTAGATGTGCATTACATTAAATCTTAGATATATATGCAAAGGATATTGTGGCTTTCGATGTTTGTTTTCTTTTTTGAGAAAGTACTTTAAGAATAACTCATTTCCATATTAGTGGACTATTTGTGGAAAAAATGCTATATCTTTCTTTTGCTATTTAACAAACTATGATTGCTTCAGCAAGGAGGTGTTTAAAAAGCCTTCTTCTATTAACTGGGATATTTTTATTTAAAGTCAATGACATTACCATGATTAGATGGTCAGAAATTAAAACTGTTGCATATCTCATCTAAATTAGGTTTTAAAAAGACATTAAAAATAACTCAAAATGTGCCATCAGGGGTAGAATACACAGTATGTTGGAATTCAACTATATCTAGATGTGCATTACATTAAATCTTAGATATATATGCAAAGGATATTGTGGCTTTCGATGTTTGTTTTCTTTTTTGAGAAAGTACTTTAAGAATAACTCATTTCCATATTAGTGGACTATTTGTGGAAAAAATGCTATATCTTTCTTTTGCTATTTAACAAACTATGATTGCTTCAGCAAGGAGGTGTTTAAAAAACCTTCTTCTATTAACTGGGATATTTTTTATTTAAAGTCAATGACATTACCATGATTAGATGGTCAGAAATTAAAATTGTTGCATATCTCAACTAAATTAAGTTAAAAAATGACATTAAAAATAACTCGAAATGTGCCATCAGGGGTAGAATACACAGTATGTTGGAATTCAACTATATCTAGATGTGCATTACATTAAATCTTAGATATATATGCAAAGGATATTGTGGCTTTCGATGTTTGTTTTCTTTTTTGAGAAAGTACTTTAAGAATAACTCATTTCCATATTAGTGGACTATTTGTGGAAAAAATGCTATATCTTTCTTTTGCTATTTAACAAACTATGATTGCTTCAGCAAGGAGGTGTTTAAAAAGCCTTCTTCTATTAACTGGGATATTTTTATTTAAAGTCAATGACATTACCATGATTAGATGGTCAGAAATTAAAATTGTTGCATATCTCAACTAAATTAAGTTAAAAAAAGACATTAAAAATAACTCAAAATGTGCCATCAGGGGTAGAATACACAGTATGTTGGAATTCAACTATATCTAGATGTGCATTACATTAAATCTTAGATATATATGCAAAGGATATTGTGGCTTTCGATGTTTGTTTTCTTTTTTGAGAAAGTACTTTAAGAATAACTCATTTCCATATTAGTGGACTATTTGTGGAAAAAATGCTATATCTTTCTTTTGCTATTTAACAAACTATGATTGCTTCAGCAAGGAGGTGTTTAAAAAGCCTTCTTCTATTAACTGGGATATTTTTTATTTAAAGTCAATGACATTACCATGATTAGATGGTCAGAAATTAAAATTGTTGCATATCTCATCTAAATTATGAGGTTAAAAAATGACATTAAAAATAACTCGAAATGTGCCATCAGGGGTAGAATACACAGTATGTTGGAATTCAACTATATCTAGATGTGCATTACATTAAATCTTAGATATATATTCAAAGGATATTGTGGCTTTCGACGTTTTCTTTTTTGAAATATTAGTGCAAGCCAATAATGGATCTAAAACAAAAGGCTTTTTACTTTTTGCTTGACCACTGTGGCCACATTAACTTTGAGAGCTACCTACTGCAACTCAAAGGACTGGCTGTCACCTTCAAAGCCCCCATTTTTCACCATCTGGATATCTGTGGGTCTGCCTTCTCCCTGCTTGTCCTTTTAGATCTGGACAGAAAGGCTCCCTCTGGGTCCTTTCCCTTAAGAAATGGCCTCTGCAGGGATGACGGGGTTGGGCTGTCTCAGACACTGCCTGAATTAGGACAACCTCCCTAGCCTGATATCAGATGGGCCACAACTCCGTTATCTTTCTGTAGAGCTATTAAGATTCGGTTGTTTCAACAGGTTTTGGCGTCTCGGGGTGTGTTTCTTCTTTCATATGAAAAATGCTTTCATATGAAAAATACTTTCATACTAAAACATATGAGGAACGGTTGCAGGAACTGGGTATGTTTAGCTTAAGAGAAAGAAGGAATGGGGAGACATGATAGCAGTCTTCCAATATCTCAGGGGTTGCCACAAAGAAGAGGGAGTCAAACTATTCTCCAAGGCACCTGAGGGTAGAACAAGAAGCAATGGGTGGAAACTAATCAAGGAGAGAAGCAACTTAGAACTGAGGAGAAATTTCCTGACAGTTAGAACAATTAATCAGTGGAACAGAAGTTGCCTCCAGAAGTTGCGAATGCCCCAACACTGGAAGTCTTTAAGAAGATGTTGGACAGCCATCTGTCTGAAATGGTATAGGGTTTCCTGCCTAGGCAGGGGGTTGGACTAGAAGACCTCCAAGGTCCCTTCCAACTCTACTATTGTATTGTATTGTATTCACAAGGTCGGTTGGGAGACTGTGGCTGCTGGCTACGCCCGGTCGTTTGTACCAACCCCCGCAACCTAGGTGGTCGGGATCTACAGAGACAGGGCCTGCGGCTGATGCTTTGCAATGCAAGGTCCGTGACTAACAAGGCCCCCCTCATTAATGAGCTGATCTCTGAGGGGGAGCTGGACCTTGCAGGAATAACAGAGACCTGGTTGGGTCACGAGGGTGGTTTGCCCCTCGTGGAAATGTGCCCACCAGGTTTCCATGCATTTCATCAGCCCCGGGCCCTGGGTAAGGGTGGAGGGGTGGCGGTGGTTATACGGGATGGTCTAGAGCCGAGGGAGTTCACTGTTTCTCAGATACCCGGGTGTGAGTCACTTGGTGTGAAATGGGGCCCAGGGAGGCAGTGGGGTCTGCTGATTGTATACTTGGCTCCTCGCTATACGTCAGCAGCCCTGCCCGAGCTCCTCGAGCTGATCTCGGAGACGGCGGTGGAGATCCCCAAACTTTTGGTTATGGGGGATTTCAACCTGCCGTCGACGGGAGCAGCATCCGAGGTGGCTCGGGAGTTCATGGCTTCCATGACAGCCATGGGCCTGACCCAACTAATTCAGGGCCCCACACATGAAGGTGGCCACACACTGGACCTTGTTTTTGTATCTGAGCAGTGGACGAGTGATCTGGGAATAGGGGACTTAGACATTACTCCCCTGTCATGGTCAGATCACTCCTGTCTCCGGCTAGACTTCCCTGGCGCTACCCCCCACCGCGAGGAGGCGGAACCAGTTTGTCCAAGCTGGTACCGCCCCAAGCATCTGATGGAACCTGATAGGTTCCAGTCGGAGCTTGGGCCGCTACCTGTAGCCCTGACCCGCGCTCGGTCGGAGGACCTAGTGGCCGCCTGGAATAGGGCGACGGCTGGGGCCTTGGACCGGGTTGCGCCTTTGCGACCTCTCCTACGGCAGCGACCCACCCGGGCTCCCTGGTATACCGAGGAGCTGAGGGTGATGAAGCGCCAGAGGAGACGTCTAGAGAGCAGGTGGAGGTCCTCACGCTCCGAGTCTGACCGAACACAGGTAAGAGCCTATTTACGGACTTACCTTGTGGCATTGAGAGCGGCCAAACGTAGACATTGTGCCGCTCTTATTGCGTCTGCGGATAACCGCCCTGCCGCCCTGTTTAGGGTCACCCGCTCCCTCTTGGTGCAAGAGACGCGGGGGGCACCCTTACAGGGTAGAGCAGAGGAGTTTGGAGAATATCTGCAGAACAAAGTCGCTCAGATCCGGAGCGGATGGGCCCCCTCCAGTGGTCTGGACGGGCCGTCAACAGTGAGTCTTGTGAGTCCACTCTGGGAGGAGTTTGACTCTGTTGCCCCCGAGGATTTAGACAGGTTGCGTGGAAGGCTGCGACCCACCACATGTTCATTGGACCCGTGTCCCTCCTGGCTGGTACTGGCATCCTGGGAGGTGACACGAGGCTGGCTTCTGGGCCTGGTGAATGCCTCGTTGGGTGAGGGATCCTTACCTACCATCTTGAAAGAGGCGGTGGTGAGGCCCTTACTCAAGAGGCCTTCACTCGACCAAATGGAGCTAGCTAATTATCGTCCAGTCTCCAACCTCCCTTTTTTGGCGAAGGTTGTTGAGAATGTGGTGGCGCAACAGTTTCCGCGTCACCTCGATGAATCCGATTATCTAGACCCACGCCAGTCCGGCTTCCGACCTGGGCACAGCACTGAGACAGCCTTGGTCGCGTTGGTTGATGATCTCTGGAGGGCCAGAGATAGAGGTTGTTCCTCTATCCTGGTCCTATTAGATCTCTCAGCGGCTTTTGATACCATCGACCATGGTATCCTTCTGCGCCGGCTGGAGGGGATGGGAGTCGGAGGCACCGTGTTACGGTGGTTCGACTCTTACCTCTCCGGCCGGATGCAATATGTGTTGACAGGGGGGCAGAGATCGACCCCGAGGCCATTCTCTTGTGGGGTGCCGCAGGGGTCGGTTCTCTCGCCCCTTCTGTTCAATGCATACGTGAAGCCGCTGGGCGAGATCATCCGTGGTTTTGGGGTTGAATACCATCTGTACGCTGATGATACGCAGCTGTACATTTCAACCCCAAACCACCCCAACGAGGCTGTTGCAGTGATGTCCCGGTGTCTGGAAGCCGTCGGGGTCTGGATGGGGGACAACAGACTCAAACTCAACCCCTCCAAGACTGAGTGGCTGTGGCTTCCGGCACCTCGGTTCAGCCAGCTGACTCCATCGCTGGCCATAGGGGACGAGCTACTGCCCCCTGTGGAACGGGCGCGCAATTTGGGCGTCCTCCTTGATGCCCGGCTGTCAATGGATGACCATGTGGCAGCCGTGGCAAGGGGGGCGTTCCACCAGGTTCGCCTGGTGCGCCAATTGCGCCCCCTACTGGACCGAGATGCCCTACGCACAGTCACTCATGCGCTGGTGACGTCTCGCCTAGATTACTGTAATGCTCTCTACATGGGGCTTCCCTTGGGACGCGCCCGGAGACTGCAGCTAGTCCAGAACGCGGCCGCACGGGTTATCATGGGGAGGTCTAGATACTCCCACGTAACACCGCTCCTGCGCGAGCTGCACTGGCTACCTGTGGTTTTTCGGGTGCGTTTCAAGGTCCTGATTACTATCTTTAAAGCGCTCCATGGCTCAGGACCTAGTTACTTGCGGGATCGCATCCTCCCACATACATCCCTGCGGCCAATTCGCTCTCACAGAGAGGGCCTTCTCCAGGTGCCGTCCACTAGGCAATGCCAGCGGGCGGCGCCGAGGAGTAGAGCCTTCTCTGTGATGGGCCCAACCCTCTGGAATGACCTCCCCCCCGACATTAGAACCACCTCGGACTTCCGCTCCTTCCGTCAAAAATTGAAGACTCACCTGTTTCGACTAGCTGGCCTGGCATGATTATAAATGTTACATCTATGAACTCCTGGTAGTATATTCTCATCTGGTTATTTTAAGGGTAATGTTTTAGTTTTAATTGTTTTTAGGGCTTTTAGCTTCATATTTATTTATTCTTCTGTACAGGACTCTTAATTTTAACCTCCTCCACACATATACATACATACATATATTTATAACCCTATTTATATTTGTATTTTATCTGTGATTTATTGTGGACTGTACACCGCCCCGAGTCCCTTTTTGGGAGAGGGGGCGGTTTAGAAATGTGAATAAAATAAATAATAAATAATCATTGACGTTGATTGCATACATGGGCCAGGGATATTCCTCAGAGCTTCAGCAAGTCATGTACAGTTGGGTTTTTAATTTTACTATTGTTTGGGAGTCTGTAAGCAATCCAGAGTCAGATACAAATTGGAGTAGCATATAAACAGCAGTCTGAATTCATTTCCAAATAAGGATTTTAAGTTTGCAAGTTTGTCCCTATTGAAGGTTCATGTGTGAACTAGACACGCATTGGGTTTCCTATTATTCAGTATTAATTTCTATCTTTTCCTCTACTCACCTGTTTCCATTCAGCTTTGCATCAGCTATCTCTGTTTTGATTTCAGGAACTGCAGAGGAAGATTACGTGGAAATTTGGCCACCAAATCCTGTGGTGGAATTTGGAGGCTCTCTTGACCTGAATTGCACGAGTACTTGTGAAAATATTGGCATTGAGTCCATCTACAAGGTTCCCATAGGAAATGGCTCCAATTGGAAAGCCTTTCGTCTCAGCAATGTGGACTACTGGGCAGCCAGCTTTTTGTGCTATGCTGACTGTAAGACTGGACAGAAGAAATCTCCAAAGGCAAACATCATTATTTATAGTAAGTCACTTGCTGGATTGTGTCAATTATGCTCTAGTGCAGTGACGTGCAGTCAGGGGAGGCAGGGGAGGCGGAGCCTCACCGCTCTCATCATGAAAATAAAAAAAAATTACTCCGGGAAGCCATGAAAGTGGCTGGGAGAGGTGCGCGGCTTGGTTTAGCCTCCCTGGACATCTCAGCAGCAGCCCCAAGTGTGCCGATCTTGCAATTTTTTGCATCGGGCGAGCCCGGGATCCTTGCAAGGGGAATGGGACCACGTGTGCAGGTGGCTCCTCAATGCCAGCCTCAGATCAGCGCAGCCGCGGTCCCCTTCATGTTGGCTTAGGAAGGAGGGGAATGGGACCACGTGTGCAGGGGAAGGGGATCACAGCTGTGCTAATCTGAGGTTGTGCGCTGCTGAGGAGCCGCCTGCACATGTGGTCCCATTCCCCTTGCAAGGATCCCAGGCTTGCCCGATGCAAAAAATGTCTAGGTAACATCATCAGTGCTAAAAGGGGGGGGAGGAGGAGAAAGGAGACGTTTCTCTTCTCAGAAATGTTTTCTAAGTGGAGCTGCGGCAGCCTGTCTGTCCCTTTCTGACATTTCTGAGAAGAGAAACTTCTCCGTTTGGGCTGCGCCTGTGCGATCGGAGCAACCACACGGTTTGATGAAGTCACCAGCCTCACCAGTCATAAACCTCACCACACGTCACTGCTTTAGTGTTACCTGAACTGGAGAATTTTAAGATGGTTGGACTTCAACCTCCAGAATTCTCTAACCAATATGGTCTTTAGTAAGAATTCTAGGAAGTGAAGTCCACACATCTCAAACTTACACAGGCTGGGAACTATTACTCTTTGATTTTGTGTGGGAATAGGATGCTCCCATCCTTTCAGAACCCGGCTCAGATTCAGGAGAAACCCAGGAAAAGATGCAGTTGCATCAAGAAGCAGAGTGTCAAACACAGAGGACAGAAAGTTACCTACAGAAACTAATTAGTCAAAGGTAGTGAGTGGCGATGAATCTGGTGTATGGTACCCTGTTTCATCAATAGAAAGAGCCTTCAAATAAGGTTTGTGGTTGTAGCTAGATAAATGGCAAAAAATTGGAAGGAGCCTGCAGATTCAAAGGGCACCTTACTCAAATATACAATGTCTAGAGTCCCTCTTTGAAGGAGTTTAGAAATGTGAAATATAAATAAAAGGTAAAGGTTTTCCCTGTCCAGTTGTATCTGACTCTAGGGGGAAGGGCGTGTCTCCGTTTCTTAGCCAGCATTGCCTAAAGAGATTTCCATGGTCATGTGGCCAGCATGACTATATGCCGAAGTGCACAAAGCATTGTTATCTTCCCACCAAAGTGGTATCTATTTATCTACTCACATTTGTATGCTTTAAAATTGCTATGTAGGTAGGAGAAATATAAATAAATAAACAAAAAAACCCACAATATCAATCCTTCCCCTGAGGCAAATTCATTCCACCCTCCTACAGCAAAACTGGGACTGTGATTATGAGATTATAGAAATATTTTGGTGAGGATTACCTACATTAATGTCTAGCAAGAAAGCAGGCACGTAGCTAAGCTAAAAGTTGGAAATACTTATCTAACTAGGGGAAACAAATAGAAATAGATATTTCAGATGACAAGAGACAAGATATTTCTTTTGGTAAAGCTAAGGCATGCCATCCACTGCTCCTTATAGGTATATAAAAATCTACTAAGTTTGAGTTAGAATCTACAGGAAAATATAGATTTAGGTAGAGATAATTTTATTGCCATAGAATGAATAATAGAAGAGCCGTGTCATTGCTTGTTTATACTTCTAGCATATGCTAATCAAACAAAACTGATTTAGAACATTTTATTTCATTTCAGAATCTCCAGCGAGTATTGAACTGGATCCAGTACCAGATATGGAAGTCGGCAAGCAGTATAATTTGATATGCCAGGTTTTTGGTGTAGCCCCCATCCGGGACCTCACCATGACCTTGCTGAAGGGGGAAGAACAACTTCTGGTAAAGACCTTTAAGGATCACACTCGGCCTGAAGCTGGTGATGTTGTGGTGAACTATAGCATAATAGCTCAGCAAAATGACTACAACAAGACAATCACCTGCCAAACATCCCTGGATCTGAGACCAAGAGGACCGCTCCTGAATAACACCTCCCAGGGCATATCATTAAGGACTTTTGGTGAGATCCCATCCATTGTTCCAGTTCTGATGTAGATATACTGTGCCCTGTGGCTAGACAATGCTAATTCTCCACAGGAGGGGTTGGTCCACCTATTCCACTGTTTTGATTTTTGTTTGCATAGATTTGATGTCCCCTACAGTTGCCGAAACAGCACTCACCCCCTGAGAGGCCAGGAAGAGGGTACTATTGTGACTGTGATTTCTTTTGCAATAACTGACATGATTTCTCTTACTTTGTGGGCAGATTTTGCAAAGGCTCCCCTGCTCCACGCTGGCCTGTTCTTAGAAGCTGGGACCCTGATGAAAGTGATGTGTGATGCACCTGAGATTTCCCCAGCCGAAGAGGCCAGGTTTGGTCTGTGGTTTGCAGGGAAACCTCTGAGCTTCAACACCACTGTGATGGGGGACTTGGCAAGTGCCCAGGCTGTGATAGCCTCTTCCTCAGTTGGAGATCATGAGTTGCTCTGCATGGTCTCTCTGGGGCCAGTGACCAAAATTGTGACAAAGATGGTGAATGTGTTTGGTGAGTCTCATATCTGTAATTATCAACACAGAGAGAATTAGAAGAGTTGTCTTCCATCTATTATTATTTATGACTTATTTTGAAAAACAAAACTTCAGTTAAAAAAAATCAGATAGTTTAAGTAGCTGAAGCTCTTTGAAACGAATGGAATTGAAGAAATAAGAAATTTATCCTAGTTGTATTTTCACTGAGACTGAAGAACAACTGTTAAAGGGTGAACCATATTCCTGCTCAAATTAAGTACACACAGAGCTTGAATCTAACGTAAATCATTGGAAAGAATGAAGCATGGAATAGAATGCCAGGGTTTCGGAAATCTGATTGCAAATGACTGAGAAACAGCTTCCGGTTTTTCTCACATTGCCAGCCAACAGTGTCCCTGCATTCCACAAAGATGTGGAACCTTCATAGTTTTACAGTTTACATTTACCTAAGTATGCTAATATAGCAGAACCAATATTTAAAAACCTTTTTCTATGTATTTGTCAAAAAAAACCCACCTAGCTATCCTCTATTCTGGTTTCTGATTTTAAAGTTTTAAATCAGTTTTAGTGACAAACTTTCATAGCTAGGTTGTCTTTGGTCATGAGTCTCTCTTGTCCTGGTCCATTATCATAATCATTCTGTCTATATTTACTGACTGAAAGAGAGAAAATAAGGATCCAATTTGGGTTGGTCACCAGGATTAGAGGTTTAGTCTTCCAAGCTTTCGGACTTGTGCTGAGCCCATCTTCAGGTAACTTCTCTCTAGCAGACTGCGTACTTTGGGCTATTTGGTGCGTGGTATGTATATGGTACCTGGTTACGTGTGGTTTTTTAGTTGCTAATTGGAGTGTTGGTGGCTGGCTATTAAGTCATTGGTTATTGTTTCCTTGTGCTGCCAATCCCTTACCTCCTAAATAAGCTGGTGGAAGATCAGTACTTCGGTTAACTCAGGGTGTCCAAACTTGAGAACTTTAAGACTTGTGGACTTCAACTCCCAGAATTCCCCAGCCAGCTGGCTGGGGAATTCTGGGAATTGAAGTCCACATGCAAACTTAAAGTTCTCAAGTTTGGACACCCCTGGGTTAACTGGTGAGGGGCCCAGTTTCTCAGGCTTCAATCACTTCCCTGGCTGTTTTTATATACCTGCTCATCCAACATCTTAACAGCCGCAAAATTGAATGCATGTTCTTGTTCATTGCAATGTGAGGCTGCCAATGGTTTTGGATCTCCTCGTCAAACCAGTTGCTCGGGTTCTTGCAATCTGGTGGTTAGCTTCCTCCAAATCTGTTTTACATAGTCACATACGTAATCCGTGCAGGGGATCTGCTAGATCACATAGGAAGCATCTCCCACCTCCAAGTGATCTTTACAATGCATGATTTGTCTTCGTATGGTAGCCTCTGGGCAGTGTGTGATGACCACTTGCAGAACTCGGAAGCTACTGCTTTTTGGAAGCACTAGAACACAGCTTCCAAGACCACACACTCCAAAAAACACACACTGCTGGAGAGAGATTCCCTGAGGATGGGCTCCAGCACTTGTCCAGAAGCTCAGAAGACCAAATCTCTTGTCCTGGTGACTGACCCAGAGTAGATTCTGGAATATTATCTTGGGACACCTTCATTCATGAAAGAAAAAAGATTTAGAAGGCCTTGATGAAAACTTCTTATAATTAGGTTAGGTCACCGGAGTTAGTCCATCTAGATGTATAATCACTGCTCTGCTCTGTTCCATCACAGCTTTACCAAAACTCATCTTGCAGATTGGCAGTTCAGAAGCTGTCGCCGGTCAAACAGTGAACATCACATGTAGCGCTGATGGCAGTGCTTCCCCTGGTTTTAAAATGCAGATCACGGATGCTGCCAAAACCTTAGCAGCCGGCAAAGTAGATGAACATTTCCTGCAGCATGCAATGATCGCTCAGCAAGAGGATAACGAGAGGGAATTCATCTGCCAAGTAATCCTGATCGTTGATGGGCACACCAAGGAAAGAAATATATCTCAAAATCTCACCGTTTTCTGTGAGTAGGGTAAAAAAAATACATGTTATATTTTATTCTTAGAGATTTAGAACTCTGAAAGGTTTACCAAATGTGCAGCATCTTTGCAGAGCAAAAGAAGATGCATCACACTGAAATTAACCACATTTCGTTCTCCTTTCTAGACGGGCCCCAAATGGATGATTCCAGCTGTCCCCAGACATGGAGTTGGAAGGAGGGAAGTACAACAACACTTAACTGCTCAGCCTTGGGAAACCCCACACCAACTGTTCAGTGCTGGAAAGATGGGAGACCTTATAACATTGGGGAACCACAGCTGATCCAAAGAGAGCATGGTGGCATTTATCACTGTAATGCTACCAACCAGTATGGCTTTGATGTTAGAGATGTGACCATCCACGTTGAATGTAAGTTCACCTCTTGCTCTAAAGAACTAGAACAGTGATGGCGAACCTATGGCACGCGTGCCACAAGTGGCACACGGAGCCATTTGTCAGGGCACGCAAGGCGTGCGCGCTAGCCAGCTGAGTTCACCTTTTTAAAAGCTATTTTTCGCCTTCCCCAGGCTCCAGAGGCTTTATAGGAGCCTGGGGAGGGTGAAAAGAGCCTCCCCCGCCGCCCCCCGGAGGCTTCAGGGACCGTCCAGAGGCTTCCCTGAAGCCTTCGGAACACTTAAAACCACCCCCCCAGCAAACCGGAAGTGACTTCCGGGTTGCTCGGAGGGTCGTTTTAAGCGTTCTGAAGGCTTCAGGGTCCGTCCAGAGGCTTCCCTGACGCCTTAGGAGCGCTTAAAATGACCCTCCGAGCAACCCGGAAGTCACTTCCGGTTTGCTCGGAGGGTGGTTTTAAGCGTTCTGAAGGCATCAGGGAAGCCTCTGGACGGACCCTGAAGCCTCCGGAGGGCCTCTGGGGGGGCAGGGGAGGCTCTTTTCACCCTCCCCAGGCTCCTATAAAGCCTCTGGAGCCTGGGGAGGGCGAAAAAAGCATGTAAAAATGGGGGGGATCGCGCGTTGTGCACGCATGCGCACTGGGGGGTTGCACGTTGCATTATGGGTGCGGCATGCCCGCACATGACCCCCCCTGCGCTCTCCCCACTTCTGGCACGCGAGCCAAAAAAGGTTCGCCATCGCTGAACTAGAATAACCATAATTTGGGGGCTTGTATCGCTCAACCAGGACTATGTTGAAGTTCATTTGTCACATGCAAGTTAGAAATGTAACCCAATAAAGAAAGTGATAGGAATTCTCATCCCAGCTGTTGGTATCACTTCTATCTATGACGCAATCCAGAAAGACTGATAACATTTCTAATGGATAAAAGCAAGCATCTACTATGTATAGTAAAGAGATTCCTTTATGTGTGGATATGAACTGATTTTCACGCACTAAGATAATACTTACCTTTGATTCAACATTTTCTGGCCTAATGCCAAACAAATATATTAACTTTTGATTATCATCCTCTGTGTCCATCCCACCAGCTAGGGATTAGGAGAATAGACAGCTAACATTTAAGGAAGGCAGTCATTTGCAGAGAGTGTGCATTTAGATGCAGCAAAACATTCCCGATACCTCTTTTAGAATTCGAAGGTATCAACCCAATTCAGAGTTTTTCACCAGAACATTTCTTAAAATGTAAGGAATCTCAGCAAGGGACTAACTTTTTGCAAGTCAAGTTTGCCTAACATGAAACAGGGGGTAGTTTGTTAAAGTACCAGGATAAAAATCAAGAGACTGAGTTCTAATGTTGCTTTAAGCTTAAAGTCTTTGACTTTGGGCCATTCAGCCTTTCTCTGCCCTAGCAAGAAGACAACAGCAAGCCACTTCTGAAAATCTTGCCATGAAATCTGCAGGGATTTCTCTGAGTCAAGACTAATGTGAAGGCATACACAAAAACAATAAACGGCAAGACAGAACTTTGAAACTAGGGATGAAGAATTCCTCTAACTGGAGAATTCTGGGAGTTGAAGTCCACACATCTTACAGTTCGCAAAGTTAAACCTACTGATTAACAGTACATGTTGCAATTTGTATATAATATATCATATTTTTGTCTCAGCTATGAAAGCTAGAACACTCCCTTTTCAAAAAAAGACATGGAGTGTGTTTGTGGGGGTCCTAATATAGTCCTAATATATTTGCAGCTCTCTGAAATGCAGTCATCTGATTTTCCGCTCTTTTGTCTTTTTCTTCCAGTTTACCAGCCCAATATCTTAGCAATCATCATGGGAACACTTGCAATTGCTGTGATTTTTGTTTCCTTGGGAGGGTTGGCTTTTTACAACAATAGGAAGAAATTTAGGATATACCATCTCTGGAAACAGCAGCAACCACAAGCAGCAAGAGCCACAGAGTTGCTACCCTGCCTGAATCACACAACCAATAACTAAATGAATGCTGTTGTTACAAACTGTAGAGAAACGTCAACCATACCAGCAGGAGTATAGCTACAACAGGGATCATCATTTGATTTCACATTGAGGAAAAAGGCACAGAAAAGTGTTCCCCAGCTCCCAACACTTGCTGGAAAGAACTTTCTTTCGACTTTGGCTTTGGGACTTTCAGATAGTGACTGGTGTCATGCATTACAAAGTGATGCATTCCTGTGTTTTCTTAAGATCTCCCCCTGCCTACCACGATGTCTTCCAGCCTTGCTATTCTGGGCTATGGTCTAAATTCAGCTGTTCAGGGAAAACAGCACCAGGAAACAAGGAAGAAACACCACCAGCAGCCTAAACAGTTCGCATAGCAATAGATAGTCTTTTAGTCTTGCGCTGTAAAACATCTGCTTGTCATATTGTTGTTTTGGTAGCAACATGTTATATATGTCTATTTCTGGACATTTACATTTGCAAGTTTTTTTTAGTTTTAGGGACAAAATGAACCACAAAGTTTCCTGAAATTTAAAGATCCTGAATTTGCCCAGTGGGAAGACAAGTTGAAAGACAATATTGGACAATAATCCGACTGAAAAATAAACTAAAACATACACTAAAACTAAAGTACATCAAATATTTCTTTATGTGTATATAGGGAAAAGAAAACTCTCAAAACGTAGGAGATTAAAAATGGGGCTTATCGAGTGACAAATCCTGTATCAAATGAATTGGTTTTTTTTTTTGCCTGTTTCTTTGTTTTTTAATCCTGGTTGAAAGTCATCACATACCATTAATGTGAGTCACATTATAGTGAACAGTATCAGGCTGAACACAGGAAGATTTTCCTCTGACAAGAAGATTATTTGGATTTTGGAAAGGTCTGCAGTGAAAAGCAAATGACCTGCAACTTCTTTACAACTCAACAAATCTTCTAATCCTCCAATATACCCATTTCTTTTACATTTGTCCTTTATTACAGGGAGAATAAAATGAATGATTAAATTATTTATTTATTTAGTTATTTTATTGTGCACCCATGTTACCATCAAGGCAGCTCTGGCCAGCTCACAATCATAAAAATTATATGTAATGTACATACACATACATATACATACATACCAGTGGTGGGTTTCAATTTTTTTAGAACCTCTTCTGTAGGTGTGACCTACTTTGTGGGAGTGGCTTGCTGGCCATGTGACCGGGTAGGAGTGGCCAACTTGTAAAATGTGGTGAAACTCACTTAACAACGCTCTTGCTTAGCAACCAAAATGTTGGCTCAGAAACTCTGGCATTTGAAGCATGCAAGTCTTAAAGCTGTCAAGTTACAAGACCCTTGCACCCCTAACCCTTTAGAAAAAAAACCACAGGAGTATTCAAACTTGACAGCTTTAAGACTTGTGGACTTCAACTCCCAGAATTCCTCCTCTTGCTCTTCATCTTGATGATGTGCGGATGGGTGGGGGGAGGGAGCTGCCACCGGTTCTAAACAGCACTGTAGATTTGTGGAACTTCTTCTATAGAAGAGGTTAGAACTGGCAGGAACCCGCCCCTGATACGTACACATGTACATAAATATACACATACATATGCTCCCGTTCCTTGCCCCAGCTCCTGCTCCCCTAGTAGTTGAAAAGCATGCAAATGCAAGCAGAGTAATAGGTACCGTTTTGGTGGGAAGATAATAGCATTCTGTGCACCTTTGGTATATAGCCATGCTGGTCACATGACCATGGAGAATGTCTTCAGACAACCCTGGGTCCCTTAGCCAAGAAACTGAGATGAGCACTATCCCCAAAGTTGAACACGACTGACAGTGAAACCTTTATCTTTTATATATTAAAAGCATAATTAATACCCACAAATAATATGATCCAGTTACAGATGGGGAGGGCAGGAGCAGGGTGGGTAGAGGTGGGATTCATTGTTAATCAATTACCTGTGATGCACCCCCACTGCAGTGGTGGGTTGCAGGCGGTACACCCTGGTACGGGCGTACCGGAGCCTGCCCGGAGCACTGGGTACTGCTCCGGTACGGTGCTCCGGAGGGCCCACCTGCCCGCCTTTGCTCCTTACCTGTGTTTAAAGTCTTTGGTGCTTCCACACATAGCGCGTACAGCATCTGCGCGATGCTCCGCCAAGCAGTTAGAGCGTTGTGGAGGCGTCGCTGGATGGCCAGATGCATGCACGTGCTGAGCACCTCCATGTAGACGATGCCAGGCCCATTCCAACTGTACCGGTTGGAATGGGATCTGGAACCCGCTACTGTCCCACTGGGGCCCAAAGCTAACTGGCCGAGCCAGGTCTTTAGGTCCTTATGAAAGGTCAGGAGGTTTAGGGTTGACCTCACATCGGGAGGAAAGATGTTCCAGAGGACAGGCGCAATGGCAGAGAAGGCCCTTCTCATGGACCCCACCAACCAGAATAATCGGGCCAATGAGGCCTGCAACATGCTGGCCTAGGTGGGACAGTACAATCCCAGTGGGATGAGATCATCCCTCAACTAGCCTGGATCTATGCCATGAAGGACTTTAAAGATAATTGTTGGAAGAAATGTCCTCCTGGGTTCAGTTCCAAGTGGGGAGAAAGACAATGGAAACATGGAGGCTGCTTGAAGGATGGTTTAATGGAGCAGAACCATTAAGCACATGGTCCTGGTGCAGCTGAACACACGGAGTGGAGAGTGAGTGTTATTTATACCCTCTCTTGGGCCTTGCCCTAGAGCTTCTTGTTCCTGTGCAAGAAATGTATCCTATTGGTTACTGTAGGGGTCATGTGCAAATCCTAGGAGTTTGTCTGAGATAAGCCTGGTTGAACTGTGCTGGGTAATGTAATATCCCCAGGTACCATGTGGTGAGCTCTGCTGCTAGATGGGTAGAGGGCTAATCCTATTATGTCCTGGAGGGTCATGTCTTAATCCCATCACCCTGGACCTGGAGACCTTTTGTTTTGTAGATAAGACGGCCCAGTCTTTCTGGGGCTATTAACAAAGATGGGGGCTGCTTTCCAAGAGCATGTTTCTCCTTTTCTCATCCAGGGAAATATAATATTCTGCCTTTTTAATATTTCCTAAAATATGTCACTCTTCTAGGAGGGGGGTCGGTGCTAACATTCTTCACGGTTAACAACACATTGAATTGCACCTGGAAACAGACTGGCAGCCAATGAAGCTCATGCAGCAGTTACATGTGTTAGGGTTATTCTTGGCCCCTGTGATGTTACAAGGGCCGAGAGTAACCTCAGGTAAAACACGTTGCAGTAGTTCAAGTGAGAGATGACTGGGGCCCGAATGACTGAGCTCAGGGACTCCTGATCCAGGAAAGGCCGCACATGGCGTAATATTTATATACTGTAAATTTCAATTCTCCTCAATTCCCTTTCTTCTCTAGAATAAGTGTGGAACCCTGATCTAGCTTCATTCATTTGCATAACAGTAAGTAAAGAACAGACTCTTTGGGTATATGGCATACTTTAATGCCAGGATGAGTTAAGACATTTATTTATTGTCTCCTTTTTGCAATCAACCTAAAACAGAGTAAAACTACCTTCCTGATTGCTACCCTATTTTAAAATCTGCCACCGCCATCTACTGTTGAATAGCAGGACTGTACCTGAATTTAAAATGATGGGGGAAATTAAAAACAGCTTAATAGCTACTTGATTGAATTTGGATAAGGCTATCCTACAGTAGAAGGAGTGCAAAAATGCAGATGAACCTGGGATGGCAGCAAAGTGATTATGAAGACAGACACATCTCAGCAAGACCAAGAAATAAAGTTTATGCTACTGTTAGGGCAAGGGTTTGGGAAGTCACAGCTATATCTGCAATTCCAAGGACTATACAGATGACAATTCAATTTGACCAGAGCAAAAGAAGAAGGCTTAATGTCCAGTCACCAGAGCTGCTCACTCCCAAGGAAGTCTCACAGAAGGCAGTTCCACCCTGCAGCGCAAGTTGCTTCTCGTTTCTCTTGATTGTTTCTCCAGCCAGTTTCAGAAATTCTTGTCCAGATTGCAGCAAAACTTGGCAAAGGATTCCAGGATGGACTCCTGGCATCCCATGACTCGATTGGTCACTGTTTCTTCCCCTTCCCACCCAGGCAGGGAAGGAAAACTTCACTGACCAGCTCTGGTGAGGTTGAGTTTACCAATACCTGCCTTTTCGTCTTAGGATTGTTCCCTTCTCACTTATTCTTCCCTCTCTTTTGTCTTCCTTTCCCAAACGTTTATACTTGTGGGTGCTTTCAGCCCTCCTTTGGCATATAGCTTTTGTTTTCTTTCTTTCTTTCTTTCTTTCTTTCTTTCTTTCTTTCTTTCTTTCCTTCCTTCCTTCCTTCCCTGATGGTATCATTGCAATTCCAATGATGCAATAATGACTGCAGTGGGGTTCTTCTTTCCCATTTCCTTAATAGGTCCATGGAAAATCTGATGCAAGGAAGAACTAGATAGTTCAGTGTCACAGAAACAAAGCAGTGGTTATCCTACATCAGAGCTGGCTGGGGAATTCTGGGAGTTGAAGTCCACAAGTCTTAAAGTTCCCAAGTTTGGACACCCCTGTCCTACATGATCACTTGAAGATGTTGTCAAAAACAAAAGAAAAGGAAGGGAAACTTTGTAGTACTGTAGGCAGGGTGTGGGAAAGCAAGGGACACATGCTTCATCCAACCTGGACACAAACCCAAATGGGTGCAAACTGGGAAATGTCAGGGTGAATGGAGTGATACGATTCTAGCATTGAGGGTGGTTCACAGACTTAACAGACCACCATTGGGCTCAGCAGAAGATTATTTAAAGAAAAGCAATTGTCAATTGGCAGACATAACAGCCAGACTGCCCAGGAGTAGAGCTGCTGCCCAAGCAGAGCAAAGCACAGGACACCATCGACCGTCGTAAGGGTTTAAGATGATTCAGATCAGAAAATAGTAATCACCCTTTTTGCCCTGAAATTGGGAAGAAATTGGTGTGGGATGTGGGGTGTATTTGCAAAAGGATGGGAGTAGGAGTAGGAGGACAACATCATCTGTTCCTGCATTCAAGAAGTGGCGAGTAGCGTGTTTGGCTGATGGGCCAAGAAGTAGGGGCAGAGTTGACCAGGATTTTTGATAGAGGAAAAGGCAGATTAGGTGTAGGAGCATTAGCAACTGGATATCTTTGTACAGGTAGTTTTCAACTTACAACAGTTTGTTTAGTGACCATTCAAAATTACCATGGTACTGTAAAATATGATGCGACTGTTTTTCATAGCTCATCCCCATTGCTGCATCCAGGCTTCACTCTGGTCCGTTCCTGACACAGAGGCCGCTGAGACCTGATTGGCTGAGGAGAAACCAGCTCCAATATATAAGGAGCTGTCAAAAGGCTGGCAGCTGCTGCGCCTGTTAGCTGAGGAGCCGCACTAGCTGTCAAACTAGCACATACGGTTAGCCTTAAATGTTAGCAATAAGGACTGTTAGCTTTTACCATTTGTCTTGCATCAGTCTGTAAGTCCCCTCCCCCTGGGACATAACGCCCATGATCATGTGATCAAAATTCAGATGCTTGGCAATTGGTTCATATTTATGACCTGTGTCCTTTTGGGACCTTCTGATAACCAAAGTCAGCATGGGAGCCAGATCTACTTAACAACCAGGTTACTAACTTATCAGCTGCACTTAACAATTGTGGCAAGAAAAGTTATAAAATGGGGCAAAATTCACTTAACAAATGTCTCACTTAACAATAGAAATTTGGGGCTCAATTGTGATCATAATTTGAGGCTACCTGAATTCCCTTTATGTATCAGTTTGTTAAGAGTGGGATTCCTTGACCTTCTCGATAATGATAATGAAGATGATGTTATCCATTTCTTGATGGCAGTGGGGAGCTGGCTACAAGAAACCTTGATTTCATAAGCAAGGAGAAATGTGGAGATCTTCCAAACTTGTGCTGTTTGACAAACGACTATACTGAGGTTCTGAGAATTCCGTTATAGTTTGTTGAGATGATGAACGTGCTAGCCTAGAAACCAGGAGACTGTGAGTTCTAGTTCCTCCTTAGGCGTGAAAGCCGACTGGGTAACTTTGAGCCAGTTAGTCTTTCTCAGCCCAACTCACCTCACAGGATTGTTGTTGTGGAGAAAATAAGAGGAGGAAGGAGTATTAGATACGTTACGTTTGCTGCCTTGAGTTACTTATAAAAATAATAAATGTGGGACATAAAACAAACAAACAATGAACCAAAAGTACATTGGAAAGAGGAGTTTGTTTGGTTGATTTAGTCTTCATCAGTCATCTTAACAGATCAGTGAGGTCAGATTAGCTGTATTGGGAAACCTCTATATATATATTTTTTGCTACAATACTGTATTGTCATGTATAATGTATGTATTGTATGTATTTTTCAATACTGTTAAAATGAACAAACAAAAGTTGCAAAGTAAGAAAAAGCATAAAGAAAGAAATTAGGGGGAAAATATACAATTATGCCTTCTGGTCTCTTCTTTATTGAGTAATTATCATTTTAAACATCCTGCCTGTGCCTTTTTAATCCCCAAATTGTCGTCACTTTATTGAATTCTAGGCTTTTGTAGTTTTCTGGTATCTTACAAGAAAGCTAATTTCCAGAAATCAATTTACTGTACATTAGAAGGCACTTTCTGATTGTCTTTGTAGCACAGCAAGTGGTGGGTTTAATTTTCTTTCCACAATTTGAGCGCAGCTGAAACTGTTGGTTATGGGATCCAGGCTTCTGCGACTGCAAAGAGGGACTGGACTGAGCAGCTTTGGCTGAGGGCAAATGATACCAACTGACAGACTTGAATGAGCTGCAGAGACTTTGAAGGCTGTAGTGCACATCCCTTCCTCCCCTCCCCTTGAAAAGATGTTATTGATTTCCATGGAAGAGATAGATCTGCCAATACTTGAAAGGAAATACATTTCTATTCAACAAGGCTTACTCTCCCAAAAGTGCTGCAGCTACAAAATATATAATGAATAATAAAATATGTGTTATTAAGAGTAGTGTTAACGCCCAGTATTTGTTATTAATGCAAAGAGCTTCTCCTTCAGAGTTGTCTTTCTAGGAACTCAAAAGCTGGTGGTCTTATCTTCTCCTAACAGGAAGGGTTTTGCCTGCCTGGCTTTTACTACCACTAGTAACAGAAACCTCCTGGGCCATTGACTGGAGAAGGCTTGTAGCAACAGCACCAACCACTCGGAGACCATTTTGCCTTCTTCAGGTGCTTTTCCTCCTTTGAGCCACTTCTGCCACCAATGCAGGTAAGTGATAAAACCTTCTGAATCTCTTTATCATCTCAATATGGGGAGGACACCAAAACCTTCACTTCACAGGGAATCAGCCAAATGGATCTAAGCTGGCAAAGGGGTGGAGAATAGGCTATGGGAGCAAAGTAGAAAGATGCTTTGAGCAGGCTTGTTTTTCAAGCTTCCTTCATATCAGAAGGCTTTGATGGGGAGAAAATAAAAGTGTCCTGAATTTCTTGTCACAAAGCAAGGGAGAAAAGGGGGAGATGTGTAGGAAGAAAAAGCAGCTCTAGGGGATGTAAGAAAACCCAAGAAGTACTTGGAGCAGAGGTTGCAACTTGATTTTCAGGGGGGACCCCCCCCCCGCCCCCAGCAAATTGTAAAACAATTAAAAACAGTAAAAACAGTAATTACAAAAGATAAGGAAAGATCCTTTTTAAAAAAACATACTTAATGGCATAAGAAGCAGGAAAAAAAGAGCAAAAAGCAAAAACAAATCCACATTCAAACATTACAGTAGTGAAGCACGTGAAGAAGAAACCAGAACATCTAAAGTGTCGAATAAAAACCAGCAATAGCAACATATTAAAACTGTTCCAAGACTTGCAACAAGTCATTAAGCTTACAAGGAAAAATTAGCTGGGAGAACAAAAGCCCAACCCGATATCACCAAAAGAGGAAAAAATGGAAAAGAAACATGGAACTAAAATATTTCATTTGCATGTTGGAATACAGGGAAACATTCAGGGCTGGTTATCTTGCATTCATGTTTTCTAGACAGCATGTCAAGGAAGATTCCAAATACTTCTCTACGTGCCAAAAGGTGTGGGCAGGAATGGAGTCCTGGAGTCAGAGGTTGGCACTGAGTTTGGTCTTCACCTTCGCAGTTGTTCCTGGTGATTTGTTCTAGTGTAATCTTTGAAGGACACATTTTCTTAGTTAATGAGCTGCTTCTTTCCATTTCCTTTTAGCCATGGAGGTGAAAACCTGGAAGCTCTTCACTGCCTTTCTGTGTTGCATTGGATTCTTCTTGGCTCTTTCAAGTAAGTCTCCTGTCGCTAGAATCTATGCAGAACCTAATCTCCGTTCTGGACTTTGTATTCACCTTGAAGGTCTTTCGTTTGGCTTTCTAAACTGTGACCCAACATGTGCTTTAAGCTACAGCATCTGTTGTGTCATTCAACAGGCTGGTGAGGAACAAGCATTATATCCCAACCTATGTGCAAGAGTCAGTTTAGGAAATGCTCCCCTTCGTTTTCTGAATTGTCCATATGTGGATAATTGAGTCTTTAAATTAACAACATGAAACCTAGATCTCTTTTCAAGACAGACAATAGCGAAAGTGCTTTGTTAGTGGTAGCACAAAAAGTAAGTATTAATTTTTAATTTTTCTAAGTGCTGTACTCTGGTTATACTTTTAATTTTAGTTTATTTCTAAATATATGTATGTATGTATGTGTGTGTGTGTGTGTGTGTATGTATGTATATGTATGTATGTATGTATGTATGTATGTATGTATGTATTTGTGTTACAACCCCTGGTATGCCTATACACACACACACACACACACCTAGGTTTCCTTGGATATGGTCTTCTTTCAATGTATGTTTATTGTATGGTTCTATATCTTTCATTTAATTTCATGAGCTGCCGATATATAAATATTGTAAATATGATGTACCTGGGAAGAATCTTCAGAAACTACAAGTAGATAAACACATTCTTAGTAATAATAGTAAAGTTATTAAGTCTTCCTGTCTTCTGCACAAGTGGAAGGTCCAGATATTAGCATCACAATGTGAATAAATAAATTATAAGATTGGGTTAATTAGGGGATAAACTAATTATAAAAGATAGAATGATATTTTTCAATAAAAAGGGTCTTTCCCAGCTAGCATCCCACCCCTCTGGTTTGAGACAAGAAAACTCAGAATGCTTCAACCCTCTCTGGTGCCTTTCCATTTCAGAAGAAGGTTGCCACTTCTAATCTATACGGCTCAGAAAATATCCTGAGGGGTAGTGTTTCGCATTCAGGCCATTATCAGGGCCAACAGAAACCATCCTCCTGAGGGGTGAAATAACACATTTCTCAACCATACTATGTAAGGATTGGATGTTATAAATGCACACTGCAAATATGGCCGCAGTGTGCCAAGCTCAAGAAATTTAACATGAGTTCTTGCTTTTGTCCTTGCCATGGCATGCCTGTGAGGAACTTTAGTTTATACAATAGTGATGGGCCCAAGATCACGAAGATCTTGGAACAAGACGGGTGTTAAATTAGGAAAGTTAAATTGGTTCTCTCTGGATTTCAGCATGTTCAGTGGTCAAGGGTCAGAGGATTGGTCTTCCAGTTTACCTTCCCATAGAAAAACCGGGGGCAACTCATTCCGGTTCTTTCCATCTCTAGCTAAGGGAAACAAGTGAACACACTCAGAGGGAGGAAAAAAATAAGGAGTCTAGTAGCACCTTTTCCAACGTTTTGTTTAAAAGGTATAGCTGTTCTATGGGTAAAATGGATTGATTACATACAGAATAAATACCAGACTAGGAGGTATTATGTAGCCTTTAGGTAAGAATGTTTAGACTGATAGATGATTCGAGTAAATAATACATGGGCTGCTTGGAATTGTTAGAGTGGTGTATAGCGGAAGTCAGGGGGGGGTTGAGTGGAAGGTGGAGGTGGGTTAGGGTGGAGGGTGGGGTAATATATATGCGTAATTAAACTAGAAGATGGGATTAATGAAATATTGTTATTTTAAGAGAAATTTATATTATGATTTATATATGTTCAATTAACTTAGAAGATGGGATTAATGGGCTATTGTTACTTTAAGAGAAACTTATATTATGTTTGTTGAGAGGTGAGGGGGTATAATATGTGAATGAGTAATCTATTTTAAGATGGGGGAGGGGAGGGGGTAAAGTATTTAGTATAATATTTGAATGAGAACTTTTTGGGGGGGATTGGGGGGAGGGGAGGGGCATAGCATCTGTATGAGATTTACATTGTATGCTGGGGGGATTAAAAGGGGGAAAATTTGTTTGTATAAAACTTTTTTAATAAAAAAAGGTATAGCTGTTCTGAGCTGTATCTCACTTTCTCATCTGCATAGAGTGGCTAGATTGAGGGAAGATTTAAATTGGGGCAAAAAAGGGAGGGGATGGTTATAAGATGCAGGCTACATATGAGACAGATTACATGTGTCAGATCTGTCAATCTGCCATTCTCCAGGGGAAGAAGGGGGCCCTATACTTCGTCTAGACTTTTCTATCCTTCTTTCCTATATATCCTGTACCATGTAATTAATTGTTTTATAACTTCTAGTCTGGCGCCTGGAGGCCTGGCACTTCCTCACTTTTCGGGGAATGGGTAGGGAGGGCAAGGGCATGTGGACTGCATGGCTGAGGGAGCAAGCCTAAGAATGTCTTCTTATCACTTTCCCCGAGTGTCCCTTTACAAAAAACATCGTCACACCTGCGGATTGGCCAAATCCACACCGGACGGTTGGGAGGGGATTCTAACTTCTTTTATCCCTATTGTATTGCCTTAAGGACCCCAGATCCTGCTTTGCTTCTGCCCAGTTATCACTTCTTTTTCAATAAAAGGATCCTTTTGAAATGCAAAGTTTCAAGAGTCTTCACTTCCTTGATTAAAGGAGAAAGAACAGGCCTTACAACATGTCTTACATGTTATCAGTTAACAGTTGTAATGCCACTGTGTTTGTTGAGATTATTTTTTTTTGAGATCTTCCCTTCTTCTTAGAGTTGAGAGAGAATGACTGGCTGCAGGACATCCAAAGGATTTCACAGGCTCCCAGTTTCTAGCTTGGTACCTTAACCACTATTGTGCATCACACCGGCTCTTTTTATTGTTAGAATAATGAAATAGGAAGGTAAGAAATGTTCTGCACTGAATAGTGATGTTGAAAAACGCAAAAAGAAGCCTCCAATAAGCACAATACAATACAATACAATAGTAGAGTTGGAAGGGACTTTGGAGGTCTTCTAGTCCAACCCCCTGCCTAGGCAGGAAACCCTATACCGTTTCAGACAGATGGCTATCCAACATCTTCTTAAAGACTTCCAGTGTTGGGGCATTCACAACTTCTGGAGGCAAGCTGTACAAGTAGACAGATGTGATTGCGCGGCTGGCTGCCACGCGGCGACGACCTTGTCTGCTTTTGGGACCCTCGTAAGGGTGAGCCGGAGGTAGGCATTAGGACCCCCGCAGGGGTGAGCCTGAGTTAGGCTATGGAACCCTCGCAAGGGTGCGTCTGAGCTCGGCTATGGGACCCCCGCTGGGGTGCGCCTAAGTTAGGCGGGTCTGGTACTGCCAAGGAAGAACGGACACCATGGTGTGATGAAACGCACCAACCAGCTCAGCGAGATGAAAAGACCTCGACCGGCCGATTGAGACGGTATTTATTGAAAACATACAAAAGGTTTCTGTTTTACAGCGTGTTATTGCATGATTGGTTAAAATACTTGTTGCTGGGCAAGCTTGTTCACTTGTTTCAGAAAGATGTTACAGAAAATGTTGCAGAGCGGAACCTTGAGCAGGCTTTGTGCAGGCTCAGCAAGAATGTGATGCAGCTAGCAACTTTAAACATAATCGCTACATCTCCTCTGTTTTTACTTTATTAAAGCTGAAAACATGGAGCTTTTACGTCCATGGAGGTGAGTGCTATTTCAGGTCGCGAGTTGCCCTCTGACCCCAGGCTTCCTGTGTCCGCACCTACCATTCTGTCAGCGTCATCTTCCGAATCGTTATCCGAGGAGAAATGTAGCAAGGGTTGCTTACTTTCATCTGTTGGTACCAATATATATGCATTATTCTCAAGCATCATATTAATTTGTGCAGTAGCTTTTGCTTCAGCAATGGCATTCAAACTATGCTTTATCATGATTACAAAAATAGGCAATAAGCAGGGTAATAGTATACATCCCATAGCAATCATTGCAACAAATATAAAAACAGCTTTTAAACCTGGGAATTTGGGTAAAATACCATCGAACATACCTCCAAAATCAAATCCATTCCATGTTTGTACAGGAACATGGGCAATTTTCATCATTTTGTCAGTAATTTCCTTAATTACTTTACCACTTTCATCAATTTCAATACAACAATTAGTTAAATTAAATTTTCCACATACTCCTCCTTCTTTAGCAAGCAGGTAGTCTAGTGCAAGTCTATTTTGCATTATGTATGTTCTAGATTTTACACTTTCTTTGGCTAATTGTGTCAAGCCTTTGACGGTCTCATTTGTTATTATTTCTACTACAGCTTGTAAACGAATAAGTCGGTTTAATAAGTAGATGGGTGTGCGGTATCCATACATACCATCTTCGGCCCATGTGGCAGGGCCGTATACTTGTATGATACATTCAGCTGGCCATTCATCATTTCCCCATGTGCCTTGGTTCCCTCCCACGACAACTTTACTTATAGAGGAAACAACGTCCTCGCGCTTTCTGCGGTGGTTTCCTATCTCGTCGTAAACGGGGACCCCTAAGACTTGTCGTGTGTTTAGTGGGAGGAGAAAAAATCCAGGTCTAATAATGCCCAAGACACATGTTCCGCACCAATTAGCTGGGAGGTGTCCATAGGCCATTTTTCCACATATCCAATACAGCCCATCGGGTGCTAACCATGTGAGTGATTGATTGTTTGGGTTTGTCAAGAACTTTTTCATGTTTATAACTGTAAACAAAGCAGTTTCGTCTTGTCCAGCTGAGCTTTTTTTTCCTGACCACCATATCCCATTTTCCCATTTCCCAGTACAAATTAAGTTCCCTACTTTTGTACATTTGGAACCAACAGGTCTGGAGAAACAAACATTTCCCACAAGATTTATTGTAAGAGTCCAGTCCCCATCTTTCCCTTGTGTGTATGACAAATTACCCAGCTTGTCCATTTCCAATATTTTAGAATAATTCAGTTCTTGGGCTTCCCAGGGCCATTTTTCCCCCATGTTGGTTCCCCCACATACAAAACAATTAGTAACATTCAATGTGTTAGCAATGTCCTCTGCTAGTTGGACAAAAGTGTTAGTAACATGTTGTGGTATTTCGGGGATATTAAATTTCTCAATTTCCTGATAAAATGACCAAAAAAGTCCTTTAGTTGTTCACAGTTGCCTAGTTTGCTTGGTTACTGTCCAGCGTAACGCAATATGTGGGTCTCTACCATTTGCTTCTATGGCCAAGCCATATTCTACTTCCCACGTTTTGGTAGGTGTGCAAGTTATGGTAATTGGGTTGCACGAATTTCTTGGACACTTGCTGTTGGCTATGCCCGTTTCCAACTTGCATTTATGGTTTCCACCAGGTGGATCCCCTGACCACATGCTGACACAGGACCAATATGGGCAAAAGCTGTAAGTGTCCCGGTCGGAGCAAGTCCCTTTGTTATTGTAGCACATGTATTTTCGTTGGAGCATGAGACTCCTTTCCCATTGTAATGTCCCACAAGTTGATTTCCAACAGTTGCGATTGATTGCTAAACAAGCGTCAAAGCTGAGGCGGACTTGCGTGTTGAGGGATTTAAACTCAGTTTTGTTGAGTAATTCTTGTCTACCGCATTCAATGGTGTAAATGGACATTACATATGTAGTAACGGCTTTCGCTTCTTTTGGGTTGTAACATTGAATCTTGTTGTTAAGGGTACACATGTGATAAACAGTATTATTAACTCTACAAGTTGATGGACTAGTAATTTGACAATGTTCAGGTTTGATGGTATGATATATCAAAGTCTTAGAGACCTTGCCACTGTGTATTGTGGTGGTGATGCAATCACTACAACTTTGATTGTTAGACGTAAGTGATGCAGCACATCGAATTCGTGGGGAATGAAAGGATTGTTTCTGAAACAACAATAAGGTCAATCTGGCAGAAGTGGCAAGTCCTTTAACCATCTTGGTAATTTCACACTGATATAGTCCCAAATCTACTGCCTTAGGGTTTTTGACAGTCAATTGAGTAGTACGGAAATGAAATGTTTGTAAATAATGTTCTGAATCTTCAGGAAGCCATGTGTTGTTAAAAAACCATCGCCAAAAAGTACCTTTTTTCTTGATAGGAGATCGTTGTCGACAAGACATGGTGGGAGCATATGGCACTCCTTGTATGAAGGTGTAGCGTACCTGGTGTGTTCGTATGAGGGAGTTGTATTTTGGAAAGTCAGGTGCGTTTCGGCGAATCCTTGCTTCTGGGAGAGGCTCACTTACTCCTGGTACATAGTCTGGAATTTCTTTGGCTTTCCTCAAACAAGTATTCACATCGCATGGCTCTGGAAAACAGCATGAAAAATGGCAAAGCAAAGTTCCTGAAGAGGGGTGTGAAGAGGTGTGGACAAGAGTCATCCAAGAAAGAAAAATTGAAGATAATGGAGGATAAGCCACAGAGGGTGTTGAGTAGAGATAAACAGTTTGGTTAAAATGGGTGTTATTGGACAAAAACCCGATGCACGAGTAGGAGCTAATAGTTTGAGGAGTTACTTGTAAGGAAAGACGAACTTGACAAGAGTCATAATATAAGTATTGAATTAATATCAAAGGTTTTAAAGAAGGGAAAAGAAATTGGCCCTGATGCTGCAAGGCATAGGGGCAAGCAGTGAGAAGAGTGTCTTTGAACACAAAAGTCACATGAGTGTCAAGAGGTGCAAAAATCACCTGAGGGTGAGCAACAAAGCGAGCAGAGGCATAAGATAACAATGAGAGAAAGAGTTTAAAGAAAAAGGAGTGATATGTCAGGGGGAGAAGAAAAGGCAGGGTCATCTTGATCTTCTTCTGGTATGCGGTGATACGGACGAACACAACGAGCAGGAACCCAGAGAGTCTTGTCGTCAATTTGTACCGCTGCGTAGCCTTTTCCCCAAGTGATCAATTGTGCCGGACCTTTCCACTGTGGATCCGGCAATTGCCTGTAGTAAACAAGAGGTCGGGAGGCAGGGAGAGGAGGTTTAGAAAAGTGACGAGAGGCTGCAGAGGAGGCAGGTGTGCCAGTAAGATTAAGAAAGTTGATAGTATAAAGGCAAGTATTTAGAATGTTTTGCAACATCGGGAGATTGGGGGGGTGTAACCCTTTTGACCCCATATGCCGATCAAGAGCTAATTTCAAGGTTTTATTTGCTCGTTCTACTATTGCTTGTCCTTTTGAATTAAAAGGAATTCCAAATTTGTGAGTAATGGACCACCTATAGCAAAACTCAGCAAAGGCAGAGGAGGTATAGGCAGGACCATTATCAGTTTTTAAAATTTTTGGACACCCCAATGTTGCGAAAGATCGAATACAGTGATTAATTGTTTGTTTGGTATTTTCACCCCTTTGCGGGGTTACCATAATAAAACCTGAAAAAGTGTCCACAGAAACATGAAGGTATTTCCATGGGGAAAAGGGAGAATACTGAGTGACATCCATTTGCCAAGTTTCACAAGCCTCAGTACCCCTTGGATTTACTCCTTGCGGGATACTATTGGCTTGGAGACTACACGTGGGGCATTGTTGAATAATGGCAGTTGCTTCTGCCATTGATATGCCAAATTGCTTCATCAAGGCTTTTTTATTTTGATGAAAAAAGGTGTGACTTTCACCTGCTGTCAATGGGGCAGGCTGAGGTGAAACAATAGTTAGAGGCATCATTTTGCAGGCCTCGTCTGCCATGTGATTTCCTTCAGATAGGAACCCAGGCAGATGCTGATGACTACGAATGTGTGCTACAAACAAAGGTTTAGTCCTTGCGTGTAGTACTTTTTGCAATTGTGTAAACAACATCAAAAGGGAAGGTGTTAAAGAGGGTGAGATATAGGCATCAAAAATGTGCAAAGTTAATTGAGCAACATACAGACTGTCTGTGATGATATTTAGAGGTTTGGAAGAAAATAATTCCAAAGCCAGAATGAAGGCTGCCAGCTCAGCCTGTTGTGCAGATGTTTGTGTATCAGTCAATTTCTTATGCCATATCTGTTGTGTATTCCAAGTACATGCACCATGATTTTTGGACCCATCTGTGAATACGGTTAACGCATCTTTAATGGGTTGTGATGTTATTGGTGTAGAAAATTGTATCGGAATGGTCTTAATAACTTGTAGCCTTGGGTCAGCTGGCAGATGACATGAAATTTGACCAGGCCATTCTGTGAGTGCATCTTGGAGAAGAGTAGAATTTTGAAAAAGAGGTTCCCATTGAGATAACTTGAAAGGGAGGTAAAGCGTAACAAAATCCATTCCCATTAAGGCACGGGTTCTTCTTCGTGCCTTTTCAATGAGCAAAACCATTTGGGCTGCTCTGGGTGTGAGTGAGTTGCGAGGTGTATGTGCTAGATGTAACCATTCTAAAATATAAAGTTTGGGTTTTGGGATCAGCACTACTTGTATGATGGTCCCTGTCAAGAGTTGAGGAGTTGCAAGAAGAGCTAATGAAAGGGGAGTGTGTGGGAGTGCTCTATCCACCCATATAGTTTGTAATGTATGGTTGATCTTTTCCAAAGAATCAAGTTGCTGCTGATTCAAATGTATGGTATCAGAAGGATGTTTAAGGCCTACCAAGCCTTGAAACAGGGGGGAAAGGTCATTTGTAGAAAGGGATAAATAGGGTCTGGCCCAATTAATGGATCCCAAATTTTGTTGTAATTGCAAAAGTGAAGGTTTGGGTGGCAACTTAATGTGAGGTACATCAGGTGAAGCATAAGATGCAAGCATTTTATGTCCAAGGTATTGAAAAAGGAGGGGGAAAACCTGTACCTTGTCTGGAGCAACATGAAGTCCCCCCAGATGTAACAAGTGCGTCTTTGTGGCAAAATTATTCTGTTTGATGCACAATTCCGCAGGAAATGAGATAAAAAGTGTCACTGAGTAAGTTTTGTTCATAGTGTGATGGTTTGTAAAGTACAAATGCAGTGGTTGATCACACCCCTTTGCGGGGTGCCATAATAAATCCTGAATAAATATCCATGGAAATATTTCCATGGGGCAAAAAAAAAGGTATTGAATCATCCATATGCCAGAGTTCACAAGTCCTCACATACACAAGTCCTCACATATTCATCTTCATGTTCCGTCTTCAAAAACATATCTTTGAAAAAACATATCTCTAACTTTCTTTCACTTACTGAAATCCTTTCTTGCAATGACCAGTTGCTGTACAAAATGCACATTGATTTGGTCCCAAAATGACCTCACCAACTGCCAAGGTTAACATCTCAATCTTCAACTGTCCTTAGCAACTTGCCTTTTTCCTCTCTTTTGTTTCTGCAACATCTCCAGTACCTTCCATTCAACAAAGCACATATTGTTCTTTTTCCCACGTCCATCCTGACTTCCAATTTAGGTCAGATGCCTTTTACAACATTCTTTTCCCATCTATATACAAAGTAACCTTTTTCTGGCTCCAATATGTGATTGTCCCTCTAAATGTCCGTGTGAAACTGATCTGGATTCTAGCAAAAATGTTACTCATTCTTTCTGACTGCATTTTGTATTTTTTAGGTCATCTCTGTTAAAATTCTAAAGGGGACAGCGACCAGTGCTGCCGACAAACAAACAGACAAACAAACAACCAACAGACCAACAAACAATTAAACAAACAGACGTGACATCTGTTAAGCATACAAAGTGCGCGCAAACATAAAAACATAAAAAAGAAAAAACACAGCTTCAAAAGTAAAACAAACAATTAAGATAGTTTGAATATACTCTGAAATAGAAGGCAACGTTGCATTGAAACTACAAATGCAGGCATCAAATATTACCCTTAACCCCGCCTTTCCGAGGCTGGCAGGGAGAGGAGAAAAAAAATGGTGAAAAGAACACAGCCCCCCTCCTCCTGCCTTCTCACCAGAGGCAAAGAGGGGGGTGAGAGGAAAGGGAAAAAATTGTTAAAACGACAGGCTCCCTTTTCCTGGGAAGGGAGAAAAAATAGATTTTCAACATTTATCCAAAAACACCTCTTTTAGCACAGCACGCTCTGCTTTTTCAGCCAACAAACCTTACATTTCAAGCATCCAATACTGACTACATACACACCCATTCACACCTGTAGTTACATTTCTTTTGCAATAAATCAGTCATTAAATTTATTTCAATGAACTAGCTTACCCCCAAAGCAGTGAAAACCCAGGCAGTAGTTTCAATCACAAAGGTGATATAGGGCCCTGAACTGACTGCCTGTGTCGCCCTGCCTCAAGGCGAAAGCACATCCATTTCGCTGGCCAGCAATTAATTAATTAAATCACATTAATTTTACACACTATCATTATAGATGCAAAGAACGGTAAGTCAAAGGAAATTGAATGCACAGCGGGGGAGGATTGCAAAAGCAAAAGTCAGGAAAGGGGAAGCGAGAGTTGTATCTTTTTTCCAAGGCAATTTACAATCCATAGACACATAAATCATTTTGTACTAGGGTTTTGATCCCTGATGAAAGAGAGGGCGAGATGTTACAGACATGCCCCTCCTTGGATTTTTACACTCCCTTTTAAAATAAGACTTTCCTTGAGGTTTGCTGCCTTGTAATAAAGCAGCTACTAACAAATTAGTTTTATAAAAAGGTATTCTTATGTCCTGACACACTTTAATCATATCTGCCAAATGTATTTTAGAAGGTAAATCAAATTCTTTTTTGATATCACGGGCAGGACTTTCCCATTATTTTTAAAATCAGCCAATTGTTTTTGTTTATTGGTGAGTTTGCCATGATTAAGGCCAATTAATTCCTTGTTTTTCAAATGGGGAAGTGTTTTTCCCCCATTAGAAGAGATTTTAAGGCAGGAGGCGGTTAACTCTCTCATTACCTTTAGGTGTGAGACCAGATACTGAGAGAGTTTTCCACCTATACTCACGATTATCCAACCGTGTGTCAGGCAGGACGAAGTGCACATGCTCGTAGATTCTTTTAAAACACGCAGTTCAATGTTGGTATGGACAGGAGGGCCGGGGGCGCCCGGCGCAAAGGTAAGAGGATAGGCGGCAGGGAGATCGGAGGAGTCAAGGGAAAAGGAACGGGAACAGAGAAGGGAGGAAACGTGACCGCCCTGGGAGGGAGAGGGGAGGCAAGGGGCAGAAGAAGGAGAAGGGGGAGGAGGAGGATAATCGGGAGCCGTAGGTGGGGGATAGGGAGGGGGAGAATCAACAGTTACAGGAGCATACAAAGAGTGTTTATCAGAAGAAGAAACAGGAGGGGGGGTGTGGGAGAAGGAAGTGAATCCTTGGGATAGACAGTATTGAGGGCTGCCATAACGGCGCGCCAAGAAGACATAACACCAAAGGGAGCACGAGGAGGAGAGTGAAGGTAAGAGCCAAGGCGTTCCCATGTGGAACGTTTGAGAGTTCCAGTGTCGGGATAACCCGGGCAGTGTTGATAGACATAAAAAAGAAGTTGATCAATATCAGATTTAGAAAGGGGATAGACAGTGGTGCCGTTAATTTTTTGCAGACGATTGGCTTTCTTGATTAAAAGGGAAAGTTCATCCCTGTGAGAGGCATGAAACTTTGAGAGTGAGGAGCCCATAACTTACGATGCGCTTGCCCGCCAGGTGCGTAAGATGGGAATCAAGGCGCCGAACACGTAGACACGGGACTCGGCGTGGGACATCCGAAAGGCAATTCGGCACGTCGGGGTCACCAGTTGTGATTGCGCGGCTGGCTGCCACGCAGCGACGACCTCGTCTGCTTTTGGGACCCTCGTAAGGGTGAGCCGGAGCTAGGCATTAGGACCCCCGCAGGGGTGAGCCTGAGTTAGGCTATGGAACCCTCGCAAGGGTGCGTCTGAGCTCGGCTATGGGACCCCCGCTGGGGTGCGCCTAAGTTAGGCGGGTCTGGTACTGCCAAGGAAGAACGGACACCATGGTGTGATGAAACGCACCAACCAGCTCAGCGAGATGAAAAGACCTCAACCGGCCGATTGAGACGGTATTTATTGAAAACATACAAAAGGTTTCTGTTTTACAGCATGTTATTGCATGATTGGTTAAAATACTTGTTGCTGGGCAAGCTTGTTCACTTGTTACAGAAAGATGTTACAGAAAATGTTGCAGAGCGGAACCTTGAGCAGGCTTTGTGCAGGCTCAGCAAGAATGTGATGCAGCTAGCAACTTTAAACATAATCGCTACAGACAGAGATAAAAACGTTATGGGAAAACTTTGTCAATTTTTCCTGCATCTGTCTTAGTAAAATGTGATTTATATGTTTAGCTTTTCTGGACTTTTCTGCAAAGTTTTTCCTGTTTGTCCTCTATAGAATCCAGAAGGGCCTTGCTGGCAGATGATGGAGTATGTCACTTTAGAGCAGGGGTGTCAAACTGGCAGCCAACGGGCCGAATGTGACATGTGCAGGCCAGGCCCACCCCAGCTCCGTAAAGGGAAAATACATCACAATAGGTCATGTGGTGGCAACGGGACGCTGCAAGTTTGACACCCGTGCTTTAAAGTGCACTTATTGGAGCTTGTGATGGTGCTGTTGATGTAAGTTTTTCAAACAAAATAGACATCTGGATTTGGGGCAGAGCCAGGTTCCTGTTTTAGCATCATTGTCCTGTTCTTTCTTGTTGTTGTGAGAATCTGCTTCACAATGGATGGCTGCTTATTTAAAATGTAGGTCTACTATCCTATACTTGAGAAAATGAAGGGTCACTTACCATTATTGTCTTTAGCTTATTCATAATGTTTTGTGTGATTGAGCTGTAAGTGACAACCAATGGTATTCTGTTCTGTTTTTGTGGTCTGTCTTTTAATAGATCTTCCCTGAGAACCAATCAGGTTCTATTGATTTGCCTGTTGATTTTGTTGCGTGGATACATTCAGCCTCCTGAATGTCTGGTTTAATTCCATCACTTGAGCATGACTATCAAATGGGCCAGAACAGATGCCCTTGTAGTGTAATGCCTAGTTGTAGATGAGAGGGTGGCTTGATTATGTGCTCTGGGTCAAAGCTAGAAGCGTGTAGCTATGCTGTATATTGCCTATGGATCCATTGTGTGATTTTACTGTGACTTTAAGGAAGTGGACTTGTTCCGTAGATTATTTGAGGCTAAAGTTGATGATGGGATGGAAGCTATTGAGGTATTGATGGAATTTGGGCAGAAATTCATTATTTATCAGTCCAGATGGTGAAAACTGCCGTGAAACTCAAATAAAGAAGGGGGTAAGAGTTGAGAAAATATAATTCTAGATCAGCTGTGAAAATATTGATATATTGAGGAGGCAGGTGTGTGCCTTTTAATAAACATTTAATAAGAAAAATGTTACACTAGAATCCTCCTGATAATTTACTCAGGGGTAAAATTATGTATATGCTTCTGAAACAGGTGGTAATGCAAAAATTTAAAAGTATTTTAGAAGTTCAGTAATAAGAGTTAACCTCCCAGTGCAAAATTTTACAAACACCTTTTTGGATGCCAAGGTAGAAGCAGGTTAAAGATTCCCCTCGCACATATGTGCTAGTCGTTCCCAACTCTAGGGGGCGGTGCTCATCTCCATTTCAAAGCCGAAGAGCCAGTGCTGTCTGAAGAAGTCTCCGTGGTTATGTGGCCGGCATGATTAAATGTAGAGGCGCACGGAATGCTGTTACCTTCCCACCAAAGGTGGTTCCTATTTTTCTACTTTCATTTTTTCATGGTTTAGTACTGCTAGATTGGCAGGTGCTCCATTACACAGCGCTAGGGACTCAAACCACCAAACTACTGACCTTCTGATCGACAAGCTTAACATCTTAGCCACTGAGCCACCGCGTCCCACCAGAAGCAGGTTACTACCGTATAATAGCTTCCTTTTAACTGAATTTTTCATGGTGATATTGTTGGGCAAGATTTTAGCTGACTGTGTGAGTGATTTAAACACTTCGGACAAAATCAGAATGAAATGACACTATCTTGTTACTTCCTGTTCTTGACACATGTGTGTTTTTGTTGGGTTTTCAGGGGCTCAGGAGAAAGACCCAATAGCGCCCTTGAGAAAAGCGGTGAAATTTGAACACCTTTTTGTGCTGAATTGCACAGCGAACAGCAGTAGCTGTGATATTCAGGAAAAGTCTTCTCGCAACTATGATTATAGAGACGTGGGGCCCACCTGGAAAGCTTTCACTTTCATTGCTGTTGAATGGTCACTCCGTGCAACTTGTGTTGTGACCTGTAATAATGAATCCCGCTCTTCGGAAACGATTGTCACAGTTTACCGTAAGTCAAATTCAGCTATGAAAGTCTATCGTTTTGAATGTTGTCTACTGTGAAGGAGCCATACTGAAGTTCGGTAGAAGAGAGGGAGAAATTCTCTCTTCTTTGGGATCAGGCACTTAAATTCAACAAGATCAGAAAAGAAAATGAGGGCCCAGGAAGCCAAAAGCCGAACCTGAGGGTACAAATCTGCCAGATATAGAGGAAGATTTATAGTGTCCAGAAGAAGTCCCCAAGCATCTAGCAGGAATTTTCTCCCTCACAATTGCAGCAAAAGTTTAGATCCCCACCCCCAGAAAAACCACACTTTGTCCCATTTTCCCTTCTGACATCAGCTGAAGAGGTTTTTAATGCAACTGGGCCTTGAAACCTTTTATAATCTCTTTCAAATTTGCTTTTGGCATTAAACCTCTTTGCTGCTGTCATCCCATTGATGAAGAAAAGTCATTTGAAGTTCCAATGTAATGTCAAGCATTTGTTTCAAAAGCAATGCTTCACTGTTGAAGTCTAATCTAGTAGGCAGTGGTTATCTGGCAGTTAGAAGTGTCTACTGCTCACTCTAGTCACAATACAAATTGTATACTAAAATGCCCCCAAAGTATCCTAGTAAAATGAAACAATAGAGAACTTGGTTTAGCTGGATGATTTGTTTCTGCCTTAGGTTAGGGAAGGTGTTAACTGTTTCAGTTACAGCATCACAGCCAGTGAAATCCCTCCCTCTAGAAACCCTTTCAGTCCTGGCTTGGCACATAGAGGAAAGGTTTGTGAGGTTCCTTCAAGCTGCATATAGGTAAAAAATAAACACCTCTATCTGAAGTCTCTCTAGGCTCAACTGTCAGTCTTACACAAACACACCCTCATGCAAGTTTGCATTAAAAAAAATATGCTGGAATAGGGGCAACCTGTTATGGCCCGCCAGCAGCCAGCAAAGCTGGCAACAGAGTCAGACAATGAGGAGGTTGGGAAGAAGCATGGGCCAGTCCTGGGGGCTGGGGAAGGCTCGGATGAGGGGTCTGCGTCAGAGGCAGCTACAATTGAGCCCAAACTTTATGTTGTTAAGTGAGAAATTTGTTAAGTGAGTTTGCCCCATTTTACAACTTTTCTCGCTTCATTTGTTAAGCGAATCACTGTAGTTCTTAAATTAGTAACATGGTTGTTAAGTGAATCTGGCTTTCTCTGTTGATTTTACTTGTCAGAAGGTCACAAATGGGGATCACGTGAGTCTGGGACATGTGCAACAACCATCATAAATGTGAGTCAGTTGTCAATCATCCAAATGTAAATCACATAATCCTGGGGATGCTGCTGTGAAAAGTAGTCATAAGTCACTTTTTTCAGTGCCTTAACGTTGAATGGTCACTAAATGAGCTGTTGTTAGTCGAGGACTACTTGTATTCTATCCCACGCGTGCTTTGGAAAAAAATTTCCTGAACTGAAATGGAATTGAGCCCAGAAAAAGCATGGTTTTACTCATCATCACCTCTCCTCTAAACATTGAAGATGTTTGGCTATATCTTATTCTATTACAGAACCTCCAAAGAAGATTGAGCTGGATCCAGTACCAGAAATGGAAGTGGGCAAGTTGTATAACTTAATATGCCGGGTTTTTGGTGTAGCCCCCATTCAGAACCTCACTGTGACTTTGCTGAAAGAGGAAGAACAACTTCTGGTAAAGACCTTTAAGGATCACACTCGGCCTGAAGCTGGTGCTGTTGTGGTGTGTCACGATGTTAAAAAGTTTGCTAGGCCTGAACTGCCTAAACTGACACTCAAGAGTTAAACTAAGAAAGCTTTATTGCGCAGGTCATAAAACAAAAAAAGGTTCTTATCTGAAAGTGATTTATTGCGCACGCGTTACACATTCCAAAAATTCCTCTCTTTCTTTGTTCGGCAGCCAACTTTTGGCTGACGAAGCTTTCATTATCAAAATGTAACCAATTAGTTACTTCTGTTTTTCATTTACTTTTATTATTTCATTAATTAAAGTTTGTTTATTAATTAGAATATTTTCTTAAAGAGTATTTCTTTTCTAAATATCTCAAAAGATATGCAGAAGGGAATCAGCCACGGTTCATCGATCTCTAACAGGGTGTTTTTTTTCCCCTGACAACTTGGTATGCAGAGTTTGGCTTTTGATGATACCAGCTGAGATGGTTACAATTTATGGCTGTATTTTCCCTTCATGCTATCTAAAGATAACCGACTAAGCCTAATTAGCAATGTCGGAGAAAAAGAAAAAAAAGAAAAAGAAAGATGGGGCGAGCACAGATGGATCAGCTTCCTCTGACAAGGAGGCTCCCTCGGACACAGAGAAGCAAGATCAAAACGTGCTTCAGGAACAACAAATTCCTTCAGGTGCCGAGCCAAATATGGGAGAAGGAGCTACAGGACGCGACATCCACGAAACGAGGTCAGTGGTTCCTCCTTCTAAAATATCTCCAGGAGATTATGAATTTTTGGGGGCCAAGCCAAAACTTCCCACTCTGCCAGAGCCACTCCATTCCCAGACCCTCGCAGATTATCAAACGATTGATGAACGGCAACTGCCGGCAGAGTTAAAATCCTCCCACGCAGAAAGCAAAGTTTATAACATCTCCCCAGATGGTGAGCAAGAAATGCAAAGCTATCTAGATCAAATAGAACTGTTTGAAAAATATGCTAGGGAGGCGAGAGTGTGTTTTGAAGAGAGAAGGCGAAGTAGAAGAAGCTCCCCCACTCCCAAAAAGTCTGAGGACGCCATCTTGTCTTCTTCAAAACAACAGCCTAAGACACACCCCACAGAGTTCATTGGTCAATTAGAACAAAGAGACATGTACACGTCACCGAGGTCACGTGGTCCCTTTGAGCCCATTGAACTTCAGCATACGTATAGAAAGGAGAGGCAGCCAAAAAGTGAAGCTGCACTGCCATCTGCTGGCGGAGAAAAATTATTACAACAAAAGGTGATGAATTTTAAAGAATTAGCTATGAGTCCTTTAGAAGCCAAAACTTTGTCTCCAAAGGTTAAGTCTTCAATACCCCCTGGCGGTGTGGAATTCTCCCTAGATGGAAAAAGGCAAAGCCAGAGGCAAATTCGAGGAAGCCAATTTGATGTTGCCACGCAAAGGCCAATGATGCAACCCCAGCATCCCCTGGTTCAACAACCAGCTTTGCAACCAGAGCAACAAATTGTTCCTCAGCAGGTATTCACAGTCACCCCCTTGACTGGTGAGTCCAAATTAAAGGAGTCAGGAGAGAATTATAAAGCCTGGGTCAGTGAAATTGCGCTCTTGCTTCGAAGAGAAGGCACATATTCCATGGTTTTTGATCCTCCCCGTCAACCCTGGACACCTGCAATAAGAAACCTCGAAAACAGAGCTATCACGACTTTACTCATGTCAATGGAAATTGAGATCCAAGGTATCTTTCCACCTGATGCAACTGCCCAAGAAATATGGGCTATTTTGGAAGATTGCTACAGGCCCGTTTCAATTGAATCCTCATGTTTGCTCATGTCTGAGTTCCATGGTTCGAAGTTGAAACCTGGTGAACGAATTGGTGGACATTTGACCAAACTGAAAAGAATGAGAAGTGAATTGAGACAAAATGGCCATGTAATCGATGATATCCAAATGATTAGCATCATCATTAACTCATTGAATTATGAATGGAAAGATGCTGTTGCAAAGATTAACTACGTGCCTATTGCTCAACGCACAGTTAACCACGTTTGCAGACTTTTAGTGGAAGACGAAGCTATCAGGTTAGCTACCCCACATCTGCAACGGCCTCCAGCACCAAAGGCTCCAGCCAGACGTCCCTTCCGAGGAAGAGGCTACGCTCCAAGGATGCCAAAATGCTACACCTGCAACCGTGTGGGACATGACACCCGGGATTGTCCCCAACGAGTTCCAGCTCCCGCCACGTACCAGCCCAGAGGAACAGATTCCAGAGGCAAAGGTAGAGGCGGAAGACAAGGTCGTCGTGGTCCAAGGCGTGATCCACAAGCTCCGCTTGCAACACTGGCCATAACCAACGTTCCACAACCTGATCCAAAGTTCGACAGACATCTTTTGTGGACTTTAGATAGTGGAGCAGCTGTGCACGTTACCCACAGAAGGGAACTTTTCACAGAGATGGGCGAACCAGAGCCCGAGTATCGAGAACTGTATTCCTTCACCAACCACACTTGCAAGGTTATGGGAAAAGGAACTGTTTACATTGAAGAGCTCGATACACACATCCCTGATGTTTATTACATACCTTCAGCAACCAGTAATTTGCTTAGTCAAAGTCACTTGTCTAGAGAGTTAAAGTTCCAGGTTCACCACCTCGAAAAAGCAAGTTACTTAGTTAAAGATGGTGATATTGTTGCTGAAACCATGCTGATTGGTGGTGTTTATTACTTAAAGCCAAAGCCTAAAGGGCAAGCACAGGCAAGTATGCAAACTCCAAAAAGGCACAACGCAAACCCAGAGAGAGTTGTCCCAGAGAGAGAAAGCGTTACTGTGCCAAAGGCTCCTAAAGCCAACAAACAAAGAAAACAGAAACAGATTGCTCAAAGCAAGCCTGAGGGTCCTCATGAAACTGTTAATGTTGAGAATTCACTAACTGGTAAACCTTTGCATTCCAGGTGTATTCACAAGTGGCACAGAAGATTGGGGCATGCCAGTTTCCGTGTTCTTAGAAAGATGCCGGAGTTCGCAAAAGGTTTGGATCTAAAGGGGTGTAAGGTGTTTTTGGATTGTGCGGTTTGCAAAAAGGCTAAATCCAAGGCGGCTGCAATTCCCAAACACGCTACACGCCGGTCAACACGCATTTTTGATTTGGTACACACTGACATAGTGGGTCCTTTCCCACCAACACTTGGTGGCAGAAAGTATTTTTTAACAATTGTAGATAATCATTCTAGATATGGATTTGTATATCCTATGAGAGAGAAATCTGAGACCTTTCAGATCTTTAAAGACTTTGCAGCGTTTGTTTCTACACAATACCAAGTTCGCATCGCCAGAATCCAGAGTGACCGTGGTGCAGAATTCATGTCTCAGCGTTTCCAGGACTGGATGCGTAAGAATGGAATTCTTCATCAGACATCTGCTCCATATACACCGGCTCATAACGGAGTCGTAGAAAGAAGACAAGGGGTTCTACAAACCATGATGCGTTGTCTTCTAGAAGATGCCAATCTCAGTAACGCATACTGGGGTGAAGCAATCAAATATGCAAATTACATTGTCAACCGTACTTGGAGCAGTGTAATCAATCAAACTCCTTTCTACATGCTATATGGCTACAAGCCTAATCTCAAGAACCTCCATATTTTTGGTTCATATGCTATGGTGAACACTCCCTTAAGTCAAAGAAGAAAGGGAGGTGCAGTAGCAAAGAGACTGAGATTTATGGGTATTGATGATAATTCAAAATGGTACAAATTCATTGATACTAAACATGTGATTGTCATTTCACAATCTGCTAATTTTGAGGAAGACATTGACTGGTCCAGGATTCATTCCAATGATCCTGAAGTTTATTTTCCTAGAGATGGTGTTCCAGATGCCACGCAGCCTGATGACAATTCGCAGGCAGATATTCCTTCTACCAGTTCTTCACAACCTGATGTTCCGTCTTCTCAAGCCGCGGATGCTGATGCTAGCGACGAACGTGAGGACGAGGATGATGATGAAGAAGAAGAAGACTGGTCTGTTGTTCCTAGACGCTCCAAGAGGGCCACAAAAGGAATCCCTCCACAACGTTATTCATGGCAACTGACAAAATCACCATTACCTTTGATTTGCAACGTTACTCTTCCTCCAGAGACATTCACACAAATCAAACAGCTTCCTGATTCAGAACAAGACAAGTGGTATGATGCAATGCAGGATGAAATGGACAGTTTAAAGAAACTTAATGTATTCACACCTGCAAAACCTCCAGCAAACAAGAAAGTCATTGGCACCCGATGGGTCTACAGAATCAAGAAGAAACCGAATGGTGAGTCTTTATACAAAGCCAGACTGGTAGCTCAGGGTTTCGCTCAACGTTATCCTGAGGACTACACAAACACTTACTCACCAACAGTCAGAACTGAAAGTGTAAAAATTGCTTTAACCACTGCAACTATTCTTGGTTTAGAAGTTTTTCAATTTGATGTGGACACAGCTTATCTACATGCAGACCTAGATGAAGAGATCTACGTGAGAAGCCCTCCAGGATTCCGAAAGCAAGAAGGGGATACCTGGTTCCTGAACAAAAGTCTTTATGGTCTGAAACAGTCAGGTTTAATGTGGTATTTATGTCTTACTGACAAACTAAATTCAATGGGCTTTATTAAGTCCGAAACTGATGAATGCGTGTTCACAAAAAGATCTAACAATGCATATGAGATAATTCTTGTTTATGTTGATGATATTGTTTATATTGGTCCAAATAAGAAAATGAGTGAGATTTTTGCTAAAAGTTTGCAGAGATACTTCACACTAAAATCTTTAGGACACATTAGCACTTATTTAGGTGTTCAAATTGAAAAGACACAGAAGGGGTTTAGTCTTTCACAAGAGGAGAAAATTGACCACATTCTACATCATTGCAACATGAAAGATGCTAGCACAACAAAGACACCCATGCAAACAGATTTTCACAACTTAACACATGAACCAAGTCCTGAGTTCGAGGATCAAACACTTTATCGTTCAGTCATTGGTTCACTATTATACATTAGTAGTTGGACCAGACCTGACATCGCACTTAGTGTTAATCTTTTATCACGACACGTAGGTAAGGCAACACAATTTCATTGGTCATGCATTAAGAAGTTGTTGAAATACCTAAAACACACTAAGCACATGAAGTTATTGCTAGAACCAACACACACTGATCAACCAAAGCTGATTTGTTTTGCCGACGCCGACTGGGCGAGCGACAAGAAGTCACGCAAAAGCACTTCTGGTTACATGATGTTCCTAAATGGTTGTCCTGTTTACTGGCAAGTGAGAAAACAGAGTTTTGTTTCATGTTCATCTACTGAAGCTGAATATGCTTGTGTTTCAGATGCTTGTAATTCTCTAACGTGGTTTGATGCTTTGATCACAGATATCTGGACACGTCCGATTCGACCAATCACCGTGATGGAAGATAATGTATCTGTTGTTTATATTTCTGAGTCACATTTTACAGGTTCTAGGTCCAGACACATTGACATTCGTTATCAAAACACAAAGCAATTAGTTAAGCAAGGTTTTGTTAAATTGCAATATGTTTCTACACATGATCAGATCGCAGACATGCTTAACAAACCACTTGCCGCAAATCAACACGAATATCTGCGAAAGAAGATGTGCCTTAATTGATGATTTGATGACGTCAGCCCAGACTAGCAAAAGAAGGGGTGTCACGATGTTAAAAAGTTTGCTAGGCCTGAACTGCCTAAACTGACACTCAAGAGTTAAACTAAGAAAGCTTTATTGCGCAGGTCATAAAACAAAAAAAGGTTCTTATCTGAAAGTGATTTATTGCGCACGCGTTACACATTCCAAAAATTCCTCTCTTTCTTTGTTCGGCAGCCAACTTTTGGCTGACGAAGCTTTCATTATCAAAATGTAACCAATTAGTTACTTCTGTTTTTCATTTACTTTTATTATTTCATTAATTAAAGTTTGTTTATTAATTAGAATATTTTCTTAAAGAGTATTTCTTTTCTAAATATCTCAAAAGATATGCAGAAGGGAATCAGCCACGGTTCATCGATCTCTAACAGGGTGTTTTTTTTCCCCTGACATGGTGAACCATAGCATAACAGCTCAGCAAAATGACTACAACAAGACAATCACCTGCCAAACATCCCTGGATCTGAGACCAATACAACCACTCCTGAAAAACACCTCCAAGGGGATATCATTACGGACTTTTGGTGAGATCCCATCCATTATTCGAGTTCTGATGTAGGCATACTTCCCTCTGTAGTTACAGAGTATAACAATTATCCCATGGGGTGGATTAAGGGGTGGGTGAGAAAAAAAGGTCTTCCACCTTTTAAATACTATTTTGATTGTGTTCGTAAAGTTTTTGGTGAGCTCCCATTCACTTCCTTTAAAGCAGGTCTTCCCTACCTGCCTTTCTAAATGTCCTATAGTGACCACCCTCCAGAATAGTAATAGTTAAGGTCAGACAGAGACACATGCAAGACCAGGACAAAAAAAAGGAGATGGAACTGGAACTTGAAGAAAATTAAATGAATTAGAGTTTATAAGATCACATCAGGAACATCTTGCTTCCAGAAGTTGTGAATGCTCCAACACTGGAAGTTTTTAAGAAGATGTTGGATAAGCATTTGTCTGAAGTGGCGTAGGGTTTCCTGCCCAGGCAGGGGGTTGGACTAGAAGATCTCCAAGGTTCCTTCCAACTGTATTTTCATTCATCCTTTAATAACTTCCTGTTCTTTCATATTAAAGTTAGATCAGAGGTGGTATTCAGCAGGTTCTGACCAGTTCTGGAGAACCAGTAGAAGAAATTTTGAGTAGTTCGGAGAACCAGTAAATACCACATCTGACTGGTCCCGCCGCATCTATTCTTTGCCTCCCTAGTCCCAGCTGATCGGGAGGGAATGGAGATTTTACAGATTTTCCTGTAAGGAGGCAAGGGAAGGAGATTTTCCTTCCCCTGCCACCTACCCACCCCCACCGAGGCAGTAGTAAAAAAAAATTGAAACCCACCCCTGGTCTAGTGCAGGGGTCTCCAACCTTGGCCACTTTAAGACTTGTGGACTGCCAGAATACCTCAGCCAGCCCTGGCTGAGGTATTCTGGGAGTTGAAGTCCACAAGTCCTAATGTGGTCATGTTTGGAGACCCCTGGTCTAGTGAGTCCACCATCCAGCTTGTCCAGTGCAAAAAAACCAACATCCTCTTCCTCTTGTCCTTTTAATTATGTCCTGCCAAAAGATGAAATTTTAAATCAGCATCCCACCTCTGGGAGAACGTGATAGTCCAAAATCACCCTGAAAGCTTCCAAGGCCAGCGGTGGAGTAGAATTTACTGTAGGTCTTGCTGTCTCTAACCCAGCATTTTAATCACGCTGCATTCCTTCCTACAACTAGAAAAAGAGCATCATGTTTTATACAAAGGCCATGTTTGCAAACAGTTAACTCAATTTTAACACACTGAAGCATAAACTAACTATAATTGCTGAGCTTATAGTGAGACACTGCAGTATAAATAGGTTGGTGAGCTTGTAGTTCAGTGTGTAGTTGAAATACAGTAAAGGATAGACATCTGTGATCAGATGAACTGCGATATTTACAGGCTTTGATAGAAAAACATCTCACAAAAATATGTTCTAAAAGGGTGATTCATCAAAGATGTTGCTATTTTAAAAAGGAGCAGGGCAGTGGTTGAGGTGTGAAAGTATGTTTTCAATACAATTTCAGTCTCAAAAACTCTGCTGTCAAATTAAGGATGATTTATTGTTCTTTGGATAAGATTAGAAATGAAGATTAGAAATGGTTGGGCATTTAATGTCCATTTCAGTGTAGAATTTCAAGGGAAACTCAGTAATTTACCTTTCATGACCAAATGTCTTATGAGCCAAAATGTTCTAATCTAAGATATCAAAATAATGTGTTAAAAAACATTATCACAAAATTGGTCCTGAAGAATCAATACTTGCCTGCTAGATAGATCCACAAAAGTAAAATAGAAATCAAATCCTAATTTGTTTAGATTATCTAACATAATCAAGTACATACAGTATGTTCTTGTGTTAGATACATGAATATCACAGAAGAAAAAGCCTATCAGCCATTATTTAAATACCAGCACTTCTAAAACTGCCGGTCATTTGAACCATTAGTTAGGTATTCACTACTGTACTCTAATTAATGCTGCAAACTTGAAATTTAGGCGCTACTAAGTATTCATGGCTAAGACGCTGACCGTGTCGATCAGAAAGGCTGGCAGTTTGGCGGTTCGAATCCCTAGTGCCGCGTAACGGAATGAGCTCCCGTTATTTGTCCCAGCTTCTGCCAACCTAGCAATTCGAAAGCATGTAAAAATGCAAATAGAAAAATAGGAACCCCTTTGGTGGGAAAGTGACAGCTTTTGGCATTTAGTCATGCCGGTCACATAACCATGGAGACGTCTTCGGGAAGCGCTGGCTGTTCGGCTTTGAAATGGCGATGAGCACCACCCCCTAGAGTTGGGAACGACTAGCACATATGTGCGAGGGGAACCTTTACTTTTACCTTGAAAAAACCCTTTAAAGAGACATTTTGCACATAGGGTATATTGTGGTGACTCAGGGAGATCCAGACAGTTTAAACCACAGCCCAACTTCCGACTCCTTGATTGACAGGACCCTGAAGTGGAAAGAACAACGAAAAAAATTTCTAAATTTTCAAGATTTATAAGGGGTGAGGCGGCAATCTCCAAATTTGACAGATGAAGGATGTCTTTCTCCTTGAAGTGGACAATGGGAAGTAGTCAAGCAACCCTGGAAGAGCCTGAACCCATCCAGTTATTAGCAGGAGAGCAAGGAAGAGAAATATTCCATCTCTCTCAGAGATGAAAGTTAGTCACTCAGTCCAGTTAATGTTGTCTTTCTTTGGCCACAGATACAGTACCTCTTGAGCAAATGACCCTGGAACTCCAGAAGGCATCGCCAGGCCAGAGCTGGGCTTATAACCTACTATGCCACATAATAAGAGTAAATCCCTGCCGTAGCCTTGTGGTGACCTTTTTTAAAGGGTCAGAGAGGTTGGGTACCCCAAGTGTTACAAACTGTACTTGGGTTGAAATAGAAAACTATACGGTCACTCTCCCTGTCACCCTCCATCCAGAGGACCATGGTCGGGAAGCTTATTGTCACGCAGTCCTGCATTTCAGCCTACAGGAACCAGTCTATCAAACCACATCTTCAGGGGTTTCACTCAAGACTGCTGGTAAGTTTGCAAGCCAAGAACCTTTACTGAACAGACACACCAGACTCTTGTTTCATTGCAGAAATGTATCAACAGCTTCCACTCTCTGGGGAAGATCAAACAATGTGGTTTTTTTCCCTTGTTATTATAAAAACATACAAATGGTGAACAGCCAGTTCAGACATATTTCGGGGGGGGGGCAGATGTTTACGGTTGTATTTTTCTTTTAAACTGCATTAACTCTTTCTCCATTTTTTAAAAAAAGGAATGCACACACTATTACATGCATGTTTAGGATCAGAGTAGCGGTTCTTATTCACTAGGAAATGTTAAGTGAACTTCACATGGCAGATGCCATATGCTCAATTTTTTGTGTCAGTTTGGGAAAAGACTGCTGCTCCTGTTGTGTGCCACTTGGCCCTAGGCCCCAAGAACACAATGAGGATAAAACATGGACAATAGGTTAGGGAAGAAGAAGATTGCAATTATCAGAACTGTAAGCTTTATGACTGCCAAGAGCCTTTTTTTTCCTACAGCATTTAGATTACCCGATGTACCTTTTCCTCCCTAAAAGAGGGTGAAAATTTGGGTGGGTCTTATACACCAAGTGTATAGCCCCACCCACTCACCGCCCCCCACCCTTTGGCCTCTGCCTCCCAGCAATATACCTCCTTGCAGCAAATGGGGAAGATGGGGCTTGCAGCGGTGGCAATAGGCTATGGCAATCCCTGCAGCCTGAAACAGCTGATGATTGGGAGGCCCATGCTGACATTGAAAGTGAAACTTGCTGTTTGCTGCATGGAGGCAAATTGCTGGGAGGCAGAGGCAGATTTTTTTTTCTTGTGCTAATCAGACTGTTGCTGTTTGCTGCAAGGAGGTAAGTCAATAACTATAAATGCTATAGAGTGTTCAAATTATTAGACTTATTTTTTAAAGACTGCTTTATTAAAGACGACAACTTAATAAAATGAAGAAGCTTTTTAAAATAAATGCTTGATCTGAAGAGCCCTAGTGCTATTGTATCTTCTTTTAAATAGCAGAGAATAACTATAATTCCAGGAAGCCACAACAATTTTAACAGTATCTGTACAAGTATAGTCTGAAATGTAACACCACAAACAGTGTATATTGTCTGTACTGTTTGCTGTTTGTTGCAAGGAGGCAAATTGCCAAGATTGTAACCAGGGTCTGCCCAAAAGTCTCTCTCTTACCTATATGTGTAACAGAAGACTTTATTATAAGCATGCAGAAAAAGTATGTGATTGCTCAGGTAGGAGAGAAAAAGACTCTATACATGCTCAGAGACTTTTCTTTATTATATAATATGAAAAGAGACCACATCATAATGGTGAGGTTGCCAGCCAGCTATGATACATACCATTCTAGACCACCTGCTCATATCAATTCCTGCTTATTTTGAGGTCTGTTTTATTGATGGTTAAATAAGAGAAACAGAAGTTACAACTCCTAAAATTACAAGAGAAAGAATAATTTTATTATTAGGGTTGATTACTGGAAGCTAAAACATATGAAGAATGGTTGCAGTTTAATGAAAAGAAGGACTAGGGGAGACATGAAAGCGGTGTTCCAATATCTCAGGGGTTGCCACAAAGAAGAGGGAGTCAAACTATTCTCCAAGGCACCTGAGGGTAGAACAAGAAGCAATGGGTGGAAACTAATCAAGGAGAGAAGTAAATTAGAACTAAGGAAAAATTTCCTGATAGAACAATTAATCAGTGGAACAATTTGAGTCCAGAAGTTGTGAATGCTCCAACACTGGAAGTTTTTAAGAAAATGCTGGACAATCATTTGTCTGAAGTGGTGCAGGGTTCCCTGCCTAAGCAGGGGTTGGACTAGAAGACCTCCAAGGTCCCTTCCAACTCTGTTATTCTATTCTATTCTATACTGTAACTTATTAATTTCAATTAGTATTAACAATTAATATGTATTAATATCATGAAGGGAAACATCGTTATTATGAGATTATTATTACAGAATACTATTATTATTACTAGGATGAATATTACTCAAAAGAATTGTAACCAGACTGTCTATATGGATTTTGAACATGTTGCTCTTTCTATTTATTTATTTTTTTAAAATACAATCAGATGAGAAATATTCCATCTCTCTCAGAGATGAAAGCCAGCCATTCGTTCCAATTAATGTTGCCTTTCTTTGGCCACAGATACAATACCTCTTGAGCAAATGACCCTGGAACTCCAGAAGGCATCGCCAGGCCAGAGCTGGGCTTATAACCTACTATGCCACATAATAAGAGTAAATCCCTGCCGTAGCCTTGTGGTGACCTTTTTTAAAGGGTCAGAGAGGTTGGGTACCCCAAGTGTTACAAACTGTACTTGGGTTGAAATAGAAAACTATACGGTCACTCTCCCTGTCACCCTCCATCCAGAGGACCATGGTCGGGAAGCTTATTGTCACGCAGCCCTGCATTTCAGCCTACAGGAACCAGTCTATCAAACCACATCTTCAGGGGTTTCACTCAAGACCGCTGGTAAGTTTGCAAGCCAAGAACCTTTAATAAACAGACACGCCCGACCCTTGTCTCATTGCAGAAATGTATCAACAGCTTCCACTCTCTGGGGAAGATCAAACAATGTGGTTTTTCCCCCTTGTTATTATAAAAAACATACAAATGGTGAACAGCCAGTTCGGACATATTTCAAGGGAGGGGGGGCAGATGTTTAAGGTTGTATTTTTCTTTTAACTTTCTCCATTTTTTAAAAAAATGGATGCTATGGTAGATCTCAGAATGCCAACAAGGAAAGACTGATTAGTGTTTAAAAACAAAATGCCAAGATTGTAAACCAGGATCTGCCCAAAAGTCTCTCTTTTACCCACATGTGTAACAGAATACTTTATTATAAGCATGCAGAAAAAGCATGTGATTGCTCAGGTAGGAGAGAAAAATACTCTATACATGCTCAGAGACTTTTCTTTATTATATAATATGAAGAGAGACCACATCATAATGTTGAGGTTGTCAGCCAGCCTATGAAACATATTATTCTAGACCTCCTCCTCATATCAATTCCTGCTTATTTAGTTATGCTTGGAAAGTTACTTTAATTAAATATGTTTCATCAACTCATTTTTAAAATAAGAACTAATCTTTCCTACCCTGTTCTTCAGCTAGTACATTTCTGAAATAAAGGTGACACATTTATTTATCTTCCGTGTCACAGATGGACTAAAGTGCCTCTATTTACTATTTTATAATATTTCTACTGTATATATCCTTTCAATTAATGCCATCAAGACTGATAACAGTATAAACAATAGCAGAGAAACAAAACAAAACAGCAGAAAAAATAGAAGTTGTGACTGGAAGACTCTTAATTTGGAGAGGAAGTGATTCCACAAATGGGAAATGGTAGAGTGAAAAGCGTATTCACATGAATCCATGAATAGTGAAAGGAGTGTTGTCCTCCCCGACAAGAGAACATTTGCAAGCCCCCACCCACCCAAAACTGGATAGATTCTTCCTGAGAAAAGTCTCTTATCTGTTCCCCATTTAATTTAATTTATATAATTAATTCAATTTACTTTATTCAATTGAGGCACAACCCAATTCTGAACAACTCTGGGTGACTCACAATCTAACAAAAATAAAATAGTAAAATATAATACAATTAAAAAACAAATGCAAACAAAATTAAACAAGGGGTTAAAAGATTATCATGAATCATCTGAACTACCGCAATTGGCAACCAGGGCTGGACTTGAGGGACACACCCAGTTTTCCAGTCAATGCTTTCCAGTCAATATCAAGAATTATATTTAGCATTATATCAAGAGAATCAGGAAACTAATTTTAAGTGAAACTTTCCTTGAGGGAGAAAAGAAAATTATGCCTTGTGAGTAAAGCATATCATTCTGTATTTTCCTCAGCATATCACATTTTCCTCCTTGTAAAACTCAAACTATCTTTTAGTGGTTCCTCACATGTCCGGATTATTGGCAGACCTGCATTTTATCAGCCCACTTATTTTCCCAAAATCTTTGGCTTAACCAGCTAAGGATCATCCGAATTTACATGAACTGAAACATGTAAAGCTATGGTCATTTTAGTCACTCCAGATTTAGTCTAGCGTTGTCTTTATGCAAAATTTTCCTTTGCTATTGAGTTATAAATTTGGCCTAAAATGCACCAATAATTGCTAATAGACCAAAATATTATTTCTTGAAACTTAAGAGGTCTGAAATTTATATATCAGTTAAAGATGTACTAATTCAATGGCTGAAAAAATGGTTGTGACTTTTTGTGTGAACATATGTAAAATGCAATATCCCATCTGACAATATAACTGTAAGCTGGTGCTGGGGTATAATCAAATGATAGATACCTCACATGTCATATGCTCTTCAGAGCCAGTTTCAGATCATATTAATGTAATATTATGCTTGGACAATATGAATCACATGTGAAATACATGTGAAATACAGCTTTCTTTATTCATGTTTCCTTTGCTTTGGAGAATTTGTAGTTCTTTTATAATATAAAGTAGTATAATAGTATTCTGGAATATCATCAATGCACTTCGGTGATATACTGAATTTTCTTTGCAAAGTTCACCCCTTCTAAAATATCTAAATATTTTGACAATAATGTTGTGATGTTTCATTCTCCTTTTCTAATCGTCTTCCTATCTGGTTTTCAGAATCCTATTTGGCTATCATTGTAGCTGTTACTGTTGTTGCTGCTTTGCTAGTCTGTGTGCTGGTGGTCTTTCTCATCTTCATCATTAAACTTTGGATCAATTAATGCAATGGAAAAGGCAACTCAATGAGTATGTATGTATGTATGTATGTATGTATGTATGTATGTATGTATGTATGTATTTGTGTTACAACCCCTGGTATGCCCAAATTCATACCAGGTTCAAATCCCAGTAAGGGTATGGCTAGCTGATGAGAGCTAAATAGCTTGAAATAGATCTATGCTAGTCTCCCTTTATTTATTTATCAGCACAAATACAACATATATATATTCCTAGAAAATGCACATGTGAAAGGAATGCCAACAATCATGTATGATATATTATTCTTATAATAAACTGACAGGGCAATATTATATTCATGTAAATTCACTTCCCCTTCCCATAGTGTATATAATATTATAGAAGGAAGTGAATAATGCATTTACTAGCAATACAACAACTTTGTAACTAAAACACTTTGAGAGCCAGCAATGAAATACAAATGTATATAAAATTGCTGCAAAAAACATTTGCTGCAAAAAAAAAACAACCCAGGAAACTGGAGCATCAGGACATAAATTAGTACATTGAAATCAATGCCCATTTTGTATCCAACAATATTAACATTCTATGTTTCCAGATATTCAGAATATTTTTTTCAGTATCTAACCACAGAAATTTAATGGAACAGGGCAATACCCCAAACCTGGATACCTGAAAACTGTTCTTAAGGAGGAATGAGAATGTATAGCAATAATTTAGTGGATCGGGAATAAGAATTTATGACAGCCAAATAGACCAGAGAAAAACAATATATGCCACAAAAATTATAACTGTAAGAATAACATCATAGTACATATTGTAAATACAATACAACGCTGTGTATGGTAGTCTTTCCACAAACAAGTTGCTTTCTTGTTCTAACAACTAGTTAAAAAAACATAGCCCCTAGGAGAGTTACTCCTAAAATTGTATCTTCCAATTGATTGTTTAACATAACCTCAAGGATTTTACACGGCAAGACAGTCAGCGTAGGAGTGAACAATTGCTCTTGGGCTGCTAAGTAAAATAAGAGAAGAAAGAACTTTATTCAGCTTCTTGCGTTTTACATGGACAATTCCTGAAAGGCTGAAGAATTCCTGCACAACTTTTCTGCAGGACTTGGGAGGGAACAGGAAGGCTATTCCATCAGGCCCGTGGAATAAATGCTATTCAATAAATGATAACATGAAGATAAGCAACTGATTAAAATACTTCTTCAAATAAAATGTCATAATTGCTGGCTAAACAAGATGAATATAAACAGAATCTGAAAGGAAAAGAAGAAAGTAAAATATGCATTATTCATGCAAGCACAGAAGTATACCCACCTGATAAAGTGTGAGAGCTCACAATATGATGGGTTCTACCAGAGTTACCTAGGATTCATGGTGGCCATGAGCAGCAAGCTACACTAAAGATACAGAGATGCAGTCAGAGATTCAGGGCAGTGGACTTTCTTTGACATCAAAGAGGGTTAAGAAAATATTTCTGCACTTGCATTCACCAGGAACCATGAAGAACCGGCACCATGGAATATGACAAACAAGGTCCATGAGGAAGGCACTGCTTTAGAAAGACCTTTAAAACCAGCTGAACTAGCAAACAAATACAAGCCTATCCCATGTTATTCTGTTTTTTAAAAATTTGCCAAACACCTACAGTTGACTTTTTAAAAATTGTGCTTTCTTAATCATACCCAACAAAAATATGTGTGTGTATAACTAGATGACAACATGAAATAAAAATTAACTGCCGCTCAAATACTTGAAATCTGTAATACAAATTAAGCAAGTTTTAAAATCTGACAAACTATTCATATTTTCTTCCTTGCTTCTTTGTTCAAAATTACTACCACCAAAAGTAAAAGCACACCCAAACATAACACAAATATTAACAAACTTTCAGCAGACTACAGCTTGGGAGCGGGGTTGAGGGAGTGACTGTCTCAAGGTAACCCAGTGAGTTCCATGATTGAGTGGGGCCTTGAATCCGGATTTCCTCAAAGTCCAGCATCTTAACTGCTGCAAAACAAAATATACATTTTCTTCTAGAGTTTTTTTTTAACATTCCCATATAACATCTTTTAAATCAAATCAAATAATTGTTAATGGAAATTCATGCTGTAGAAACTTGTAGAAACCAAGTTCATGTTGAACTTTCACTGGGAGAAAGTTTTCTGCAACCATTTGGCTGAAATCTGCTTACTGCTGATTAGAAAACCCCGCTCCACCTTCTGCATGCCAACCCTTCAGGAATTTGGAAGCTATTATTGAATCTCCTTTTAGCATAAGCATATATTTATTGAATGTATGGACACAGTTCTGCCTCTTGGATGGGGATGGGCAATCTTTCAATGGGCAAGGTTTGCAGTTTATCCAAGAGTTTTATTCACACTGTGGTGGAGTCTAGGCGTAACAGGAAGGATGGGCAAAGATGTTCTCATGATCATCAAAAGCATTGACTTGGTTTCAAAGACAAAAAGGTGCTTCACAGCTTCTAAAGATGCCCCCAACAAAGCCCCAGTTATACTGACCTACAGCTGTTACCATTTGTAAAACAGTCAGAGAACCTACAATGTTTCATAAAATGACATTGCTGATTTTTGGGTGGACTAGAAGACCTCCAAGGTCCCTATAATAGAATAACTCTGTTATTCTATTATAATAGAAAAGAGAATAATGTACTTTGGATTAGTTGTGACTGTAGACTCAGGCACTTATTCCTTCTCTTCTGTTCTTGATGTAGATAATGCATTTCTGTTAACTGGTGTGTCATTTTAAGGTTTCCATGATTCTTTGGAAATGATGTTCCCAGCAAGCCCTCTTCCAGAACAATCTCACACATGCTCATACTGAAGAAATAGTTGTGGTAGTCAGCGAAACATGATTGTGAAACAGGGGTGCATGAATGGACCCAATTACATTAAGATGAATTCAGAAATTTCTTCCAATTGTTGCAAATTCCAGGTTTCTGGTCTTGATCTGGATATTAAAAACATAAGGAAGACAAACATACCCTCTCAAAAGGGGGGGGTGAGAAAGAAAGAGAAAGAAAGAAATAAGGAAAGAAAGAAAGGGAAAAGAGCAACCTGTTCTGCTGGGAGTGAGGGTGTGGTTGGTTAGGGGCTGAGAATCCCATGACTAAATGCTGGCCTTTGCAAAATATGAAAAGCACACCAGCAATAGCAAAACAACAAAAACATTAATACTGCTTTTAGATAAAGCCAGCCTCTTAGTCCTTAAGGAGTTATGTCAAAATACCCTGAATGTATAGATTGACTAGACTTTTGGGCTTCAATGCCAGTGAAATCTGCAAAGCTGTACTTGCTGCATAGTCCAAAACTGGCTTGATATAGACCCATCTGGAGCCAGCCACGGCATGCTTCGCCCACCCTCAGATCCCCAGCTATTATTATAACTGCCTCCCCCACTTCTCCTGCCTGCAAGGCAGTTGCCTGGAGCTCTCCTTGAAGTTATTTTTCTCCAACCAGAACATCACTGCACACGTGTTGGCTTGTTCATTGAGGAGAAAATCTTGGGGGTCAGCAATGTTAGGGAATTGGGTCAATCTAGCCAAGATAGCTAGCTGCTTTCTTTTATAGGTCCTGTAGTAGCTTGCCCACTGCAAGATATTTACTGTCCCCAGACAACTCCAATCTGATTTTGAAACACCTTTCCTCTGAAATGGCTTGCCAAGGAATCCACTCCAGGAGTTGGCAAGGCATCTTATCCCACCTTCTGAAGCAAGCTCCATCTCAAACAGCGAAGTCCAATATGTCCCTTTGCTTTCACACCTAAAGAGGGGGAGGCACCATATGTTGCGGAAATTATGTCAACACAGACTCCCCTCCTTTTTTTTTGCTCTTGGGGGACCTGCCCAGCATTTCCCACATTAGATTCTTCAACTTCTTTTCCTGCTCTTTACAGTATTCCTCTAAGCCACCCACTTAGTGGAGGCTTAAAACACACCTACTTGCATTCTTATTTTGATCAAAATGGGGTGGGGGGGAAGCAATTGCACTGCTGAATTTAAGTATCTCCATGAACTTTAGAAAAATGGCCCCAGAACAATGGGAAAATATGTGGATGAAAGGTTTAAAATTTACACTAAACTATAATTTAAAAGGAAAATTGTATAAGATGATGTATTGTTGATATTTAACACCAGATAAGTTATCCTGACTGTATAAAGGTATTTAAAATGAATGTTGGAAGTGTAAAAGCAAAGAAGGAACTTCTTATCATTGTGGTTGATGTGTGATAAAGCAAAGGAATTTTGGAGTAAGATTCATATTATACTTTACTTTTACTTTTACTTTTATTTAGACTTCTATACCGCCCCCTCTCCCCAAAGGGACTCGGGGCGGTGTACAGTCAGATATTATAATATAGAACATTCTTAAAACAAAAATAAAAATGAAACCAGAAACTTTTCTTTTGGGTTTCATGGAAAAAGATTTGGAGAAGTGTGGAACATTGTTATTATATATGTTGACAGCAGCAAGACTATTATGCGCACAAAAATGGAAGGACATTTTGATTTCCACCATGGACGAATGGCTACAGAAGCTGATGGCAGAAATGGCTAAATTGACTGTTTTGGTTAAAGGAAAGAATATAAGTACCTTTGTTTCCACATGGAAACATCTGAACTTTGTGCTTGAAGTGGGGGGGGGGATGAAACTTTGGTTTTGGGTTTTATTGACTAGATTGATACCTTTTTATAGAAATGGCTATCTTATATTATTATGGAAAAGCAATAAGTTGTGGTTTGATGTTAATGCTTTTTTTTAACTTCAACAGAGGGAGTCAGAAGTCAATGTTTCTGTTTTTCTTTTTCTCCAGTCTCTCCTCACTTTTCCCTCCCTCTTTCCCTACACTGTGTCTTCCTATTTACTTTTGTATTTTGTATTTTATCTTATAACCTAATAAAAATTTTAAACATGAAAAAGAAGAATGGCCCAGGATCTGTGGGTGGTTCTTCCCTATTTCAGAACAATAAAACATCCAGAAGGGAAAACTGGTTACCAGTCCTGCTTTAAAAGGCAGAAATAAATACTTAGTATCACATAAACACATATTTATATCTTTGAATCAGGATATGCCAAAGAAAATGGAGTGCAGAAAGACACAATTTTGGGGTAAGAAAATGGAGCATATATTGAAATAAAAACAATAGCCTAGAAGTTGTGATGAATTTCTTTAAAACTGGTAAAGTCTAGTCCAACCTCCCACCCAAGCAGGAGATTTCTGACAGATGTCAGTCCAGTCTCTTCTTGAAAGCTTCCAGTGATGAAGCTCCCACAACTTCTGAAGGCAAGCTGTTCCATTGGTTGGTAATATAGATGGTAAAAAACTGTTTGGGACAAGCATTTACCTTTTCAGGTTAAATCCTGCAGTCAAGCAGACTTGTGTTTTGATGTGATAATGCTACATGTGTACAGCTGTTGAGAATATTTGGAAGTGCCCACAGAACAGGTCAGCAGCAAGTTTACTTTTGAAAAGTTCTAAAGAGTTCTGAAGAGTTCTAAAGGAGATGGCAGATGTCATCTCAGAACTACTGTACCACATCTTTCAAAAATCCTGGAACACTGGGGAACTACCAAAGAACTGGGAAAGAGCTGATGTGATTCCCATCTTCAAAAAAGGGGAAAAAACAGACCCAGGAAACTACAGACCAATCAGCCAAATATCAATACCTGGGAAGATACTGAAAAGATAATAAAAAAACAGATTTGCCAACATCTAGAAATGAGCAAAGTAATAATTAGCAGTCAGCACTGGTTTGTTAAAAACAGATCATGCCAAACCAATCTTATTTCATTCTTCAACATAATGACTAAATTAGTAGACCAGAAAAATACAGTGGACATAATATAAGCAAGGCATTCGACAAAGTAGACCACAACCTACTTCTTGGTAAACTAGAAAAAAGTGGGAAAGATAGCATCACCACCAGATGGATTTGTAACTGGCTGAGAAACTGTACTCAATGAGTAGTCCTTACTGGGTCTACGGAGGGAAGTAAGCAGTGGGGTACCACAAGCAGGGCCGGATTTTCCTATAGGCTAACTAGGCTTCAGCCTAGGGCCTCAAGATCAAGAGGGGCCTTTTATTTTTATTTATTTATCCGTGCCACATTTTTTATAAAGGTTAGTACCAATTACAACATGTTTCATTTAATATATTGATATATATCACAGTAATGATGTATTTTATTATCTCTCATGTAATTTACAAACTTAAAAATGGGAGGTGAAAGGGCCCCATAAGTGGAATAGCCTAGGGCCTCTTTTCATCTAAATCCGGCCCTGACCGCAAGGTTCCTTCTTAGGCCCAGTACTCTTCAATATCTTCATTAATATCTTCATTAATATCTTCATTAATATCTTCATTAATGACTTAGATGAGGGAATAGAAGGGGAACTTACCAAATTTGCAGATTATACTAAACTGGCAGGAATAGCTAACACCCTAGAAGATAGGCTCAAGATTCAGATGGATTTCACAGACTTGAACACTGGGCCCTATCTAACAAACGAAATTCAATGTAGAGAAAAGTAAAGTCTTACACTTAGGCAAGAAAAAGCAAAAGTACACATATAGACTGGGTGAAACCAGCCTTAATAGCAGTAACTGTGAGAGGGACCACTTGGAGTCTTAGTGGACCAGTTAAATATGAGCCAGCAGTGTGCAGCAGCAGCCAAAAAAGCCAATGCAATCCTAAATTGCATTAACAGAGGGATACAATCAAGATCACGTGAGGTACTAACACCACTCTATAAAGCCTGAGTAAGACCACACCTGGAATACTGCATCCAGTTTTGGTCACCACACTATAAAAAAGATGTTTAGACACTAGAAAAAGTGCAGAGAAGAACAACCAGGATGATTAATGGACTGGAGATTAAAACATATGAAGAAAGGTTACAGGAACTGGGCATGGCTAGTCTAGTGAAGAGAAGGACCAGGGGAGACATGATAGCGGTGTTCTAATATTTGAAGGGTTGCCACAGGAGAGGATGAAGTCAACCTGTTTTCCAAAGTACCTGAAGACCAGACAAGGAATAATGGATTGAAACTGATCAAGGAGAGATTCAATCTAGAAACAAGGAGGAACTTTCTGACAGTGCCTTCGGAAGTTGTGGGAGCTTCATCACTGGAGGCTTTCACTGGAGGCACCATTTGTCAGAAATGGTGTAGGGTCTCCTGCTTGGGTGGGGGGTTTGGTCTAGATGACTTACAAGGTACCATCCAACTCTGTTAATCTGTATCTGTAAGAAAAGTAAAGGGTGATCAGTTCCGATTAAAGGGGATGCGAGACCACCTAAAATCTTAAGACTACAAGTTAGATTAGGAAATAAAACTGAGGAAGGCAAGAGTCAACTACTTCTATGTGGCTTTCAAGAAAACTATAGGAAAGTGTTCATGTAGTCACCTGAAATTGAGCTTGATTTATATAGACTACACATTTTAGTTAGAAAGCACTGTTAATTCATGCTGAATTTGATAGCATACAATAAATGTAAAAGATTCTGCCCCAAGGGATTCACAGTCCTGATAACTAGTATCAAAGGGATAGAGGTTGGTCAGAGACCTTCCATTTGAAGTTTATAATTACCCACTCTGAAACTAAAATACCTTTCTAAAACCAGTAATTTGATTCCAGAACAATAAAGCAATATAGTTCATGTCTAAAAGGCTGCTAAAATGGAAGCAGCTTTCTACTGCAAGCTCAAGAGAACTCCATTTGGGCTATGCCAAGCACAGAGTCATCAAAGCAACCTTTCACTTTGCCCCTCAAGACAACAAGGCTTGGCATGGATTCTGCTCTGAAGCATCCGTCACTCCCACAAATGGAAAGGGATGCAGGAATGGCTGGACCATTCTGCTGATTCTACAGGGGCGAGAGTTTTCCTTCTGAATAGTAGGAGGTGGGAATTAAAATGCACAGCTTGTGCCCTGAAAACAGTTGGTCTCCTGCTGCCGCCGAGCTTTTTAGCCACCTCTGCATCTTCCTGTTCCTTAGATACCAAGTTGCCAACGCTAAACCAATCAAGAGCCCCCCTTTCTCCTCCCCTCCGCTTGCCAGCTATTCTTTCTCTGGTTTTGCCTCCTCTCTTACTCTCTCTAGCTCAGCTTTGCTTTCGGCCATGAAGCTCCAGTGGTTCTGGCATTTCCTTCCCTGCTGCTTTCTGCTTCCAGTGCTGATGCCCGTGGGTAAGTGACCAGCAGTCCACCCTTCTCCCCCACCCCCTCCCTGAGATGCTCTCCACTGCCCAAACTATGCGGAAGGCTTCTCACTGACGGCTGACAAAAGCGAAGGGAAAGGCTTTGTATCTCCCTGTCACAAATGGGATCGGATGCAGCTGAGTGGGCTTGCCTAAGATGTGTGAGGACCCCTCCCCAAAAAAGAGGGTTTCCATTTATCTCTCTTTATGGCTCTCCCCACCCCTCCCCTCCCCTCCCCCTGGGCTATATAGAAATCGCTGCTTAGATCTTTGCTGCTTTCTGCATATGCTGTTTTTTCCATTAAAACCTCTTACCGGCTTCTAGTTCTCCATTCTGCACTTAGATTCATTCGCTTATGGTTAAGAAGGGGAATAGTTCTTTGGATGATGATGATGATGATGATGATTGCTGTTTCAGCCATGAGGAAACAGTGTATGTTTTATTAAAAGAAGAACAGATAGTTTGAGTTTTGGATTGAGCTAGGATATCTTTCACTTTGAATTCTTTTCCAGACTCTCTCTCTCTCTCTACTTAGGATGTGAGTTAAAGGGATGGGGGCTGTTGAAATCATTCTCTATGGCCCCAAGAGTAGAGATCCTCTAGTTTAACAACATCATATGATTTCCAAAACAAGGTATACTAGAACTTGAGATTATATGGATTATTAAGTCTTTCTTGCTCATCTGGCAGAGGCGTGAGTGGAAGTGGAGTGTGATCCATCAGGATCTCAGTTTGCACATGGTTGATTGAGATCTAACCCCATGCTCAGTGCAGAGATGCAAAGTCTAGCATCTTCAGTGTGTGCTTAGACATGCAGCAAAGGGGAGCCTATCCTTTCTATTACCATTAGAAAGATTTTCCTAATGTTCCAGTCAATATCATTACCTTGTTCTGACTTCTTACCTGTTGAGATGTTTAGAAATAAATTTCTGGATCTCTTTCATTTTTCATTTTCACAAATAAGTAAACCTAGGTTCAAAGTGAAGGTTGCTGAGAGGTGGCAGCTTGTCATTCAGGCTGGAGAAAAATTGGAGATCGGAAATTCATGCGAAAATATTGAGCAAACAAAAGCCCAGTTTTCATCCGAACAACTGAAATGCATGCCCATTTACACTGGAACTCTGGGAGTTGAAGTCCACACATCTTAAAGTTGCCAAGTGTGAAAAACACTTCTCTAATTGTTATCTGCTTCTGAAAATATAGTTGAAATATTTCTTTTTCCAGTCCCCCATTGCCTCAGTTTGTACTCCCCAGCATTAAAAAAAAATGGAAGCATCTTGGGGCAGGAATCCATATTTTTGCTTTCATTCTTTATCCTTGCCCATCTTTTTCTGACCAATCAAAATTCTTCTACATCTCTCTTCAATCTTCTGCAAGGGTGAGACAATGGAGGTCAAACTTTTTGTGCTATCCATAGTTGGGTTAAATAGAGTGAATTCAACAGAACACCAGATGGCTAGACACAACACACGCCCCTTTTCCATGTGTGTTTTAACATTGCACAGGGACAAAAGAGTAGAGCTTATGAGGCCACAATGCCCCAAACACCTAAGCTTGCACCCATGCAAGGATGGTATGTCTTCAAATATTGAAGGCTTATGGCCACCTCTTAGGGATTAAGGCCTTCTCTGCTGTTTGCTCCTGCCCTCTGGAACATCTTTCTCCCCACACACATGAGATTGGCCCCAACCTTCTTTATGTAAGGGTCTAAAGATGTGGCTTTGGCAGTAGACTTGGGGCCCCAGTGGGGTAACAACATAATGGAGGTGGTTGATTACTCTCCCCATGTGACTTTGGTTTTAATGTTTGATTTTAACTTTTTTATGTTTTCACCTAGATGTAACTGTAAGCTGTCCAGTTACCCTATGGTAAGATGGGCAGCAAATAAATACATTTATAAATAAATAAATATGGAGGTTGGACTGGAGAAATGCTGAGTGCCCTTCCAATATTATTAAACTGTTTCAGAGGGCTGAAAAGTTGCCCCTTAGAAAATATGCTCTTTGTGCAATTACAAAAAAGAATTTGATCATCGTGCTTCACCCATGGATTATTTGATTTTTCCCTCCACCAAATCCAGCTCAAGGGATCTTCCCAACCCAAGGGATTACTAGAAAAGAAATATGGAAAAAGGATTCAGGACTAAGACTCCTCACCAGTCTTTCTGTCAGCAGGATAACTCCCACCCAGAATTTCCCAAGGAAGAAGAAGCCAACAAAGAAAGGTGGCACTTGAAAATGGATTTGGGAAAACTGCAGAATAAAATGCTCTCCATGGGAGCAATTGGACAATTGGAGAATGGCTCAGAATATTGCTGATTGCTCTATTCTAAGCCCTCTTTTCTCCTTCTTGATCATGTGTTCTTGAAATATGATCATGGAATTGAAAAAAGGGCCCCCAAAACACACTTCACATATTTTCCCTTGTTTTTCTTGGCTTATTTATTTTCTAGTTATATCCACCCATTTATTCTGGACAAAAAGGAATTAAATTATGTTACTGAAATTATTCCTTGTCCAGCTATATAGAAAGCTGTGAAATCGTTCCAAACCACGGCTGTTTTAATAACCATGCAATTGTGCTCTGGGTTCATAGATAATAAAAAAGGATAGGTCACTTTGGATACGTTTGGGTGTGGTTTAGTGGTGGGGAATGGATCCCCATCATCCAGCCAGAGCTGAAGAAGCTTCTTGGGTGAGAAGCGAAACGTCTTCAAAGAAAAAAAACGATTGTGCTAATTAATTGCAGTAACAAAATGAGTAGTTCCCAAAGGTGCTTTTTTCAAGAGGCAACTGGACTTTCTGTTTTTTCTTTGAAGACTTTTCATTTCTCATCCAAGGAGCTTCTTCAGCTTCTTTGATGAAAAGCAAAAGGTCTTGAAAGAAAAAAACAGAAAGTCCAGTTGCCTCTTGAAAAAGCACCTTTGGGACAACCATGACCTGGATAATTGAGAATCTCCATAGACACCAAGCATATGTGTTTTCCCAAACTAGCTATTGCCTAAAGCCGTGATAGTGAACCAATGGCATGTGTGCCACAGGTGGCACATAGAGCCCTCTCTGCGGGCACATCAGCTGTCACCCCAGCTCAGCTCCACCGTGCATGCACATGCACTTCCTGCCAGCCAGCTGTTTTTTGGGTGTCTGCTGTGCAAACGTGGGCATGGGGCGCATGCAGAAGACATTCATACTTGCGTGGGGGCAGGGAGCACACATGGGGGTCGTGCACTCAGGCATGGGGGGCGGGACACATGCAGGTGGGGTTACACACGTATGTGCGGTGGGGGCGGGGGGCGCTTTCAGCACTTAGCAACAAAAAGGCTAACCCTAAAGCATTCACCAGGATGAATTGGCCAGCAATTCCTTGATACAGAGAGACGTATAAAGATAGAAGCATTTTCCCTTGATTGCCCTTCTTCACTACATCTACTGATCTTTGCCTGCAGCTAGCTCCTGCTTCATCCAATTTCATTTGCTAGATTATGTAAAATGTGAAAACAAACTATTTTTTTTATGAAAACAGAGCGCAAACACCTTTGAAAATACATCACTCGGTATTATAAAGGGCAACTCATTTAGCAACATGCTTTGAGAAAGTAAACTGTCGTTTGTTGCAACATGCTTCAGGAAGTTCCTTCTGCGTGATATTATAATCCCCACATTGTAGATAGTGTGACTGAAGCTTAGTGTTTATTTGGATGGTTAAAAAAAAGCACAACTATGTTTGGGGTAATGCTAATTCTCACCATGCACCCACATACTCACTAGATGATCTTAAGGAGACTGTCAGCTTCAGACACTTGAACCTGAGTTCAACTCTCCATGGACAACCCAGAGAGCTGCCCTTTCACTCAAGACACCACAAGCATAGATGCCTTTCATACATCTCAGGTGAATGCGTGCCAACAGGGAGATCTGAGAATAGGATTATGGGCATGCTCTGCCCAGTTTGAAATTCTTAAGCATTCAGATGAATACCCGAAGACAGCAGGAATGCAAAACTAGCATTTCATAGAGTAGGTTAAGTAAAGCCATTATTCTAAAAGCTAGTCTTTCTTGCAAAGAAGTTTGGTTGAGTTAAAAGCATTGTGTTTTTGGGTACTGACTTCAATCTAATACATGGAGTCATTTAGGTACATTTTTCTTTAAATTCAAGTGGTTTTCTTGGAATAATTCCATTTGTGCTTCCTGTAATTCCATTTGTGACCTCCGATTTCCTTCTTTTATAAATGTGTATAAACTGCATCTACAAGAATGGCGCTCTCGTATTTCTTTAATTATTTCAGTATGATGAGCACAATTTAGTACTAAAATGCCTTGAGATTAATGAGAGGGAAAGGGAGGGAATTGACTGAAGTTTCTGCCTAAGCCTGTAAAATAATCCCTATCCCTGAACCCAGAAACCTATAAGTCTCTATGTAATCTTTTGGGCCAACTAGTTGGTAAGTCTGAATACCCTATTTCAGGAGCAGAGCAGCACATGTTTGATGTAAGCATTTGGCCAGAAAACCCTGTGGTGGAGCATGGAGGTTCTCTCTGGCTGAACTGCAGTACCAGCTGCCAGGAGGCAGATGCCAAGGGAGGCTTGGAGACATCGCTGATGAAGGAGAAGAAAGACAATGGGAGTCATTGGGCAGTTTTCCAGCTTGTGAACATCACGGAGTGGGCGTCTGCCACTGAGTGCTCCTTCAGCTGTTACGGAGAGCATAAATCTGTTCAGGCAAACATCATGGTCTATCGTAAGTGGAGATGATGCAAAGATCTGTTTGTTGTTTATATCTCTAAAAGACTGCCTTAAGCAGCTTTTCATCTAGGTAATTGCGTAGTCTAGGCTTAGTCTAAAGTAATGGCCTGAGAGTTGGAAATCTATATATGCACAAAGTTAGAATGGGACACAGGACACTTTTGAATGTTACACAGGTACAGTGATGCTAATTAGAATGGACCATTGGGCTAAATTCCAGGCTCCACACCCCAGCTTAGTGATAATTTCCAGATTCAACAACAAGCATTATTATTGTAATGTTTGATTGCTCAATCAGCCAGATGTTTAGACTGGATCTGGCATTTCTGCCCACCTAGCAAGTCCTTCCCAAGGACCTGGCCTAGGCAGATGTTGTTGTTTAATAACATTGAAGGGACTATCTTAGGATGTAAGATGTTCCAAGTAAAGCGGCCTTTTGCAATGGATTAATGGTAATCTTATTATTATTTCTTCACAATGAGAACATAATTGCCTGTTTTTCTTTTTACCTCATTTCCCCTATGAGCCCATGGAAGAAATGAAGATGCTGAATAGAACTCCGGTTCTCTTTATAGCTAAGCCCAGAGCTTCTTAAAAAGTTAATAGAAATGGCAGGGAAAGAAAGAAAGCAGAGGAAGGGGAAAGAAAAATGGGGAGGAAAATCGGAAGGTCTGAATCACTAAAAGGAGGCAATCTGTGATTCATATCCAAATAGATATAACCCAAGAATTGATCCTTTTAGTATCACCAAAGAGGACCATGATGCTCCTCTCCAACTGCAGGTTGCTTTACGGGTGTCTCCAGATAGCAACCAATTAACTTGTTGGGGTTGACTGTAAGAGCTTTTGATAAGGCACAACTACTAATTGAACGTTCTTAGAATAAAATGATGGCATTTGGGTAGCCTTCAGTGACTGAGATGTGCACCCTTCCAGAAGTGGGTTATCACATCCTTGCATATCTAGAAGCTACTGCAGCCCTATGGGAGCTATATGAACATATTAACATTAGATTATCTTGAAAGTATTTCAAGATGTGTCCTAAAAAGATAATTTCCAGGTTTTTACTATTCAGATCCCTAAGGAGACAAAGTCTGGTGAGATAAAAATGGGTGTTGGGATAAGGTATGAAATTAAAGTTCTATACAACAGGCTGAGGGCATAATCTAGCAATGCTTGGTGCTTGGAGAGTAGTGGCACAAGATCATAAATGGAAAATAATGGCAATAGCACGTAGACTTATATATCACTCCATAGTGCTTTACAGCACTCTGAGCAGTTTACAGAGTCAGTATATTGTCCCCGATCAGCTGGGTCCTCATTTTACCGACCTCGGAAAGATGGGAGGCTGATTCAACCTCGAGCTGGTCAAGATCAAACTCCTAACTATGGGCAGAGTTTGCCTGTAATACTACATTCTAGCCTTTCCCATGACACTTTACCTCTAAAATCATAATCAAACCTTAAGATGGTCACCTGAGCAGAGATACCTTGAAAAATGTGTTTCTGAAAGTGTGTTGCATGCAGTGGGAAAGTGTGGTCCACAGGGCTGAAAGACTCCAGTGTCTAAATATTTAACATACCGTAGCTAGGGTTTTACTCTTGCCTGCTTTTCTGAAAGCTACTTCATGCTTTACTATAGACGAAACCATAGGTTAATTGGCAAGATTCCCATAAATGCTCACCATTACCACTTTAAATCTGTTTTGTCTATGAGATATATCGCAATGAGAATTTGGAGAGGAGACATCTTCAGTGGTCTAGATCAGCAGGACAGACAATCTATGTCATTCCAAAGATTGTTGGATTGCAATTGCTCTTCTGCTGCATGATTAAATATTCTAGCTAGGACATGGTTGTTCAATATCATTTGGAGGGTCACATCTGCCTATGCCTGATTGAAATGGTTTGACCCTTCCCTTCCAGTGGTGGGATACAACCGGTACGCCCCGGTACGGGCATACCGGCGCCTGCTGGGAGCACCAGGTACCATTCTGGTACAATGCTCCTGAGGGCCCACCCGCCCTCCTTACTGCTATTTGAGCCGATCGGGGCTTTCGCACACATGCACGGACCGTACGGTGCCTGCGTGATGCTCCACCGAGCAGCTGGAGCATCGCAGGTGGTAAGTACACATGCGTGTGCTGCATGCATGCTGTGCGCGTTCACATGGTGGACGCCAGGCCCCATTGCAGAGTACTGGTTGCAACGGGATGCGGAACCCACCACTGGAAGGGAAGAGCCAAACCTATAGGATTTCTTCAGCAGCTGCCATTTTTATATGAAATCTTTTTCCAGTTGGCTTCCATGTATCATTGCAGAAATCCCAGAACATGTAGTGCTGGATCCAGTGCCAATAATGGAGATGGGCAAAGTGTATAATCTGACGTGCCGAGTTGCCAACGCTGCTCCCATCCAGCTCCTCACTGTGACAGTGTATAAAGGAAGAGAAAAACTCCACATAGAGACCTTTGAGAACCACACTGCTCCTGGGGCAAGTGACATCCTAGTCACCTTCCCCATAACTGCCCAGCAGGACAATCACATGGAGGAAGTCACCTGCCACATTGCTCTGGACCTGAGGCCTCGAGGGCAGCTCCTTGAAAAGACGTCATTCAGCGAAGTCCTAAAAGTCTTTGGTGAGTTGCAAGTTTCTTGTTGTACATTCTTTTATCTTCTCCAGAATGAAGCTTCCTCCTCCCAATTAAAAAGGGTGAATAGTTGTCAAAATAGAAAGAAGAGAAACATTAAAAGCTGTCATCCCAATACCTGGGATTCTTATTTGCTCAGAAAGAGAGGAGTGGGTGTCTATTTGGATCTTAGAGGAAAGCTTGTGCTGGGGACTATGGGGAACTACTTGGAGTTCTGATTTAAATTGAGAACTGAATCTGCAATCACCAGGGAAAGCATGATATTTCCCATGTTGCGGTTAGGTAGGTTTGTATTATGTATTTAATAGCAAAGGACAAATGTGGCGAGTCAAGCTTATTGGGGGGGGGATTGTAGGCAAGTGGGCTGCTACTTATTCTGCAGAGTGAGGTTTTGATTATGATCTTTAAAGCGCTCCATGGCACAGGGCCTAGTTACATGCAGGATCGCATCCTGCCCCATACATCCCTACGACCAATCCGCTCACACAGAGAGGGACTTCTCCGGGTGCCGTCCGCTAAACAGTGTCGGGGGGCGACACCCAGGAGCAGAGCCTTCTCTGTGATGGGCCCAGCCCTGTGGAATGACCTCCCCCGTGACATCAGGATTACTTCCGATCTCCGCTCCTTCCGTGTACAGCTGAAGACCCACCTCTTTCAATTATCTGGCCTGGCTCAACCGTAAATTTTTTCTTACTCCTCCTGACAGTTCTTTTAAATTTTTAAATTTTAAATTGTGTTTTTACAATTGGGGCATTTTAATGGTGATTTTTAACTGTCAAATGTGATGTAATTTGTTACCTCCTCCGTGCATGTATGTCTTTGTATATATGTATGTTTATGTGTTTGTACATGTGTTTTATGTTTTATATGCTCTATTGTATGCCGCCCCGAGTCCTGTTTGGAAAGGGAGCGGCTAATAAATTTAAATTTAAATTTATTATTATTATTATTATTATTATTATTATTATTATTATTATTATTATTATTATTATTATTATTATTATTATTATCTGAGTATCTGCCCCCAAATCTTTCCCTGGTAGTCACTACTACTAACAGAAAGTGCAAACAGTAATGGAAAAGGGATTTATGAAGAGAGAGGAGATTGGATCAAACCAAAAAGTGCTTGGAAATGTAACTCAGATGCATTGGGAAACCAAGAACCAGGTTCAAAACTAACCCCTCGAAAATCAAAATTGTTAATGAATAGCAATAAGCAACAGCAATAGCACTTAAATTTATATACCGCTTTACAGTGCTTTACAGCCCCCTCTAAGCAGTTTGCAGAGTCAGCATATTGCCCCACAACAAGCTGGGTCCTCATTTTACTGACCTTTGAAGGATGGAAGGCTGAGTCAACCTTGAGCCGTATTGGGATCAAACTCGTGGCTGAGGGCAGTGTCACCGTGTGATATTGCATTCTAACCACTGGGTCATCACCGCTCTGAGTTCAGTCCTTATTGTCACACATCATTCTTCACCTTCAGTCTATGTCCACATTGGACTTCTGGGTGTGCAATGGATGCAGATCTCTATTCACATACACTCAATGGTACACACAGCAAATTACTATAGTTTCTTCCATTTTACTATTACAAACCCTGCAATAATTGCAAGCTCACAGTGTAAAAAGCCAACTTGTACCAGAATTAGGAAAGCTATAGATCTCTAGAAGTTGCTGAAAATAAAGTAATCCAGCCATGTGAGCTGCAGCTGCTGAAAATTAGTTCAGCGACATTTGAAGAACATTTCAGCACCCTGAACATGTACCACATTAATCTTTCAAATTTAAGGTTACAAAAGGAAGGAGTATCTGAACAAGAAATATAAAGATCTGCATTGTAAAGGATCCTAATTATAACAGTTATTTTCTGCAGTGTTCGTGATCAGAACTCAACTTGGAGAGGTTGCAATGGTTAAATTCTGTCCTGTGCTCTTTACTTATTCAGACTCACTTTCTGTTCTTATTCTCTTTGCGTTATCAAAGAAAATTGGGGTCGAATCTTGCCTCTACATCATCCTCCACCTTCCTATACAAGGTTTATTGAATTGATCCAAAGAGATTCCGGTTTTCACTCTGGGTTGGGTTATACTTCCCCACTCCAGAGTGGAGCACAATATGGGGGTCTTCTTGGACTCACCACTCCTGTTCAACGAGCAGGTGGCAGCTGTGGCCAAGAAGGCCTTTACAGAACTTCATCTGATGTGCTAGTCATGCCCTTTCCTAGATCAGGAGGCCCTTCAGATAATCACTCTTGACCTAGTCACCCTTGTACTGGACTACCGGAATGTGCTCTACATCGGGCTGCCCCAGAACACCACTCAGAAGCTTCAACTGGTCCAGAATGCAGCAGCATAGGCAGTGAGGGGGATGCCTCAGTATGCCCATGAGACCCCTCTGCAGCACTATCTGCCAATCTGATCCCCGGTACAATTTAAGGTGTGTGTTGTGACTTATAAAGCCCTACATGGCGTAGGACCATTTATTTGAGGGATTCTCTGCTTTCTATAGTGTATGCCCAACTGATAAGGACTAAGAGGGTTGGCTTGCTGTCATCCAGAGGCAGGTCTTCTCTGTCACTGTGAAATGCCCACTGGAATGTAATTGCCCTGCGATTCAGGTGGTTCCCACCCTGCCATTATTCTGGCGGGCCTTGAAGACTTGGCTCTTCCACCAGGCTTTGAACTAAGGTAGCTGGGGCCCCTTGTTGAGTTTCTATGGTTGGCTGGGCTGCCATCTTGTTTTTATCAGCTTGCCCTTTACTGATTTTTTTTTTTTGTATGCGTGGGTTACATTTTACTATCTGGAAAAATTGTGCTAATGAAATGCAATAACAAAATGAGTAGTTCCCAAAGGTGCTTTTTTCAAGAGGCAACTGGACTTTCTGTTTTTTCTTTGAAGACTTTTCATTTCTCATCCAAGGAGCTTCTTCAGCTTCTTTGATGAAAAGCAAAAGGTCTTCAAAGAAAAAAACAGAAAGTCCAGTTGCCTCTTGAAAAAAGCACCTTTAGGGCAACCATGACCTGGATGAGTGAGAATCTCCACAGACAACTAAATGAGTAATTATCACTGTCCTGTATTTTTAATGTTCTTAAAAAAAATTAAAATAGTGAATGTGATGTGACTCTGGAAGGCTTAATATATCTTTCTGATATATGTATTTGAACCCAGTGCTCCCACCATCTCTCCAAATGTTGGGTCTATGAACTCTAGTGACATTACTTAGTTATACTATAACACCAGCCATGCCTCAGTAGTCCTTGAAAACAAATAATAATAGATAGGAAGAACAACAAGAAGAGTAAATGCGGCACTTGGCCAGAAATACCTAATAAAAGCATGGCTGGGATTTTTTTGTTGTTTAAGGACATATGCTAGTGATAAGGAGGCAAAGCTAGCAGTGGCTGGAGCAGGATAACAAAATAAGTGTTGCCTTCCCTCCTGCCCTCCTCTGTGCCATGCATAAATTGCCAGAAGGAGGAAGGATCCCTTCCTGACACAAGAACCAAGGATCTTTTGAAATTGGGCTAAGCAATGACTGATGAATATGGCAGCCGGACTTCCACTTGTCCCAATGGAAAAAAAGGGACTCTTAATACAATAATGATAAAAACAAAACATTTTCTGATGTTGAAGTGGGGAAAAATGGGCATTGATTTCTCAGATAACTGAAACAATTATAATTAATTGCAAGATATTTAATTTGATAAGATATTGAAGCTATTTAAATAAGCTAGTAAGATTTTCATTCATAGGACAAAGAATTGCTTCAGGTTTTTCCCCCTTCCTCCATCCCAGTTCCTAGTGCTGTGCTCAGGAAAGGCATTCTACTAGTAGTGAGCATGCCAGAAATATGTAATTATTATAATCCTGTTAGTGGGAGTATATTAATAACTGTATGTCAAAAACATTGCCCTTTATTCTCCCTGAGCTGGCTGCTATAATGAAGCTATGATGACTGTGACTCACAATTCTGTTCTGGTGCCCAGAGAATTAACTGCCCCCAATTTTACCTGTAACAGAGTGCAAAGGCATTGGAAAGAAAAGATGCAGGCAGATTTCTTCACCCATTTAATGATTGTCACATAAACATGTGTACCTGGATATCTAAACATCAGCTGACAGTACTGTATGTTGTGGTTTAGCCTTTTATTCTAAAAGGCTCAAGATATGCTTTAGAAATAATTGTGCCCCATAACTAAGATGAAAAACATCAACGGCTTAGTACAGTGAAGAGAAAAACAAAAGAGCAAAACAACCAGTGAGCACATTATGTCAGTGAAAGAACAATCATTGGAGATTGTGTGAACCTGTGAAAATTTTAAAGCGTCTCATGGATGTTTTCACAAGATGCTTTCACACTTATCAACAGTGTGTCCCCTGATACCCATCCAACCTCCTCTGTGACTACCACCACCACCCTAATTTACATGTGTCAGTTTCGTTAGGCAAGGAGGAGCATTTGCAAACAAAACCTTGATTTGCCCACATACCATTCCCACACACCCACCCTTTTCATTCTGTTTCCTAAGATAGGGAAATGCTTCAAAAGTGATGGTGAAGACTAACACTTTTTTAACTGCAAAACAACTTCTGACTTCATTTGGTTTCATTAGAAGAATCCTTGATGGGGGAAGAGTTGGGGTAGGAAATCTTGAGAGAACCAAGAGAAATGTTGTCACAGCACAACAATGTCTAATTATGTGGTATCCATTCATATGCTACTCTGGCACTAGTAGGTGTTCCTCATTATAAGGGTCTGGGAGTCCTTAGCCTCTATCAAGTCTATCAAGTACTCAGTTATTTCAGTGTTCCCACCCAGCAGTAATTCAAAATACATGCTCAGGAGGAAACTTTCAAGTCTTGCAATAAGCATGGTGTTGTCATGTATTGTATACACAATTCCAGAGAAAATCCATGACGTCATATGTTGCCTCCAAAGGCTGAAGTGCCCATTCTGGATAAATTAGACAAATATTATTAATGACAGGAAAAAGAAAAATGGAAGTCCCAGGATTTCCTGACTGATTAGACAGCAAACATGTATAGAGAAAAGTACATTTCCTGCGGGAGGGGGAGTTCATGGAAATGATCTGGCTTCTTAAGAGGGTGCTTAACAGAATTTCTCGTATCTGATAGCTTTCCTGGCAGAGAAATAATTGGAAAAATCATTCTTTCTTATAGATTTTCTGGCAGATCCCCAGCTTCACACTTTGCATTATGTACAAGCTGGTGCTAACCTGAGTGTGACCTGCAAGGTTGCTGGGGTCTTCCCAGCTGAAGAGGCCCAATTTGACTTGACGTTCGCCGAACAGAGTCTGAATACCAGCATCATTCTGTCGGGCAATACTGTGAGAGCTCAAGCTCAGGTGTCTTCCTTGGCAACAGGAAACTATCAGCTAAACTGCACCGTGTCCCTGGGGCCCATAACCAAATCTGCCGTGGAGACTGTGCATATCTACAGTGAGTGGCTGCTCTGATTTCCACAGAAGTGTGGCTTGTTTCCAAAACAAGCTAGCTAGGACTGAGGAGAAGGAATGGCAGTACTAAGCACATTCATCCTCATTGTCATTATTGTGATTGGTTTCGAGATAGAATAAAGAAGTCAGTCCCTTCATTTCAATGTAACCGGGTTCAACTTTGTGTTTATATCATTGGGATCACACCTATTGTGATCCAGTTTTTTGAACAATGAAGGTTGGGAAAAGGCAAAGACAGTGGGAAGGTAAAGAGCCTCTGTACTTAACAGCAAGTTTCTTAACCATTCCAGATCTCAAGTAGTCCCCCAAAAGTGCTTTTTCAAGAGGCAACTGGACTTTCCATTTTTTCTTTGAAGACGTTTCACTTCTCATCCCATCCTGGTTTTTCTTTGAAGACATTTCGCTTCTCATCCAAGAAGCTTTTTCTTCTTGGATGAGAAGTGATACGTCTTCAAAGAAAAAATGGAAAGTCCAGTTGCCTCTTGAAAAAGCACCTTTGAGACAACCATGACCTGGATGGATGACTGAGACTCTCCATAGACATCTCAAGTAGGCCTGACACCAAAGCTTTTACAAAAACTGTGGAGAAATATTTCAGTTGTTTTCAGATTTTGGGACAAAGGCCTTCCTTTACAGCTGAGTAGCACACAGTCTTCTTTTTCTTCACACCTCCAATTTAAGCCGTGAGTGTGTGTTTGTGTGGTCTGCTGACATGCAATCATCACTAAGAAGTCAGAATGACAGTGCACCATACTTCCTATTAAAGGAGGGGGGAGGGTGGTTGCAATAGTTTTTGAGGCAGAAGTTCCACTTGCTGCTGAGTGGGATACCAAAGGCCTGATTTCAACAAGGAGGTGGAGAACGTCAAGAAAAATTAAGCTGAGGCAAATCAAATGCCAATGAAATTCAGTGTAATTATATTCTCCATGTATTTATTTTCTCCCTTTTGCCTTAGTTTGGGTTCAAATTTTGGAAGGTCTTTGGGACTTTTGGGGGTTGTATAAGATTTCAATTTGTGCATGCCTGCTGTTAAATAAGCTTCCAATGGCAGGAGACCAGGAGACAGAAAGGTCTGAATTGCTTTCCTTTCCCCTCGTTTGCTGCCAGTTTAAGGTGGGTAAATGGTTCTCTCTCATCGGAAACCATTAGCAAACACACACACACACATACACACTAACAACTATTGTCCAATTCCACATCTAGGGTTTTACTTATGGTTCCCAAAGCCATAATTCCCTCTAGCCCCATAAGAAGGCATTTCTGAAGCAGAGGCCATGTATATCACAAATGCAGTGAGATGTATGTGAGATGGCATCATGATAAGCTACTATACAAAGTTCTAAAGAACCTGAGAGAAGAACACAGGAGGTCATGTTTTCAGCCTTATTTTTTCACTCATCAGATGATCTTCCAAATCCCATGATTCTTGTACCCATCTGTTCTTTCTCTCCTTGAGCAGGCTGTACAAAAAATAATCTGGTCCCAGAACTGTAAATACATAAAACTCCGCCAAAAATGTGTTGCTGGCTATGCCAAAAATGTAACATCACGTTTCCTTCTGTGGTACCTTATGCAATTAGCCCCCAACCTATGAATTTTACTGTTATGTTGAGCAGTAACTCTTATTACATTTGATCACTGCCTATGCTAGCTAGAGTTGATAGGTGCGGTACTGCAATGCATCTGGCGATCAGCAATTACACACATCTGTTCAAAAACAAATTCTTAAGGCTATTTATCTGTGACATAGTGCCTAGCATTTGATGCAATTCCCAGCTGCCACCATCTCCTGAGCTGTTTCAGAAGTAGCATTCTTTTTTCTTTTTCTTTTTTCAAAATTGCAGGTTTGCCACAACCTTCTTTGGAAATCCACCCCTCAGAGGTCCTTGCCAATAATCCAGTGACAGTTCTATGCAACTCATCAGCACCTGAACCCCCCAGCTTCTCTCTTCAGATTCAAAATGCTTCTGGGAGAATCTTGGCCTCCAGTTATGAATTTCCTTTGCAACTCAACCTGACAGCTCAAGAGGAAGACAATGGGCAAGAATTTGTATGTGTGGTAGAACTCGAAATTGATGGAATAACCATGACAAAGCACACCTCTGCCACTCTCACTGTCTTCTGTGAGTACATAATATCCTTCCTGAAACTGCATGTTGTTTGCTAATTTTCCATTAAAACTCTTATTTCATTTATCCCTGCAAATTAGCACATTTCAACCATTTTGCCTCTGCTTGGAATTGCCCAGTAGGATCTAAGAGACAGGATCTCTTTGATTACCAGTATATTGCTGGAGATCTCACAATGACCCATCCAAATTCTTTTCTGTGATGCTGTTGCCACTGAAGCTTCTGGTTCACTCTGGCTGCAAAACAGCTCATTATTCTAACCCCCCAATAAAAGCAGGCAGGCTTTTACTATAGGTGGGAACCCAGGAAGCACCAGTAATCCTGTCAGCAGTGCTAGTACCATTCTGGGATTGTAGTCTGCATTAAAAAGAACAAGAAAAATCTAGCAAACTATTGCACTTACACGCTCACTGCTACTTTAGATATAATATGTGTTAGCATAAGATAACAGCCAGTGATGGGGAAAGGAGGCAGACGAATTCACTTGCAATTCAGTGTCTATCAGGAAGGAACAAGGAGGTGTAATTCTATAGTGTTGCTACAGGCACCTCCAGCACTGAATTAAAGATGCCTGGAATTTGTGCTGGTGAGAGGGACTAGAGACCTGGATCCAACCTTTGGTCAGGCATATAGGGAAGGGAAGCAGAGATGGAGGCAGCTGAAATATCTTTTTATCCTTGTTTCCCAAGGTGAGAACTGGCCCCAAAGATGTGCTGAGTGCTCTTCCACTTTCCATTCTGCCTCAGCACAAAGTAGGAGGGGTTCTATCCACCTGAGAAGCAGGGGGGGTGGAGAAAGGGAGTGGGAACCCTTCATTTGATGCTAGTAACTGGCAGCAGGACACCCCATAAGGCCATGGAGATATGTAACAGAGAACGCGCCCCAAAGGATCCATTCTCTGCCACTTCTCTCCTCTTCCCCCTGTTCTTTCTACCTTCCAAACAAGAGCAAGTGGGAGAAACCAGACCGCCCTTCTCCCTACCCCTACCCCTGCCTCTTGACCTAGGTGACAATCAGAGCAGAAGGAAGGAGTGCAACCAGGATTCTCTATTGTGACATAGTGGTCCACTGTATCAATGCACTCCTGATGATGCACAAATGAAGTTGTGTTTTATTGTAAAACCAAGGGTGCTGCTGTCTTCAGGAGTGCAAAAGCAGCAGCTATTTGTAAGCAATTTCCTGGTGAAATGCCAACATGCATCACATATCCAGCAGTTGACCAGTAGATTGCTAGACATACAGTATGTAAAATGGTCTCCTGCATCCCAGACCCTGCAGCAGCTAAGCTGTTCCTCTGTCCTGCTGAGGAACCATCTCTGCAGTGGGTACCCCGTAATTAAGTAGACCTTCTTTTGGGGAAAGGAGGTCTTTTTACTGCAGGCGAAAGTGGAACCCAAAGATCAACTTCCTATTCTTTCTCCCAATCCTCACCCTCAAGTACTTTTTGTCCCACCTAGCACTCCTGGTTTGCTACTGCCAACTTTCCAAACCCATGGAGACTAGGGCAATGACAAACAAAGAGAAGGAAGAAGTGGGTCTTTTAGGTCCTGGGAGAACTGGCATCCAAACTCTCCCTTCTTTTCACCAGCTTTCATCTGCCCCCCCAATGGATCGGTAGTGATGGCTTTAGGACACAACGGAAGAGCCCTGGCTCTCCTAATAGAGCAGGAAAATGGTTGTAAAAACCAGTGGCTAACCATTAGAGGGTATGTATGTGCCCCTTGTCACAAGATGGCGAAGACTGTCTGTTGCACATAATTGAAGTGGGAGTGCTGAGACTGTAGGGCAAAAGATCACTGATATCTAGCTCTATCTTCTGCCTTGGTTTGGTAGCCCTCACTGCCACCACCTATTTTGTAGGCAGCCCCTCACCTGGAATCCTCCCCACAAGTGTATGAAACAGATGGCATTCCCACAATCTGCACGACATGCTTATTTCTGGCAATTGAAAAGGAAAGAAGTGAGAAAGAAAAGAGTGCTTTCTGATTGCACAGCACTGAGGTACAGCTAAGGAAATCAGCCAGTTCTTATTCATTATAGGAAGACAGATCCATCTCATAAGACATAAATAAAATAAAACAATATTTTTTTAAAAGATAGGAAAAATGGAAGATATAAGGCTGTGAATAGACCACAATAAGAGTCTTGCCTTAATATGAAGAACCTGTGCTGTAAAGTTATATAAAACACACCAATATTGAGCCTGTACAGAGAATACTAATACCAAATACACACAATCAAAATAAAAATTCCAACGTTGTGTTCTGTCTAGAATTGTCTACATCTATTCCTTAGAGACAAACAGACTTCCAGAGAAAAGGCTTTCTTCTTTGTTTCCTAGGAACTGCCATTTTCTCATAGATTGCAACAATCAGAGGCCCAGGAGCAACATTTCTCAACCTTGCTACCCAGCTTCTGCTTTTGTCCTAAAAAGATAAAAGCTTTTCTCAAGCAGAAAGGGGGAAGTTTAAAGTAACCCTCCTGTGTGTGTGATCTTTAGCTACAAGCACTAGTCAGTTCAAATGAATATTGAAACTCAGATGTTGCTGGCTGTCAGTCAGTATGGAGTGGGGGTTTACCTGCCCAGTTTCCATAGTAATATTGTCCACCACTACTGCAGATGTATCCTTGCCAGGTATGTTTAAAACACAATGGAAGATCAATGGGATTCTAGTCTTTAAAAGGTGACTATACAAGATCAGCCTTTACTCCCTCCTTGTAAATTATATAATGATTTCTGGTACTCAGAAATCTCTGTGCAACCCAAAATGTACCTGAAGGCAGGACAAGAAGCAACAGATGGAAACTAATCAAGGAGAGAAGCAACCTAGAACTAAGGAGGAATTTCCTGACAGTTAGAACAATTAATCAGTGGAACAACTTGCCTCCAGAAATTGTGAATGCTCCAACACTGGAAGTTTTTATGTAATGATTAGGCAACATTCGCCTGAAGGTTTCCTGCCTGAGCAGGGGGTTGAACTAGAAGACCTCCAAGGGCCCTTCCAACTCTGTTATGTTGTTCTGTTCTATGTTAAACAAATAATTAAGCTGTAATATGTGGGACAACCATGAATGTACACCAAGGTAATAATTCTGAATGCCCCCTCTCAGAGTAGAACCACTTTGGTACAGTGATTAAGAAACCAGGAGATTGAGTTCTGTTTGTGGCATAAAGTCAGCTGGATGACCTCGAGCCAGGCACATTCTCCCAGCCCTAGGAAGAAGGCAAAGGAAAAAGCACTTATGAAAAACCTTGTTAAGAAAGCTGCAGGGACCAGTCCAGGCAGTTATCAGAAGTCATCATTGATTCAAAAGCTTCAAAAATAACAACAAAAATCACAGGACGCAAAGATCCCCAGTTCATTTTACTTTTGTTGAAAATATTAAATACCCCTCACTTCCACTGAAAAATCTCCAAGGCAGCTTGCAAAAGATCAATTAATCTAAGAGTAAAATATAAGATAAATGTCTATGGTTGGCTGCACATGATCTGAAATATAATAAAGAGCACACCATTTTCTACAGTTTAGTGATAGGCAGAAGATGCCACTAGAGGCACTCCCCTCACCAGATCATATATCAGCCTCACTCCAGGCTTAACTAACAATATGCCCACTGTCACCCCAATATTCTTCTCCAACCTTAAACATCCCCCTTTATTTCTCATCCAAAGAGAGAAGAGCCTCAACCAATGTGTATGTTCCCTCTGCACATTGCAGATGTGCCAGAAATGGATGAGTTGTCTTGTCCCAGCAACCATACATGGGTAGAGAGAACACAACAAATGCTCCACTGCTTGGCTAAGGGGAATCCAAAGCCTTCGGTGGCTTGCTTCAAAGAGGGCATGGCTTATGATGTAGAAGAGAAGACACAGGTTGACCGGAGCCATGCTGGCATCTATAACTGCACGGCCACCAATGAGCTCGGCTCCAGCACTAGAACAATCACCATCCATGTGGAATGTAAGTAATGTTTATGTATCAATGTGCATGTACACATACTTGGGGGTGGGAGGTAGTGTCTAAGAAGCTGGACTAAGAGAGGACTTTGGTCCAGCCACTCTCTCCTAGATTGTAAAGTCAAAAAGCATCTAATGTAGTTATCAACCTTTCTCCCTTCTCACATTCACATCCATTAAAATTCATTGCAGGGAAATTCAGGGCCTGTAAAAGGAAGCACTTATTTTTTAAAAAAAAAAAAACTATATCAGCCAGATGTGGCAAGGGCCACAAGTTGCTTTTAAAGGGGACTAGATAAATTCATGAAGAATCAGAATGTTTTTAGATATCACATTGACTGTATACTTCTGGTTTGGTAGCCGTATACCACTTACTGAATCACAGGTCTTTTCCGCTGTTTATGCAAACAACCATTGAAGAAAGTTTTCATGTCGTCATCATCATTTGCTTGTAAGATTCTTGACTGCATCTCTTTGCCCCTGGATTGTAACACAGAATACTGGACTAGATGAGCTTTTGGCCTGATACCAAAAGGATTGTTTTTAAGTCCCTGTGTTCTTATCACCAAGTACCTTCTCCATCTTCTCTCTGTTTAGATGGCCCTGAGCTGGAAGAGTCCAAATGCCCAAGTCATCAAACTTGGCTGGAAGGAAACCTGTGGAATCTCAGCTGCCAAGCTGAAGGTGTTCCAATTCCAGAAGTATTCTGCATAAAAGATGGCAAAGTGTACAATGCTGGAAGGATGAACAATATCACTCAAAGTCATGCTGGTGTTTATTACTGCAATGCTACCAATGTACATGGGTCAATTACCAAGATGGTTGCTGTTACAGTGGAGTGTAAGTGGAACTTGTAAATTTGTCAGCCTTTCCAAGTAGTGCAATCAAGAAATGTGACCAGATGAGCTAATATTACTTTTTTTATAACAATTTTATGTCCAGAATTTTGCAAGTCTGAAAATACTGATCACCCACCACCTTTTACCATTAGATAAGTTAGTGATGTTCCTTTTTGAGTATCTTTTTCTGACTGTTTTACAGCTGAGGCTATGCTCACTCTTATCTGATTGTTCCCCTAGGCAGCATCTCTCCCTTGTCTTCCAGGGTTATTTCCCCATACCATTTCACTATTGCATGCAAATTGTGTGGGTTAATACTGAAAAACCGAAGTTCCATAATGTGTTTTTATCTATGGCTATGTATGTATATTCAACATATGATCTGGAGTCTTTAAAACAGGCATTGCTAAGACATGGAATATTCCCTCTCCAATGGAAATTATCAAGCATTGTCGCTTACTGCACCATTTGTATATTGTTGATCTATATTTTCCTACAATTCGCTGAAAAATCAGGATTTTTTAAATCTTCTAGATGAGCCTGAAATGGATGATTCCAGCTGTCCTCATAACTGGATTCTGACAGTAGGGACACCACATGTGTTCACCTGTTTTGCTTGGGGAAACCCAGAACCAATTGTTGAATGCACTAAAGATGGAATGGCTTATAATCCTGGGATTCTCCAGAACGTCACCAGAGAATATGCTGGAAGTTATCTTTGTACAGCCACAAACATCCATGGCTCCATCTCCAGAGCTGTGAGCATCCAGGTGGAATGTAAGTGAACATGGATTTCAGCCCAACAGGAATGGGTACATTGGCAAGGAGTTCTTTTTAAATGTCATCTAGAAGTGATCCAAAATAAGTGGTGCCATTCTGGTACTCCTTAATGTTTCTTGCACTTTTTAATTTTTCATAACTATCTCTCACCTAGCTTTTAACTCTTGCTGCAAGAGAGGGGGCCCTTATGGATCAGATTAGAATCATGAGCTGGGGGGGGGGGGTATCATTACTTTCCTATCATTCTCCTCTTTTAGTGGTCTTTTTCCCCAGTTGGAAACTTCAACTGAGGTATTTTTTCCTCCAAAAGGTATTTTCTCTATTTCAAAATTGCTTCTTAAAGAAATTCTCATTTGCACCATTGTCAGAACTGTCATCCATTTTAAAACATACTTTTTGAGGGGGAAAGGTACTGAAAAGATAATAGTTCAAGTACAGGCAGTGTTAAATGAGACATTTTTTTCTTAACTTATTTTCCATTCAACCTCAAACCATGATTTGATATGTAAACAACTTTGCCAGAATCCTACATTGAAAGAGAATGAAAAGAGTTGATTTCTTGATGACTTTTAAGAAGAATTTTTAATTTAGCTTTAAGATTTTAAACACCTGTACCTAATCTTTTCAAATCATACTCTTTCCTGATATTCCAGATAAGCCAGAAATGGATGAATCTAACTGTCCAAGCAACCGGACATTGGTGGAAGAGGCACTGCCAACTTTTCTCTGTAAAGCTGATGGGTTTCCACCTCCTGAAATTATATGCACCAAAGATAATAGATCGTATTTTCTCAGCCAAGGCCAAACAATCCTACCTTACAATGGAACCTTCTGGTGTAATGCAACAAACAGACATGGCAGTGTAGCCAAGGCAGTCAAGATTACAGTTGAAAGTGAGTGTTGATTATAAATACAACTGGTTGATCCATCTCTTACTTTCACCTGACAGGAAGACTTCTTTTTACTTTATTTTTGTTCGGACTAGGAAGCCCTGCAGTACCACTAAAGGTTAGGAGTCATTTATCTAAGTAACATTCAGTATCATTGGAAATCCACACTTTCCTCATTCTTTGTCAGGTACAGGAGGAATATTATATCAGGTTGTGGGGTGGTTTTAAACATGCCTTTTTGAAATAAGGATGAAATCCTTTACTTTCTGTCATACTTTTGTCCCTATAGATATGGCATTTAATGAGTGTCCATGAAGTATTGAAAATCTATAGTTCAGGCCTATATGTTTCAAGGTTCTTGTAAGCTAAAGTAAAGATAATTTGCTGGCAGCCTTACTGTATTTGTTCTTAATATGGCACATCTTGTGAAATGGAATATGTTAGTAACAGAGTTATAGTCCTCTAGTTTGAAGTACAAAGTAGGCATCTGTGAAGCTGGTTGACAGCAGCTGTTAGTTACCTATGCATATTTTATATATGTCAGAAGATCCTTGTCCATCAATTTGTTTCAGCCAAACCCAAGATGGATGAATCGAGCTGCCCAAGCAATCAAACCTGGTTGGAAGGGACTCTGCAGTCTCTGGCCTGTGAAGCAAATGGGATTCCCACCCCACTCGTCTTGTGTGCCAAGGAGGGAATGACTGGAGAATTCTACAGAGAGCAGAATGTCAGCAGGAATGACTCTGGCATCTATCAATGCAATGCCACTAATGGTCATGGAACAGAGAGATGGATGGTGAATGTGCAAGTGGAATGTAAGTCATCAGTTCATTCATGTCTTTATGGTGAACATCTATATGATCTGGGCCTCAAGAGGGATGAGGTAGTGGTGAAATTCAAATATATTTACTACCGGCTCTGTGGGCGTGGCTTGGTGGGCATGGCAGGGGAAGGATACTGCAAAATCTCCATTCCAGGGGAAAGATACTGCAAAATCCCCATTCCCACCCCACTCCAGGGGAAGGATACTGCAAAATCCCCATTCCCACCCCACTCTGGGGCCAGCCAGATGTGGGATTTGCCAGTTCGCCAAACTATTCAAAATTTCCGCTACCGGTTCTCCAGAACCTGTCAGAACCTGCTGGATTTCACCCCGGGGATGAAGTCATACCGCTAATTCTATTCATCTCCAAGAGTTTGTAAAATTCCTTAGTTGGCCATTATTATACTAGCAATTACTGAAGGGAAAGAGAGAGGAAACTGGATGTAGTTGGCGGGAGGGGGGGGGAGCAACACTTTTCACCCAGTGCAAGCTTCCAGAAAGAGTATTCCCTCCTTATTTACGTTCCAGGAGCACCACTAGAAACAGAACTGATTTATATCTTACCCCATGATTATAACTGGTTAGCAACCATTTCTGGAAGGCAGAAATGGATGTGGTCCTCTTCTATCAATCTTCTACTCAACCTGCAACCAACCTGTGTCTGCTCCAGTTCAAAAGTGCACTTCTTCTGAAGTGTTCCTGTCCATTTGGGCTGAAGGATGAGAATTTGAGCTACAGGGATGAGGATTAGGGACAGCCTAAACCCAACAGTTGATTGGTTCCTTTGTAGAGGAAAAACTGTTAGATCTGGGCAACGAGAGAACAGACTGCGGACATGAAGTGACTTAACAGCTCTTTATTAGTAATAGTAGTGATCCAGCTTACTCTATGGTCGGAGGGTTCCCCTTTTATAGGGATCGGGTACGCCCCTCAACCAATCAGAACGATACCTGTTTCCCGCTGTAGCAGCGGACCAGAGAGGAGACTTCCTACGATATATGCTAATATCTAACACCCCTCCCCTCTTAGACGGAACATTGCGGTTGGTTATGTAGTCCTTAAGGTATGTTGGAGTTTGCCTTGCTCGAGTGGAGCGTCGCAGTTCGGGTTGGTAAGGAGTAGTTGCAGGATCAGTTGCTTTCTTTGCTTCGAGTTCTGGTGTTTTCAGACTTTCGTTGCTTGGGCGTTCGGGGGTCTGCTCGCTTACGTTGCTTGGGGGTTGTTCTGTTTCGCGCTCGACCTCTTGCTCTGTCCTGGGCTCGCAGGTGTCGTAGTTCTCTGTGTTGGGCCTCTCGAGTGGCTGACTTTGCATTGGTAGGTAGCTCTCGTCCTCGGCTCGTAGGTCTGAGTGCGCCAGGCGACCCCGAAGTTGATCGATGTGCCTCTTCCAATTCCGCCCATCTTCCAGTTCTAACAGATACGATCGTGGACCCGTGATGCCAATGACCGTTGCCGGCATCCACAATGTTCCCCCTGCATAGTTGTGGGCGTATACCGAATCCCCTATGCTGAAATTCCGAATTTTGCTTGTGGAGTCTGGGGGTGCTGTGGCAGAGTAGTTGGGGTGAAGACGGTCCAGGTGAGACCGTAGACGGCGGCCCATGAGCATTTCAGCGGGGCTCCTTCCCGTCGTTGCACTGGGGGTAATGTGCTGAATGAGGAGGTAATGGTCTATGCGTGTTTGCCAATCACCTGGACCCATCCTAGCGAGGGCCTCTTTTGCGGATCGCACCATTCTCTCTGCCTGTCCGTTTGATGCCGGATGGAATGGTGCGACGAGGGCATGCCGAATTCCCTAACCTGCTAAAAACGTTTCGAAATGCATGGCCGTGAATTGGGGCCTGTTATCGGAGACCAGGAGGTCAGGCAGGCCATGAGTGGCGAAAAGTCGCCGTAGAACCTTAATGACTGCCTCTGCCGTGGTTGAAGTCATTAGGACTACTTCTAGCCATTTGGAATATGCATCCACAACTATAAGGAAAGTCTGACCTTGAACTGGCCCTGCGAAGTCGATGTGTATTCTCGACCAGGGTGCTTTCGGCTTTTCCCATTCCGTGGCGGGCGCTTCCGGGGGTGCTGGTCTCGATTCTTGGCATGGATCGCAAGTGGCCACCCACTCCTCTATCTCTTTGTCCATGTTTGGCCACCAAACGTAACTTCTCGCTAAAGCCTTCATCCTGACGATCCCCGGATGCCCAACATGTAATGCATCTAACACATTTTTTCGTAAAGCATAAGGAATAACAACTCGATCCCCCCACAATAAGCAACCTTGTAAGACTGAGAGTTCGTCCCGTTTTGACCAAAACACTTTGAATTCTGGGCCCACGTTTCCCTTCGGCCACCCCCTCCAAACCCAAGTTTGAACTTGCTTTATTAAACTGTCTTTAGAGGAGAACCTTGCAACGTCGCAGGAAGAAACCGGTCCAGAGTCCAAACAGTCAATGAGCAACACCGGTACTTCGGGAGTGGGGTCTGGCAAAAGGTCCGGTAGTGGGCAACGGCTGAGTGCGTCTGCGTGTCCTAGAGTGGAGCCCGGTCGATGAATTAACTTGTAGGAGTACGCAGCCAGGAAAACAGTCCACCTGGTCATGCGTGGAGAGAGGGAGACCGGGGTGGGGCGGTTTCCCGCCAAAAGTCCCAACAGCGGTTTGTGATCAGTAATTAGTTCAAAATCGCGGCCGTAGAGGTATTCATGGAAACGTTTTACTCCAGCTACCGCAGCTAACGCAAGTCAAGGGGTTCCCCTGGGTGGAGAAGAGGTGGTTAATTTTGTTATGTTAACTTTTATGTTATTCTCTTTGCAGGAAACGTTTTTCTTTTGAGGAGAGGCCACCTGTCAGGCCTGTAATTATATTCTTTTTTGGATCTTTGGCCTGCCACACTTTCTTAGAATTTTCTATGCTGTTTCAATAGTGTAGTAGTTGGGAGGGGGGAATAGAAAGGAGTAGGATTGTAGAATGGATTGTTGACATTCTTTTGTAGAAGCCAAGGTCATCTTTTGTCTTCGCATCTCGACACCTGGCCGGAAGAAGATGGGTGTACATGCCAGCGTGGAAGATGATGATTGGAACATGTGATGGATTTGTGGGTGTGGGGAGAGATCATGAACTTTAACTGGGTGAACCCAGAGCATGTACTTCCAGAGTTGAAATTTCCATAGCAGTACTAACATGCCTGCGGAATAAATTGCACCTTAAAGGATGTTTTGCCTTGGACAATGATTTATTTCTGCATGGTATTTAGAACCCTAACATTATTTCAACTCTCTACTTTAAAAATATTTCACTAGCTCCCTCCCCCTATCAAGGGGGAAGGGCTGGTGATGGAAGATCTGGTGATGTGGGTCTCGGCATTCCCAATGCTGACCGGGACAGCGTAAATATCAGCGAAGAATTAATGAGAAGCTTTTGGTGATAAGAAGAGGAGTACGGAACTTCAAAGGCAATGGAATGCTGTTTCCAGTTTAATTGCATCTGGAGGAATGCAGGAGGAGACGCGACAAGACGAAGGAAATCTCAGACGGACTTCTTCAGCAAAATTGTGAGTGCATGCTCCCCCTCCTTCCCCCCCAGCTTAGAAGCAAGATTGGGAAAAAAAAACACCCTTAGAACGGAGGTTTGGGCTCCTTCCAGACGGCAATAAATGAAATGGCATATCACCCTGCAACTAGATGGGAGAGAGATTCCCTTTCAAAATGGGAATTTCAAAGGAGGCAGGAAGAAGGAATTTTTCCAGCATCTGTCACTTGCAAGCCACCACAAATGGGGCTGCAACCAGTAAATGAAGCAAATTGGGCAGTAAATTGGGCTTTCCTCCCAGGACTTGGATGGAAAAGATGCTACTTACAAACTCCTTTGCCATCAGCATGGGGAAATGCTCCAAGCCAGCAGAGGGCACCTACTTGGCCCATAACTCATCCAAGCCAGCAAAGGGCACCTACTTGGCCCATAACTCCTCCAAGCCAGCAGGAGGGTCCTTGGCACGTAAAACCCCCTAGCCAGCCATCATTGGTTGAGCTGCAACCTGTGAAGCAGGCAACCCCGGGATGGGTCTTAACCCCAGGTCATGGATGGGAGGGATGCCAGTGGGCACCTGCCCTCCCTCAGCAGATGGCACCATGGCAGAAAGCTGGGCAGTGGCCAACCGAGGGATTGACCTCCCCACCGGTTCCAGTCTCCCCTGCAAGGCCCCAAAAGGTTCTTACCAGACCTTCCTACGGAGAAGAAATCTCCATGGAAGAAGGTATTATCAAAGGGAGGCCTGCGGGATGGATGGCGGGAAATTGTGCGCCTGTAAGGCCCCAAGTGGTTCTTACCCCACCTTCCTACAGAGTAGCAATCACCAACATGGAAGAAGGGATTACCAAAGCCAGGCCTGCAAGATGGGAAGCGGGACAAGGTGCATCTGCAATGCCCCAAAAGGTTCTTACTCCACCTTCCTACAGAGAAGCAATCTCCACCATGGAAGAAGGGTTTACCAAGGGGGCAGCTGCAAGTTGGAGAGCAAGGCAGTGTGATGAAACAGTTCCTAAGTTTAGAGATGTAACTAGGTTCCATTCCTCGTGGGGGCCAATTAAATGCCACCATTGTTGTCAACTTGGCCACAGAGCGTCAGAGTGTTTGGCTCCAGCCCCAATGCCACAAACGTGCGCACCAACCACCACGGCGGTAAAGAGAGGGTCCCAGATGCCACCACAGAAGAGTCATCTGGGCCAACAACCTCTGGAAGAGGATCCCCAACTTAAGGTGAGGAAGTGTCCTACCAAGGGGGAGGCCTCAGAAGAGGAAAAGGGCAGACAATCTCCGGAGGAGGATCCCCAACTTAAGGTGACAAAGAGTCCAACTAAGGGGGAGGCCTCGGAGGGGGAAAAGCCTAAACGACCTCTGGAAGAGGATCCCCAACTTCAGGTGGCAAAGAGTCCTACCAAGGGGGAGGCCTCGGAGGAGGGAATTGCCGAAGAACAAACGTGTGTACCAATTGCCACGGTGGTTAAGAGAGGGCCCCAGATGCCTGCACAGAAAAGTCATCTGGGCCAACAACCTCTGGAAGAGGATCCCCAACTTAAAGTGACGAAGTGTCCTACCAAGAGGGAGGCCTTGGAAGAGGAAAAGGGCAAACAATCTCCAGAGGAGGATCCCCAACTGAAGGTGACAAAGAGTCCAACTAAGGGGGAGGCCTCGGAGGGGGAAATGCCCAACCAACCTCTGGAAGAGAACCCCCAACTTCAGGTGACGAAGAGTCCTACCAAGGGGGAGGCCTCGGAGGAGGAACAAGGCCAGCCGTGGATGATTGAATCCAAGAGCCCAGAACCTACAGCACCTGCAGCAGAGAGCCCGAAACGGCCTTGGGAAGAGGTCGCAATGGACTTCATCATGGAACTCCCAGACAGCAGTGGGCATAAAGTAATTTGGACGGTTATTGATTTGGTTTCTAAGCAGGCACACTTCATTGCTTGCTCAGGATTGCCATCCGCAAACGAATTAGCGAAAATGTTTGTGAAACACATTTATCGCCTGCATGGAGTACCCAAGAGGATCATTTCAGACCGCGGAGTCCAGTTCACAACCAAGTTCTGGAGAGAGGTCCTGAGATCCATTGGGTCCACACAAGAACTGAGCTCAGAGGTTCATCCCAGCATGAACGGCGCAGCAGAGGGAGCCAATGCGGTGGTGGAACAATACATCCGGTGTTTTGTGGACTATCAGCGAGACAACTGGTCGGACTTGCTACCCTTCGCCGAAGTGGCGTACAACGATGCGGTCCACAGCAGCAGAGGATTAGCGGGTTTCCAGATTACCAGTGGCATGGGAGTTGTTGCCATGCCTGAGTTGCCTAGAGAACCTCCTTCTTTCATGTCTTTGAGTGAATGGATGGACATGCTAAAGAAAGGATGGGAGAATACGAAGAAGGCTCTAGCAGTTGCAGCAGAAGCCTACCAGAAGCAAGATGATCAATGTCGCTCACTCCTAAACCCCTACCGTGTGGGGGACAATGTTTTTTTATCTACCAAATACATAAGATTAGAAATGCTTAGCAAGGAATTGGGTCCAAAATTTCTAGGTCCATTCCCAATAGTGAAGATAGTTAACTCAGTTACAGTTCAACTCAGTCTACCCAGAAGTCTAGGGGAAATTGACCCAGAATTTCATTGTAGTTTGTTGAAACCAGTAATTGGGTCTAACAGAAGAGCATCCACCCAAGCTCAATCTCCTCCTTTAGCGATGGAAGGGGAAACACAATCTGAGGTGGAAAAAATTGTAGATTTCAGGCTGAATAGGGGTTGCTTACAGTACTTAGTGCATTGGAAGGGTTACCCTTGGTCTGAAGTTAATTGGGTAAACAGTGGGAACCTGAAAGTGGAGAAGTTAGTAAAGCAATTCAATGGGAAGTTTCCTGAGAAGTCAAGGGGTTCCCCTGGGTGGAGAAGAGGTGGTTAATTTTGTTATATTAACTTTTATGTTATTCTCTTTGCAGGAAACGTTTTTCTTTTGAGGAGAGGCCACCTGTCAGGCCTGTAATTATATTCTTTTTTGGATCTTTGGCCTGCCACACTTTCTTAGAATTTTCTATGCTGTTTCAATAGTGTAGTAGTTGGGAGGGGGGAATAGAAAGGAGTAGGATTGTAGAATGGATTGTTGACATTCTTTTGTAGAAGCCAAGGTCATCTTTTGTCTTCGCATCTTGACACCTGGCCGGAAGAAGATGGGTGTACATGCCAGCGTGGAAGATGATGATTGGAACATGTGATGGATTTGTGGGTGTGGGGAGAGATCATGAACTTTAACTGGGTGAACCCAGAGCATGTACTTCCAGAGTTGAAATTTCCATAGCAGTACTAACATGCCTGCGGAATAAATTGCACCTTAAAGGATGTTTTGCCTTGGACAATGATTTATTTCTGCATGGTATTTAGAACCCTAACACGCTGTAGAAGTTAAGTAGTCCGAGGAAGGCCTGCAGCTCGGTCTGGTTACGTGGTGTGGGGGCGTCCTGGATCGCCTTAATTTTCTTTGAAGTGGGGTGTATTCCCTGACCATCGATTCTATATCCCAGGAATTCTACGCTAGGCACGTTAATTTGCCATTTTTCTTTTTTAAGGCGGAGACCCTTCTCTCTGATTCTGGCCAAAACAGTTCTGACTCTTTTATTTAATTGCTCCTCGTTTGCAGCGGACACCAAGATGTCGTCAAAATAGGGGACGACTCCCGGTATCCTTTGCAAAAGCCGTTCCATGACGCTCTGGAACAAACCTGGAGCAATGCTCACACCGAATTGCAGCCGGTTGCATTTGAATGCCCCTCTATGCGTCACTATAGTTTGGGCCTCCGCTGTGGCGCTGTCCACGGGCAATTGCTGGTAAGCTTGTGCCATGTCTAACTTTGCAAATATCTTTCCTGGCCCCAACGAGTGCAATAAGTGCTGAACTACTGGCACAGGATATGCGCTTTGTTGTAGTGCGACATTAACTGTGCATTTATAGTCCGCGCAGATGCGGACTGACCCGTCTGGCTTAACTGGGGTCACAATGGGCGTTTCCCAGCGCGCGTGATCCACCGGCTCAAGGATTCCTTGTTCCACTAGCTTATCTATTTCCTTATCTATTTTTGGGCAGAGTGCAAAAGGCACTCGTCTCGGTTTAAGTCGGATTGGCGCCACTTTGGGGTCTAAGTTGAATGAGATTGGTTTACCCACATACTTACCAAGACCGGGGCTGAACACATCCTCGAACTCCTTAAAGATCTGCTCAGCGCTGCTGTTCTCCACGCTGTTGATCCCGGTGACTTCCAGCCCCAAGGCTTCAAACCAATCTAGTCCTAGAAGGTTCTGTAATGGTGCGGTGGCGACGGTCACGGGCAGCTGGGCTACGATGTCCTTGAAACGGATCTGGAATGTGCCCTGGCCCACGATGGGGACTTGGTTCCCCTGGTAGTCTCGCAGCAGGATGTCTGGAACACGTAGTTGGCTCTTTTTGAGGCTAGGGATAGCCTGTTTCATGGATGCCCATGAAATGATCGTCAGGGACGATCCTGTGTCAACTTCTAGCTCGCAAGGTGAGCCCTCCAAGAGGACTGTGACTTTCAGCTTTTTTGGCCGCTTGGTGCGGACCTGACTTATCGTGGTGAGATACGTTCGCAACTCCTCTCTCTGGGTCAACTCTATCTCAGCATCTGTATCCTGAAAATACTCTCATTGAGCGTCAACTCTATCTCAGCATCTGTATCCTGAAAATACTCTCGTTGAGCGTCTTGATAGAACGCTCTTTCAGCTCTTTGTGTGTAATCTCTCTGGGGATACGCCCGCTCAGCTCTTTGGGAATTTTCTCTCTGGGTAAACACTTGTGGATTTCTCTCTGGGCGCCCTTTTTGATTTCGCCAAGCCCCTGGGTTGGGCTTCTGTTGGCGGTACATGGGTGGCTGCCTTGAGGCAGGGACTTTGCTCCGGCACACTCGTGCGATGTGCCCAAGTTTGTTGCAGTGCGAACAAACAACGTTCCTGAACCTACAGGTAGACCGGGGGTGATTCCCTCCGCAGCTTGCGCAGGGCGGCAAACGGAATCCGGGTCTCCCCCCAGGTCTCACATGACTGCTCTTCATCAGGTGATTTTCCTCGAGCTCGGGATCCTCGAAATCTGGAATGGTGTCCTCGTAGCGGACTCTGGTGTGTCTTGGCGCTGGCTGGCCTGTGTTGAATCCGCGTTGAATTGTCTCCGCTGATCTGTCTGCTGCTTCTGAAGCTCTTGCCTCGTCGAGTACAATCTGTAGGCTTAAATTGGTTTTGGCTAACAGCCGTTTTTGTAGGGAAATGTCTCTCAACCCGCTAACGAGTCGATCCATAATCTGCTCATCCAGGTCTCTGAATCCACAATGTGTGGCTGCTTTTCGTAGAGCTGCAACGTACTGGTTGATAGATTCTCCCACCTTCTGGTTCCTCGTGTTGAATGCTTGGCGGCAAACATGGCGGGAAGGTTTTGGCACGTAATGAGTCTGTAGAGCCTGTTGCAACGCCGTCCATGATACTGCCTGTATTGGAGTAGGCGCGGTGAGGTCTCTGGCCGTGTTGAAGACTTCTTTTCCGCAGTAGCCGAGGAAGATGTTTTTCTTCCGGGCGTCGGTGATCCCCGTGTATTCGTTCGCTTCGAGAAAACACTCGAAATGAATCATGAAGGCTTCCCATTCGTCGTTCGCTGGGTCGAATGGAGCGGGGGGAGTGTGCATCGCCATCTTCTCTCGCTTGAATTTGCCGCGCTGTGGTGACCTGAGATGGCCGCCGGAATTTCTGCCGAATTCCTAGGCTGGATCAAATCCGGAGATTCTGGAGGTAGCGTTCTTCGTCCTATCTGTCTCTCGATCCCACCTTCGTCGCCAATGTTAGATCTGGGCAACGAGAGAACAGACTGCGGACACGAAGTGACTTAACAGCTCTTTATTAGTAATAGTAGTGATCCAGCTTACTCTGTGGTCGGAGGGTTCCCCTTTTATAGGGATCGGGTACGCCCCTCGACCAATCAGAACGATACCTGTTTCCCGCTGTAGCAGCGGACCAGAGAGGAGACTTCCTACGATATATGCTAATATCTAACAAAAACCACCTCTTTGGTTCAGCCAATATTGAGCTCTTGTGTATTTTAGATCTTTCTTTTATGTTCAATTTTACAAGAGTAAAATCAGTAAAACTCCTGCTTTGTAGTCCAAATATTGTGGGTTCAAATTGCAACAGAAGCTTATTCTAGTTTTCCTCTGCCTCCTCTTCTTTCTGCACACTAATCTTTTTCTATTTTTTTCCTCTCTTCTTGAAAAATGCAATTCTATTCTTTCACTCTAAATACACTCTACTCTTTCTAGTCACCCAAAATAGCTGGCATCCTGTTTTCAAACAGCCCAAATAAATATAATTGATTTGTGGGCTGGGGTGATAGGTTTCTGTCCTTAATGCTTTAACCTAGTAAAATTTGTGAGGTTATAAAGGAGATGGGTGGTTTAAAAATATGATAAATAAATAAAATAAACCTTGTAACTACACATTTAATTTGTATATACACACACGTGTGTGTGTGTGTGTGCGTGCGTGCGTGTATCAAATGCATATACACATTATACATTATTATATATAACAAGGAAGAGCTGCACACAGGGAAAAAAGTTATTGGCCACTATTTTCTTGAAAAGGAAGGGTGGGAGGACACAATAGGAGCGTATTATCCAGTGGGACTATGAGGCAGTTTGCAATTTAGACTTTGCAAACTACAACCATGTTTTCACTCTGGATAGGATTTTCTTAGAATGGCTTAGAGTCAAGTGAGCATGACAGGAGATGAACATTTTAAACAGTAAGTGCAAATATGCCCTAGATCTATGGATTCCCTAGCTTACTATATTCCTGCTTAGAAGTTTTAGCACAATAGGTGCAGTCAACTTTTCTTCAATCCCAAACTGAGAAGGGATCAGTTTCTCTAATGCTTATCACTCCCTATGCATGCCCACTTGGACTCCGAAGACCGTGTGAAAAATGATCTGTTTTTTAAACCTTGTTCCCAAGTTTCAGTAGAAAGAGAAATGCTAATCACTCAGATGTGTTGTCTCTATTATACGTGGTCTTATATAATAGACATTTAAAGTGATTGTTATCTGTCATCTTGCATTTTCAGGCTAAATCTGAAACCTTAAAATGTAATTCTCCAAACAACCTAAGTCCCAGTCATCTCAGAGAACAGCTTCCCAGGAAAAAGTTGTTTGATTTATTTCTTTAAAGCCTATCCTCCATAATCTGACTTGAATAGTTTTTCAGTGTTGATGTTTTCTGAGCTTCGTTGTTTTTCTGTAGATGTCTGGCTCTGTTTTGTTTCAACTACTTTATAAGTCAAAATGCTACTAAATATTCTTAGACACTACTTTGAAATTCATTTAAAATCAGTAAAATAAGAACACGAGCTTTCTAGGCAGGGCCGGATTTTCCTATAGGCTAACTAGGCTTCAGCCTAGGGCCTCAAGATCAAGAGGGGCCTTTTATTTTTATTTATTATCCGTGCCACATTTTTTATAAAGGTTAGTACCAATTACAACATGTTTCATTTAATATATTGATATATATCACAGTAATGATGTATTTTATTATCTCTCATGTAATTTACAAACTTAAAAATGGGAGGTGAAAGGGCCCCATAAGTGGAATAGCCTAGGGCCCCTTTTCATCTAAATCCGGCCCTGTTTCTAGGCAATGACTTGATAGCACCTTGATTCAAAGACTGGGCTTCAGAATGGATGACAGCAAAGAACTAGCTTTTTGTATCTCAGTTGGCATCCAGAATTCTGTAGGCCAAATCTGGCCTTAGTTTTACTCCTAAAGTTATGTTGGGAAAAGAAACTTTAGAAAATAATACTATTAAGACATTATTCCTTGGTGGCACAAGCGATCATTCTGGAAACACCACTGTTTGAAAATTGGTTCAAAGTAAGGGAAGTTTTATACAAACCCTAGTTCAGGTCTCCTGCCTGGGCAGCAGGTTGGACTAGAAGACTTCCAAGGTCCCTTCCAACTCTACTATTCTGTATTCTGAATCGCACAGAAAACATTCATGTAGATTCATCACTCTTTATATGTAATATTAATGGGGAAGAAAGATTAGGAGGGTATTCTGAGATCACAGATCTGAACTGCAAAACTCCAAACTATCACTAGATGCAAGCAGAGAAGTTTTGATATCTCTATGCTGCCAGGTCTGAATGTTTACATCTTAGATCAAACGTTCTCTTTCTTTCTGAAACAAGCAATTGTGCTACATTTTAGCTTCGTAACATGTCTGTGTTCAAAACTCCATCTTGTGGTCATTTGATGGTCATCTGATTTTTGCATCCCAGATCCAGTATCCTCTACAGCTGGATGTTCTGCAAATCTCAATATCAACTTGTCTAAAAGCATTACAATGCTGTTTGTTTGTTTGTTTAACAATGTTTATAGCCTACCCAACTCAAGAGACTAAGATAGCTGGAGAAGGCAGAACAAAAAATGAGTGCCTTTTGCTGGATGAACTGAATGCCCATCATTTTTGTTTCCAGACAGGCCTGCTATTGCCATTCTATCAGTCAGTGGATCTTTACCCATTAGAAGGGGAGAAAATATCACCATCACCTGCCAGGCAGATGGGTCCCCAGCTGCCAGCTACACATGGAGGTTGCCCCATGCCTCCAACATCATCTTTATTGGTAACAACAGCACAGTGATAATTGTCCATGCAGATGGACAGAACAATGGTGTGTATGAGTGCACAGCAAGCAACAAGCATGGACAGCAGCACAACCAGGTAGAAATTCAAGTGGAAGGTAAGACCGAATGCTACACAAGCTTTGAAAAATGCCATTTGCAATGACATTTTATTTGTGAAGATGACAACAGGATATACTGGATAGGAGAACTGGGACAGCTTACAGGCTCTCCTTTTCTCCCCTAAGAACAAGAACCCATTATCAGGAGTTAGGTATGAAATAAGACTTAGTAAGAAAGTTGGGCATATGCTTAGTATAAAGCAATAAAGCACAGTTAAGATTCAGATAGGAAGATAAAGCAACTGACAGGGAGAGTACTAATTACGTAAACCCACCACCACTGTGCTAATGTTTCTGTCTACAAATATCCTGGTTGGTTTTGTTAAAAAAAATGCAAAGTATACTGAGACTCTTATATCTTGTGTGCCACATTACATCTAATTTAGGGGTGTGCAACCTTGGCAAATTAAAAACCTGTGGACTTCAAATGCCAGAATTCCCCAACCAACAACAGAGAATGAACTTTCGAAATAACTAAACCATAGATAACATTTCTAACTCAGTGGGACAAAAGAGAAACAGCTAAGTCATTTAACATTTCAGATGAAGCAAATTTTCAAAGGGATGAAGGGTTATCAATGGCTTTTTTTTTCCTCAGTAAAAGGCCATGCGAACTTTTTAAAGGTGCAAGTTGAAGCCTGCCCATGTGGGCTTGTATATTTTTCAGCAGATCAGGTTAGTTTTATGACAAGTGGCACTGCTTAAGAATGCTTTTTGTAAGCCAAAAGGCTGCTAACTAATAACATGCTTCCTCTTTTTGCAGATCACTGGCTATATATTATTGTCATTGTGGCAATTGCTGTTGCCACCATGTTGGTCCTGGGAGGAATGGCTGGGATCATTTATTACCTCAAATCCACAGCCTGTAAAAAGGGGGAATACAATGTTCGGGATGCCGAGAATTCTACTGAAGCCACTTTCTTAAATCGGGAGACGCCTTGTGATATTGACATCTATGGCATACAGCTCACCAGGACCTGAACAATCTCAGGCAGGTACTCCTATCTGCCTCCCTAGATAGGGTCCAAGGAAGGTAAATGAAAGAACAACCATTTTCTATACCACCCACTCATACCTTTCACTATTTTCTGCCTTTGAAGGAAGGGTTTTGGGACCGGATAGTTTCCTATTTCACTGGGCAGTGTATTAACAGCCAATTGACTGTCCCATGGTTGAGCATGGACAGCCAGTTTTAGTGTGTCAGGTTCTGGCCCAGCCAAGCTCATACATGCCATTTTCCCAGACCAATTTTCGCAGACTTCATCTCTTCCGTTTTTGTAGATATCCTTTTAAAGTACTTCCTGCAGTTGAAAATATGAAATGAGTTCATTGCCTTTGGAAAATGTTGTTATCGGAGGAACTGACTGCTCTTCTATTCTGGGACATGGATGTTAACTCTGGCAGTAAAATTATACAGATTCAGACTTCTCTCCCTAGCTGATTGGTGCCTTGCCAAGGTGGGAGACATCAACTTTGGACCGTAAGTTTTCATATTTGGAGCGGATGGAATGTTTTTAAGATAAGACAAAGGCAATACTTGAAATAGAAATGTGGAGGGAATTAATCTTAATAGAACATGGAATAAATGCAATTATGAACTGATATGCAGAGAATTACTGAGACTAGTCAAATTGTTATTGTGGGCACCTCAGTGTAAAAGAATGTGATCTTCCATTTTAATGTAACTAAGATGATAACTGAATTGTTCAAAACTAAATCAAGGTGAGAGAGGGGGAGGGGTAAGGGGGGGGGGAGAGAGATCAAGCCTAATCAAATGAATTGAGTTTACATTCATGCCTTATGGATTTAGTTTTATAGACTTGCTTAATACATTTGATAACAAGTGGCCTGCAGGCCATGTCATCTTTTTATGTTTGTATGTACACATTACAAGACATTCTCTATTAAGCTTCACTAACATAGTGCAAGATAGTATTGGATGTCAACTCCCATAATTCCACACCAGCAAGACCATTGGCAGGCAAGTTATGAAATCCAGCACCTTTCAGGCATAAGATTGGAGAAGGCTGTGAAGAATCACAAGTCGAAAAAGAACCCTGCTTACTACTATGCTTACATTTCATTCTTCATGGGATCAGAATGTCATCACACTGGTCTATTAATGTAATTCTCTTTTAAGGCCATTGCAGGTTCAGCTTCCAGGCTATTGATGCTTATGTATAATTCTGACTCTTGGAATACATTCTGTGCATTCACATAAATGAAAATCTTAGCCTCTACAAAGAATTAGTTGGAACTGTTAAGTGAGAAAGCCCACTTTTCCTTGCTTAAATCACATGTCCAATGAATTTCCTGCATCTCTTCCATTCCTTGAGGCAGTGAAAGTGAACATCATTCAAACTAAGTAGAGCTAAGTGACTGGATAGTAATTGTGTGAATGCATAGGTGGCTATTTAAAGAATCATAGTTAAATATAAGCAGTTTTCCTTTATGGAGCAGGAAATGGTAGGCTCAGGATATTATAAGAAATGGACAATATCAACCTATACTTATCAGAGATGGGGCAGATCATCAAAACAACAAACAGGATCAAGAAAGACTCTTATCTTGCTTAAGCCTTTGTGGCAAAAAAATAAAAAAATGGAAACACCAGACTATGTTGCTAACCATGAGCAACTAAAAGAAGCTAGGGAAATTACTTCAGTAATTCAGACTATTTCACTTTATGCTGTGCCAAGAAGTGAGGCTTTTTGGTATAAAACACAACGCACCAGCTGTGCCATGAATATAGAAATGATGAAGGCCAAGGCAATTCCACAAAAATATCCAGTGATGAACCTGTATAGAAATAAAAAAAATACAGGTAGTACATTGTCTTGAGAAACATGAAACTGAAAAATGGTCGCTAGTAAAAAATGAAACATTCATATGAAGAATGTCCTTGGTCATATCAAATACTAGCTGTAGAGAGTTGTACACATTAATTCACCAGTTTGCTGTATTTACAAGGCAATGGAACAACTAAGAGAAATACACTTCTGTGGTAGGTCCTACTATAGACTCTGTAGCAAATAATACAGTCAGAAATCTGTGATTTACCACAGTAATGTGGTAATGCACTAGAATCATCTTACCTGGTCTTTGGTTTTTTCAGCAAAAGAGTGGGAAAGAACTTATACAGCTCTTACGTGCTATAGAAAAACTCTCTTACGCTCTTACAGCTATAGAAAAACTGCATTATACATTCTTCTGGAAGTGAACAGATCAAATATATCTTTCTCCATCTGTTTAGAAGAGCTGTTGGCCAAGTGCTTTACAGTAATAAGTTGGTGAGATAGCTTGGATGCCCCCAAAGATCAGTGCTGATAAACACTGAAAATGGCAAGGTGTGCAAAGGTTTTTATTTATTTATTTGTTCAATTTCTATAGCTTCCCATTTCAATCAAAAACTCTGCGCAGCTTACAATTCAGAAAATATATCATGATAACAAAAAAATGTAAAACATTTTAAAACAAAAACAGTAAAACCAATAAAAACATTTAAAACACCCAGTTCAACATACACAGCAGCAAAATATTTGGCCCATTAGCAGTAGAGTTGGGAAACGGTGCCTTTAGCACATTCAGCACCCAGAATGAGGAGTGCAGCTGGGTTTTTAAGGCTTATGAAAGACTAACAGGGTTGGGCTCATTCTGATCTCTGAAGGGAGGATGTTCCCTAAAGCGGGGGGCTACTGCAAAAAAAGCTCATCTTCTGGTCCCCAACAACCAACATTCTTTGGCTGTCAGGATCTGCAACATGCCCATTTTGCTTGATCTAGTTGGACCAATAGAGACTCTTGGGGGAAAAAGGTGATCCCTTCAGGCACTCCAGTCCTAAGCCACGTATGGCTTTCTAGGCAACCACCAGCACCTTGAATTGCATCCAGAAACACACTGGTAATCAGTGAAGTTCACACAGGAATGGTGTTATGTATGGTGTATATCTGGTAGCACACAGCCACTTTCTGCACCAGTTGGAGGTTCCAAATGATCTTCAAGGGCAGTCCCATGTAGAGTGTGATACAGTAGCCTAACCTGGAAATTAAAATGGCATGAGTTACAGTGAGCAAGGCCTCCTGATCTAGTATGGGCACAACTGGTGCACTACCAAAGGTTTGCAAAGACCTTCCTAGTCATAGCTTCCAATATCTCTCTCTCTCCCTTTGAACTTAGAGAGATACAGTCTAAGAGCACCTTAGTTTTTGATAGGGTTGTGACTTGCAGTCCAGCTTAGCCATAATGGCTGTTATCTCCATAGCAGCAAGTGGTTTTATTGCAGCACAATGGGGGGGAAAATTGGTGGGCAGGAGGGCACATAGAATATAGGCCATTCAAGCAATACAAACCACCATGGAATATTAACCTAGAACAGATGTCCTATGATGATAGACCCAAAGACAGGTCTAGGTAGTTAAGAAGAGAGGAATTACCATGTTTTTGAGAAGGAAGTATCAGGCTGAAAGGGCATAAAAGTTGACAGAATGTGGTAGAAAAACCTGAACATCAAAAAGGAGTTTTGTTGGTCTACTAAAGTACAACAGCTAATGTTAATAAGAGCACAAATACCTCCTTGACTAGCTAATAAAAAAATCCAGAACCATACAGTTTTAGATAACTATTTATTAAATTGAAGCCTACCAATTGCATCTGCTTTACCATTAGCATAAATCTCAAGAGATGCCAGATATATTAAGATAGGTGAATTTCATGTCAGCAATCCCTGGTGGGGGCATAAACCACCCAAGTAAAGAGTATAAAGGAGATTGCCATTTCACTAAAAGATTAATTATCAAACAGGAAAGACAAAAAAGGTGGTGAAGGTCAACCCAAAAGATGGGAAGAGGTCTATATACTGACAGGCCCCTAGAGTCCATGTTCCATACCATGTGCAAGATAAAATTTTGTATGCTGCCTATTCAAAATTACAGGGACTGTGGGATTGTTCTGGAATTTATACAGTCAGTCCTCAACCTGACCATGATTGAGCCCAAAATTCCTGCTGCTAAGCAAGGCAGTTGCTAAGTGAGTTTGATTATCTTTCTTGCCACAGTTAATTGAATCACTGCAGTTATTAAGATAGTAACATGGTTTTTAAGTGAATTTGCCTTCCCCATGGACTTTGCTTGTTAGATTGTCACAAAAGGTAATCACATGATCCTGGGTCACTGCAAAAGTCATAAATACAAGCCAGTTGCCAAGCATCTGAATTTTGATCACATGACCATGGGGATGCTGCAATGGTTGTAAAGCATGAAAAGCTGTCATAAATTATTTTTTTCAGCGCGTCTGTAATTTTGGTCATTAAACAAATCATTGTAAATTGAGGTTTACCTGTAATTCAATACACAATTAGTTGTGTTATCAACAAAAGATGCATTGATTTGAGGGGAGTTTTTAGAAGTACAATTCCTTGATAAAGGAATTGAGTAAAAGTCCATATATTTATTAGTTCATATTATAGCAGCAATAGATGACTTGTATAAGTGAAAGAAGATAGCACTATTGTACCCCGGAAGAATGCCGAATAAGGGAACACCTCCCATTGGGCAGGTGGGCGAATGGGTGCACACCCAGCAATCTTTCAAGTATAAACAAGTAGCTAGGTCAGAAGACAGATTCATGATTAAATTGTCCTGTCAATGGTCATGCTAAATAGATCTCCCATTTTATTTCCTCTGGAGATAAACATGATGCTGTTGGCCTCAAACTGATAATCAATAAAGGGATTTGTAGGTAATTGAATCTTATTGACAAGATTTTCCCTAATGTGGTGGAAAGTGAAATGCATTGCCCTCCAGTACCAAACAAGCCAATTTATATTTCATTGGAATTGCATGCAAGTCTCAACTCAAAAAATGAATTCCTGCTCTAGCATCTGTCCTCTGAATCTTTAAGAGGCTAGCAATGACATTACTATAAGGTATACTGGTATTTCCCCCTCCGCACCCCTTCCGCCTTCCCAGTCTTTGCAAGAATTAATCAGTGTTCTGTAGTGTGTAACAATAAATAATATTTATTGCAGTTGCTTGGCAGCTATTTAGTGGTGAAATAACCATTAATATGTTACTTTCAACAAAATTTTGAATTTTAGCAAATTACAGAATTTTAGTTAATTACAAAAAAAATCAAGGTATTTGGTTTGATTATTTCATGATACAGATCTGTTGTTTTTCATTTTAATACTGCTCTATAAAGAATATAGCAATCTCAAACTTCTAATATAAATGCTATTTACAAAAACAAATACAATTCAAAAAGAATCCTGCACAGTATCACAAAACACAATTCTTCCTAGTGAGTGAATGCCTTTTGAATCATTAAGAAACTATCATGTTTCTGCATACTGAATAATACATGACAGTTTAGTATAAATATACAAATACTTTGTCACATACACCTTGTGCCTTTATATTAATTATTTATTGTGAAATTAACAAATACTATCAGGAGAGAAGTCCCTTAATCACATGGGACTATGTTTTTTTTTTTAAATCTTGGAGATGTTGGCCTAATTATTAAATGTTTTAAATAAGATCCCTCTCCTACTTATCCAAAAGTAACCTATGAAAAAGCTGTTTTGTAGCTTTTTGTAATTCCTCTCTAGAAAATATTATATGGTCGTTAATATAGTTTCATCCCCAAATGTTATGAGTGTGAGATATTGATATTAACCCAAAATACCTTAAAGGAAAATCCATGTGATTAGGAAAAGTAATTACTTGGAAATATTTCAGCATTTTCTCCTCAGCTGTGTGGATGGTTGAAATTTCAGGGGAAACACCTCTACTTCATAAATATTCCATGCTTTTTTTCTACCTTCTTACACACTCATTTAAATTAAATGTTCAACATACAGTATATCTGTAATTTCATATCAGAGTAATATCCATGAAGAATCAAAATATAAAGCCAAAATTTTAAAAAATCTATGGAAATGCAATTAGTATATCTAATAATGATCCATCTAGTTATCTATCCAAGGCTCTCAGGAAAGTAATTCAAGTTCCTCAAGGAAATTTTCCTCTCCAGCTAATTGCAATTTCTTTCAAAACTGCCACATCTACAAAACAGAAAGAAAGAATCCCTTAAATTTATAATATGATGTATGATTAGGGCATAACCACATTCTCTCTATTTTATGTTTATTATTCAGAGTTCAATGAAAATAATCTATTAATACTATTTACACTGTTTAGGCTATTAATTATGTACTTTTAGGTTTGGGGCTGTGGAAACCACCTAAGAGGGTTACTTCAAGAAACATAATGTGGCAAGCAAAGCACTCCTCTATTCAGTATTGAAGCAGCAACATCCTTTAAAAGGTTCAGCCCAAATTCCCCTTAGGGGTATTTTCTGGTTCATTATTTAATGATTTACTTCCCAAATAGCATTCCCTCTTCTCCTTTTTCCACATTATGGAGAACCTACAAGATAGATTGGGGTTTGAGACAGTGGCTGACACAAATTCAACCAGTGAGCTTCCATGACTTGAAAACCTGAGTCTTCCCATTACCACTTCAATGTTTGTGTTGGTTTTTAATGTCCTCTTTTCGTGCGAGTTCACACACAGATAACATTTGTGCTGGGACCTCCAGTGAAGAAAGCAATTGTCTATGAATGTATAATAGGGTGTTCCTATAAAGCAGACATTTTACTACCTGAGAGTGACAGAGGGAACTGTGAGGAAGGACTTTGACAATGAACTGGGGGATAGGTATACATCTTATCAGAGTTTTGAATTCACTTTATTTTCACGCTACTGATCAGCCACATTTGGGAACTTCATATTTGTACTTCAAACTGGAGATTCTAGGGACTCAGGGCTGACCTTGACAAACTGATCTCTCTTCCTTTGCAATACGCAAATCTGGCCTCCATATAATATATTTCCACTTGTGATTAAAATCCTCAATGACAAAGAAGAATATAAATCCTCAATTCCTAAAGCAGGGTCTGCTATCAAGCATGCAGGGAAAGAAGAAAAAACAAAGCGATACATAATCTAGATGAGATAGAGCTGTTCTGGATTCATCAAAACATGGGTAAGGCTACATATTTTGGGCACTAGTGTGAATGGAAAATATAAGGATAAGTAGATCAAGCAAATTTTTCCGTGCCTTCCTTCAGCCTGTAATGTTACTCTATCTAGCTAAGCAAATTTAGCTTCATTACAGCTTTCAGTGGATCTAGAGGGGAAAAGGCTGGTTTCTGGACATATAATTCTCTCTCAGCACAGAAAGAGGAAAGCCAAATTTATCCAGGGATGAAAACAAAAAGAAAAATGTTCAACTGGGTTTGACATTTTGCATTCATATGTAAAAGTTACCTCCAGCTCTTAATACATTGTATTGCTATAAAAATCAGCTTTGATCTCATCTCTCACTTCATTTTCCTTAAAAAAAATGCAATATTGGAGTCCAGGAGATTCAGATATATCTCTTTTTATCCATTCTCATGCAATAGCAAAACTGGATTACTCTGTAGAGTTAGCATAACACACACACACACTATAATCTAAAATGGATTTATCTTCAGACAAATCTACTACAATTCATAATTTATCTCTAAACATGGCAGAATAACTTTTGAATATTGAAAATTGCTAATTTTTAAAAGAAATTTTCATATTAGAAACTCATTTTTCTATTTTTAATTGTTGCGGAATGGAAGGTTAGGGTTGTTTTTATTACACAGAAATACAATTCAATTACAATACCATAAGCATGTTTTTTTTATATTAAAAACCTGTGTCACCAATCTTTCTCATGGAAAAGAGTTTTAAAAGGGAATTAATAATTTCATTTTCCAATTGCTAAAATTGTGAATTAATTAGTTGGGACACTGAAAATTAGAAGCAGGGTTTTTTTTTTTTACATAGATATTTATTTTAGCTGAATAGTGATCACATGATTTGAAGTTTACTTCATTGATTAGGCTAGAAATGAATGTTATTGCTTTTAATGAAAAACTGATATCCTCGGCATTAGAACTCACAGGTTACAGCTTACTTATCAAGTGCATCCAGAAGGTCTGTTTTTCAAATAATCAGATCAGAACCTAAACCAAATGTTGTAATACATCCCACATTTCTTATGGAAGGCTTCATAAATCAACTTCAAGTGAGCAGCAGGTGCTCAGGACAATCACAAACTATTCTAAACAACCAAAGCTTTCTTTCTCTCCAGCCTTTTTACCTTTTCCCAGGTTTCTGCTGGGCAGCTACCACAAGCAACTTTCCTCCACAGTTGGAACAATGTGGGTAAGGTTTCCCACCATGCTTTGGAATACTCCAGCAATGAAAACATCTTATTCTGTACTTTTTGTACCTGGAAACGGGGTTAGGGGGAGAAGAAATTTAATAATAAAGTTTAAACTTTATTAATAAGTTTAATAAAAATTTCATTGGTCATTCCGTGTCTCTGTTCACTGACTGAGCTGAATCTTGTAAGCTGTACCATGCATCTTCCCATGTTTCTGTACCTTCCACTTACATGAAATAAAATGGAGATATCTTGTATTGGGAGTGCATGAAATATTTGTGGAATATAATATTTCCTATGAAGAATAGAGCCAATAGATATTAGGGGTCATTGGAACTATTTTCTAACATATTTCCAGAGCATAATCATAGTCATAGTTCAAATCACCTTTTTCCTTTCTATGTTTTGTTGACTTTTAATAGATAAATCACAAGCAGTTCAGTGCTTGGCCTGTTCTGAAGTAAATCCTAGACCTTATCAAACATCATTGTTGTGCTATAATACCATAGGATGCTAAATACCTAATGCCACAAGCATTACAGAGAGGGGTCCCGTCTTCCGCATCTCTCCACATTGGTGTTTTCCTGGTCTTGCAGGAAGCACAACGCTTGTTTCCTTGAAAGCAAAGAGCAGTTAAGGCAAGTAATATATCTTCGTATATTTAAATTCGCTGAAAGCATGTCTTACAAATTTCTTCTAACTTGGACTAACTTTCAGTACTAGACCAATGGTGTTTAGTTTTAGTTTGCTTTTTTGTTTTGTTTTGAGGTGTATTTTAGCTGTTTTGAATTTTGGGGGGAAATCCTGGTGACATGAAATATGTCCTATGTGCTCATTATTGAAGTTTTTATAAAGAAAATTCAGAATGAGTAAACTTTAATAGGGTTAATGTTAGATATTAACACAGGCTACTGTGGTTTCCACTCCAGTCATCTGTTTAGGCGGGAACAGAGGTTCAATCTGATTGGTTAAGAGGTCTGACAGCTCCCTATAAAAGGAGAGCTGTCAGACCTAACTGCTGCTGGATTGTACAGACTTGACTGTTGTAATAAAGAGCTGTTGTTGCGTTAGACCTGAGTCTGCCTTCTCATTGCCCTATCTAACAGTTAATGTACATAATTTATATAATTATATCTATAAAGTTCAAATTGTATTCCTAGTTTGTTACCATAATCCTGCAAATCTTTTTGTGAGGTGGTCTATTTTTTTTTTCATCATAAGATGTTGAAATAAGGTTGACAACATCATAATTGTTAATCAAATCACTTAGTGGGTTTGTTGCTAGGACAATTCTTAAACAGGGAATTTAGTTCTCAGCTCATAATTTAAACTACTGCAAGGTTTATACTGGATTATTAGACCCAATCATTTTCTGAAAAATAATGATACACATACTTTTCTCTTGAACACTTCAAAAATAACTAGTTAGTATTACAATTATTTACTGGCAAAAGAATTAACATACCGTGAGTAGAAACGAATCCTTCCTCTTCTGAACTGCCAGCTTTGCACTCTTCTGCTAACGGGACTCCATTTTTTTTTCTAAGTTTTTCACTGAGCACACATTAGATATTTAGCATTTCAGTATGCTTTGAAACAAAACCATTTTAAGTCACATGATTTAGCTTTATATCCTGATCTACACTGAAAATTAAATACAGGTAGTCCTTGACTTACAACACTTTGTTTAGCAACCAAAGTTGCGATGGCATTTGAAAAAAGTTACTTATGACTGTTGCAGCATCCCCGCGGTCATGTGATCAAAATTCCAGGTGCTTTGCAACTGGCATGTATTTACAATGCTTGCAGCATCCCAGAATCACATGACTGCCATCTGTGACTTTCCCAGTCTGCTTCTAGCAAGTAAATGGGTGAAACTGGATTCATTTAGCAACCATGGTGATTCACTTCATGACTGCAGTGAAAAAGGTCGAAAATCTGGCACAACTTACTTAATGACCACCTTCCTTAGCAACTGAAGTTATGGACCCCATTGTAGACATAGGTTGAAGACTACCTGTACAATCTTTACTGCTTCTCTCACATTATTTTACAGCATCTCTGATATACATGCCGTGAGTCTCATTTTGGAGATTGATGAGAAAGAAGTAGGCATAAATTAGATACCCAAGAACATTCTGTAGCCAAGTAAGTTATTATTTTCTCTGAGGGCAGCAGGACCTTAATTAATCACAAACTTTAGGGTACTCCTGATAACAAATACACAATTATACACTGTAATGGCAAAGGCCAAAGAATGGAATTGGGGGGAAAAACACTAGCTGCAATAGCACTTAAATTTCTATACTGCTTCTCAGTGCTTTAGAGCCCTCTCTAAGCAGTTTACAGAGTCAACAATCTGGGTCCTCATTTTACCAATCTCGGAAGGATGGAAGGCTGAGTCAACCTTGAGTTTGTCTGAGAATCGAACTGCCAAATTGCTGGCAGCCGGCATTCTAATCACTGTGCCACCACAGCTCTTGTGGAAGGAATAAATTACAATAGATACCCAAGAACATTCTGTGGCCAAGCAAGTTATTATTTTCTCTGAGGGCAGCAGGAATCATTTTAGGGGCACTCCTGATAACAAATATACAATTATACACACTAATGGCAGAGGCCAAAGGATGGAACTGAAAAAACATAATTAATCACAAACTTTACAGGACAGTTTTACTAAAAGATTGTTTACCAAATGTGAATGAAGACTGCAGCTTGTGAGTAATAGCTGAAAATATTAAGTTCAAGACAGCATAACTAATCAATTTTCAACCAAAGCTATAAGAAACTACTCAAAACACATTTGATCCAAGTTATATGTACATACAAAAAGGATCTTACATCTGTTAGAATATGTTTTCAACATTTACAGATTTATCCTGTATGTATGTATGTATGTATGTATGTATGTATGTGTGTGTGTGTGTGTTACAACCCCTGGTATGCCCAAATATGGGAGGGAGTCTCCCTTTATTTATCAGCACAAATACAACACACATACACACAGACACACACACATGCAAAAAAAAAGATTCTGTGGTTTAGAGGAATTGTTCCTGGATCAGTAAAAGCCAGATTGAGCAAGTCTAATATATTTTTCAAAGTTCTATGCTCCTATTACACTTACATGCCTCTGGATGATTTGCAAATAAAAACACAGAAATATAAACTCAATTAATAGTCATGTTGCTCATAAAGAAAATATGGAAGTCTCTAACAAATAATTCATAGGTACTGCAGTTTAAGAATACAATTCTGCAGCCATACCTAAAGAAAGTTGAGGCTTTAACAGGGTGGATAAAGAATAGATGACAAAGTAAAAATACAATTCCTCATATCTTGTGTTCCTAAGGATTATCCTACTTAATATAAATCACAGTTTATTACAAAGCAAAAAGTATGAAAAGTTGCCCTTTTTACCTTTTTTACTGGTTTCCACATGTTTTACATGGCAAAGAGAAGAAAAATGATCAAGACAACAGGACAAAAGATTGCATTAGGAATAAAGAGTATAGGAGGGTTTCTCTTCTATAGTAGTTACTCCCAAAATAAAATGTTCAACTGTGCTTCCCTTTATATATTAGGAACTACAATTCCAACCAGGTCAATGGCCAGGAATTATGAGAGATCTAATCTATAATTTCTAAAAGGCATGAAGTCCTTTATCATTCGAGGTAAGAATGACACCCATTTCTTTGGGTGGCTGGGATGGGAAGTGATTAACCTGAATTTACAGCAGTAGTTTTGAGATGTTTCTCCACAACAATATGGTATTTATTAAATTTATATGCCACCCATCTCCCTGATAAGGCAAATGTGGTTATAAATCTCTGAGAGTGCTGTTTTGTATCTACCAACCAGTGCTTGTCTAGTTGGAATTCCAGAAAGAAATTGCAGATTTTCATTTCCTTAACAACTTATAGGTGACCAAACTGACTGAACAAAAATAGAAAGGAACAGAACAGAAGACAGACTGGCCAAGAGTTATAACTCTGTTGCAAACTATCAACATGGTGCCTCACTATGTTAGGAACTGACATTGTTTCTTGTCATCTAGAAAACAAAACTCTATGGTTAATTCTACTGTGGGCAACATAGTGGGAACATTTTAATTCAGAAAACATGTTATGTACTCCCATAAAATATCTGCTATGGGAGGTGGTAGAGACAAGAACAAATGATATCCATAAAATGCCTTTCCTGGAAACATTGCCCCTATGAACTGTTTTCCAGAATACTTCAATGCAATCTCTCTAGAATTCCACAGTTCTTGCACAATTTTTGATACTGCTGCAGCTTACCTTCGTCCTTTTGTTAGGCAGTTCCAATTGGAACTGTTACTTATGAGATACAGCCAATTATCATTTTTATTTTCCAAGAAAACATATGAAATCCATGTGTCATTTTTGAAAATAAAAAATGATGCTGGAGACTGCACTGTGCCAGTGTTACATTTATACTTATATTTACAGGTCTCCCCCTTGTAAGACAAAATGTGGCTTTTAGGAATTCAGGCACTACACAAGAGAGGAAGTTTAAATCTTTGTGAAGTCTTTGACTTCTTTGCACATTACATGGTAGACAAGTTAATTAAAAGGAGAAATTAATCCTATGAACACCATAAAATATTCCTGTTTGCATCTCTGGGAATTAGGAGTCACAGGTTCACTGACATGTCCTACAGCAACTGTACCTGCTGAACTGGGGGTTAATGATAAGCCGACAGCCCTCTGAACAGCTTTGACACAGACACGCTTTCATGCGAAACGTTACCCCTTGGAAATTTGGGTCCAGAGCATCATAGCTCCTTCTGGCTTTAGGCTGCTTTCTCCTCCTGCCTCTCTGTGACTCAGAGACCAGGGTCAGTCTGGGCTCTTCTGCACAAGCTCTCCCCAACTGGTGACTACTATGGTCTTTAGAATGAGTAATGGGAGACCTCTCATGAGCAATCTTCCCAGCTTCTGGGGGCTTGACCAGATCTAGAGGTTCTGAGTCAAGGCTGGAGCAATGGAGGCTGATGAGATTCAGAGCATCAGTGGGAGCAAAAGGCACTAGGGGAGAGGAGCAACAATTGCATTGGGGTCTACGGATGCTGTGCATGGAATGCACAGCCTGGTCAAGCTGCCACAGAGGCTTTCCTGGGTTACTGCTGATTAGCTCTGCTTGGGATGTTAGCTGTGTTCTCTCCTGCAGGAAGCTGAGGGCTTTGGTATCTGGCATCCGAAGGCGACAAGCCATGTTGTTGAAAGGCTGGAACCTGCAGGTAAGAAGTATACATTTTTTTAAAAAAAGCATTGAGTGAACCAAGATTAAGATTGTCATGTGTGCTTATAAAAGGATGGGACACTTACTCCAAACTCTCCTCCTTCCACATGCATCAACTGCCCCCACGTAAACACTAGCACTTTCACACCTATTTTAACATTTATAGACAGTTCTTCTAAAAACATTTCATTAAAGTTTCCATGAAAAAGTTATCCTAGGATAGTTTTTTTAGAGGACTCTGTCCCAAATATTTCTGTAATATTTCTCTATCGCCACTGTGTGCTAGTATAAATTCTACATGAGAGGCTCTCCTGGCATCCATTCAAATTTAAAAAATAATGTATCTACTGTCTTAAAAAATTTTCTTTAAAAAAATCCTAAACCATGAATACATGTGAAAAAATTCAGAATTTTTATTTGAAAAATTATCTGGAATTACCATGAGCACCTATTTAATTATTCTTCAGCCAGCATACACAACCAAAGGCCCTGTAAATTTATTGCAGCACTTAAACAATGCATTCAAACAACTGGTCAACAGTTTAATGTCAATGAATTGAGCAGAAATTTAAATAAAAATAACCTTTATATGACTATTTTCCCCCCAAAATACTGCTCAAATGGATTTCAAAAGAAAAGGCATTTAGTAATAATTAAATCTCAAGCATCTATAAGCATGTCAGTGATCATGGCTTGTTAATAAGTTTGTTTAGCAATAAATTTTACAGACTGATTATAGGACTTTTTAGTCCAAAACGTTTGTGCCCTAAATCTTCAGAATACCACAGAACTGTTGTCTGCACCATGATTTATTACAGAGATGATCCCGTTAGAAACAGCCCAAATAAATAAAGCTTTTTCCAAGTATCCTTTCATAATATACTTTGTATACTCTCCCCTTCCCGATGATCCCATAAGTATTCTAAACCTAATCAGCCGATAGGTGGCGAACCTCCTGGCTCTCTTCTGCTCTGCGAACCCATTACTAATAGCCTTGAAAGTCGACGTACGGGATCTGGGATCGTCCTGCCTCAAGCACCCCATCCTTTGAACAAGATTTCCTAGTTTCCCTCGATTCTCCAATCTCTAATACAGGACTTCTTCAGGACTACTTTCCTGAAGCACGTCTGCCATCTCGAGAGAGGCACCAATCCTTGCCACGACCCCTTTCCCCTCCACACGAAACTGAGGGGAGTCCCCACTTCCCCCAACAATCTCGTCCAGCAATTTCTCCTGTGGGAAGGCTGCCCTTTCCCATATCCAAGCCAGTTACTCCGAAACGGCTGAACAAGAGGCACCCTCCTACTGGGCTTGGCCTCCCCTCCCCTCAAAGGAAACCCACCTAAAGTTTCCCGCCCCTTCAGCTGCCCACACCTGCGAGGGCCCCACGCGCGGGGTTCCCGCTTGCAAGTGCTTGACCAATAGTAATCGGGCTCGCGCCGCTTGCGGGGCTCGCCACCAAAGGCTAACGCAGCCCCCCTCTACACAACACTGCGACCGCTTCGCTCTACAAACCGAGCCCAGACCACCGACTTGCTCGGCAATATATCCCAACAACATTATGCATAGAAATGAAACAAATGAGCCGACAGCCTTTGCGCATTTGCGCCTGAAGCAAGTCCCACTGCGTGTTAGTGAGGGTTACTCCTAAACTTATCTTCCATGGGATTCAGTCCTGATTTGATTATGAAGTCCAAGAAGCTCATTTGGATCCCACAGCCAAGTGGGCGCAATCAGCCAGGAGGAGCTTTTCCGGATCTTCGGATGCGAAGTGATCAGGAGCCCCTTCTTTTCAGGATGTCAGTCACAACGGCTCACCTGAATTTTCTAACCACGGTTGTTTCTGATCCGAAGTCCCCTGATATGGAGTCCGAATTGCAGCTAGACTCGGACTCCAGGCAAGGAGGCCAGAGCAGTTCCTGCAGGACAGAAAAGTCCGGGGGTTGCCCTTCCACGAAAAGCTTCCCCTCCATGACCAAGAGTCCGGAGGGAGAACCTAACGCCGATCACCTCCTTCAAAGGCGCAGGAGTCAACCTTTCAACTAAGGTGCTAAATTGGACACACCTGGGAGCACAGGGACGGCACCTATTAAAGAGGAATTCGACTAGTTTTAGACGGTCAGAAGAGGAAAAGGTCGAGATTGGAGCTAAGCTCAAACGTTCACATGGTCAAGTCTGTTCCCCCAAATGTAGACTGGACCCAAAATAGGATTTGTTATGGTATCTAAGTGAGGACAGCTTTTGTAAAGTAAAATGTTGGGTGCTTTTGCTCGAGGCTTCCATGACTGATCTTTTTCTTTTTAACAGAGGAGGAGGATAAATTTGGGGAGGTAGTTAGGGTAAGAGGCTTTATCGGGAGTTAAATGGAACCTGTTTAGAGATTGTGTATCTTTGAAAAACAGAAGACACATCCCTGCTTGCTTTGCTTTAGAGCTCAGCTTTGAAGATCCACCCAACTGGTAGTTATTGAAATATTGTTCAACAAAGTGGATTGGAACCAGTGACTTCAACCCAACTGCTTCTGTGTGGCATTGTACATTCAGCCACCTAAAAATTATGAACAAGACTTCTTTGCTTGAAATATACCTCATTAAAAATATTCCTGACCATAAGTGCATTGGACAGCCATATAATTTTTCTACATAAATGGGTAAACTTACTGGAGAAGCATCTGGCTTTTGACAAAAGGGTGGGAGGGGGAAGCTGGATTTGCTTAACAATTGTAGCAAAAGTAATAAAATGTGGTGTAATTAACTACCTTACCTTACTCAAAATCTGATCCCAATTAAATTGAAAAATATTTGTAGACAACCCAGTTAAATGAACCAAATACTACTTTGATTTGAGGAAAATAATTCAAAGCTATATATGTGTGTGCATTATCAATTAATTTGAAATGAAATTTGAGCCAGGTGTTTCAATTAAAGGGATAATTGGGTGTGACTGTGGGAAGCCCTCATTTAAAGAAGAGAATTGTGGGTCTTCACTAGCAAAGTTTAATCTTCACCACACAGGTATGTGGAAATATGTCATGGCTCAAATGAAGATTTCTGAAGATCCCTGAAGAGATCTCACCACAAAAGAGATGCTCACCATTTTGGGAAAGGTTACGAAACAATTTCCAAAGATCTTGGATTCTACCATGCCACTGTCAGGCAGATTGGTTACAGATGGAAGCAATTCAGTGCTGCTATTAACCTCCCTAGGAGTGGTTAATCAAGATCACACCAAAAGCAAGCTGTGTAATATTCTGGGAGGTCTCAAAGAATTCAGGAACTCAAAAGAATCCTAAGAATAAAGGCCTCTCTTGCATTGGCAAATATCAGTTGTTTGTGAAACCATCATTAGGAGAACACTGAACAATGGTGCATACAGCAGAGTTGCAAGGGCCTTGAGTTTGACACTCCTGCTTTAGATGAGACCAAAATATAAATGAAAGGCATTTTTGGCAAAGGATAAACGCTGTGTTCCAGCCTAAGAACTTTGTCCCACTTGTGATATCCCAACACCATGATTTGAGTTTGCTTTGCTCCCTCTGGACCAAGACAGCTTGTCATTACTGATGGAACTCCGTATTCTAATTTATATCAGCAAATTCTACAGAAACATGTCAGGATACCTGTCTATGAATTGGAGCTCAAGAGAAAGTGCATCATGCAACAAGACAGTCGCCCCAAAATACAGTAATACTTTTAGCTTTCAATAATTTTCCTCAAGCAATGGCTAAGTATAATTATTTCATTCATTTGTTTAATTAGGTTATTTGTATGTATTTTTAGGATTTCTGTAAAGAGATCACAATTTAGGTCATACATGTGGAAATATGGGACGTGTATGAAAGTAGTATGGGACATGGTGGCTCATAGGCTAAGATGCTGAGCTTGTCGATCAGAAAGGTTGGCAGTTCAGCAGTTCAAATCCCTAGTGCTGCGTAACAAGAGTGAGTTCCCATTCCTTGTCCCAGCTTCTGCCAACCTAGCAGTTCGAAAGCATGTAAAAATGCAAGTAGAAAAATAGGGACCATTTTGGTGTGAAGGTAACAGCGTTCCATGCGCCCTTGGTGTTTAGTCATGCCAGCCACATGACCACGGAGACATCTTTGGACAGTGCTGGCTCTTCAGCTTTGAAACGGAGATGAGCACCGCCCCCTAGAGTCGGGAACAATTAGCACATATGTGCAAGGGGAACCTTTACCTATGTGCAAATGCTGAAAATTCAAAAGGGGTCACAAGCTTTCAAACATCACTGTATACTCTGCATATTGTTTACGTATTTGCCTTTTTCTAGATATTTATGAACTTTTTAGCTGCATATCAAAAAGAAATACAAGGAGTCCTTTCACTTAGTGACCGTTCAGAGTTACAGCACTGAAAAAGCAACTTATGACCATTGCAGCATCCCATGGTCATGTGATTTACATTTGAATGCTTATCAACTACTCAGATTTATGACAGCTGCAGTGTCCTAGAGTCATGTGGTCACCTTTTACGACGACCTGATGAGCAAAGTTAATGGGGAAAACAGATTCATTTAATAACCGTTTTACTACTGAGCCACGGTGGCGCAGTGGTTAGAGTGCAATACTGCAGGCTACTTCTGCTGCCTGCCAGCTGTCTGCAATTTGGCAGTTCAAATCTCACTGGCTCAAGGTTGACTAAGCCTTCCAAGGTTGGTAAAATGAGGTTGTTGGGGGCAATATGCTGACTCTGTAAACCACATAGAGAAAGCTGTAAAGCACTGTAAAACAGTATATAAATCTAAGTACTATTGCTACTAATTTAAGCTGCAGTGATTCACTTAACAAATGTGGCGAGAAAAGTCGTAAAATGGGGCAAAATTCACTTAACAAATTTCTCACTCAGCAACTTAAATTTTGGGCTCAATTATGGTTATACATTGAGGACTACCTGTATGATGATCTGTGAAGTTTCTTAGATGGTGCGTAGAATTTTTTTTAAATGGTTTTGCTGAAAAAGTTACATTGTATCAGAAAGGGCTATAAATCCTCGACTTACAACCACTAGACCCCCAAATTTTTGTTGTTAAGTGATACATTTGCTAAGTGAATTTTGCCCCATTTTTTGACCTTTTGCGCCACAGTTGTTAAGTCAATCACTGCAATAGTTAATTTAGTAACTCAGTTGTTAAGTGAATCTGGTTTGCCCATTTACTTTGCTTGTCAGGTCGCAAAGGTGATCACATAACCTCGGGACACTGCAACCGTCATAGGTATGAGTCAGTTGCCAAGCATTTGAATTCTGATTATGTGACCATAGGGGTACTGCAATGGTTGGGTGAAAAACACTCAGAAGACACTTTTTTCAGGGCTGTTGTAACTTTGAATGGTCACTAAATGAACTGTTGTCAAGGACTAGCTGTAGTAAGATTGGGAAACATGTATCCTCTGTTTTTTTTAGTTCCAACCAATCTTAATCAGTATGGATACTGTTCAAAGATTACAGGTGTTGTAATCAACGTTTGGAGGAGCACAGATTGCTCAAACCAATTTAACAGTATAAAACCTGTCTGAATTACAGAGCAAGCTTCTCCCAACTACTTGTTAAATAATGTCATTTATACTAATGCTGAGCCAATCTAGTGGTTGTGGAGAGAAACTATTTTCACTGCATTGAAAGTATCTAGAGGAGGGGGAGGGGGAGGGGAAGACAATTATCTACATACAAAAACTGACTTTTTTCTGAAAGTGTTTTTTTTCCTAAAAACAATAGCATGCTGCATATGCTTTAACTATGCAGAGGACACTACTCTAATAGCTGAAAATGCAAAGGATCTACAAGCACTAATAATAAAAGTCACAGGGCATAGTAAAAAAAAAATAGTACTAAAATTAAATGTAAATAAGACCTAACTAATGGCAATAGTTACTGAGTTAAGATACTGAAGTGGTAGATAGCTTCTGTCTTTTACAATCAACCATCAACAGTAAAGGAAGAAGCTGCAGACTAACTTTTACAGAACAGCCACGAAGGTTTTGGAAAAGCTATTCGGATCCCATGATGTGTCTATTACACCTACAAAGTTCAGAAAAGCACAGTATAAGCTATTCTTTGTGAAAGCCTATGAGAAGTGAAAGTTGTACTTTGAAGTAGGATAGAAAGAATATCGACTCTTTTGAACTTTGGTATTGGAAAAGTGTCCAAAAATCTGCTTCAGGGCTCTGTTTATAACACTTCTAAGCAGCTGTGTAATTACAAGAAGGAATGTAACCATTTAAAGATATTGCAGATAGAAGCTACAGTTGTGCTCCTGAACTCTTCAAAGCTCCCTTGGAAAGCTGTATTGCCCAGCCCCTGCCCCACAAACACATATCATTCCAAATACATATATTCATGTGTACGGAGAATGAATTCAAAAACATTAGCAGTAGCCTCATCTTTACTGGAAGAAGCCTTTTTTGTTTTTTGTTTGTTTGTTATACAGATAACCAAATATCCAATATGCAGTTTGATGGTTAAACGCAGACAAGAACTGCCAGTATAGATTTTCCAAACAGTGCTGGAAAAACAAGAGAAAATGAATATGCTGAAAAGTGTATAGAGAATGTGCTGATGGGAATTACATTTTTTTCCTTTCTTCATGCAATTAACAATACATAAAACTTTGTATTCCTCTGCTAAAACACAGTGGCTACTGCATAGAAACGTCTTGCTTCTCCATGAAACATTTTGGTTTTCTCCAGGATGTGAGGAAAGAACTGTTAGGTATGGAACTACCCTTCTCTCAGCATCCTTCTGTGCCATGGATGAGGCTAACCTTAATCCAACTTTGGACTTCTGAAGCAGGTATAAGCAGATGAGATAGTTGCTAGATGTTTTGAGTCTCACTCATTTTGCTTAATTCCTTCCATAGCCCCATCTTCTTATTCTTTGAGCCATTTCCTCCTTTTTCTTTTCTTTAAATGTTTCCAGCTTTGGCCACAATCCCACTGTGCTCTCTGCAGCCTTTATCATCTTAACAATGGAGACCCAGATCCAGCCATGGAGTCTGTAGTTCTCAATGAGGTTTAGGGACATGCCCATCCACATAAAAGTTCCTTGTGATTTTGGGAAGGGTGAACTGTGCTCCTTCCAGTTCTTTGCTAAGGACAATTTGACAGCCCAGTCGAGAGTTCTCCTGAAGCAGCGGTGCCATATCCAACATATCCTCCTCCCTAGATGGAGAAGAATGTCAGGAGTTATTTATAATAGCAATTAACACCCTGGCTTTGCACTTACAACATTCATGGCAGATAACTACTTTAAAACCTGAAAAAGAAAGATAAAAAAGCAAGAAGTTCTAAGTAAGAATAACATAAAAGCATGTCTTGTCAAGATTTCAGAAATGGTTTGTCCTTGACTCTATCTTAGGGCTGAGAGAGGCTACCTTGTGCCTGAATTGAGACTAGAACTCATGATCTCCCAATTTCTAGTCTGGTGTCTTAGCCACTACACCAAACTGACTTTCTTTGTATAAATATATACAGGTTTTAAATACTTATGCCAATTCATGCAGCATTATAGACTTTACAAATGCTTGCAGTTGTTTTTTTATTTCCTTACACAACAATTGTTTTTTAGTATATGCAGCAACTTTTGAAGATTTTTGAGATTCTAACTCTCAATTGTTACCTGATACTTAAATGTTTTCTAACATTATCTGTGAATTATGTGTTAGCTAATTTATTGATCACTCAATTGACTCTATCAAACCACCACACTGCATTAACCAAACAAAAGATAAATTAAATATAAATATACCAAAGTACAAAGTCTATTCAAATTTGTATAATGTGTTGCATGAGACCATGCTATGTAACTCTTCATGTTTTCAGTTAAACAGTGTTGACTATAAATTTAACATTTCTGCTGGTCACGTATGTATTAGTGCCCAAAAGGAAATATGACAAGCTGTTGTGAAGTCTCAATAGAATGTTCTAATCAAATCAGGCCTATGCTGAGATGTATACAATTGGCAATCTAGCAATGTGTGCTCTCTCCTGTGTCTGGAGCTCCACCTCCTCAACTTCTATCATAATATCTCCACACAATAGAGATACACAGTGCATTCAGAAAGTATTCAGATCCCCTTCACTTTGTCAATTTTGTTATGCTGCTCCCTGATTCTACAGTTGTTGTATTTCTTTTTTTCCCCCTCAATCTACACCCGGTAGATTGATAATGACAGTGAAAACAGAATTTTAGAAATGTCTGTAAATTTATTAAAAAGAAAAAAAACTGAAATATCACATTGGCATAAGTATTCAGACCTTTCACTCAGTACTTTGTTGAAGCACCTTTGGCAGCAATTACAGCCTCAAGTCTTTTTTGGGTATGACACAATACACTTTGCACACTGGATTGGGGGATTTTATGCCATTCTTCCTTGAAAATCCCCTCAAGCTCACTCAGGTTGGATGGTGACTGTTGGTGGACAGCCATTTTCAGATCCCTCCAGAGATGTTCAAAAGGATTCAGGTCAGGGCTCTGGCTGGGCCACTCCAGGACATTCACAGAGTTCTCCCTAAGCTACTCCTGTGGTGTCTTGGCTGTGTGCTTAGGATCATTGTCATGTTGGAAAGTGAACCTTCAGCCCAGTTTGAGATCTTGAGCGCTGTAGAACAGGTTTTCATTGAGGATATCCCTGTACTTTGCTCCATTCAGGTTTCCCTCAACTCTGACCAGTCTCCCAGTCCCTGCTGTTGAAAAACAGCCCCACAGCATGATGCTGCCACCACCATGCTTCACTGTTGGAATGATATTGGGCAGGTAAGGAGCGGTGCCTGGTTTCCTCCAAACATAAAGTTCAGAACTGAGGCCAAACAGTTTGGTTTCATCAGATCAGAGAATCTTGTTCCTCACAGTCTGAGAGTCCTTCAGGTGGCTTTTTTGCAAACTCCAAGCAGGCTTTCGTATGTTTTGCATTGAGGAGAGGCTTCTGTCTAGCCACTCTGCCATAAAGCCCAGATCGGTGGAGGACTGCAGTGACGGTTGTTCTTCTGGAACTCTGTCCCACCTCCACATAAGATCTCTGGAGCTCAGTCAGACTGACCATCAATGTCTTGGTCACCTCGCTAGCTAAGGTCCTTCTCCCCTGATTGCTCAGTTTGACCAGGCAACCACCTCTTGGAAGAGTCTTGGTTGTGCCAAACATCTTCCATTTGAGAATTACGGAGTCACTGTGCTCTTAGGAAACTTCCGTGCAGCAGAAATTTTATTGTAGCCTTCCCCAGATCTGTGCCTTGCAGTAATCCTGTCTCTGAGCTCTGCAGGTAGTTCCTTTGACCTCATGGCTTTTGCTCTGCTACGGTATGCAATGTGAGGCCTTCTAGAGAGTGGTGTGTGCCTTTCCAAATCATGTCCAATCAATTTAATTTGCCACAGGTTGACTCCATTCAAGAGATAGAAACATGTCAGCAACAATCAAGAGAATTGGGAGCTAAATTTCTAGTGTTGTTGCAAAGGATCTGAATACTTACACCAATGTGATATTTTTTATTTTTAAATTTACCGATATTTCTAAACTTCTGTTTTCACTTTGTCATTATGGTGTACTGAGTGTGGATTGAGAAAAAAAAATGAATTTCAACAACTGTAGAATCAGGCTGCAGCATAACAAAATTGATAAAAGTAAAGGGGGTCTGAATACTTTCTGAATGCACCGTATATGTTATAATATCAAATTGACTCAGCACACAAATGGTCTAGGACAGTGGTCGGCAAGCCGCGGCTCGCGAGCCAAATGCGGCTCTTTGCACATTTTAATGCGGCTCTTCAGTGTGCCGGGCGCCCGCTCCCCTCCCTCCTCTTGGGCTTCGGAGGGAAGCTTCTGCAAAAGCGAGTGACAAGTCTCCCAGGCTGTAATTTGCCAAGCTGTACGCGCGCGCCTGTTTTCCACGGCGTGGAGCAGCAGCGAGATTCTGCGCGGCGAGCGATGATTCCGGGGGCCATCAGTGGGGGGGCAGGGTCTCCCCTCGCGTTCCTCATCTTCCCGGATGGCCCCTGGAATCATCGCTCGCCGCGCAGAATCTCGCCGCTGCTCCACGCCGTGGAAAACAGGCGCGCGCGTACAGCTCTGTCAGTCTCTCTGATTCCCTCTCTCACTCCCTCTCTCTGATCCTCTCTCTGTCTGTCTGTCTCACTCACACACACACACACACACACACTGTGGTCACCTTGTTGAGTGTTCCAATCACATTTGAAACACTCAACAACTGGCCTGCATTTATGGTATTTTGCAGCTGCCTGTATAAGAAGAAAACAGAAGCAACCCTTACCGTTCATCAGGCATGGGAAGCTTATCCACAAAATCATGGCTTACATAAACATGACAGGTAGAGCAAGCTAAGGAGGCTTCACAAGCACCTGGGAAAATAAAAGATAGATTGATTCAATCCAGCTTCCCTGATCTCAAATGATTCTTCTACCAAGAGGCAGCATAACAGAAAACCATTGGCTGGATTTAATTTCACAGATATTTCTTTTCCCCAGGCAGATCTTCCTAACCCTTTTCTCCCTGGAGAGGAAAAAAGTTTTTTTAAAAAAATAAAATAAAGGCAGAAGTTAGTTACTAGTGCTAGATTGCATAAAGAAGCAGCATTGTCTCTGGGCCATGATTAAATCCTGGAATCTATTTAAAAAAACTGGACAAATCCTATTGGCAACCTGAAGGCACCCAGAAACAGGTAAACAAATCTACCAGAAAATTAGGAATGTAGGAGAGGGGGGAAAGGGGTGGTGTTGCTACTTAAATTTTTACTGTTTCTGTACAAACCCAGTAATTGCATGCTTATACAAGCAGGAACCTTTTTGCTGCAGAGTTTAAGATTTTTTTCTGCAAGTTCTTTTAAAGTTACAAACTGTGTTAGGACACTTTAATTTTTAAACTTTGAAACTGGCTGTTGTTAGAAAGATTGCTTCTATGCTGCTATAAAGTTGTAATTATAGAACTTCAATTTAGAGGCAGTGTAAGTAGGAAAGCCTATGGGGCAGAGCTATTGCAAGACCCTAAAGATGTGGTTTTGTGCCTTGCCTAGAGTTCCAGAACAGATAGAGCCCATCTCTTTTCTTTGTTGATGATTATTTTACACTGCTCAGCTTTGTGTTTTTTATTTCATATTGTATATTTTCTTTGGTTTATTTATATTAATATAAGCCACCCAGAGTCACTTATGAGATGGGCAGATGTGTAAATCAAATAAATAATTGTATTCATATCCTGCTTGTATGGGTTTCCCAGGGCATGTGGCCCAATGTTGGAAACAGGATGCTGGCCTAAACTGATCTTTGCTCTGATCCAGGAGAGCATTATACAGATATTCATGACATACCTTCTAGTTCAATGCCATTTCTCTGAGCCAAGTGCAGCACATCATCTCCAACTTTGCCTTGCACTGGGATTTTTTGCCCACAACGATCTATGAACACTACATTGACTCTAAGACAGAAGAAACAATATGGAAATGCTCTCAGTTCAGGGTCATCCAGTATATATCATACGCTCAAATGCTACAAGCACAACTGAATGTTTTCTGGCAATTTCCGTTTTTATGTAGAATTGCAAACTAACTTCTACAATAGTCTTGCCTATCCTCGTTCACCCTACGCTGGAGGAGAATTTTGAGTGCTACAGCCCTAACACATGTGGGGAAGATATGCGGAAGATTGATCTAATATCTGATATAGATTTTTAATCTGAAATAAAAGACACAAATGATAAAAGTCCTTTGAGTGACATGCTGGGTTACTTTTAGCTCTAGCATGAACCACTACCTTGGATCAATCTATAATTAAGGCAAATACTTTAACCATCATTTTCATCCTAGGTTGATTTAAGTTAGTATGCAATTTTATAGGGCCAAGTGAAAGCCCCTAATTCAAATAAATCTTCCTACAGAAAACAAAGCACAGCCTTAGCTATAGAGTTAAATCGGGCAACTACCTCATTACAAAAATGCCTTTTTTGAAGGAAAACTGCACTGCCAGCTTAACTTCAGAACATTCAAAGGACATTAATTTGTGAAGATATTTGGAGGCAAGTGGAGGTCTGGGAAAGCAATAAAAAATAACTCCCTAGAAAGAAACTATGTTCATAGTTTGCCTTTGTTCATTCAAAACCCAAAATGTAGTCTTGACTCATTACCTCAGGGTAAAGTTACACTTTAATGGCCTCATTGATTTCACTAGGCACATGTGTTATACTAATGTATTAAACCTAGATAACATACAATGTGTGATACATAATTGCAATATTTAATCACATGCATATTCTCATTTGCATAAGTCAATAATGAGGGACTGTAACCTTCAAGCCTATTTTTGCTACCACTGTTTTCATTAATCCAATTGATGCTTCAATGTAATGTGTTTGGGTCTCTACTCCAAATATATCCCTAAAATATTCTACTACAGTTTAACTTTTCTGAACTTAGTTTCTATATCAGCCAGACTCGGAAGAGAGAGCTATTTGAAGTTATTTGTGTCTTTTAATACCAAACAAAATGCCAAGAAATTGGAGTACAATAAAATGTGCCTGCTTCAGTTGAACCACTTCTTCTAGTTTCATGCGTCTACATCCTAATACTCACACTTCTGCTTTGCAGTTCTTATCTTCTGTTTGAAAAGCCACTGGGGGAAAAATAATAAAATGCCATTATTACATTACATTACATATCCTTTCAGGAATTTTGCCCAGACAGAGTTTGATCCTACATGCTAGATCCACCTCTTTATCACCTTCTAAGTCAAGTATTAAGGCTTTATTAGAAACAGATATGGTGTTTACTATTTGCATTATTTTGTGTATCACATGGCATAAAATAGTAAGTCTTAGCTTTATTTGACACAATTTTGCAACATAAAATACAGAAAGGTATAGGATAAATAGATCTGCAGCCTAATGAAATCTCCTTTTTAGACAATCATCATTGCATTTGAACTTTGGTTTTAGGATTGTTCATGCAAGATCACAGTGCTTCTTAGCACAGAACAACTGGAGTCGGTCACTGAAGACAGTTCACTATTTCATTTTTAGTACTAAATTTGTATTATCACAGTCTTTTCAATAAATCAGTTTTCAGAAATATTCATCACAATTAACAACAGTCCAGCATGATAAAAAGACAGTAGAAATGGATTCAACAAATACTAAGAAATGCTTCTATAAACCAGAAAGAACATAAACAACTGGTCTACTACTCTGTAAATAACATGTAACTTGGAAATGGGAAAACAGTACAATTTCCTAGGAGCAATACGCAGGATCCAGACACCGTATGTAAGTTAAATGATTGGGAGATCTCCTCATCTAGCACCAAAAATAATAGTAACTGTCTTTGCATGACACACATGCCTTCCTTAAAAGGCTTTCCCTTTTAACTCCCTGAAATTCTACAGCATCATAAACTGGGTTCTCATAGTATACCAGGATAAAATGAGATTGTGTGTTATGCAAACATAATTTTTCTTATGTGACTATTCAAATATTTCAACAATGTATTTGTTAGTCTCCTATGTACTTAAAACTGATGTAATCTCTACAGAAAATACAATATTGGGATTGGAAGGGATCTTGGATATCTTCTAGTCCATGTCCCTGCTCAAGCAGGAGCCCCTATAATTCCAACCAAATGACTGTCCAATCTTTTCTTGAAAACCTATATTAATGGAGCATCCACAACTTCTGGAGGCAAGACATTCCACTGAATAATTGTTCTGTCAGGAAAATTTTCATTAGTTCTAGGCTGGATCTCTCTTTAATGATCTCCCACCCATTACTTCTTGTTGCACCCTCAGGCGCTTTGGAAAATATGCTGAGTATATTTGATGATTGGTTTGAGTATATTGGAGAATAATACAATACAATACAATAGTAGAGTTGGAAGGGACCTTGGAGGTCTTCTAGTCCAACCCCCTGCCTAGGCAGGAAACCCTATACCGTTTCAGACAAATAGCTATCCAACATCTTGGATATATTGAGTATATTGGAGAACTTGAGACTCAAACTCAAAATCTCAAAAAGCTTAAGGAGGCTTATTAATGACTTACTTAATGACTTAAAAATTACTACTGTAATTTCTTTCATCCTAACGTACCCCAGAGAATCGCAGTAACGAGCAAAAAGGGAGAATAATAACGGTGCAGGTTATCTCGGAAGCAATAAAGGGAATCGTGGGGGAGTAGAAATGATTAACAGTTGTCTACATTCTCGAACGGAAGAAAGGGTAAAGCAAATCATAGTCAAATGGAGACAACAAACATTTGGAAGGGAAGGCTGGGGCGGGGAAAAGGAAAGGATTATCGCGCTCCCCTTCTCGATTCGCTGGGAATCCGAAGCCGCTCAAAACATAAAACAAGGAGAAAAGGAACTCCTGGCGGAGAAATCTCTTCCCTCCCTCATCTCTTCTTTAAGACCAGAGAAAAAGGCTCCCGGTTGCAGCCGCCATCCCACCTGTAGTACGAACGCCCCGAAACTGAAATCGCCCGGTAGCTCCCAGGAGCAACTGGAGGCGACGCCACCCCCAGCCCAGGGTCACACTCACGCCGCCACTAGCAGCCCAGGAGGCCGCCATTGCACGATTCACGTGATTGCATGGAGGGGTCAGAGGTCGGTTGCTAGGGTGACAAAACGCAGAGGGAGGAGCAAAGAAGTGCTACTGTATTCTCTTGGAAGGGAAAAAGATTTGTAAGGAATCTGTTCCCACAGTAGGTTTAATGGAGTCACCGAATTAATTTTCTGAGTTTATGTTTCATCAATTGATAAGTTAGGCTGACACAATACACCGAACTTCTCATTCGCCTTCGGGATCGGGAGGAACATTATCTTCCAAAATTAGCTAATACACATATTTGCATCCTTGTCGTATGCAGATGATATACAAACACGTATTGGACTTCGAGAAGCCCTGAACGCTCTTGGCTAGTTACTGATCTGAAGAAACTTTTGAAATCAACTATAGTAAAACTAAGATCATGATATTTGCAAAAAGTCTTAAATTGCATGCCTGGAAGATGAATAGCCAGAACATTGAGCATGTTCAATCTTTAAAATATTCGGGCATGGTTTTTCATAGCTCTACTAAACGCAGTGCACCTCCTATGTCATTCAATATGCTTTTTTAAAAAAAAAAAACAATGGCAGCAATTCAATCTTTATTTCTCCAGAGGAGCACAATATATTCCAGGAGCACTGAAGTTATATTCAGCTAAAACTTGCGAACAACTATTCTCTGGTGTTCAGTTGGGGCCTTACTCAGTGGTGGGATTCAAATAATTTAACAACTGTTTCTCTGCCCTAATGGTTTCTGCCAACCGCCCGTTTACCAAACTGCTCAGAAAGTTAACAACCAGTTCTCCTGAAGTGGTACGAACTGACTGAATCCCACCACTGGCCTTATTCCTCCTTAACTCCTCTGGAAAGGGTGCAGTCCAAATTCCTAAGAGCTATATTTCAGGTAGCTCATTGTGTCCCAAATGTACTACTAAGGAGGAAGGCAGTTTATCTAAAGTTAAAACAGATGCCTGGACTTGTAACATATTGGTTAAAAATTATTCTCATTCCCACTTCCAGTTCCGGCGGCCGACGGCAACGAGCAAGCTTTGCTCACCCCCCGCTTCCCTGGTGGGCTTCCCACTCCTTGGGGGAAGTGGGATGCCCCGTAGAGGCGTCCTGCCGAAGGGGCGGCACCGCGGGGGATCCCTGGATCAGCGGCGGCCAGCGGGAGGTCCCCCGCCTCGCTCCAGGCACCGGGGAGCACAATGGGGAGACGCTTCGGCGTCTTCGCTACGATGCCGATCGGAGAAAAAGAAACTAGAAGGATGCGGCTGCTGTGCGGTGAGCCGTGAACTTTCTCCATTCCCTTTAACAACCCTAACAACTCTAACGAAAAAAAAGTCAGCTGTTTAAATCCTATTTTCAGCGTGAATCGGAGAGGCGCGGCTGGAGGGAGGGGGAATTCCCCCCCTCCCTCGGACAGGCGGCTGGAAATGATTTAGCTCTTTGCCCCAGGGAAAGGAGGAGGAGGGGGAGAGCCAACCAATGATGTCACGCTCCTATTAAGTGAATTAAGTGAATTTTCGGACTTAAGCCCTAAAACAATGATGATCTGGAAACTTTGAACATTGAACATTGAAAACTTTATTTGTTGCCTCCAAACCCGAAGCTGGCAGGGCAAGATGGCACACTTCCATTGTCTTTATGAAATGTGAAATCTGACTCCACTTTTGAAACTTCAGGCTTCCGGTCTTTGTCTCTGTGTTGCTCAGATAAGTCTCTTGTGGATTGCTGTTCTTTGAACTCACTGGAGTGGAAATTTTGCTCTATTACCAGGGCCAGTGAAAACAAAAACTCTCTTCTGCCTGGACCTTCTGTCTCTTGGACTCTCTTAGCTGCCTTGCCTTTCTGATTGACCATTCTCTATACTGACTGAACTCTTTATGGTATAAAGAATGCCACCTAAAAAACCACCTCCTGGAAAGCCTGGCTTTGCTGCCTCTGCCCCGACATCTGCAACCTCCAGTCCTAGTACACAATCAAAAATAACAGCTTTGATGCAACCCAAATCTCTGGAGATGGACTTTCAACAAATGTTTCAGCAAATTATACAGGGACAAGAGGAAATAAAGAACAACTGCAGGAGATGAAAGAAGAAATTAAAGAGAACCAGGCCAAAATTAATAAGAACTCACAGAGATTGGACCTCTTGGAGGGTGGGGCGGCGGAGATGAGGGAAGGGTTGGAAGGGATGCAGAAGGGAAACAAAGAACTTGACTCCCAGCAGATGAAAATAGAGTTTGAGAGAATGTCCTTTTATCTTAGATTTCAAAATGTGATAGAGACAGATGATGAAAATATAAGGGACATCGTGACAAACATTTTGGCTGACTACATCCAGAAAGATAAACAACAGATGGGGTGGGAAATAGACCTGGTATATAGAGTGAATTCAGCTTATGCTAGGACACACAATGTTCCCAGGGAGGTACACATTAAATTCCTTAGAAAAAGCACAAGAGATGAAATTCTGAGCACACAACGGGGGCAAGCCCTGACATACAAAGATAAGGAGATAACCATTCTGAAACAGATCCCCAAGAAAGTAAGAGAAAAAAGAAAAAACTATTCGCAATTAGCGAATAAATTATACCAGAAGGGGGTGTGGTTTAGATGGTTGATGCCTGAAGGTATGCTAATATTCTGGGAGGAGACAAGAGTTAGAATTAATACACCCATAGAGGCACAGGCCTTTATGGAAAAAAACAAACTACTCCTAGAAAAACCTGAGGATCCTCCACCAGATACACAGGACACGGGAGGGGCCGGAGCTCTGTCAGCGGGGGGAGATGGGGCAACATTGAGAAAGCTCAGATCACAAAAATGAGTAAGAAAATCCACCTGACATAAACTGTTCGAAATTATTAACTGAACTTACATGCTGACTATATGTTATTATGTTACTATCTAATAATGAATTATGTGCAAATGTATACTATGAGTATGGAGGGGGGGGGCGCACCTACCGCACACTGCAGTTGCCAAAATTTGTAACCTATCCCCTACCTTTTCCCTTTGTAAAATATTAAAAAAACCAATAAAACTTTGTTTAAAAAAAATTTATTCTCATTCCCCACAGGTTTGAGTTCTTTCTTTATAGTGGACAATTCTGCATCAGTATGGTTTAGGATCGTTTCATAAAAACTCCAATATTTCGGCTTCTCCAGGGAAGCCCTCTTAATGATGGTGTACGAATGTTCAGTTAATGCATTTAAATAACATATCAAAGACCTGGAAATCCAACAAGATCAGTCTGCTTTTCTTAATAACTTTTTTTGTGCAGTCAAATCCCTCCTTTTAAAGTAGTGAGATATTTATATTGTATAACTCTAGTCCCCAAACTCCAAAGTCCATTTTTAACATGCTGCAATGTACTTTCCATGGCAGATTTTGAGGGCTGATAAAAAAAATATATCCATGACTTCTGGTGGTGCCGCTGGCCTTGGAGGACGCTCCCTCGGGAACGCCAGCCCCGTGTTTGAGTAACAAGCTGCTAGGATAGCATAAATCAGATGTCCAGCGGTTTGAAACCCCCCCTCGGGAAAAGAGGAGGAGGTGAGCTGTCTGGCATAGGGTAGAGGTCCCCAGCGGCCCCAGAAGTAATTCTGTGGCGTGAAGGGTGTGAACTCCCCAGGAAGCCCGACAATCTCCTCATCTCGGGATGCTTCTGCCTTTGCAGAAACAAAAGGCAGCGACCACTCCTGCTGTTCCAACATTTATTCTACATCTGAACAAGACGCAGGCAGAGCAAATCAGGAGGTCAACATAACACAAGTACAAGCCTTAACTCTGTAGATTATATCTCCTTCTGTAAACTTAAAGGGAACTTTTAAAAAATGGCACCGGAACAATAAAGGTTGTGGTGAAAACGAAAGTGAAGCGGAAAGCAGAATAGCACTTTTTAAGTGCTTGTTAGTGTTGTTGGAAGACTGGAGAGAATAGGTGGATTTTCTGGACTGAACAAATTGGTTGTTAAAAAGCTTGATTTGAATACTTTGAAATGGCTTCAAAGCAAACAAAATTCAATGTCTTAAAAAGCGCTGGCAGTTCTCCAGCGCAATTGCAAAAGCTGCAATCTTTACTACCTCCGGTAGAAACACAAACACAAACCTTGACTCTGGAGGCTCTACAAAATAACTTACAAAATGCATTAAAAGAACAGGCAATTGTCTTGGAGGGGAAAACCGCAAGTGCCTTTAAAGATATCTCTGATGAAATATCTGGAATTAAGGATTTAATCCAAACACATAACCAAGAGATAAGGGAGGATATAGTTGATTCATTTAAAGGATTATTTGGTTATGTAACATCTCTCGATGAGAAGGTGGAAGAAATTAATGAGTCTAATATAAAAGTGGACAATAAACATATGGAGGCACAAAGTAAAATTGATAAGTTGGAGGCGGAGCTTACAATGATACAATATAGAACAATGGAATTTGCCCTGAGGATAAGGGGTTTGAAAGAACATAACCAAGAAAATTTAAGAGAGATTTTTACAGACACTTTCGCTCAATTAACTGGGGAACCAAAGGCCGAATGTGGCTGGCAAATCGACAAAATTAACCGCGTTAATTCATGGATTGCCAGACGAAGACAACTGCCAAGAGATATTATAATCTATTTTGTCACTAGGAAAATTAGGAATGAAATATTGCAAGCAACCTATAAAAACAAACTGCAAGTGGCAGGTCAAGATGTGATAGTATTGAAGGAAATCCCCCCCAAAATGTTGAGAAGCTAGCCTGTATGTATCCGAATCTACAATCTAAATGTTGGAGATGTGACTGTGTTGGTGCCACGTATTACCATATTTGGTGGACTTGTAAAAAAGTTAAAGCATTTTGGATAAAAATATGGTGGGTTATTCAAAATATTTTGAAAAAGAGGATAAAGTTCACACCCCAGTTGCTTTTGTTAGGTATAGTTTCAGATTGTACTATTATAGAGACTAATTTGATTTTGAACCTAACGAAGATTGTTGGTGGCGCAGTATTGCAAGAAGGAAGAGTTGCCCACTATCCAAGAATGGACGTTAAAAGTAGTAAACTTAGCAGAGATGGCCAAAATTTCAGGGTATCTGAAGGACCACTCAGATGAGAAGTACAAGCTGGACTGGAAAAGATGGATTGACTATATTCAAAACAAATACCGGACTAAAAAATTTCAGTTAGCTTATGAATGAAGGCATAAGGAATGCTACAATTTATTTAAAGTTAGTTTAATAAAGGGGGAGTTAAAGCACAAGAATAGTAACATGTTAAAATTAAGCTTATGTTAGCGTATGGTTGTTAAATGTTTATACCCTGTATTCTGCTCTGGGAAGTCGGGGGGAGGGAAGAGGGGTAGGGATGAGGGAAGAGGGAGGGAAAGGGGGCTAATAATTGTAAAACTTATTTAAAAAATTAATTAAAAAAAATCCATGAGCTGAAATTTTGTCCCTGTAGACAAGAGCCTATCAAAACTACAGCTTGTCATACTATACTGTATTTCTTTTAAGAACTCATGGACCCACTTTATAATACCTCACCTGATAAAATAGTTGGGGAGTACTGATTTTTTAAATGTACAATTTATGTTTTCAGATCATTATGATATAGTTTTTCTGAATGTGGCTACATTTTGGTATACTGTCTGCAAAATTAGGCAGACGCTGGCTGCCCACTGATAATCCACCACTAATTGTAATATATTGTATTTTTTCCTATTATTTTTTTATTTTTAATGCTGGTCTGTGACTGTAATAAGTTATTTATCTAAATACCACACAGACTTAAGTGGCAATGCAAATGTTTAATCTAGCTAGTATGATGTATATTTTGAATATAGTTTGAGTATATTTGTGTGGATGGAGAGATTCTGAAATAAAAATGAGCTACTACAATATGATCACTGGATTTTGTGGGTTGGAAGCATGGTGTATGGATGAACAGGTTTGCAGGTTGTCCCTAAGAGTGGTACCATGGAGTGCATTTGAGTTTGTGTCTTCAGGCCCATATTTACAAAATATTTAGACTCTTGAAAAAGTCATAGTTTGTTAGTAGTCTAGATATGAATCCATTATGTTTTCCTCCCCAATTTGTCTATCAACTGATTAATAGAGATGCTTTTTGAAAATGAAGGAGCATCAATTTGGAGATCCTTCTGGCTGAAATGATGGCTGTGAAACGGAAACTGCAGGGAAAGCAATGTGAGAAAGATTAAAATGGTCCTAGCCGTCAGGGTTTTGAAAGTTCTATTCCATGCTGTAAAAAGGAAAGTACCTGTCCAGCAGTTTTACAATACTTTTACTTTTTCTTCATCATAATAAATTCTATCTACATTTTCTATCAATACAATATTTTTTGGAAGAAAAAAAAAGTTTTGATTATTGGTTTGGAGTAACCCACATGTGTGTAAGATACTCTTTCAATAGCTAAGATGCTAACTGCATTGAGATGGCAAATGTTATCAGGCTAAGCCCAAGAACATTCAACCCGATACTTTATTTGCTCACATATAAGATTCTAACCAGAACAAACCCTTACCACCTCAGCCTAATGGATTTCTAATCCTGGGGGATTTCAGGGACTGACTATCTGAATCCTCTGTTCTCTGGTCTGTGTTGCTTCTTCTCTTACCCACCTTTCTGGAATGTGTTCCTTTATTCCTGGAAAATTGCTGCCTTGTTATAATTTTCATACCAACTCCCCCTTCATGGTCCTCATCCCTCAAAAAATGGGACCCTACTAGAAAAGTAGGCAGTGGCAGATTATCGATTTTCACAAATTATGGTCAGTGCAACCAAAGAGTAAGCCAGGTCATTCTGGCTGCCCAAGACCAGATTTTCTGGAACTTAGCGAACAGCAGGGATGGCAAATGGGGGAAAGCGAGAAAAGAAGTATGATAATAGGACATTCTTGGAGAATTAAAAAAAAAAAGTTTACCTTTGGAATTATGAGAGCTCAGCTTGAGAATTGTTTAAATCGTTAGTATACTAGTGTTTCCCCAAAAATATGACATGTCCTGATAATAAGGCCATGCCACATTTTTCAGGTGGGCAAAAATGTAAGCCCTCCCCCGAAAATAAGCCCCCTGGACAACCCCCTGCTCCGGCCAGGCAGAGCGCCACTCACCAACCTAGCTGTATCCTGAAGGCAACAAGCCGGAGGAACAGGGGAGGGGGGGAAGGCTCGTGTTGCTTGGTGCCTTCAGGATACCGCTAGGTCGGTGAGTGGTGCTGTGCCCAACTGGAGAGGGGGGTTGCCAGGCGGTTGCTCTCTTGCGCGCGAGCTCCTGAAGAGCCGGGCACAGCTTCAGGGTTGAATGGCTGTGTTGTGCTGTTACAGAAGCCGAGCAGCCACCCGGCAAACCCCCTTTCCAGCAGGGCACAGTGCCATTCACTGACTTAGGAGTATTGCCAAGCCGCATGAGTGGCTGCTCGCTGCCCTCTGGCTCCTGCAGCTTGGCGCCTTCGGAATGCCCCTAGGTCAGTGAATGGAGCTCTGCATGGCTGCAGAGGGGCGTGGCGGGAGTGGCTTTTCCGCTCCCCACTTGTGCGCCTCCCAGCCTCACGATGCCCTTGCCTAACTCTCCCTGAAGAGCCAGGGCACCTCTGCTGCCGCCGCAGCGTGACTTTTTCTGCGGCTTCCAAAGCACGGAGGCAGAATGCCGAGTTTTCTGGAAGTTGCCACTCTAGGAATATGCTCTATGGTTGTATGCTCTGGGGGTATGCTCTGACGGCAGCCAACCCACAACCATAGAGCGTACTCCCAGAGCGGCCACTGCCAGAAGATTTGGCTGCTGATCTCCGGAGTTTGGAAGACGGAGAATAGGTTATGCTTGGAGCGCCGCCATGGCGGCGCCCTGGCCCTGCAGGGGGAGCTGTGCCAGGACATGGTAAGGCTGGGAGGCACACGAGCTGGGGACGGAACAGGTGCTCGCGCAACCTCCCTTTCCAGGCGGGCAGAGCACCATGCACTGACCTAAGGGTATCCCAAATGCACCAAGCCGCGGGAGCTGGGGGGAGGGCAGAGCACCACGCAGCTTAGCACCTTTGGGATATCACTGGGTCTGTGAGTGGCGCTCTGCCCGGCTGGAAAGGGGGGTTGCCGAGTAGCTGCTCGTGAGCATGGTCACCTCATGGCTGGTATGTTGCGCTGCTGTGAAAGCGCAACACAGCCATTTGCCCCTGAGGCTGTGCCTGGCTCTTTGGGCACCCGCTTGCAAGAGAGCAGCCACCCAGCAACCCCATAACAATAACCATCCCAGATAATAAGGCCCAATCAATATTTTGGGGGTCAAAAGAAAATAAGACCGAGTCTTATTTTAGGAGAAACGCAGTAAAAATGAAAAACTTAATGTTCCTGGCATTTGGGATTTAGAATCAGGAGTTAGTGAAGAGTTGAAGAAAGAAATAATCCCCCCAAAAACGAAGTGATTACTGACAAAACAAGTTCTTGTTAAAGCCACAATTCTATTTCATTGGTAACTGATTGATGTAAAATTACGGGTCATTCAACATTAGAGGAAGAGAGACATCTGGCCCTTTTTTCTGGGGAGAGTGGGAAGTAAGAATAAAAAATTGTGAATCAGTAGAAACTTTGCTGAAATTTTGCAGTCTCTGTTCGGTGTGTGTTCCCATCTAATGTTCAGTTGAACAAAATGACACGTATGGAAACTTATTTTAAAAGGACAAGAAAAGCCAGGTATGGCTGGAGACTCAATCAGTAGAATTCACCCAAGGCATTGTCATTAGAATTTCTGTTATGTAGAGGGCAAAAAAAGTCAGATGTATCTGATAAAGTGAGCTCTAGCTCACAAGCTCTTATAATGAAATGCATTTGTTGAAAAAGGTTCTACGAGAGTCCTCTTGTTTATTTTCCTACTGTAGATTATTAATGACTTTCCTCTTACTAAGTTTACATAGGAAGGGAGTGGTATCAGACAACATACTTTGTAGAATATGTTCAATTCACTGCAGGAAAGAAATGTCAAGGTATCTTGCTTCCTGCAGCTTAAGGTTTGTTGCGGGGAGGGGGGGGGGACACACAAGGGATTGAGCCAGGGAAATGTTTGGTAATGCTGAAAGTGAGGGTCACGTAGCTAGCTCAGTTCAGCAACCTGGCAATGCTGAAGCAACCACAATTCCCCCAAATGTCATTGCCTTAGGAGAAAAAGGTCCTGGCATTCTGTAAGTTAGTTCATTTGAGATGCCTTGGTTGAAAATGTTTTGCTCTATTATGCAACATTTCACCCAGTTGAAGGTTACAGGCATGAGTGTTTTATTAATATATGGATTAACTCAAAAGATACCCCAACAACAGAAATACTTGTGTTACTCCTGAGAATTATGAAAGTCCACCCACCAGATAACTGGCAAGGGAAATAAAATACCTCCTCCAGGGATACTTAATATTCTTTTCAGCCTCTGGGGTATAATAAAGGTCAACAATTCCTTTTTGGTGTGTGTGTTTGTGTGTTTGTGTGTTTGTGTGTGTGTGTACACAAAAAGTTGACACTACTCATATGGATTATTTTTCATATAAGGCAGTTCTAGATCCAGATACATATGAGGCACAAGTATCTTTCAACCAAGCATTAGTTTGCAGCACATTCTCAATGAATAACACAACAGATGGTGAAGTTTGATATAAATATAGCTTTACTTTAAGAAAGTTGGTATCCAGCTGTTATGGATTTCAAATCCAGCGACAAATACAGCAAACCAGCCAGTTATCTATAGTAGAAATATTGTAGCATGTTTATGAAACAGAAATAAGTCATTATATCAACGCAGAACTCTAAATCCCTTGGGGAGAAGGCCACAGACTCCCACTCTCTCAAAATGAACCCTATGTAGGTCTCCTCTGAGAAAGGACAACATTGCCTATTCTGAATCTAAACAGGCTTAAGGAACTGATTGAGCTCTTCTTTGTTTAGTTTAAACCTGGATCTGGCCCAAACCACTCTGGTTGGAGGAGGTTGTGCTTCTATCTATCCTCCCTTAACACAGCATAAGGATTCCAATTATCAATTCAGTAATTAGATAGTTCTGCCCAACTGCAGGCACCATATAAAAGCTGGATTCTATCAAAAAGTCAGATGTGTCACTAAGGAGTGTAACTGCAAGAAAACAAGTCACTCTAGAAAACAATGCGCCCAAAGATTGTCCCAGCCACAGAAGTTTGGTTTAAAAGATATCAGATCACAGGATTAGCATTAAGACAATGGTCAAAATAGACAACAAGGCTGCAGCTGGCCTTAGAAGCATAAAGGTTTTATGGTTTTTTTACACACACGCATTAAAAAAAAACACTAAAATAAAACAGTAAAAATATTTTTACAAACAATATACACGTTGGGGCTAAGGAGGATAAGAGTGCTTCATTAAGAAATCGATTAAAATATCCTCTTTCGCTTTAAATAGGAGTCTGCGTAGTGCCCTCCCAGGCCCTGAGAATGCTGGCCAATATAGCTGCCTTCTGGACTGGGCTCTGGAGAGGGTAGCAGGTGCGAAAAGGCTCGCTTTTGGCCTCCAATGGGAGTCTGCAAAAGAAGAACAAACATAGGAATGAAGGAGAGAAGCAGGGCAGGGAAATAACAAGTTCACCTCCAAATTTCAGAATTCCTTTTGGATTGAATCATCTCACCTTTGCGTAGCTACTGTGGGAAGGGCTAGTTGGTCCTAATCCATGGACATTCTCTCCTGTGCCCATTGGTGGCATCCCAATAGCCTGAAAGATAAGGAAAGAATCAAATCATTATTCGGTTTAATTTAAAGGTTTGACACCTTGCTCAGGTATATAAATTGGGGAGAGGGACATAGGTGCTACTGGAGAATGTCCCCCGAAAGAACCCTGGAGGCACACAAAAATTAGTAAATGTGTAGTCTGGATTCCAGCTATCACATACAGAATATTCTGCCAAATTTTTCATTTCATTAAACAACTGTGAACATCAAATATTCCACTGGGTGAATACTTTCTTTTTACAAGAACTACTGTATTTTTCGGAGTATAAGACACCCCTTTTTCCCTCAAAAAAGAGGGTGAAAATCTGGGTGCATCTTATACACTGAATACAGCATTTTTGGCCTCCTGAAACCCCACCCCCTTTGTAAAAATGGACGTGCATAGCCTTTAGACGGCTTCCAGAGTGCTCCTGGGGGCTGGGGAGGGCAAAAATGAGCGAAGAACAGGCTGTTTTTTGCTCGTTTTTGCCACACACACCCCAGCCCCCAGGAGCATGCTATAAGCCTCCTAAAGGCTATGCATGTCCTTTTTTTGACAAAAAACTGGCCTGTTTTCTAAAAAAAACGGGCTGTTTTTTGCTCATTTTTGCCCCCCCCCCAGCCCCCAGTACCACTCTACAAGCCTCCTAAAGGCTATGCATGCCCTTTTTTTGACAAATATGGGCCCATTTTCATGAAAAACCTGGCATTTTTGGGAGGTCTGCAGAGTGCAAAAACTTTTTTTAAAAATTTGCCTCTTCAAAATCTTGATGCGTCTTATACTCCGAAAAATACAGTATATCCCTTATTGATGGTATCGGAAACTGTTTTTGTAAGATATCATGTCTCCCTGTCTTCAGGTGTAAACAAAAAAACAAGCAGGCTGTTGTCAAACCAGGCAACTGGTGGCCAAAAACTGACTAATGTCATAGAGAAACCCAGAGAAACAACTGGGAAATGTCATAGAGGACAGAAACTCTGAGTGGTAGTCCTGATGTTTTGAAGTAACCTTGGAGCAATGTGCAAACAACTGCAATATGATATTGAAAGCTATCCAAAGTTAATTTCTATACAAACTTCAAATTACTTTAATGATAAAAAAAATTACTTTGTTCAGGTGGCTTTGTCTAAGTCCAGCTTGAAGGCCACTTGTGAAATATGAGGTTGGAGACCCTGTATAGAATGGGGGCAATGGAGTTCCTAGATGGTTTTGCTCAAACCCAGGAGGAGATGAGACCTGAAAGAGAAATTGGGTTGTTTTAGGTGCTTGCACGCAAACTGTCATATTTCAATATTTAGGAATTGTGCAAATGTAAACTTGTTGCTTTTCACTGACTGAAAACAGAAATAGGCACTTGGCATCTGGATTTTACACCATCATTTTTATAGTTTCACTATGAAGTCTACATGTGATACTATAGAACAGTGATGGCGAACCTTTTTCTTACAGCGAGCCAACATTGCGCGCACAAGTGCTATCTTGTGTATGTGTCCATTCAATCTCCCCATCCAACTGCGCATGTGCACGCAACACACACACACCCCGCATGCACGCGTGATCCCTCCCCAGGCTCTGGAGGCTTTCCTGAAGCCTGGGGAGGGTGAAAACGGCCTCCCCTGGCCCTCCGAAAGGATGAAAAATCAGCTGGCTGGAGCGCACATGTACGCCGGAGCTGACAGCTGGCGTGCCACCAAATGTAGCTCCACATGCCTCCTATGGCACACGTGCCATAAGTTCGCCATCACAGCTATAGAAGATCAAAAAGTGGAACTTCCTTGCCATTTGCTGTGTTCCTGACCAATACGTTTCCAGTATATTCCTTACACTTTCCTTCTCACCCATTCCTTGCTCCTTCTCCATTCTAGCTAATAATAGCTTCCTCTTAAATATTTCCTAAAATATATAATTATGCATAAATTGGTGATAGATCTATGCATATCACTGGCCAATACTGATGCTATTTTCCCCTCATATACATAATTGCACCATTTGGCTCCACAAAGAACAGGGGTAATGGACGGAATATCAAAAATAGAAGGAACAGATACAGAAATTGGCAGCTTTTTAAGGAGCTCCCTAAAATCTGGTTCATTTTAATTAGTGGACAGTTTTTATTCAATTAATGTTTACCTTTTGCTTCTTATGTGCAAATACACTTTGCTGGGATGCTGTCTCTCTGGCCTGGGGATATATTCGCGATACCAAGTCCTTTTGAAATAAGAGAGAGAATAGATCTTTTCAAGAAAATTTTGCTACCGCTAAAGACAAATATGGCCCTGAAACATTCATGTAATATTTTATATGTTCACTGATGAAAAGCAAAAACCTATGCATGCCTGCATGTCGTCGTCCCCCTCCTCCCCGTTTTCCAACTCCGATAATCATAAACAATTTACTAATACTCACAGGCTGATAGTCAAATGCAGAATTATCTTCTGATTGACTAGATGAGGGCAAGAGAAGATCAGACATGGATGCCTGTTGCATTCTGGGATTGGAAGCATTGCCAAGTACACCAGTCTTTGGACTGAATGTTTTATTAGTTCCACCTGCAAGTAAAGAGAATATGCAGTAATGAGACTACAATCTCTTTAGATTAAATGCAGAACCACATGGGAGAATATCTATACTATGTAAGGTAAGCACAGATATTTCCATGAGTACTTGCACATGTTAGGAGTAGCCGTAATTTCTCTTTGTATTATCATTTGAACCTCATATATTTGTAGCAGACTCTACTATGACACAAGCATGGGATCACAGGAAAGTTCTCCTGAATGAGACTAAAGAAGCAACTGGTCTAGCATTCTGTTTCCACAGTGGTTCAACCAGATACAAACAGACAAGACCACAAGCAGAAATTGAATACTGCCTTTTCATTTATTTTCCCCAGTAGTAGTAACGAGATACCTATTACTTAAGAGTAGCCTTTGATATCTGCAACCATGAACAATCTATCTGATTCTCTTTGAAACATCTCTGACTCTTTGGGAATGAATTTTGCAGGCTGAATATTTGTTAATCAGAATCAGTAAGCAGCTTAATAAAAGAAGTAAAATACCAACACAGAAACAAAATTGCATCTGTATGTACTTTCAAGAATTTGGGCATGCATCTTCTGGTAAAGCAACATATCTTGTGTCGTGTAAACAAAACTTAGCAAGATTTATGTATTTTGTTGCTTATTCTAATATCACCAATCCCTGTTTAAACATTTAAACACATATTTTGAATGTTATTAGTTTACATAATCCATCTCTGTTCATGCCAGATAGTCTTTTGAACAGTCAGCTAATGATGATTATCTATTATCATAATTACATTAAAATATGCATAGTTGTTTCAAGACCACCTCCGTTATATGGATATTAAAATTCCACATACAGAATTTTTATTGTATCTCCCATCCAGTATATCTGTGCATAAGGAATCAAAAAGTGCTATTGTTCTGTAATATAGTTGAATGGCTCCGTTCTAATATTCTGCTGAATCAACATTATTTTAGTATCAGCTGTCTGCCCAAACATTACCTCTTGTCTTCTCTTCCATAGATTAAATAGGCCATTTTATCCATTCCTCCTAGGATCTCTTATCATCTTGGTAGTTCTCACCAAACTCATTCCAGCTACTCCATCCCTCTTGGTGGATTTGATGCCCAGAGCTGGACCATCACAGATTCCAATGGGACTACTATCTCATTACCTAGATACAGTGTTTCTGTTAAGGCAGCCTCACATGGCGCTGACTTTTAGCTAATGCATTACTGGTAGTTCTTGACTTATGACTGATCGCTTAGTGTCTGTTCAAAGATACAACAGACTCTCCAAAAGCTATTTATGAACCAGTGTCAAACTTCCAATGTCCACCACCACCCCAGCAACATGATCGCATTTTGGGCACTCAGCAACCAGCTTACATTTATTGGCACGACTTATGACCACAATTTCCAGGCTAAACTACAGTTGTAAACTGAGAACTGCCTGTGTATTACTATTGCTGATATTCAGCTGGTGATTTACTCGTTGCTCTCATGCACACTGCCATCAGTCCAAGTCTCCTCAACCCTGTATTAAGCATTTGCTTTTTCCCTACCCAAATGAAAGGTATCTTTCTTACTGCAGTAGGCCTTCTATTTGTGGCATTTGCCCCAATCTTCAAGCACCTCAATGTAATGAGTGTTTTTTCTCTTTATAGCACATAGTTCTCGACTTACAACTGTTCATTTAGTGACCATTCAAAGTTACAGCACAGAAAAAAGTGACTTATGACCATTTTTCACACTTGCAATCTTCATGGCATCCTCATGGTCATGTGATCAAAATTTGGATACTTGGCAACTGCTTCCTACTTATGACAGTTAGTGTCCTGGGGCCATACAATTCCCTTTTGCAATCTTGTGACAAGCAAAGTCAATGGGGAAGTCAGACTCTCTTAACAACCATGTTATTAACTTAAGAACTGCAATGATTCACTTAACAAATGTGTCAGGAAAGGTCATAAAATGGGGCAAAACTCACTTAACAAATGTCTTACTTAGCAACAAAAATTTGGGCTTAATTGTGGTCACAGGTTGAGGACTATCTGTACATGGTGTGGCAGTAAGAACTATTAAGTCACTACAGCCCCTCAAAGCAAGAGAAGGAAGCATAACCAGAGAATGTAGAACAAAGGGGTTTCTGAGAAAGGTGGTTTGAAATCTCTACCCTGTGGACCCTGCAATCCTGCTCAGTGGCGTATTCATTTCTTGTCTAGCTTTATCATATGCAATTAGTTCAGTATTTTAGGTAATTGTAGTATCACAATATTTGTGAATCTCTCCTCTAAAGTGTAAACCAATTTCCTCCCAGATTTTAAACATCTGCACATCTGATTAATTTAGCAATCCAAATAAAATATGTACCTATTTGCTAAAGAACTTCTGAATTATGCTACGATCCCAATTTCTGAGATACCATTCCTGAAATCATTCTTCAGCATAAAAATCTTTCATTTTTAATCCTTTAAGTTGTTTAACATTGTTTATGAGGAGAGCATAAGGCATTCAGAGTCAGTTGATGACCAGAGTGGCATATAAACCTAGTAAAATAAGTAAACTAAAAAAGTTATATAATCTAGCAAGAAAGCTAGGATGGGAGGATGACAGTATGGGAGGATGACAGCTAAGGAATAAATAGAAAAACAAAGAATAAACACAAACCCCTGTTGAAAGTATTATTCCAGAACAGTCTTTTCCCACTTGCATCCTTCAAAAATTGTGAACCGCAACATCCAAAGTTCCCATCTATTTTTTTTTTATATTGGCCAAACATGATTTTAATTGGGGAGCAAATATTTTCTCTTGGTTTCCCTCCCTGCCAATCACTGCTTACCTCCAACCTTATTTCTAGGGAGAAGACTGTGCAGATTTAGATATGGATTGAGTGGAATCTTGAAGTCTTTTGGTGGCTCCCCCAGGAGAGAAACCTGAAAGGAAAACTGCAATAGTCACAATTTCCTGGAAGTAGCAACACATCTCCACATTCTTAGTAATTAAACGAACAAAAAAACCTAGGTAGTTATGTTTAATTCCAGCTCTATAAATTGTACCATGAAAGTAGTTATTTTGCATTCATTCAGATTTTAATGTCTGCAAATATCATAACTATAAAAGCAAAAGAAAACAAAGAATCTTTGATGAAAGTAGATCTGCAAGGAAAGGGGAGCATTAGCCAGTGCACCGGGCAAAGAGTTCTGCCACAAAAAATACGAGTTTCTTGTCTGTCATACTTCTAAATGACTACAGTAAATAATGATAAAATTATGCCATTAAATAAATGTTCAGATTTTCAGTAATATAGACAGGTGTTGAATATTAAACTTGATGGCCCTACTTACATTAGCTAACTGAGGACCCTGAGAACCATTGTCTGCTCTGTTATCAGAGGGTTTCTGAAGCCCACTGATCATAGATCCCAAAATGGAGGTAGTGAGACCCTGTAGGCCAGGTGAAGTCAGGGGAGGTGCCTGGGTTCCCATCGCAGCATTCTCCCTCTCCATTGCCAATGGTCCCAAGAAAGATGGCAAGGACAAGTTTGCAGAAGGCAAGATAGTAGATTTCACAGATCCTGGAGAAACATCCGCGGGCAAAGAACCACCTGGGAAAACATGAATCCAGTAAAGAGTATATTCCAAATGATAGCTATGAGAATTAGATAGTAAAGCTAAGAGATCAGTCTATTTACTGAAAAAAATGATCAGCATTTGATGGGCAGCATTTTAAGGAGCATTTAATAGCAAATTTTTATTGTCCAATCTTAATAAACAACTTTTTAGAAATAGGGGCTCCACAGGTTATTCATGAATTCCTTGGCAGCTTGCCAATACAAATAATAGTAATGGAAGTAATAGAAAAACCTAAGTTCTATATCCACATATAAAAGTATATTTCTAGTCATAATCTATTCACTTGCTGTACTTTAAGGCTAAAAAAGTCCCCTAAATTTGTATTTGTATTCATAGTCTATTCACTGGACTCAGCACAATATTTTTTTCAGACAGTCAGGAGACAGAAAGGGCAGGAATTTACAGAAATATAACATTCTATAGAACTCCCACCAATAGAACTTTCACCAAGTTTCTGAGAAGAGCAGCAAAAACTGTACTGAAATCCAGGGCAAAATCAAAACAAAAGTATCAATTTCCATCTGAAGGGCAACCTACAACTGTCTAGTCAACTCAAATAAGTCTCTTCACTTAAGCAAGTGAAAAGTTAACACAGTGAGAAAATGAACCATTCCAACAGCTTGCTATGAGACTGCAGGAATCTTCTGCAATCTATATATTTGTTTATGAAGAATCCAAGAAAACCTCCTCCACTTCTACTGCTTAAAGCCTGTGTACAGATTGGAAGCTTTTTTAATAGGACAACTACAACTAAGAACTTACTTGAGGACATCTCTCCTAATAACTGATTTCCGGCCTGAGAAGTTGGAGAGTTTGACATTCCCATAGTATTGTGCTGCAAGGAACCATGAGGAGACTCTCCCAGGAGTCCAGGTTTCTGCAAACAAGTCAGAGGCTTCAACAATTGAGATTAAAGGATACATACATGCATTAAAAATCACACAAGACCAAACTGTAAGCCTGCCAGAAGCAGCTAATGTTAAGCAAGGTAATGCCAAAAATGAACTAAACAGAAAGAAATATAGCCATGCATACTTCAAGTGACTTGGGATGTTCTATGAAGGAGACAGAAACTGGATCCTGTAAACTTACATACCATGTAAAACATCTGGCAAGAGGAGTGCTAATATGTTGCTACAAGTTTTGAAAAAACAGAATACTTGGAGGAAGTGAGTGTCCTGATGACTTTAATATCTCCATTTAAAATTTTAACCCTTTGTGGAGGGAAAGATCTTGACTGAGTTTAGCTACCATAAACAGTTTAAATTGCAGTATTTAAACAGGATCTAAACAGACAAGATTCCACAGTACAAGTGGTTAGTTTAGTAGCTCGATTTGTTCACTACTTTGAAGGGTTAAACTGCAGTACCAATCATTTTTTGACAAGCACAATTGACATTTCAAAGTTAGTTCCAAAAATTCTGATTGCCATTTCCTTCCATTGCTATAATAATAAGTGTGTTCTATCTCAAAGCCAAACTGTAAAGCTGTATCTAGATCCTAAGGAAGCTAGAATATTAAGAAAAACACAGGGATGCATCTTGAATCCAATCCCATTAAATATGATACTATCCAGAGGCTCTTGAAAATAGAAATGTATTAAGAACCACCACCTCTCATTCCTTAAGAATGGGGGAGGGGGATACTACATTTTTCTGAAAGATCTATCTATCATCTATCTATCTATCTATCTATCTATCTATCTATCTATCTATCTATCTATCTATCTATCTATCATCTATCTATCTATCTATCTATCTATCTATCTATCATCTATAAATTAGATCTCTTATTTATACAAATCTTTATGATTTATATAATGCACAATGTCTCATTGGTTCAGTTAGCTGATGGGATAAAATCTATTATCTCCGGAATCACAAAGTATGCAATTTTGACTACACAAAGCTGCGCTCAAAGAGATACACAGATAATAAAGTAAGCCTACATACTGCATTAAGATATTCTTAGCATCCTTTGCCTTCTGAGGCTCCATAATGGGCTTATATTAAAGACATACACAAGGTTATGGCAAGAAAACATGCTAGTTACTTAATACTACTTTAAACATTAAATTCCTAGGCTATATACTCTGAAATTAAAAGTTCAGTAACACATTGTACATCTTCTGCATTGAGGCCACGGTATGAGAAAGACTGGGAAATGGTCACTGCAGTGCATCTTTCACTGAGCACAAACACTACACACATCTGCACACAATCAGCATATTTCCACACAGACCAAGCCTAGCACTCACATGGAATATGGCCTGGTTTTCCTTGTTCTGCAGGAGCTGTGCCCAGACCTGGTTTTGGACTAAGAGCAAGTTTCCAAGAAATGCCTTCTGGAGCAGAAAGCACAGAAAGACCAGAAAGAAGAAATTTAGAAATAACTCAAAAGCTAGAAAAGCTATTGAGAAAGAGATAATTAGAAAGCAAAGTTTACAATGCACTTTTTCTATTTTCATATATGCAAGTGACTAAGGACATTACGATCACTACATGCAATACTGCAAACTGTTGTATTTTACACTAACAGCAAAACTTAGTTGCAGCTGTTGAACATACAACTAGATTGCTTTGATTTGAAAGACTATACAATTTGGTTTTACACGCACACATACACACAGAACATACTTCCACCTACAAAAGTAACTCTTCAGAAATGAGAGTTACTTATTCTTATTTAGAGCATAAGCATGAGCACTTTAGACAAGGTATTCTGTGCCTCATTTTTTAAAAAGTGAATGATGGGATAAGCAGCTATGTACAGCGACCATTCTATGACAAAAAAATTAACACTTTTTCTACTTGTACCCTTGGAGAACAAGTCACCTGCTGTGCTTGTGTTTGATTCTGGAGTGCCAGCTGAAGTTGAGCTGTGAAGAGAGCTGGGTTGGTTAGAAGAGATACTGCTGGTGGTGCTCCAAGGATTCCTGAAAGAAAATCAATATAGTTTATTTACTCCTATTAGGAAAAATGGCAAGGCAACCTACCAATATTGTAAAAAATATAAGCAAATTTTGAAATTCTTAGTCATTGGAGGCTCATAATATCTTATTGAGTTTGGCTTTTGATTTACTGAATTTGAATGTCTCCCCCCTCCCAAAAAAAGTTTCTCTTAATGTTATTGCTTGATAGCGTTGGCACATTCACATTGGGTAGCCTAACAACGAGTTTTAGTAATAGTTTGGCTTTGCCTAATAAAAATGAGAAATGTATACATTCGAAGAAAGAATGACTTAATCTACTGAGTAAGTCTAGGAAGGACTCAAACGCTTCACAAAAGTGCTGTATGGCATAACCCATACAGCACTTTGTTTTTCTAAGCCATATTACTGGTTAGCTTAGAACAGGGGTGTCAAACTCAAGGCCCGCGGGGAGGATCCAGCCCACTGGGTGCTTAGATCTGGCCCATGGGCCACCCTGAAAACAGTGAAGGACTGGCCCATGGTGCTTCTTCCAGCAGAAATGGAGCTTGGGAGGGCCACCCTCCCCCCGAGCTCCATTTCCCCTGGCAAAGGGCTGCAGGAGGCAGTCACAGGTGAAAATGGATGTCTACCTGGCCACTCCCCCTGGCCACACACACTCTCCACCCCCACCCCCACCCGAGTTCAAACACAACCCTGATGCGGCCCTCAATGAAATCAAGTTTGATACCCCTGACTTAAAACACCAGAAACCGAGTCTAGCTGATAAGTACTAAGTATTTATGCCATACTGATTTTTCTAATTCAGATAGTGAGAGGAAATCAAACTTTATCAATGGATTTATAGACTGGAAGCTTATAAATATCAGATCAAATAGGTCAAGTCCCTAAGTAGCTTTCAGACTCAGAATTATTTAACTGAACATGCCTTGCTTTCCTCCAATGGCTCCATGAAGTAGGGGGTTGAGTAAGAGTTGGAGAGACGAAGGATTCCCCAAGCTGTTCAGAATCTGAAGAAGATTGGGTTCGGGTAGAAGCCCTTTACCACGGTTAAGTGCCTGAAAAAGATAACAGCAGAATCAAAAAGGTATCTGGATTCTTTGACAGAGAAAGAAATGTGCATTCATAGCTCTTACATGCAGGAAGAAAGCATCCATGTGCAAGTTGAAGCTTTAATTACTGCAGCAATGTGATGCATTAGTCAAATTTTTTGGTTATTTTAATCAACAAAAAAAGTTCTAGTTCCTGCAAGATGTATGGAAACCTGGCTATCATTATCAAAATACTGGATAATACAGGTGACATCAATAAAGAGTAGATCATGACTAAAAGACAACTGATGAAAATACGACTGTTTGTTAATAATGAAAATGAAGAGGCCTGTGTTATTCACCAAGATGCATAGCTTGTTCCAGGCCAAAATAAAATTATTAAAATAACAAAGCATGACTTATGGCATTGATTAGCAAGAGACAAATTATATACAGAATCAATACTGCAAGCTGAGACTTACTGTTGCTTGGGCAGCTATCAAAGCAGCTAGCATACTTCGTCCAGCTGGGCCCGGAGCACAGAAAGAGACTCTGATATGGTTCCCAGCAAGTAGAAAGCCATTGGTAGCCTCCTGAACCATCTCTGCTATCTCAGCTGACTCATATTCCAGGACTGCAAAGCCTTTCAGCTGCCCATCCTGACCACATGCCAGCTGTATGAAAGGGGGAGGGGGGGGAACAGCACTATGAAAATGATCTAGTTACTTCATGTTTTTAATGGAATCAGCAAGTCTTCCTGAATTAGTTGGGAGAAATAAGCGGGCAGACTTTACATATTTCATTAAGCTAAAATATTGTTCACATTACTTTGTTTTTGGCTGAGCACACTGTTTGCACCCAGCCAAAGGATCAGACAGTTCAATACAAATATAATCAATATAAATATCAAAGACATATGTTCTGAAAAATGGAGGCTAGAGAGATAAGAGCTCCAGACTTTCCTGGCTTAATGTCTTTTGGGTGTTGCAACTGACTTTGTCCTCACTGCAAAAATCTCCAGTGTAATCAAAACATTCCCCAGAAGACATATATTTTGTTTAAATAAAATATTAAGCAAAATATTGCAAGGAAATGAAATTGCATCTGAACTAGAATATTGTGTCTTTCACCCTTTTCAATCCTGTCTTTTTAAACCTTTGCTTCTGAAATTACACAAGGACTATAACTAAATTAAGTGCTGTGTCAACAGAAGCATTATGCACATCAAAGAAATGTTCATCTTTTTGTATGTAAGTGTCTAAGCAAAACCTTCAACTGTTTCTTATTGAACATTCATAACAAGAATAATGCAATCAACATGTTTTGTATATCATTCAAATAAACAATGTGGCTTCTTTCATTCTGGCTCATGTATGTGACATATAACCCATGGTATATGACATAACATGTAGGTTCATCCCTAATCTGGTTATTCATGTAGCAGATGTTGTCCATATTGTTATTATTAGGTGCCCATAAGTGTAATGCCAAAACATTATCTGTTCAAAAGTTGTTTGGCAAACATAAACCAATTAAAGGGAAACAAAACTGCAGAATCCATGGCATCCATCAAAAATGAATCTATTTAAGGATTAATTTCTAAATCTACTGTTCAGTGAAATTCTTGAAAAGAAGAAGCAAATGCTAAGAATTGGAAGGTCTAAGGAATGATAATTTCTACAGTCACTCAATTAGGCTTCTATGAAATATCCTCATCCATTAATATGTGCCTCTCTTGTCCATACACCAATATACTGTTGGATCTCAAGAGGCCTGTGATTTTTGGGCTCCTTTTAACAATGAAAAACATGTCAGTGCTGAGATATAGGTGGGGATTTTGGGGTGGGAATCTTTAAATTATATCAGGCCCATTTTAGTGTTATTCTATATATGTGCATTTGATTAAATTATATGCCATCAAGCCATTATCAATTCTTAGTGACCAAATAGGTAGATTTTTTCCCTGAAAATTATTTCTTTGTTGATTCTTGAACATAGTGCTGCCAAAATCTGATAAAGCAATGAATGTTTCCACAAACGGCATAAAAGAAGTTTGTAAACATTCAGTTCTCACCAATTTTATAGCAAAGAGACTTTAAATTATTGAGAAATACACATTTTCTTTAAGCTTAGAAAATTCCAGATGTTTAAGAAATTAGGACAAGGAGAAGAAGCTAGCTTCCTTATTGTACAGGGTGTACATTCTGTTGCATTCATAAGAGCAATCCATATTTAATTACAGCTTGACAAGGGATAAGGAACATAATTTAGCAACTTGGGAAAAGGAATCTACATAGGGAGAGTCAGCTAGTCATGTACAGTTGTTGGGATGTTACATAATTACCAGAAAAGCAGCCTATTTCCCCCACAACTAAGATCCTTACCTGACAGAATGTTGGAGGACAAATGGCAGAGAAGGTGTGCTTTAGTTCTTCAAGATCATTATAACTGTGGGGCAATTTATCTACACATAGGCATTTTGAGTGAATAAGGTCTAGAGTCAACTGGTTGACATCTATCCAATGAACATACAGAGTCCGTGTTCCCAGCTGTTTGCCCAACAGGTCAGACTTTGCTCTGGCTGCTGAATCCTTTTTCATGTATTCCACAAAACCATAACCTTTCGAGTGTCCCCATTTCTCACTGTATACCAAGAAGCAACGCTCTAAGTTCCCAAATGGCCGAACCAGGTCTTCAAACTGCTGCTGTGTATAAAGGTGGGGCAGATTGGCAATGCACAAGAGGGCATCTGTGGGTTGTAGTTGCACTGTAATTTCCTTGTCTCGCAGCGTGCTCAAGTGAAATTTCTTAATGGCTGATTCTGCCTGTTCCCCATTCAATAAGGTGACGAAAGCTACAAGAAAAGGAGGATATAAAGGCAATTGGCAAAATGCTCCACAGCAAACATATAAACAATGCTCTCTTGAAGATTTCTGACAGAACATTTACACAATTACAAACAAATGGTCTTGGTCAACTATTCAGAAAAAAAAATCACTTTGTGTTTCCATAGTGTCTGGACAATAAATACTTTCACAAAGTTGTCAAGTATGGTTGCTTTTTTTTTAAACTTTCCTCCCCCTAGTTCTTTATTTACACTTCTCCATGATAATGAAAGTGAGGGTAGTGTAAGGATCCAGATACTGTCAGGTCAGGTTCATTTCAAGAAGACAATTATGTTAAGAGAACTTTCATCTGCCTCCATTTTGTCAACTCAGACTGTAGCCTTGTTATTTTGTAAAATAAACAAAACACTAACAACATATATCAACTGTCAGCATTGTACTAATCTGGGCATGGATCTTTAAAGATTGCTTTCTTTTCTTCTCTCGTAGCATTTTATATTTCCCTAATTTTCAAAGGAGAAGAATGCCACTGTCTAAAAGGATCTGGGTTTTTTTTAATTCACAGACATCAAATTCTTCACTTCCTACAAGTTATGCTATCAAAGGCCTTTTTTGATGTAAGCAAAAGTACATATTTTTCCTCTATTGTTTATTATTATACTGGATTTTAAAGGCACTTGAAAGCAAAAAGTCTCAAGGATCATGAAAATGCACCAAGACAAGGCTCTGCTCATCTGTCTGTGCACTTTTCAGTAATGTATTTGCCTTATTAAACATATCCAAAATACATTTCTACTACAACATTTTGTTTTCTATAGATGTATGTATGTTGTTATTTTGGGAAGAAAATATTCATCAAGCAATTTTAAATCTATCTATATAGAAAGGCAAAAACCCGGCTCTTTTATAATGCTAACCTCAGAAACTGCATCCTAATGCAATGCAGGTAGATGAAAAAAGTAGCAGCTGTGAGCTACTAATAGCTTGTTCCTACCCTATATCTCAATAAAGCATTAATTACAGTTAATGCTCTTTACATCCGAGTAAAACTTTTTATCCGGAAAGGCATGCTTTCATGCTTTACACTGAACTAACCAATATATTGATGCAATGAAATAACTTAGTTTTAGAGAGAAAGAACAGTGCTTTTTAAATTTAGTAATTAAAAACTCATACAGAATACAAAACAACTTTACCACAACACCACCACCCTCAATTTTAGGGAGGGCTTAGCAGACAATATTTAAAAATGCTCTTCCACTACCATTCACTTATTTCTAACATAACATAAGTGCTCTTAAAACCCTCTAGTGCAGGGGTGTCCAAACTTGGGAACTTTAAGACTTGTGGACTTCAACTCCCAGAATTCCCCAGCTAGCATGGCTGGCTAGGGAATTCTGGGAGTTGAAGTCCACAAGTCTTAAAGTTCCCAAGTTTGCAAACCCCTGCTCTAGTGTAAATATTACTTAGAAAAGCTATTTAATCTGTGGGTATTTTCCATGGAAAAACTGGAAGGATATTTATCAAGAATAGGGTATTCTGCCTTAGGGTGGAAAGATCAAGATATATTATTCATGACATTCCAACCCTCAATTCATAGCAATAGCAAAGCATTTTATAAATACAATTTTACTCACCTGTTCCTTTGTATTTGTCCACAAAACAATACTTCAGTGTGTAATCACTCAAAAGATCATGAATTTCCTGCATAAAATTAACAAAATAAATCATACTGAGGCAAAAACATAAATTGTTTTTTTTTAATCAAATGACTTCCTGTCATTACCCCACTCCCTTTTCAATAGTCTATAGAACAATGTGAAGTCAGAGCACTATTGCTAACATATTAATAGTAAATGTTAGAGAAAGATATCCATAATTTTGGCAGAATTATGTGAAAGCATAATCAGTGCTTTGAATAATTATTTCCAAATACATACAGACTTGAATAAACAATGATTAACAAAGCACAGGGATTCAGGTAGTCATAAATGTGTTAATCATCTCTTATTAAAGAGAGCACTCACCCAAGGTAATTTAAAAAAAAACCTATTTGGAACAAAGTTGAACTTTGTGCATTTTACTACTGACTCAGCCATCAAACATACATTTGTTTTTAGGATTCTCAATGTTCGAAGCAAATAAACGTAATATTAAAGTACTTATTTTAATTTTTGTATTACTGTATTTTTGGAGTATAAGACGCACCCTCCCCCCCCCAAAAGAGGGTGAAAATCTGGGTGCGTCTTATACACTGAATACAGCATTTTTGGCCTACCAAAACCCTGTCCTCTTTGCAAAAATGGATGTGCAGAGGGTTTGGGAGGCTTGCAAAGTGCTCCTGGGGGCTGGGGAGGGCAAAAATGAGCAAAAAATGAATCATTTTTGTTCGTTTTTGCCCCCCTCCAGTCCCCAAGAGCACTCTACCAGCCTCCCAAAGCTCTGCATGCCCCCCCCCCTTTTTTTTGCAAAAAAAGAGGCGTGCAGAGGGTTTGGGAGGCCTGAAGAGTGCAGAAACTTTTTTTTTTAATTTATCTCTTCCAAATCATGGTGGGTCTTATACTCCGGTGTGTCTTATAGTAGGAAAAATACGATATATTATAAGATAGCCTAACTACATATTAAACTCAAATGCTATTTCCAAATTGACCAATATTTTATAATGATTTGACATTAAATACTAAACCATAAAATAAGCAATAAAATGCAATTGATCATGAATAAAACTAATGGGGTCAATTATTTCAAGTTTATTTTTACTGTGAAGGTACAACAGGAAATCACAAGCCACTTCTGTATCATCATGAAACTGGAATTTACTTTTTATGTCAGACAGATCAAAATTTGTTAGCTTCCAGAATAGATACCAGTTCTATCTTTTATATGCTATTAAAACTCTCATTGTGTTTCTGTTTGTCCCTTCAAGGTATCTAAAATCCACTAACTTAAATAATACATAAAAAATCTTGGATTCATTAGTCCCGTTGAATTGAAATTCCCACAATGTTGTGACTGATTTTATTTACTGTGACTGCTGCAGTGTCCTTGAGGTTATATGTGATTTTTGACTTTTCCTGCCAGCTTCCCACAAGCAAAGTCAATAAGGAATCTGACAGGAAGTTGGAAGTCTCTCCCTCTTCCACTATTATTTTGTCTGCCTGTGGTCATCCTCTTTATCTGTTTAGGTAAGCAAATATTGACCTATTATTGAAGTTGGTTTGCCACTAGAATTATTTTTTCTATTTATGATATATACCATTCTTAAATGACCGTGGGACTGTTCAGCATTGGGTAAAAAAAAGAAGCAGCCTGAAATGCAATGTTAAACCACTTATAGATGAAATTGCACTGCAAATTGATATATTTCATTCTCCACTTATTAACCACAAAATCCTATGTCCTTAAAGTGGGTGATATGGAAGGGGGTGGGGTGGGTGGGGAGTTGACTATAGTCAAGTTTTAGAAACTATAATTCAGTTTTTGTTGAAAAAAATAAGCAAACTCACAAGCCACCAATTGTGACACAATATTTGAGACATGAAAAGTCACAACTAAGCATTCATCTGCAGATGATATTGCAACCTGCATTTGTGTATTAGATTATACAATCAGCAGGTGTTTTGCCATATATTCAGGTGCTAACACTTTTCTGCTCAGATAGTTTATGAACTTTAAACTGCACAATTGAATAACATACCAAATGGGACAATACATATAAATAAGTCAGGCTCACTCAAGATCATACTCCCCATATTTCTGCAAAAGAGTTGACTCCTCTCCATATCTTAGACACAGGGAAAAATGCGTCAAAGGGAAATCTACCCCATTTGTAAAACCTAATTGAAATATGCCTCCTACAGAAAATTTGAAATAATACCACAGTACATAGCCCTAGCATAACGTAGTGCAACTTAGTGCACTGTGGGACACAGTGTTATTTGTGCTTTTCGAAAAACAAATACAATTAAAGACAATTCTAAAACCAACTTTGTGACACTATAGAATAGATAGATAGAAGAAAGCAATAGAACTTACAAATTAAGAGATCCCAACCAAACAGTAAAACCTATCTATGATAGGGTCAAATGTTACCAACTAGTTATTGAAATGGAATATTGGACAATTTATAAAATGAAGATTTCCCATAAAATTTGATTCACTATATTATACAGAAATAAATATGATCCTCAAGACTGGGCAGAAATTAAAATAAGCCTTTTTATAACAGAGTATGCATTGATCCTTTAAATTAAAAAAATCTAAATACTGTTTTAGATATAAATTGTTACAGAATAGCAGAAAATTCTAATTTTACTTATTTTCGGTTTGTTTATCCTATTCTGAAGACTTAGTTTTAGTTCAGCTTTAATTTCAAAGTTACAGGCAAATCTCTTCAGCTCAGATCTAGCCTAGTCATTAACATTAATAAATGTTCAGCATGTGATTAATTTTGTACCGTATTTTTCAGAGTATAAGATGCACCAGAGTATAAGACGCACCAAGGTTTTGAAGAGGCAAATTTTTTAAAAAGTAGGTAGGTAGATAGAGGGATAGAGAGGGAGAGAGAAATACAGTAGGTCGGTAGGGAGAGAGAGAGAGAGTAGGTAGGTAGATAGAGGGAGGGAGGGAGGGAGAGAGAGAGAGAGAGAGAGAGAGAGAGAGGGAGGGAGAGAAATACAGTAAGTAGGTAGGGAGAGAGAGTGAGTAGGTAGGTAGGTAGGTAGGCAGGCAGGCAGGCAGGTAAAGAGATAGAGGGGGGGAGCGAGAGAGAGAAATATAATAGGTAGGTAGGGAGAGAGTAGGTAGGTAGGTAGGTAGGTAGGTAGGTAGGTAGATGTTTCCAGGTGTGCTAGAGAAGGAAATCGCTGACAACCTGCAGCACCTAAGACTTGTTTCTGCTGGCACAGCACTTGATCAATGTAATTCTCATCAATCACTCTAACTAAAGAGCTTTCCGAAAGGGGGAAAAAAGTTTTTGCACTCTGCAAACCTCCCAAAAATGGCCCGTTTTTCGCAAAAATGGGCCGGTTTTTTTCCAAATAAAAGGCATGAATAGCCTTGGGGGGTCTTGCAGAGTGCTTGTGGGGGGGCAAAAACAACCAAAAAATGGCCCATTTTTCATGAAAATGGGCCCATTTTTTGTCAAAACAATTGCATGCATAGCCTTATGGAGGCTTATAGAGTGCTGCTGGAGCCTCGGGGGGCAAAAAACAGTCCATTTTTTGTTCATTTCTGCCCTCCCCAGCCTCCAGGAGCTCTCTGAAAGCCTCCATAAGGGTATGCATGGCCATTTTGGTGAAGGGGCGGGGCTTCGGGAGGCAAAAAAGTGCTGCATTCAATGTATAAGACGCACCCAGATTTTCAGCCTCTTTTTTGAGGAAAAAAGGTGTGTCTTATACTCCGAAAAATACAGTATATTTTATTAATATTTGTTAATATATTTATAAGGCTTGTAGAATAACATCAACATAATCAAACAGTGGAACTGTAAATTGTTAATATTTCCCCTCTCCCATCTCTGTTTTGAAACCAAAAGCTGCTTCGCTGCACTCTAGAACCTGTAAATATCTCTACTCAAGTATGAGTGTTATGGGAGCTGTTTTTAGCTTATTTGGTTACAGTTCAAAGAAATACTGTAATTCAGAACTACTTTAAAGAACTACAAAAGCCACCTAAAGAGGAACCAAAGACAAAATGTTTACAATGTGCAGAAATGCTTTGGCTGGTTGAGTGCTGCAGGCCACTCAGGCCAAAACCAGTTAAAACTGTTAGTCTTTTCAAGTATCACAAGCTTTGTTTTTTAAAATTGCAGTGAATTCATAGAGCTTTTCATAGAAAGCTTGCCTATAGTAGACTCTTGATGCTTACCTTCTTAAAAAATAAAATTCTTTCTGATATGCAAGAAAAAAGAATCTGTCAGATGCCTGCAGAACCTGCAGATATCCTTCATAGAGAGCAGAGGTTCGGGTCTACTTCCATCCTCCCTTTGGCCACAGATCACTGACACTTAACGACTACCACAGTAATTAATTGCTGCCTTGAATTTCTATTTATTTATATCCTGCTTATATTATTTTTATCAACAACTCAAGGTAGCAAACATATCTAACACGCCCTCCTCTTTCTTATTTTCCCCACAAATCCTCTGTGAAGTGAGCTGGGTTGAGAATTCAGTCGTTCCAAGGTCACCCAGCCGGTTTTCAGGCCTACAGCTGGACTAGAAATCACAGTCTCCTGGTTTCTAGGTCAGAGAATGTAGAAGAATTAAAGCCAGGGTAGAAAGCAACAAACTAGTACACTTTCCATTGAAAGACTGATTTGCCAGCTTTGAGTAGACAAAAAATTCCAGCATTTAAAGCAGACTCCAAGCCAAGGTAATCTATATTTTGCACCAAAGAGGAATATTTTTTTTAAAAAAACCTATATCACTACAAATTAAGTTTGTACAGTATTCCCAATATTTTTTATTTTTTATTTCCCCCCCCCCAGAGATTCCCTAGTCAATATCAACATAGTTTAGTTTACTTGCCCTTTTCCAACATGTCAAGGCAGACATATACAGAATTCTGCATAAATTACAGAAGGATATTCCTCACTATAAAAATTCTTATCAAATTATATTCAATTCATCTTTTTAGTACCCTGTCTCCAAACCAATATTTGGAAGTTTAAATAAATTATCTTGGCTTTAACTAAGCATATAGGGGAGGTACCTGTTTCACATCTATTCACTGTTTTGTCTCAATTCTTGAATTTTGCTACTTCATTATTTAGCAACATGGCTTTGATCAGGCATTTTTTTTCACTGTGTTTTTCACCTGTTTTGGCTGCCAGAGACACTGCAGGCCAGTCCTTTGCTATTTCCAGGCCAACACCAAGGGCCAGATTTAAGCACCCCATGAGCCGGATTCGGCCCGCAGGCCTTAGGTTTTACACCCCTTATCTATACTAACAACTCTTTTGAGAATTTTGGACTGAAACCTCTGCATTAGATATTAAGCATTGGATCTTCTGGCACAAATCACAGCCCAAACACACCTTTCCTCTTATTCTGAAAAAATCAGAACCATTTTTTAGAAACCAACAGTGGAGACTGTTGGGATTATGGGATGGAGAGAAATGGATATACTTGTAGTGGTTTGATGACTGCCAGCGGAAATGGCAGTCGAGTCAGAGGAGATGAAGGGGGTGCCTGGGTTACCATCAGAGCCAGAGGCAGGCTCTGAGGAACAGGAGGTCTCTGTTCTGACCTAGGCTTCCTGAGAAAGTATAAACCCTCTTTTATTTGTACGGCTGTGAATTATGGACATTCACAGCCTATAATGATTCACAAATAGTCTATGAAGAATCCCACAGAGGTCTGCTCAAGTTGCTACAGTTTTTCAGGGTAATGTTGATAAGTACCCACCTTTATCTCCCTTGAAACACTGCCAGAGACCTAATTGTTGATTAGTTTTGCAAGGCCAAACTTAGCACAGAGTCAAACGGAACTTCTCAGAGCTTGAACCGACCTGCAAAGGCTCATGTCTATTTGCTCCTTTTTTATGTCTTATGTCTCCTGAGTTGCACCTTTTTTCTCAATTGTTCTTGCCTTGTTCTGGCAGCTCTGCGCATGCACACACTGGGATCAGGCTCACACTATTCTTCTGCCTTGCTGATGGTCAGACTCCGGAGGCAGCACATCACTACCAGATGGCCTTGGCCTCCTCTCTGCCTCAGACGTAGAGCCCTCGTCCAAGCCTTCCCCAGACTTCAGGACTGGCTCATGTTCCTCCCCAACCTCCCCACTGTCCAACTCTGCTGCCGGCTCTGCAGGCCGCCAGTGGACCACAACAGTCTCAGAGCCAGATATAGAGCAGGGCCCATCTATTCACGCTCAGGCCGAGAGACAGCTATTTTCGGGGCCTAAGCTCAGCGAGGGGGAGGAACAGCTGGGCCCTGTCCCAGATGCGCAGAGAAGTGAGGAGAGGAGAGCAACACAGGACTGTGGGCCAGCTATCCAGAAAAACAAGGAGACGTTAACAAGCCCCTTGATGTATTCCTGCCTTTCTAAATAAAAAGGAGTTTCTCTTCACGAGTAGGCTGTTGAGTGGGGCTGGTGAAGGCTGGGTCAGAACAATACTATACTTGACTAAACTGGTTCGTTTTATCTATGAGCAATATGTTTAATTAGTTCTCATAATTTTTTCACATTATCATTTTATTATCGCTTCTAAATATTTGCTCTATAAGCTGCAGATTTTGTGTCCGGTGGTACACAAAATTAAAATAAAGATATGGTAACATCGAAGAGCTGTAATATCAGAATTTCTCATCTTTCTGGTGACTGAATAGCTTGAACCTTGGAAAACTAACAAGAGCCTATTATTAATTTGCCAAAGTAAACCTAGAATCCAAACATTACATTTCCACCTGTAGTTACAACCTTCAAATGTTGAAATCTAGGAAATCTGTCAAGTCCTATGACAGTATCTGGACTAATAACAGACAGCCCGAACTAATAACAGACTGGATGAAGAAAAATTGATGCTTTATTTAGAAAAGAAAGACATGTTTTCAATTACTCAAATGCAGATTAAACAAGGATAGCTATCCTAAGTGCTATTCTGAAAGAAAAGATAAATATAATAAATAAATTAGCACTTTTCCTGGTGTCCTACAACTGATCTAGTATGCAATCTACCTCAGGTTAAGTAAATATTTGTACATTAGAGAGGTTTTTTACAACACAGGAGGAAAAAAACTAGTGTTCTGGGCAGCCACATATTAATTTCAGTATAAAGGCCTCTCTAAGAGAGGGAAACAGAGTTCATCCAAAAGGAACAGAAAAGGAAAGTTACAGTCTTAATGCTCTACAGTATGTTAATATACCACACATCATTCCAATCATTGATAAACTGCATTTCAATGGCAATCAACTGCAATCTCCCTCTTCACCAAAGAAAAAGATCCAAATATTAGGAGATTAAGCAACAACACTGGAAGTATTCTGCAGGGTTCTAGTATCCCATCCTTCAAATAAATGTAAGTCATGGTTTATTTTGCAGAATGATAAACATTACCAAGCCATAGTGGCACAGTGGTTAGAATACAGTATTGCAGGCTAATTCAGCTCACTGCCAGGAATTCAATCCTAACTGACTGAGGGTTGACTCACCTTTCCAGTCTTCTGAGGTCAGTAAAATGAGGACCCAGATTATTGGGGGCAATATGCTGACTCTGTAAATTGCGGAGAGGGTTGTAAAGCACTATGAAGCGGTATATAAGTCTAGGTACTATTGCTATTGTCCCTCAGCCAACTTGGGCTTGGTTTTTGCAATTATGCATGTATAATAATGAGAATCTTACTGGAATTTACAACTTTTAAAAACATACGAACATGATTGACCTAACTTCAGAATGATAGAAATTCCTTACAATATTTTTGTTTGAATGTATGTTGTACAAGGACAACAATGAACATAAACATACTTGATGGATGATTAGTAGGACTATGCATAATTGAAAGTAGTGATATATAAACATAAATAGTTGGCAAATTCTTTTACACTGTAAAAATAATCAGAATAAGTGATTACATAAAGGTATATTGTTATTAAATAGATAATTAAGAATGCAAGGGAATTAGGTTTGCTAAAAGGAAATTAATATTAACCCTAACCCTAATCATATTAGATGGAAAATTTGTGACTATGTAATTGAAAATATGGATGCACAAAAGCTTGTAACCAAACGACATGCTGTATGTAATGGATGAGAATTTTTTATGTTGCCTTCTTTCTGTTATTTTACTTTTTTGTTTTTCAGTACATAGACTACTATCTAATAACAGCTTTCCTGGATTTCTGGAATGTTTTATAAAGTAGCAGTAATGTCATGCTAAAGAAAAAAAAATCTGGAAATTTTTTTCTATACAGAGTGTATAAATTATTGATTACCAGTAGTCCTTAATTTATGACCATTTGTTTAGAGAAAAAAGTGACTTAGGACTGTCACACTTACAGCCATTGCAGCATTCCTATAGCCACTTGATCAAAATTCATGGCAACTGGCATGTCTTTATGATGTTTGCAGTGTCCTAAGATCATGTATCACCTTTTGTGATCTTCCAATAAACAAAGTCAATGGGGAAGCCAGATTCATTAAGAGCCATATTACTAACTTAACACCTGCAGTGATTCACTTAACTGTGGCAGAAAGGATGTAAAATGAGGCAAAACTCACAACTGTCTTGCTTAGCAACAAAAATTTGGGGCTCAATAGTGGTCATAAGTCAAGGTCTACCTGTACTACTGGTAGGATTGACTGAATGACTATATTTTACTAGATGATTCTATGGATCAAGACCTTATATCAACATGTCCTGCCATTATTAGAGGTTTGTTTGGAACATGGAAGAAATCTCTTCCCCAAGGTAGGCTACACTTATTGTCTCCTTAACATGTTTTAAATGAGAAACAAGGCATTTTGGGTTATGTTCATCTGTACTTTGCTAGGTCTTGGACATATTTCAATTTGTTTGATCACCAGTTTTCTTAGCTTTAGGCACACCACACGATTGCTTTAGCTTTTTTCAAATGCTTATTATTTGATGGAAAAGGTAAATTATCCAGCCTCATGTGGATATTTTCCAGATATTTGGGCTTCAACATGATGACCATCTTCCTGTATGCTGTGATCTCTTCTAAGAAGGGAAATTCTAGGTTTGCTAATCTTTAAGCCAGTTTGCCTAACCATATTTTACTGACTGAAATACAGTTGATAATTTCTTAATATTCCCTAAGTCATAAACTATAAATCACTGTCTGAGTTCACATATATTATAAACCCAAACCAAACAAGCCATATTATTATCAGGATACATAAAAAGGGGCTATAAATTTGTTCTTGCTTGACAAGGTCGGGGCCACCCTTTTGATCTCAACTGTTCCCATGATGTCCTAGCACTTGGCATTACAATTTCAGTTCAATGAAAGGACTAGGAATCTTCTGACACAATTGATCTCAAGAGTTTTTCTATTTGTTTCTCAATCAATCTGTTTCTTAAAACTCTAAGGCATACAATATTTGGTTATGACTGTCCTTATATAGGCTGTCCTTATATAGGCTTTCAACTCTCCTTAGTTGAAAAGGGGGAAAAAGTTGTTAAGGGTAAAATTTTAACTGGCTACTTGTGAGAACTCCACATAAATTGTATATTGAAATGTGTAACCAGACATAAGTTATTAAAAGAGCATATCCATTTTATTTCCTGGCCACCAAAACACCACTTAAATTATCTGGTTCTTTGTCAAAATGATCTGCTATAAATGTTCTGCTTCCTTCTACACTATTCTATTTTCCTCATTCTCTATGATTTTCTATTACTGTGTAATAAGTACTTTCATGTTTCATGTCTTTTGTTAAGATTGTCGCAACTGGTTTTATTGTACATACAGAAAAGCCTTCAGCAACATATAATATAGTGTGTTGCATAAGCACTTGTCTAGTAAATTCTTTACTTCCTTTTGTTTCTGATTTAACTTCACTGTATGATCTCAGCTCATTCAAGTATCTATGAAAAGCAATGCAGTACATTTCTCTACCACTCTCTGGACTGCAGCAGTTAAACAGGTATGTATCAGTTTGTCTGTTGCTAAAACTATAGTCTATTGTTACCTTAAAAGCCAGCAGATTTATTATTTCAGAGTTACATGGACAAAAGGTCACACAGAAGATACATAACACGTTATTTAATTAAGAGGATAGAGAGCCATAGAAAAGAAGAGAGAACTGGAAAAAAACAAATACTAAGTATAATGAAGCAGCCATGGGTCTGAATGGGTGTGTCACAGTTCATTTACAAAGTTCAACTAGATATAAAAGTGAGCAATATAGTTGCAATCACTGATCAGTGATTATTAGTAACTATAATTATAATCGCGTTTTGATTAATTCATATGTTTAGACTCTCAAATGCCATAATTAATACATTTTGCACTGAACCATTCACAAGTTTGTGTAGATATGTTTGCATGCATGCAGTAATTCAGGCATGATCTGCAAACAGACTATAATATTGGAAAGAACTAGGAAATTGATGGATCTAAGATTTGTGGATCACTGATTTTATCATTGACACCTCAACTACATGAAACACTAAATAGCTTTTATTAAAACCAAACTGAAAAGAAAGCAGCACGCACGCACATACATCCACCGCCATGCCCAAGTAAAGCCGTATGACAAAAGCAACACACACATTTGCAACATGCTAAGAGGTAATACATTTATTGCGGCGTAATCTTTCAAAGGCCAGACCCTGCCTTATCAGAAGCTGGAAGTTAAATACAGTAAAGTGAGTTTAGAGATCACAACAACTGCTCCTGAGAAATAAGGAAGAAACGCAAAGGAGAAAAAAATATGTATTTTGTTTTCCGTCAATGCCGAGACAGACGTAGCTACAGGAATCGGTGCCGGCAGCCGCTTGCTTCCTTATCTTCTCACCTGCTTGTTGGCTCGGTTCCCTCTCTAACATCCCTCCACCGCGCCTAAATTCATCTTCCCTTCGGTTACCTGGTTGGCGACGTCGGCAGGCAGCCCGCGAATGAGCACCTTGCGTCGGTTACGGAATTGTCGGGCGCTACTTTCCAGGCGACTTGTTATTTCGGTCGGTTCCAAGGGCGGCAATACCTCTTCAGGGGCGTTGGCCGAGCCTGCATCTGGGCCTGGAAGCGACTCAGAAGAGGCGGTTGCCCCATCAACTACCCCACCAAAAGCCGCTACTGCCGCCATCTTGGAAAGCAACTGCCCCCTTCCAGCTCCACCACCTCACAAGCTAACACTAGCGACGGAGGGAGGTGGGAAAGGATGGCGTCAGTCTCATGCCAGCCCCCCATTGGTCCTGGAGTTCTCCGCCCAACTCCCGGGCAGCCGTTAGATGGGTTGCCCAATGAGAAGCTTGAGTGTGAATTAACCCTTCAGGGAACTGAGTAAAAAGGGCGGCGCTCGGTCCCGCCCGGTCCGGAGGCGTGTTGGCTGCTTAGCAGATTTTGGTTGAAATCTGGGCAGCAGCAAAAGGGGTCAGAGAAATAACAGTGCGGGAGGATTGGGCGGAAGTGAAAAGGGAAAAAATAGTCACTCGTGTTAGGACAATTTTGTGCGTCATCGAAGTTGCCTAGGTGGTCAGCCGTATTCGTTTTTGAAGGAGAACCACCGAGGCTGCTGTTAACACGCAAGGAAAGTATTAATTATGGGAAGGAAATAATGACAACACATCTTCGGCGTATTTAGATATAGGGATATTTCGAGGAAGCCTGCCTTGAGGTATAATATTTAATACATCGAATTATATAGTGGCATAAAAATCAGGACGCCGACTAGATGGCAGCAAAGAAAAAAATATAGCGATCTCGATTTTTGCTAAAATTATAGTAGGCATCCCTTAATCCTCATAGAGTCGCTAAGACTAAGGTTAGACTCGGAGAATGTAACTTACCTGAACTTTATTTCAATTTTTACAGGCCATAATTTACGTTCAACATTACATAATGACTATAGTTTTCAGGGTTTTTTTTTAATCATCTTGGATTCCTCAGGAGGAACATGGATACTGAAAGTTAGATACTGTTATACAGTATCATATCATATGTGTCATATTGTATCATAAATATATAAGGATATAAATTTGGGTTGATATAAGGTACTCTGAGCTAATCAGGTCACCTGGCGTTCTAGTTATAATGAATTCAGAAACAAATTGCTCAACCCTCCAAACCATTTTGTTCTCTGGTGGTATTTAAGTTGGTGATTTAGACTAGGCAAACTTCTAATATGCTTTTAATAGAAAAAGTTAAAACATATTTGATGAGACCTTAATCAGCAGTTTCAGATAACCTCTTACAGATATCAGCACAGATAATGAAATAATCCCCAAAGAACTAAACAATGAAATTGCCATGGGGCAAAGTAATAATTCTGGGTTTGTTTTTTGGTATGTGTATGCATACACAGGACTTTGAGTCAGTCTCCATTCAGCTTTCTTGGCAATATTTACAGAAGTGATTTCTCATTGCCTTCTTCCTTGGCTGAGAGAGTGCTTGGCCCAAAGTCATTCAGATGATTTTAGTGTTCAAAGCAGGACAAACTCAGGCTTTTCCTTACTCCTGTTCCAAGTCCTCATCAAATAGACCAAACTATTGCTGTCAAAAAACCTTTTCTGCATTGTTACAATATTAAAGAAAGTGCTGTCAAAGGAAGCCCAATACCCCAGTATTACTTTCTAAAATAGATGACTCAAACAAAAGTGGAATCATCAATGCATGCTCACACATCCCACCTCAGGAAGCATCTTCAGAAGGAAAGATAATATTTTTAGAAACTGGTGAGGTATTCAAGAAAACCAGCTAAGCTAGCAAGAATCATATCAAATATCACCCATAAATATTTTAACTGTTCAGTACCAGTAACAAATCAATACCCACGAAGTAAATGTTAGTGATTAGATTATAGCTTTTTGGATCCAAATTAAGTTTCTATAGAGGCAACCCAATTATTTCCCTTTTGGCAAAGATTGGTGCTGTTCTTTATATCAAAGAGATCCTTACAATATCCTAATTTTAAACCAGATTCTCCCCCACTTCTCTCTCTCACACACATAGAGTGACATCCAGCAGTTAAGCATGAGGGACAAGCACACAATTCAGCAGAATTTGCCCAAACATCTCATCTACTTCCTTGAACTCAATATGCTTTGAGAATGAGCCATTCTGAAACCAGCAAAGCCTTTTTGGGTTCAGAGCATGAAACATTTTTTTAAACTTTATTCCAAGTATGAAACAAGCTGGCTGTTCTGAGAAACATATATTTGAAAGTGCAACTTGAAACCATTTCTGCCTCAAAATAATCTTATTTTGACTTTTCCAGCATAAAGCAACATTTTTGGAGGGGACCCAGAGCATAAAACAAAACACATTTTCTATTTCATGCTCATCCTAATTTTTTTTGTCATTCCATTTCTGTATTGCCTCATTGACAATGGGTAATTTGAATGTGCTATTCAAACTTTGACAGCATTGTTGCCAAAAGCTTAGTATCTTTTTTTTTCAGATTATAGATCTATCTCACCCCACCCTCAAAAATCCATCTGAGTGACATTTTACAATAAAATGAAGATATTGACTATGTAGGTTAAGTCACAACGTAGATTAGATGTTAGTTTGGATTGATTGAAATTCAGTTTCAGATGAGTGGACAGATGGTAAAGGCATCAGGACCTTTTCCAGTTGCAGAAGAAACAATGTAAGGAATAGCATCTGATTGCTTTTTCATAAAGTGACCCGTTAATTTTAAGTAAATCCTTAAAAATATGCTTTGATAACATATTTTAACTATATTCTAGAATCGAGATTTTGAAGAAGCACTCTACAGCAATTTGAAAGTTACATGATATTTATTTGAACAAAACATGATACTAACAGGATATTACATTATTCTAAACTGCTACTAGTCTAGGACAGAATATTCACATCAGAGCAGGTTGTAGAACACTCATGCTGTCTCCTCTTTCTGAATTCACACATGCACGCACACAGCAGCTTTAGAAATAGAAAAAGAGGGACTGAGCTGAATTTGCCCATGCTTTTGTTGAAGGAATCCTTCTCCAAAATTTTCAGTGCAGTTCCAAATGCAAAAGGCACAATGCTGTGAAGTTTCTCACTATATTGTGTATGCCAAAGATAATTTCCCAGATAAGAATATCTGGAATTATTTTATAATTATATAATTATAATTATTCCATATTCCAGAGCTGACACTGCAAGTTGTAGCTGTACCTCAAAATAGAGATAACAGAGTTACAGAATGAGTTGGAAGGGACTTTGCAAGGTCTCCTAGTCCAACTCCCTGCCCAAGCAGGAGATCCTATAATTTTAAAGCCAGCACTCCAAGTGTATTAATATTGCTGCATGTATACTAGCCTTAAAAAAAAATAAAACTGATTGCCTTTGTGAATTTTGTAAACATGTTTGTGTTTTATAACAAATCCTAAAGTCTTGAAAACTAAAATGATTCGGGTCCAAAGATCCTGAACTTGAAGGGCTGACTATGGTAGTGGACTAAAATATTCTAGTTAATTTCTTGAAAGTATTCCAATGCATTGCAAACTGCTTTGAAAGCTGCTTTTTTTTAACATCGAAAGCAGTTTTTCATGCACCATAGGGAAGAGAGAGAAGGATGTTCAATAAATATAAATTTAAGGCTGCAATTGTATATTTATTTATTTATATAATTGTATATATTTAGCTCATTAAAATCAGTAAGGCTGGCTTCCAAGAAAGCATACTATTCAGTTTCTTTAATCATTTACATGTGCTAGAGATGGAAGGGATAAACAATTAAACTATAATTATCTTCTATGTGGAAGTCATGATATATAGGTAGTCCTTGATTTAAAAACAGTTCATTTAGTGACCCAAGTTAGAATGGCATTGAAAAAAGTGACTCAGGACATTTTTTCACACTTATGACCATTGCAGCATTCCTATAGTCACATGATCAAATTTCAAACGCTTGGCAATTGACTCATATTTATGTGGCTGCAGTGCCCTGGGATCACGTGATCACCTTTTGCAAACTTCTGACAAAGTCAATGGGGAAGCCAGATTCACTTAACAACCAAATTTCTAACTTAACTATTTCAGCAATTCACTTAGCAACTGTGGCAAGAAAAGTTATAAAATGGGGCAAAATTCATTTAACAACTGTCTCATTTAGCAACAGAACTTTTGGGCTCAATTGTGGTTGAGCTTCTTGTTCTAAATCTTGTTTCTCCCCTCTTCCATAAAAATTGCCAGTGCTCTCTCTGTAGTCTTTAAATTAACCTGACAGGTATATTCGGCCCTCAAGCTAAAAACTACTCGTACAAAGTTATATATACTAGCAGATCCTATTGTATAATTGAGGACAAGCAAAAGATTGTTTCTGTCTATTTGTCCTATTGTATCTAGGATTACTTTCAGACGCCAACTTCCTCAACTACCTAAAATCACATTATGAGTTGGATGACCAAATAAATTGAATATATAAATCCCCAAATTATCCCCCAAATAATTTTGAAAATTATGCACAATGGTGTTTTTTCTCATGTGTTTCAAAAATAAGTTCCAGATAAGAAAGACTCAGCATTAAGTATCTTAAAATATTCTCTCCGTCTTCAGTTCTGGGCAAATGAGAATTGGAACCATTTATGGATAACAGTTAAAAAACCTTTCTGAGCAAAAAATAGCAAATTTTTCATCAGAGATCTGGACCTTGGTTATCAATGACAACCAAGTGGAGCAAGTGGCCAGTTTTAAGTTTTGGGATGTTATCATAAAAGAGGACCTGACCTGGGACGCTCACATTGCAGCATTGGGCAAAAGGGCCCAGCAGAGATTATACTACCTGAGACTTCTAAGGAAACAACAACTGAATGGAAAACTGCTGGTGACCTTCTATCACTGCAATATAGAGAGTATTTTAACTCACTGTACCTGTGTATGGTTTGCCAATTGCCCAATGGCCGATAGGACAGCGCTCCAGAGGGTTAACATTATTGCCCAGAGGATCATTGGTTGCCCTCTCCCCTCCTTGGAAGAGCGTTATAGCTCCCGCTGCCTTAAAGTTCAAAACATTCTTAAAGATCCATCTCATTCTTAGCACCCTTTTTTTAACTATCTGGCAGACGGTACAGGACAATAAAAACAAGGACAAATAGGCTGAAAAACAGCTTCCATTCCAGAGCAGTTATTATATTGAATTCTACTGTATAGTGTAATAATAATGCAGTATCAGGAGTTTTCAATTCAATTGCACAGAATGTGAAGGATATGCGTTTTTGGTTTATTTTTATAGTTTTCTTATGTATGATGTACACTGAAGATGGCATTTAATTTCATTGTACGAGGCGCAATGATAATAAAGTAAACTAAATAACTTCCAGGAATCCTATCTATACCTTTTCTCTTCATCACTTTCTTAATGGTATACTTCAAATCAAATGGCAACCTGAAAGAAGTGATTCCTTCTTTAAAAAAAGCAGAACGCTGATAGAATGCTGAATGCAGTCATCTCAAATATTCATAGCTCAAAGACACTGGCAAAGCTAATAAATAAACTGTTTGTTTTACATCACCCTGCTTGTTATAATCACATAAATACTTTATTCTGACATTCTTTAGAAATGAGCTATATGGACTATGTGATTATAGAAACTTTCCTCTTCTATAAGGCAACATGATTGCTCTTAAATGATACAGGTGAGACAGGCTCATCAATGTTCTGCAATCTCAGATTTCATTTCATTTATTCGATTTATAAACCGCCCCCTCTCCCCGAGATTGGTAAAACATGGCAAAAATCAACCCCCCACTTACAAAAAGCCAGGAAACCAGAAATACATGTTAGCAAGAAATCAATACTAAAGGCATTGGGTGTACTAACTGCAATGCATCAAGATTTATATCACCTAGAGCACAGGTGTCAAACTCGCTGCGTCACGTTGCCATTACGTGACATTTTGCAACATTTTCCCCCTTCACGGAGCTGAGATGGGCATGGACTGCGTGTGATATATCTGGCCCGTGGGCCACCAGTTTGACACCCTGACTTAGAGCCTGCAGTTTCACTCCCAACAAATTCTGATACACATCAATGAAAGACAAAATTCATTTGAAAGATAATTTGGAGAACAACCTGAAGATTCATAATGAAAACAATTGCTCCAATTACTTAGGTAGCAAAATGATAGTACAACAGGAAAGAGGAATCACAATTGTTCTGAGGTTATATGGCAGCTAGTTTTTTTTCCCCTCAGGATGTGGGATTACCAGCTCACGCCACCTTTATTTTGCTACATAAATCTTACATGTCAGAAGGTAGCAACTAGTTAGTGACCAAAAGGCATTTCTTGTCTTCATTTTCAGTATTATTTAAGGCCTATAGTTTCTTTCCACCTCCATTCAAAGTCAAAAGTTATTGATTGGCAAACATCAGGGGACAGGTGGTGGTGAAGTTTTGGGATTGGTCATTTCAGACCAATAATGGTTTGGGAAATAGTTCTCAGCTCAAAAAAAGATACAATTGTTTTATATCATTTTTAAAAAAAAGGATGAGCTGTTAGAAAATTCAAAGGGAAACATAGCAGCTGCTCCAAATCCTCATTAGTGGAAATTCTTGATTCATCCATCTGGGAGACAGTAAGGATTGCTCTTTGGGAACAAAAATCTCTGGAAACAGACATGATCAGATGTTTACTTCTCTAGCATCGAGTCAGCTAAGGGTGCTTCTGATTTCACATAGGCAGATGAGTGACCCTTATCAAGTAGATGTGTAAATAATGCTATGCTATGGGTGATAAAGAGATGTAAAAAGAGTGATTAAGGAATAAATGCCAGGTTACAAAAATGTATTTCCTTGTAAAGATGCTGCAAATAAAGGCCAGATAACTTTCATTCTGTTTGGTTAGCAGTTATATGTGATATAACAGGTTTTTCAAATAGCAAGTCAAAATATTGCATTCCATTTTCAGGGTTCCTTGAATTACAGATTCATACTCTGCATCGGACCATAAGCTCAAGAGTCCATTAAATTCATTAGATACCAACATGTTTTCCTGTGCCTGAATATCTCATAATGAGACTTTACAAATGACTTGCATCCCAGCAGGATATAGCAAAGGAGAAAGTTTCATAAGCAGCTTCTGCCTTTCAACTAGACAAAAACATTGGATGGGCTTTTCCTTATGCCCCATCACATTTAGTAAGTGCAAAAATATCCAGACAATGCAAGGACACTGCGCAGAACAGAAAAGTCAGAATCCAAGATCACTGTCACTTAGAAGCAACTTTCATGGCACTGTGGCTTTCCAGACATGTAAGCACTAGCACACAGAGTGCAAATACGACTTTGGTCTTTGGTACAAAATCTTTTCATTCTCATCAACACACACTGAAAACTGAAGGGGCCTGGGTCTTGTACTTTTCATGGAAGGCTTTGAGAATGGGCACTAGGTTTGTGAAGGCTGGGCGGAATGAAGCTTCAGATTCCCAACAGTTTTTCATCAGACGATAAATCTGTTGGGAAAAGGCACAGATTTAGAAAACAAAAAAGCACACACAATACTAAAGGGAAGGGAAGGGAAGGGAAAAAAGGAAGAGAAAGAGAAAGAAAGAAGGAAGGAAGGAAGGAAGGTAGGAAGGAAGGAAAGAAAGAAAGAAAGAAAGAAAGAAAAAGAAAGAAAGAAAGAAAGAAAGAAAGAAAGAAAGAAAGAAAGAAAGAAAGAAAGAAAAAGAAAGAAAGCTCAGCAAATTGTCCAATACTTATGTGGCATTGCTCTACTGGTAAACCTAACCAATTCCCCTCCCATCAATTTGTTTTCTAGACTCCAAGCTAGTAAAAAAAAAGGAAAATCACAGAACAATATATGACAGTGGAGACACTCTTACAGTTACACTGTTCAGCAGTTTCTGCTCTAAAAACTACTGGCTAAATTAGTAATCACCGGGAGATATTAGATGTCTCTTAAACTTCCAAAACAAATTATTTGCAGCATTAACTGTTCTGGAATACAAAGACTATGCTTTCTAACCAGAGCTAATGTAGTTGTACCTATATATTTACATAGTTGTTTATAGAACATTGAGCTAGATTTAAGATGAAGGCTTTAACCTTTAGGAATTATTTAATTTATATCAGGAAGTCTCCTCAAATTACAGTAAACCATCTGAAGGAGTGGGAACATGTTTAGACATTGGCTAGTATTATAAATTATTGGAAGATTTACCAGAATTATGCCGTTAGTTTTGAAGAAATATGAATATAAGAATACTGTGCAATACCATTTGCCTGGGGTTAACATCCACTGAATCAATGGGATTTCTAAGTAGGTGGGCGCAGAATTGCACAGTAAGTAATGCAGCATTATTTGTGGTAACTAAAAAGATTGTAGCAAGGGTATTTATAGAATACTCTTAACATGCTTCTAATGCATCACAAGACGTTTGCTTACTACTATATATCATTATCTTTTAAAAATGTATCCCTGGCACTAGCAATTCATCCTTTATCCATTTAAATATTAATCAACAATTCTGATTGTATATCTAGCTATCATACATGAATTTGCATTACTTACTGTTGTTTCTTTTGACTATTTAAGCTTAGAATGGGAAGTGACTTGAGTGTAATCCTTGATTCCATAATTTTCAATAATATACTGTTTTCTAAACTTTTAGCAGATACCACAAAGATGAGCAACATAATTATCTTAATTTTGTTTGGGAGCTCTGGATGCAGCAAAATGTCAAGATTCTCAGACTACAATTTCTACAACAAAAAGGCAATCAAAGGCAAGGAGAACAGACTCACCTCACAAGGGCAGTCTTTTGGACTGGGCAGTCTTTCCCCTCTGTCCAACAACTCAATAAGCCGCAGCACTGTCATCTGACCCTGAGTCATTCCAATCATCTCAATAAATTTCTAAAGCAATATGGGAGAATTAGTCAGTGCTTTCATTAGGTAACATGAAGATGGCACATGCCAAAAGTTCCTTTCTTCAAAAAAACTTTACAATGAACTTGTACACATTTTTTTTCTCAGAGGTAACAGATATTTGAGAAAAATCATTTTAGAAAAATAATTATATTCTAAACATATTGAATGATGGTGCATTCAGTCAGTCAGAAGGTTCTAAAAACATACCAAAATAATATTTCATCATGCTATACCATTCCTATAAATCATTATAACTGAACAATATATGCAATAGCATTGTGTGATGTTATTAGCCCCTAGGTCAGCATGGACTTCAACATCCCTAGGTAACTGACTATAACTCAATGATTAATCAATGTAGACAACAAGTAGTCCTTAATAGTACTACATCTACATGGAGGGAAGTAAGAAGTGGGGTACCACAAGGTTCCATCTTAGGCTAGTATTCTTCAGTATCTTCATAAATGACTTAGATGAGGAAATAGAAGGGGAAGTCGTCAAATTTACAGATGATACTAAGCTGGCAGGAACATCTTAAACAATGGGCGCTATCCAGTGGTGGGTTTCGGATCCCGGTGCAACCGGTACGGTGCAACAGGGCCCAGCGTCCACCACATGAATGCGTGCAGCATGCGCATGCATCCTTATCTCTTGAGATGCTTCCGCAAGCCTCCGCAATGCTCTAGCTGCTCGGTGGAGTGTTGCGCAGGCGCTGTGTGCTCCGTGTGCGGAAACGCCGAAGAGCTCAAATACAGGTAAGGAGGTTGGGCAGGCGGGTGGGCCCTCCGGGGCACCGTACCAGAACGGTACCCGGTACTCTGGGCAGGCACTGGTATGTCCGTACCGGGGTGTACCGCCTACAACCCACCACTGGTGCTATCCAACAAAATGAAATTTAATGTGGAGAAAAGCAAGGTTTTACACTGGGTGGGAAAAACCAAAGGTACAAGTATATATTAAGCAAAACCTGGCTCAAAAACAGTAACTATGAGAGGGACTTTGGACTCCTAGTGGATGATCACTTAAACATGACACAGCAGTCAAAAAACATAATGTAATCCTTAGTTGTATAATCAAAGGCATAGAATCAAAATCATGTGAAGTATTAGTGCCACTTTATAAAGCCTTAGTAAGGCCACACCAGAAATACCGCATCCAGTTTTGGTCAATATATTACAAAAAAGATGTTGAGACTTTGGAAAAGTACAAAAAAGAGCAACTAAGATGATTAAAGACCTGGAGAACAGTTGCAGGATTTGCATTTGGCTAGTCTAAAGAAAAGAAGGACTACGGGTGACATGATAGCAGCACTCCAGTGTTTCAGAGGTTGCCACAAAGAGGAGGGGATCAATTTATTTTCCAACGCACCAGAGGTTAGGACAAGAAATAATGGATGGAAACTAATTAAGGAGAGAAACAACTAGGAATTAAGGAAAAACTTCCTAACATCGAGGACAATTAACCAGTGGAACAGCTTGCCTTCAGAAGTCGTGCGTGCTTCATCACTGGAGGTTTTAAGAAGAAGGTCTTAAACTGGACAGTCACTTGTCTGAAATGGTTTCCTGCTTGAGCAGGCAGCTAGACTAGAAGACCTCCAAGGTCCCTTCCAGCTCTATTCTGATTTAACTAAATCTAACCAACATCCTAGATAACAAAATTACAGTTAAAACGGGAAAAGACAGGCCTCTGAAGTAAAGACAAGATAATAAGCAACTTTTGGGGGCCAGGAATACATTTAGAATTTTGAATGCATGTCATGGGTGCATTTATAAAATGGCTACTGGAGCAGCCTACCCAGGTACCAACATCCAATTACCAGAAATCTATTAAGCTCTCAAATTGTTATCTACAATTCCAATAAGGTTTAAAGATACTGCTGTTAAATATAATGCTACTGTGTTTCCCCGAAAATAAGATAGGGTCTTATTTTCTTTTGACCCCCCCCCCTCCCAAATTTTGCTTGGGCCTTATTATCAGGAGGGGACTTATTGGTTTGGGGTTGCTGGGTAACTGCTCTCTTGCAAGCGGGCGCCGGAAGAGCCAGGCACAGCCTCAGGGGCAAACGACTATGTTGCGCTGTTGCAGCAGCACAACAAAGCCACCATGAGGTGACCACGCTCATGAGCAGCCGCCCGGCAACGCCCCTTTCCAGCCAGGCAGAGCGCCACTCACCAACCCAGTAATATCCCAAGGGCTGGGCCAGGGCGGCACCGCCGCCACCATGCTCCGAGCATAACTGGCTTCCAAACTCCAGAGATCCACTGCCGAGTCTTCCGGCAGCGGCCGCTCTGGGACTATGCCCACAACCATAGAGTGGCGCCCTGGCCCAGCCCTGTAGAGAGGAATTTGGCATGGTGAGGCAGGGAGGCACGCGAGCTGGAGGCAGAACAAGTGCTCACACAACCTCTCTTTCCAGCTGGGCAGAGCACCACGCGGCTTAGCACCTTTGGGATATTACTGGGTTGGTGAGTGGCGCTCTGCCCGGCTGGAAAGGGGTGTTGCCGGGCGGCTGCTTGTGAGAGCAGCTGTCCGGCAACCCCCCCGCTCCAGCTGGGCACAGCGCACCCACCAACCTAGCGGTATCCCAAAGGCGTCAAGCAATGTGAGCGCCTTTGCACCCCCCTCCCCCCGGCTCCTGCAGCTTTGCGTCTTCAGGATACCGCTAGGTTGGTGAGTGGCGCTCTGCCTGGCTGGAGGGGGGAGGGTTATCCAGGGGGGTTATTATTGGGGGAAACACGGTAGAATCCAATGCTTTGCTTTATTTTTTATTCTTTTTTTAATCAGGAGCTTATGGGTATCCAGGAAAGAGGCAGAGAACATGGACATTATACTGTCTATGCTGAGTCACCTAAATGAATTCAAGCAACAGTTATACTGAATGTTTTGAATTGGTCCCAGGGCTACAATAAAGAATATTGGAATAACTGAGTTGGAAAGGAGCTTTGTGTCTTCTAATCCAACTCCCTGCTCAGGTAGGAAACCCTATATTATTTCAGACAAATGGTTGTGCAATCTCTTCTTAAAAACTTCCAGTATTGGAGCACCCACAATTTCTGGAGGCAAGTCATTCCATTGATTAATTGTTCTAACCATCAGGAAATTTCTCTTAAGTTCTAGGTTGCTTCTCTCCTTGATTAGTTTCCATCCATGGCTTCTTGTTTTGTTTTACCTTCTGGTGCTTTGGAGAACAGGTTGATCACTTCTTTGCAGCAGCCCCTTAGAGATTGCAACACTGATATTATATCACCCTAGCCCTTCTTTTCATTAAACTAGACATACCCAATTCTTACAACGATTCTTCATGGCTGCTATGGCTTGTTGCTGCCTAGTAAATGTTATGAATATAAATTTTACTCACTTGTGGAGGGCTCTGACTTGAATCACACCATGTTAACAGTTCATATAAAGTCACTCCAAAAGACCAGACATCAGAAGCATAATAGAATTTACATTCCTTGAGGCATTCCACAGCATACCTATGTAAACAGCAATAAAGAGCTGACAAACTACATTTTAATTAGAGTGAAGTTCATCTTGCTTATCCAACAGCAGCCAAATGGCTTTGAAAATTGTCAAACAGGACATTTACAATTCATTTTTAACATACTGTAAGACTGTAATCCTTCTTTTCCAAAGCATTCTACTATATAAAAGCATGCAGTTATCATCATTCGCTCCAATTATTGAAAAGATGATACAATAGTCGACTGCTTCCAGGAAAGCTGGGAACATTATCCCCTCCCACCTCCACAAAAGAGTATCAGGATTAAACCACACTAACTTTTGACTGAAATCTTCATTTTAGATTTTACCTTTTCCCTCTCAGCATTTAGACAGGAAAATACTGTGTTAAGTATTTTAAAAAGGCTACTATCTTTTCTCCATTATCATTAAGATCTTGCTTTCCACATGATATAATGCCTGTATGAATGAGTTATAGTGCAGTCAACTCTCAAATATTCAAAATCCATAAAATAATGCAATTCTTTACATACCAGAAGACAGGGCTGTCTCCATCTTCACAGACACGATAATATTCATGTCCTTTGGGGATGGCTTTGGCAAGACCAAAATCACCAATCTTTACTACATTTTCATTCTCTAGGAGCACATTCCTAGCTGCTAGGTCTCTATGGATGTAGTGCAAGGAGTGGAGATAAGCCATTCCCTGCAGAGAAAATAGAGCCACTTTACATTCTTCAATCAGAGGCCAAAGCAATCAGTAGATATGTCTTTACCCAAAGGCAGAGCTGGCAATCCTGAATTTCATGTATCCTGTTCCTTTTATAAAAATAAAGTACTTTCCCAGCATTAAGGAACATTTATGTAAACAATTCTCTTCATTTTGCTTTACCTATTGGAACTATGATTAAAGAAATGGGGCATTGGTTCTTACCTGATACGCCCCTTCTCCGGGCAGGTAGAGACAGCAGTCATGCATGGGTTAACTCAGTCAGTAACCAATAGAACTGAGTCTACCAAAGTGATGTCATCGTCTCTGTGGAGCATGCTCCCGCTTTTCGTGATGAAGGAGATAAGTAGACTGCTGTGCTGTGAACAATCGCTCTCTGTTTGGTGACTACACAACATGCTCCCAGATCCTCCCTGCGAGGTAGGCCAGAACCCTAAGGGTGGGGATGACCGTTGTCTCCACCTGCCCGGAGAAGGGGCTTATCAGGTAAGAACCAACACCCCAGTCTCCCAAGTTGGTGGAGAAAGCGGTCATGCATGGGACATACCAAAGCTGGCGTGTCCCCGGGAGGGCATGAGACTGGCCTAGGAGCTGGAAGAAGGAAGAACTTGTTGAAGGACGCGCCGTCCAAAGGTAGCATCTGCCAATGCATATCGATCCACCTTGTAATGTCCAATGAAGGAATTAGGGGTGGACCAAGTAGCTGCCTTGCAGATTTCTTCCACTGAGGCCTGCCGTGCCCACGCCGCCGATGTGGCCGCGCTTCGTGTGGAGTGAGCCGTAATGTTAGGCGGAGGAGTGAGATGATGCGTGATGTAGGCTTGAACAATGGCCGACCTAATCCACCGGCCAATCATGGAAGGGGAAGCTTTCAGCCCTTTGTTGGTAGGATGGAAGGATACAAAGAGGGCTTCGGTGCGTCTGAAGGCCGCCGTCATGGCTATGTAGATCTTAAGAGCCCGTCTGACGTCCAGCCTGTGCCATTTGTGCTCCAGCCTGTGAGATGGGGCAGGGCAGAAATTTGGGAGAATGATATCTAGGGAGCGATGGAATGCTGAATTGACCTTCAGGACAAAGGTGGGATCGATGTGGAGAACCACTCGGTCCGTGTGGAATACACATAAGTCAGAACGGACGGAAAGGGCCGCCAGTTCTGAGACCCTCCGTGCAGAGGTTATGGCCACCAGAAAGACTGTCTTAATTGTGAGGTGATGTAAGGTTGACGACCTGAGAGGTTCGAAGGGCGGGTCGGTAAGGAAGTCCAGGACCTTGGTCAGATCCCAGGAGAGAAAGCGATGAATGACCAGAGGGCAGAGATTGGATGCCCCTTTAATGAATCTGTGGATGTGAGGGTGCAGAGAGATGGCTCATCCCGGTGAAGTGAAACAACAGAAGAGAGAGCCGACACCTCGGGGCTGAGGACAGCCCAAAGGGAAGGGTCCGATATTGGAAGCGGTGACCCGCATAAATGAAGCGGAGGAACCGTCTGTGCTGCCTGTGAATGGGGACGTGGAGGTAAGCCTCAGTGAGGTCCACAGATGTTAGGAGATCGTGTTTGCGAACACTCTCCAGAATTGACAGGAGAGAGTGCATTTTGAATCTCCTGTACCTGATGAATTGATTCAGAAATTTTAGATCGAGGATGGCCCTCCAGCCCCCCGAAGACTTCGGGATGATAAAGAGACGAGAGTAAAAACCCCGCCCTTCCTGGCCTGGAGGCACAGGTTGAATGGCCCGAATGTGGAGCAGATGGAGAACGGTCTGCTCTACCAGGAGCCTTTTTTGAGGATCCCTGGAGGCTGGGCACGTGAAAAAGTGGTTCGGAGGGCTGGATCGCAAATCCAGAAGGCCGAATCTGATAGTGGACCTGACCCACGCATCATTGGTGACGTCGTCCCAACGATCCGTGAAGGCAGCTAGACGTCCCCCCATGGGGAGATCTTCCAGGCAGTCACTTCTGCCTCTTAAAGGAACGATTGGAATTGTCCCTGAAGGGCTTCCTGGGCTGCAACCTCTGGTTGTTCCTTCCTGATCTATTGGAGAAGGAGGGGGTCTGTCTAGGAGGGGCCTGTCGTTGCGGACGGGAGGTGGAAGCACCCCCGTCCTGCCGCGAAAGCGCTGCCTGAGATAAAAGGATTGGCTCCGACCCTCCTGCTTTTTAATGGCCGGTTGTAGGACCTTCCTTTTATCTTTGGATTCTACCAGAAGGGGCTCTAAAGGATGACCAAAAAGAAGTGAAGAAGAGTAAGGAGAAGAAGCAAGCCTCACACTTTTGCCTGCCACTGTTTTAGCCAGATAAGCCAGCGGGTAGAGATGGAGGACGCAATGGCCTTGGATGTAAACCGGGCCGCGTCTAATAAGGCATCTGCAGTGTATTCTAGGGCCGCCTTGATTTCATTAATGTCTTTGCAAGCCCTAGAATCCCTGGCTGGAAGGCGAGCTTGGAGTTGTCTCAGCCACAGGAGAGCGGAGCGGCTAAAGAATGAAGCGGAGGTGCCAGCCCTAACAGACCAAGCTGAGGTCTGGTGGCCTTTGACCAGAGTCTGTTCGATCCTCTTGTCCTCAGGCCGCAGTGTTTCCTCAGGAGCTGCCGAGGCCGCGATGGGAGAGGACAGAGCAATGATAGGTAAGTCAATAGAAGGTACCTCCAAAGCCTTGGCGAGGTCAGGAGAGACATTGTACAGGCGTTTATCCGAGGCATTGGGGAGGGGGGCGGTACCTGGAGATGCCTATTGATTTTGGACAACGTCCATGAAGAAGCGTGGTGATGGGATCATCTCCTTTTCCACCGTAGGCTGGGTGAAGAGCGGGTCAGTGGTGTCAGCCTTGTCTGCTTCCGCAGTCTGAGCCGTCTTAGGAGAAGGAATGCCTGCGATCTTCCTGGCTTTAAAAAGGAGAGAGCGAAAGATAGCAGGTTTAAACAAACCGACAAAGGGAGGTTGATCGGGGGGAAGACCCTCAGATAGATCTGAGTCTCTTGCCGGGCGATCCTCTCCCCCGAAGACCGACTGCTGGTTGGAGGTGCCGGGTAGGTCGTTCGACGAAGAAGCCGAGAGATCACTATCCCTGCGCCTGGAGCTGCAGGAAGAAGCAGACCTGCGAGAAGCAGAGCGATTAGAAGACCTGTGTTTAAGGCCAGCCGCAATCCCACGTTCAATGGCCTCTGAGATCATATCAGCCATGCCTGGCGAATAGGAGCGGCGATGGCGGGGGTGGGGAGAAATATCTTCCTGGTAGAGGGGATCCACATCAGGGGTAATGCTCCTGCCACAATCTGAATCATCCCCACTGTTATCCAAGGCCTCTGTGACCCTGGCCTCCTCAGGCTGCAGAATTGAGGCAGCAGAAGAGAAGTCCTCCTCCGAGTCAGATGATAGATCAGGAGCGGGGCTAGAGTGGGTAGGCCTTTGGGCCTGGAAAAGGCGAGGCTCAGTGTGCTTGGTCTTGGATCTGGCCTTCTTAGCCGGGGCCTGAGGGGCCCTATCATCCTCCCGGGGGGGGGGGGTCCTCAGCACCCCCTTGGTCAGGCCTTGGATCCCTGTAGGGGGCTGGATGGCATCCCCTGGGGCAGGCCTGCGCTTGCGGTCCTTAGAAGCAGGAGGCTCGGTGGCAGGGGCAGGAGTCACAGGGACTGGAGGCAGCTGAGAGCCAGGATTAGGCGAGGAGGCCATAGCCAGTACTCACAGTTGGTGTCCAAAATGGCCACCGTAAACTTTCACGCCCAAACAAAATGGCCGCTGAGGCTGCAAAGCCTATGGGCCGGCGCCACGAGGTAGCCGAAGTAGCTGATAGCATGGGCGGGTTAGGCCCTGTGGCAAGGCTGTGGGGTCAAGGGCGAACCCGCGGAGGACAGATGGGGCATGAACGACGATCGGGCGAAGCAGCGGCAGAAACGGAGCCTCCCAGTGTCGAAATGGCTCCACACGGCTTTTCGGGTTCCCTGCAGAGATCGGAGGCTTCTGGCGGCGGCAGCAGCAGTCAGCGCAGCAGAAAAGGGATCAGAGGCTGAGAATCCCTCATTGGAGAGCCTCTCCTGGCTCCTTCCAAAGGCGCTGCTGCTCTGGGGAGCCTTAGAAGCCCGAAGGCAAAGCAAGGCAGGCCTCGCCAAAGCGAGGCAATCCTCTCCAGCCCCAGAGGCTGTTGAGAGTGCTGAGAACTTCAGCAGGAGCCCAATGGAGACGAACAATTTAGAAGTATTTGTAGAGAAGTCCAATTAAGTTCAAATTCGAATTAAAATGATCAAATATTTAAGTTTTGTAGAGGAGAAGCGATTAGCACAGCCAGTTCTGATCGAACTGAGTCTAGAAAAGCGGGAGCATGCTCCACAGAGACGATGACATCACTTTGGTAGACTCAGTTCTATTGGTTACTGACTGAGTTAACCCATGCATGACCGCTGTCTCCACCAACTTGGGAGAAAAGTCATTCCCTCTGTCGAGAACCACACAAATGTTGTATCTGACACGGACAAGACTTTACCTCACAAATCTGTTGGGCAAAGAGGAGAATGTGGGCCAAGCTGACATTGTGCTTGGGAAGATAATCCCTCAGACTTCCCAGTGGCACATATTCCATGATAAGCTGCACAATCTTTTCTCCTGGAATTGAAAAATGCAAAAAATATTAGCTCCAAAATAATATTATCGCTTCCCCACATTTATTTGGTTTTTAAAACATCTGGCTTAAACAAAGCGCACATGCAGGGCCTGCAGACCACATTTGATCATCAGTATCTTTTGGGTAGTTCATCAGGTCTACTTGTAATATAAGACTTATTTCTCCCTCTTGCTGATTCTGCACGCTTTCTCTTGCCACATTAAGAGAAACTGTCTTGCTGTCAATGTAGCTGACACAGTCCAGAGAATCTATTATAATTTGGCAGATTCAGCAATTGTCTTTCTGAGATATTTGTTTTCAAGATGATCTACCAGTAGCTATTAATAGAGAAGAAACAATGGAATAGACTGGTTGAAGGAGAAACTATAACCTAAGTGAAGGTGAGAAAAAATGGCTGAATAAATGGACAGGAAGTATAGTCTGCATGCACAGAATATATTGTTCGCTCATCTGGGAATGCAACCCTAAAAGCGTTGCCCAACATGTAAGTTAAAATTATAGAGAGTATTTCAAAAATCATGCCTATGATGAAGCTAGGGTACAAACTGGGAGCTCTTGGGACTAGTTTTGTAAGTAGCATGCTTATGCTAAGCTATCCGCCATCTTGCTCTTGCAGGAGCTACTCAGCAGATTCCATACCTTGCTCGTTGCAACAGCCTTTGTATTTTACAATATTCTCATGGTAGAGTGTTTTCAAGATCTCAATCTCCTTTTTCCAACAAGTCAAGAGCTGCTGGCTGCAACCTGATTTCAATGACTTCACTGCTACCATCTCGCCAGTGCCATCATTGGCAGGATCATAACAATACAGGCTCACTTTACCAAAGTGGCCCTAATAGAGTGAGAGTGAGAAAGAAACAAGGTAAGGATTTTGAATTTCAAAAGCCAAGTGCCAAACTATATTTCTTTGGGAATTGTCAGGTTGTACAGAACACCTTTCAGAAGGAGAACTAATTTCAATAATCTCAGAACAATCCCTGCAATTGCTACATACAAGGAATATTTCACACAACTTTAACAATCAAGTCTGAATAATATTTCTTTTTCTCCATTATTGAATCTTTTTATGACTGAAGTCAATCTTTATTTGTGATCCTATTTCACAGTTCATGTAGCTGATACTTAAGCAAAATAGGTTCAATCAGCAAAGTAAGAACATTATTTGAAATTGGCAAAACTATGGAGCAAATGTTGAATTGAAGCCAAGGGGAAAGAACATCTGAATGGATATGTTGCACATGGCTTATTAAAAATGAAAACATAGTTTCATATTTAACTCAAAACAGGTTGAATGATGATTTTGGAAACTACAATTTGGTGTAATTAGTAAATAATAATGATGTTTTGTAATTAACACATTAAAAAAATCAAAAGCCAGGATTTGTAGTGGGTTTATGAACTATAGATCTGCTTCATTTCCAATGAACCTTTCATTGAGCCCTGTAAGAAATAATAATAGTAAAACCTCATTTTAACAGATTAACTGTTGATGGGAGGTATCTATTGTGCTTCAGAAATCAATAAAGCAAAGGATATATCATTGTGACAATACAAATGGCACCAATTACATCTTTGTTTTATCAGTGTAATGATACTAATGTGAGGACCCAGATTTTGGGGGGTAATATACTGACTCTGTAAAACCACTTAGGGCTGAAAAGCACTATGAAGTGGTATATGTCTAAGTGCTATTGCTATCATTATATAAATGGGAATAATTGATGCAAATGATATAATTTGGAGTATTCACAACTACATCCTTTGGTATACTGTGGCATTACCTACATACAAATAATGTAAATTACAATTTGACCCATTGCATCCAAAGTTCATAGGACTGAGATCTGTACAACCTAATTTCATGAACTAGACAAAAAAAAATATTAAGCACCCAAGAAGCGCTAAATGATATCTTTCTAGAGTGCTGGAAAATAAAACTATGTTTGTTTCTAAAGAAGATGATCGCTAATGATAGCATCAGTGTTACAGATTGTATTTCTTTTGACAGATATGATGAGAATATTTAGGAACTCACACTCTATCCTGCATGTGATGGGATAGTAGACTGTGTCTGCCAATCAAATAAAGATAAATTGGTGCTAAAATGACATATCAGCAGCTGCACATTTGGTTTTAATATGGGATGGGAGCTGAAATAAAATAACCCTAAATACATACATTTGTAAATGCTATAGCATTATTCTTAATATTTGCTTAATATTAAAGTGATACAGTTGTAGCTAACACTGAATACAATTTCCCTGTAATATATTCACTGAATATATCTTGGTTTTATTGCTTCTTAAAAGATAGGAAATTATATTTCCTTCTTAAAATGAAGGTATGCGATACATTTGATCCTCAATATACAGATACAAAAAGTTAATTACAGGAACAGGTTTTAAAAAAGCACAACGGGAATCATCTGTTTCAGCTTACTTTTTGAGAATGGAGGAAGAAAATAAGCTGTTATTCCTAACAAAGGCAATTTACCTCACCCAGATCTCGAATCTTTTTCAGGTAGCGCTTCTGAAAGACAGTAGGATCCGATACAGGGAACGCAGGATTCACAGAGCTAATGTCAAGAGGATCTGGAAAACAAGAAGAAAGATGTAGTGGATGTAAAATGGCTAGAAGGGAAGAAACTTACAAAGCACTCTCAGGAAGCCTACAACATACAGATCAGAAGAGGCTTTTATTGGAGTTTAGTACTGAAGGACTAAATGCTCATAATTTTCTATTCTCTCTTTGAATCAAACAAATTTCTAGATTTGACTAAACATTATACAATCTCTTTCTTCTAATTTTTATTGTTAGGGCTAACATTTAGTTTTTCTCTCGCTGGTATTGCAATTTAAGCAGTTGTAATCGGGCCACAAATTGAGTCTCTGCTTATCCTCATAGCATCTTAATTGAGCCTGCTTTACAGTTGTCCTCTTGTATCCACAAGAGAGTGTGAGAGAACACCATTATGTTACACAAGACAGAGATTGCCCTCATTTTGCAACCATTGGCGCACCTACCCACCATGCTGTCAGTATTCAGTGACACATTTGTCATTTTGTTTAAATGAACAAAAAAAACAGCAGGTGTATACTGTTTCCTCTAACCATAATGCACCTAATTTTTCTTTTCAAAAAAGTTGGGAGCACAACTCCTCTGGGAACTCCCTGTCATGAGCCTAATGGATCCCATTATTTTTAGCATGGCCCTGGCACGCAGAAAGGTGTCATATGGCTAACAAAATGCTGTTATCTAAGAGTTCTTTGGGATTTTTACTATGTGGTTGCAGTTGAGTGAGGTCTCGTAAGATAGTCCGGAAAGAGGGTCGCTCTCCACAAGCATAGTTTAGGCACTGGCTGATTAGGGTAGCTAATTCTTTGAAGGATGGCTCTGGAAGATGATGCTTCTTCTCATAAAAACGTTCTTTCTGCAGAAAAAAAATAAAAGCCTATGATTGATATTGCCAAATGAAAGTAGATTAAACATAGAAAATCCACTGACATTTCCTTTGTAATAAGTTATTTCTGGTCTTCACTGTATGCCAAACAGCTTTCAAATAGGATCTAGATGCCTAATGATTACCGTTAGGTTTTAAAGTTGCTCATAAAAATCTCCCTGATATCTTGGAATCCTACTTCTATCATTCCTCTTCTATTATTTCTGTTAGCGCATTTTAAGAATACCCTAGGAAGCTATTCCATTCCAATAATTGACCTGGAAATGGGGTGCAAATTATGTTATTGTTACTTAGCCCTTTCTGACTTTTCAGGAGCCAATGAACATCCAGTAATTTCTCCAGAATGGTCTCCAGAATCAGTAACTTTTTAAATTTCTTCTAAATTCATGATTGTGGAATGAGCTGCCCGCGGAGCTTCGCATAATCCCTGACCTCCGGTCCTTCCAACGCGCCCTAAAAAGTTGGCTTTTCCAGCAAGCCGGCCTGGCCTGTTAATTTTAACTCATTTTTTAAATGTATTGTTCTATAAATTCGATTTGTTTGTTTTTTGGATATGTATTTAATTTCTTTTTAACTTTTGGGATGTGTGTTTTTTAATGTTGTATGCCGCCCTGAGTCCTTTGGGAGAAGGGCGGCATATAAATCCAATAAAAACAAAACAAAAAACAAACAAAACAATTGTGCCATCAATGACTGTGTCTCGCTACTTTGTCCTGTGCCATCTTTTTTGTAATTGCCTTCAGTTCTTCAAGCATCAGGCTTTTCTTCAATGATTCTTATCTTTGCATTATGAGCCACAAATATTTAAGCTTTAGCTTCATTATCAGTGTTTCTGTATAATCTAACATTGAATAAATTGTTCTTTTGCAGTTCAAGTTAATATATTGACCATATTTTTCTCCAGCACCATTATTCAAATTATTCTGTGTTCTGATGGTCAAGTTTTCATAGAAAATCATAGCTTTGTACTTGTGACATCTGAGTGATGTAGCTACACTTTCATATTTTGTAATAATTTTAATAATATTTCTCAAAAAGTAGCAGATATTTATTTCATCGCTATATGACTATCGATATAACTTTTTGAGTCTAGGAAGATAAAGTTGTTAGTACTTCTCCAGCTATTAGCATCAAACTAGGATTTCTTGCTGACATAAACTCGGTTTTTAGTGTTTGTTTTATTACAGCTTGTGCACTTTCTTCTTTCATCTACAAGAAGAGATTCTTTAAGCCATCTATCATTTTCAGACATCAAAGTACTATCATCAACATATCTGAGGTTAATGTTTCCCAGCAATTTTAATTAACATTTCTTCTTGTGTGCTACTTCTATCTAAGAGCTACAGTATAATTAAAGCAGCAATTCTACATCCTTTATTTGGAAATATGTAAAGTGAAACTCAGTGGAATATTTCTATGTTTTATTCAACCACTTTAATTTCACCAATCTTATAAAGTAGAGTAGATTTTTCTGCATATATAGATGAAATTGTCTATTTTTCAACAGTGATGTGCATATTTTAGAGTTTAAAGTTTTAATGATTCTCATATCAAATGAGTTCATGTGGAAGCTTTCTAGCTTCCAATCATATTAGTTCCACAGTTAATATACTGTATGTATTCTTATCACAGGATGTATTATTTAATTCAATAATACAGTTATGCATTTATAAACAAATGCTAATATCACTATAAACTAATAAAAAGCAGCCTAATATTCGTATGGAAAATGTTTTCAGTTATGTTATTATTCTCAAGGTGGAACTACATCCATCCTTTTCTATCAGAAGCCAACCCTGAAATCTGCAGCAATATAACGTGAAAAAAAAGTAGAGGAAGACACTACCTCAGAAGGAGTGCGTTCTTTTAGTGGCACATCTGCATCAAAACATATTTCCAGCAATGTGGTCCCAAAACTCCATTTGTCAGCTGCTGTGCTAAGGTTTTTTACATCTTTGATACACTCTGGAGCAATCCACGGGATCCTGTCAACCCTTTCTTTACAAACAGAGAAAGGAATCAAAGATTAGAGATTGTTGGACAGAAAACAGAAATTATGCAAAATTTAGTACAGATTGATTACAGTCAAGATAAGAAAGGTATATTAAATATTTACTCAGATAGCAGCATGCAGGCTATCATGTAATATGCAATGTGAGCATGACACATAGAGATTTTGTCATTCTTTCCCTTAAAATTGTGGGAATAACAAGTATTTGAACCTCATTTTCTATAAGTATAGTCCCCTTTAAACAAATCAGCAAACAAATCTATCCCTCCTTAAATAATCCACACTACTTTGAAGTATGGAAATATTGACTTGCTAACAAGGATTGGGGTCTGCTGAGTTATTTCACCAGAAGGAAAGATAACTTTGCACTCAAAACTTTATAGTAGGTTGGGTGTCCCAAGGCCATTCTTAATGTTCTTTGGAAAACCAAAGGCCATAAAACAAATGGGGTCACATCATATATTAGGGTTGTGGGGAAACTAAGTTTCTGAGTTGGAGTTTGGTAATTTTCTTTATTTTTCAATTATTAGAAGTATATTTTAGGGCTTTAACTGTGATTTTTATCTATTCCCCGCTTCAAAATCATAAGAAAGTCTCTCATGAATTCTCATCTATGCTGACCACAGATAATCTTAAGGGCCACAAAAATGGAATTCAGACATTGCCATCTCTGCTTTACAACATCGGCTGACTTGACTCGGGCAGTAAAGAGGGGGGCCTTCTCGCCAAAGTAGGATTTACACCTATATTTTCCAAGATAATGAATTGCCAGTTTCAGCAGCACATATGAGAAGAATGTTTTTCCAAAGCAAAATAATTTAATGCTCACAGAAAATAATATGGTAGGAAGAAGGCCAAGTTAGAAAACATTTTAAAAAGTACAATCTAACATGAATGAGAGATTGTGTTAAAAATGTTCCTAAAAGCCTTTTCAGGAACTGTGAGAACATCAGCACAGACTTTTCTAATGTTCATTCTGCCTTTGCAGAAAATTGGGAATACAGCATAAGGTCCCTTTGGAGTCAACTTTTCTTCTGATAGAATAAGGCAGGTACTGTCACTACAAATACAAGATCATCTATTAAAAAACCTTCATCCAAGAAGGTCCAAATGCATACAAGCCCTCATATCACACAATAGGATAAGAAAACAATTATAATGATTGATTTGATATGCTTTCACAGAATCCTTCTATTCAAGTCTGCTAATATAATATATTCAGCTTCATCACCTCTATATACCTTGAATGATCACAAACATAAAGGGGAAACAACTTTCCAAATATTAACAGTTTACCTTCTTGGGAAAGCACAGTGAAGCTGACTCCTGGGTCACTGAGCTTAATAAAGGGCAGCAGGCCATCTTCCAAACCTTTCCTGGCCAACAGGATATTTTTGGCACATACATTGCCATGCACTAGGTTTTTATCTTCCTACATAAACAAATACAATGGTAGATTGTGACATATTATATCTGATGTGTGTCAGGAAAAAAGTGCTGCTCTTTAGAAAAAAGAGGAATGAATTTCCATCTCTAGATTCCTGTACAAGCTAATCTAGTCATTGTTGCATTATGCCTCAGTTTTCTCAAAAGATATCTGTTAAATAAAAAGTTTACAAATTCAATAAACAAAAACAATTATTATTTCTTAACCAAAACTCACTGTAAACACAACATTTATTTATCACATTTATAAACCACCTAACTCATTAAGACTATGAGCAGAATACAACTTAAATGCAACGTTCACTACAATAAAATAACAGGATGGGAGACACTAACACACTGATAAAATCCACCACCCACCTCAAGGGCACATACTATTTAGCACCTGGGAAAGGATCCAGGCATTCAAGGATTATTTAAAAGGTAGGAGGGTTGGATTAACTTGAACCTCTGGGGAAGTACTATTCCAAAGATCAGGTGCTACAACAGAGAACATGTGCCACATGAGTCCCATGGCACTGTTTTAAGGATGAAACCTGAAGAAGGTCCACTCTATCAGATCTTACTAGATAGGCAAAACAATTGGTCCCAAAATATTTAAACCCTTAAATTCAGGTCCTATTTACTAGCTATTCCTCTTCTCTAGGAGTATAACCTGCCCTACAGGTGTTGTTTCCTTATTGGTTCTTCAAGCTGAGAATCACAGAAAATTGTATTGCAATTCTGTCCTTCAAGATAATGCTTTGAAATGTATGGATGTGTTTCTGTTTATGTAAAGTGCTTGTCTGCAAACTTTCAAGCAGTTGTGTCTTTTCTTGGAATCATTGGGGTATAAAGCACCTTTTCGGAATCTAATCCAAAATACTTTTATACTCCTTCTGATCAATATCCATACTAAATTACAATTCCAAAGAATTCAAATTCAAGGGCTGGTAATTAAAAGTATGCATAAGAAAAAGAATCCTACAATTCTGCCATTTGAGTCATTGTGCATAACTCCAATAAAAACTGAGAATGAAGATCAGCCAAAATGACATCCAAACTTTTCAAGAAGACCCATCCACTGCAAATCCCCACCAACAGACTTACAAGGTAACTGAGGGCACTAGCTAATTGTGTTGCAATAGTGAATTTCCAGCCTACTGTTACCCGTCCTTTGTTATTACGCAAAAAGACATCCAGGGGACCATGCTCAATGAATTCTTCCACCATTATATCTGAAAACCAAACCAGAAGTAGGGATGAAAAATATGAAGCAAACAAATGGATTAGCATCTTTGCTCTATAGCAACAGGTGTTAATATTGGCTACAAAATATGAGCAGATGGGAATGGACTATTTTCATATACTTAAGATAGATCTAAGACTGGGGTGCACACACTCAGGGCCACATGCACCCGAAACTTCCTTTTTGCAATTTCTAGAACCACTGTTTCTCATCATTTTGAGACATCAATTAAGTCAAATCATTTAATTAGCACTTCTAGACCGCCCCCTCTCCCAAAAGGGACTCGGGGCGGTGTACAGTCCATATCAAAAACATCATACATAATAACAATTAAAAATTATTAAATGGATAAATACATAAATAAGAGGAGGATAAAATAGACAGAAATGTAATTGCTAAATAAATAATTTAAAATATACAAAATTTAAAACCCCAGTGTCCTATAAAATTAAGTCCCCTAAAAAACCAGTAGGAAATATATATGCCAGGAGGTAGACATTAAGAATTATGCCAGGCCAGCCAGTCGGAACAGGTGTGTCTTCAGTTTCTGCCGGAAGGAGCAGAAGTCAGTGGTGGTTCTAATGTCGGGGGGGAGGTCATTCCAGAGGGTTGGGCCCATCACAGAGAAGGCCCTACTCCTTGGTGTCGCCCGTTGGCATTGCCTAGTGGACGGCACCAGGAGAAGCCCCTCCCTGTGAGAGCGAATTGGCCGCAGGGATGTATGTGGGAGGATGCGATCCCGCAGGTAACTAGGCCCTATGCCATGGAGCGCTTTAAAGATGGTGGTCAAAACCTTGAAACACACCCGAAAGACCACAGGTAGTCAGTGCAGTTCGCGCAGGAGCGGTGTTACGTGGGAGTACCTAGTACTCCCCATGACTGCCTGCGCGGCCGCGTTCTGGACTAGCTGCAGTCTTCGTGCGCGTCCCAAGGGAAGCCCCATGTAGAGAGCATTACAGTAGTCCAGGCGAGACGTCACCAGTGCATGAGTGACCGTGCGTAGGGCATCCCGGTCCAGAAAGGGGCGCAATTGGCGCACCAGGTGAACCTGGTGGAACGCCCCCCTAGCCACAGCTGCCACATGGTCGTCCATTGACAGCCGGGCATCTAGGACGCCCAAATTGCGCACCCGTTCCACAGGGGGCAGTTGTTCACCCCCTATGGCCAGCGTTGGAGTCAGCTGACTGAACCGAGGTGCCAGTAGCCACAGCCACTCTGTCTTGGAGGGGTTGAGTTTGAGTCTGTTGTCCCCCATCCAGACCCCGACGGCTTCCAAACACCGGGACATCACTTCGACAGCCTCGCTGGGGTGATTTGGGGTTGAAACGTACAGCTGAGTATCATCAGCGTACAGATGGTATTCAACCCCAAAACCACGGATGATCTCTCCCAGCGGCTTCACATATGTGTTGAACAGGAGGGGCGAGAGGACCGACCCCTGTGGCACCCCACAAGTGAGTGACCTCAGGGTCGACCTCTGCCCCCCTGTCAACACACATTGCGACCGGTCGGAGAGGTAGGAGCCGAACCACCGTAAAACGGTGCCTCCGACTCCCATTCCCTCCAGCCGGCGCAATAGGATACCATGGTCGATGGTATCAAAAGCCGCTGAGAGGTCTAATAGGACCAGGACAGAGGAACAACCTCTATCTCTGGCCCTCCAGAGATCATCAACCAGCGCGACCAAGGCTGTCTCTGTGCTGTGCCCGGGTCGGAAGCCGGACTGGCGTGGGTCTAGATATTCGGATTCGTCAAGGTGTCGTGGAAATTGCTGTGCCACCACATTCTCAACAACCTTCGCTAAAAAGGGAAGGTTGGAGACTGGACGATAATTAGCCAGCTCCATTGGGTCCAGTGAAGGCCTCTTGAGCAAGGGCCTCACCACCGCCTCTTTCAAGGCAGTTGGTAGGAAGCCCTCACCCAATGAAGCGTTCACCAGGCCCAGAAGCCAGCCTCGTGTCACCTCCCAGGATGCCAGTACCAGCCAGGAGGGACACGGGTCCATTGAACATGTGGTGGGTCGCAGCCGTCCACGCAACCTGTCCAAATCCTCGAGGGCAACAGAGTCAAACTCCTCCCAGAATGGTCTCACAAGACTCACTGTTGACGGCTCGTCCGGCCCACTGGAGGGGGCCCATCCGCTCCGGATCTGAGCGACTTTGTCCTGCAGATATTCCCCAAACTCCTCTGCTCTACCCTGCAAGGGTGCCCCCCGCGTCCCCTGTGACAGGAGAGAGCGGGTCACCCTAAACAGGGCAGCAGGGCGGTTATCCGCGGACGCAATAAGAGCGGCACAATGTCTACGTTTGGCCGCTCTCAATGCCACAAGGTAGGTCCGTAAATAGGCTCTTACCTGTGTTCGATCAGACTCGGAGCGTGAGGATCTCCACCTGCTCTCTAGACGTCTCCTATGGCGCTTCATCACCCTTAGTTCCTCGGTATACCAAGGAGCTCGGGTGGATCGCTGCCGCAGGAGAGGTCGCAAAGGCGCAACCCGGTCCAAGGCCCCAGCCACCGCCGTATTCCAGGCGGCCACTAGGTCCTCCGACCGAGCGCGGGTCAGGGCTACAGGTAGTGGCCCAAGTTCCGTCTGGAACCTATCCGGTTCCATCAGGTGCTTGGGGCGGTACCAGCTTGGACAGGCTGGCTCCGCCTCCTCGCGGTGGGGGGTAGCGGCAGGGAAGTCGAGCCGGAGACATGAGTGGGTTTAGGACCTATAAAAACTCAATTTTTAAAAATTAAAAACTTCCAACGTGAAAAAGGGAGTGAAAATCAATCCCACTCATTTAGCACAATAGTCCAGAATATCTTCTGAATCTCTCAGAAATATTAAGTGCACTTCTTGCCTATCAAAAACTATCCTAATCTAGTCTAATCTAATCTAATCTAAAACAGCCGCAGAAGAAAAATGACCTACGGGTTAGAAATTGGACAATCCTGTCAAAATATAGTTTGGTGTGGGTTTAACACATTTTTTTGCTAGACACAAAAAGAGATAAAACAGTATTAAGCATTAAGAATCAAAAGTGATGCAAAGGTACATCTTGAAATTTGTGCAGTAGTTGAGGAAAGAAGAAATATATTTGAAAGAAGCAAACAACACATGCATGAACCTTTCAAAGAATACAATTAATACTCACTCTCTGAACCCCATACACAAACCCCATGAACAAAGGCTAAGTGGATATGGGACACTTGGCTCATCAGGCTGGCTGTTTCAAAGAATGCCTGCAGAGAAGAAAGGGAAGGCATCACATCCAGACCACTGGCCAAGGAACATAGCAGGAGCAGTCTAATCCATACAGGGGCTCCTATACTACCAATTAATTTTCAGCCTAAAGCTGGAGCACAGAACACCTGTTGCCATAAAGTAATAGTTAATTTCTTATTCATTATTTTTGTTTTTCTCCACAAAAAAACAATGGGTTCATTTTAAAAGATAGGCTAAATAAGCTTTCCTAAAAAACAAACAAAACCCTTTCTCAACATGAGTCCTTGTTCAGATGTTCAGATTTCATTTCTCTAGCTTATTTTTAAAGCAATATCATATATCATTTACATATATACGAGTTTAAGAACCAGAGAATAAGATAAATTAGAAATGCTGGTAGCTTATCCTGATAGGTAAGTAGCCTTGGTTTAGTTAAAAATGACACATATCTTAAGAATGTAGAACTTCTTTTTCATCATTGGCCTGAATTAAGCTGGCAAACTATAAAGTCATGAGTGGTATCAACATCAACACAAAGAAGGCTGTTGCTCAGCAGTTGCCTCCTGACAACAAGCTGGATCAAAACCCAAAGGCCTGATTCAGGCAGGGTCCTGTTTCCCACAACGCTCAGTGCTAATAATCTTTGGAGCAAGTTATTATTCTTCAGCAGATAGCAGATAAATAGATAGAATACAATATTCCCACAAGATTTACTAATGTCCTGTCCTGTCCAGACCCCCCCCCCGCCTCCTCCCCCCCAGGTGGTGCATTGAATGGCAGGAAGATTTTTCTCTTCAGGTGATGGTATTTCTCTGCCAAAGTTAGTTTTACTAATTTATTAAACTCCCACTCCTAACATATTTCTATATGTCTACTCACCAGAGCAATGTCTCTATGACTGGGGTCCAACATCTTGAGTACCACATGCATCTCGCAACTATTGTTATTCTGCTCAGTAGAAAAATATTCTGCCTCATCATCACTGTTGATCCCATTGCATACATGAAGTACACCATCATAAATATTGGTTCGTGTTCCTTGTCCCAAGTGCGCTCTCTGATGGAAAACAATACACCAGTGTTAGTTAAACCACTTTCCTTTGCTTAATCCTTCAATTCCATACTGAGCCAAGAATTGATTCATAATTATTTGAAAATCAATAAATTCAAAATCCTACCTGTGTCAGCAAAAGGTTAAAAAAAAGAATACAATAATCTCCATTTTCAGGCATTTATCTTGCTTTACTCAAATATCTACTGAAAATACTTCCAAAACTCCAGAAATATAGGTAAACAAAATTGGAGCTATTAGTAGCTTCTAAGCCATAATTTGTATTTGTTGATATTACTTCTGAAACTGGCAAAGAAAGCTAGATCCTTTTTGGCTGATATCCTTACAAACACAACCTTTCATTTTCTAATGTAGACAAGCCAACTCTGCTGACCTGTGTAATCTCGTTCTTCCGAATCTGATGAAAACTCAGCTGAGTCAAATTCAGAATCTGCCTTGTGCTGTCTTTCACTTTTCGTGTGATGATTAAGTCTGAGATCTCTGCAGAACATAAATCGTCCAAAAATTCTGGTTAAGAAATTACACTAAAACAATAGCACAGAATCACAACATTTATAAGGAAACATTTAGCAATTTTATTCATTCCCAGAAAATAATTAGCATGGATGACAATTGTTTAATACTACCAAAGAAAATATGTTTCTAGAAACAGCACTTAAATTTTAAAATGTACAATGTAGATTTTTTAAAAAAATTGTTCCTGAAAGTGTTCAATCAAAAATTCTTCCTGAAACTCACTATTTCTGCCAACATGTTAATGTCAAACAGTACATTTTGCTACGTATTAGTTCTGGCAACTTTACCCTCCCTCATAGCATATGTGCTTGCCGTGGCAAGCCAAACCTCTTCACAGTTTCTCCCCCAACTGCCATTACAAATGAAGCTATGGGCTGTGCCCAGATACAATGGAGTTGATTTTCTAAGACTTGGACCATATCTATGAAATGCCCATCCTAGGAAATACACCTTGTATTCACGCTCATCTATTTTGATAGAGTTTCTATCAGTTCGATTTAATTTTAAATGCCTGTACTACAAAATGATAGCGGCTATTATGTTATATATTTTTATTTTCATTCTTTTTCTTGAGGTCTTTACTATCAGAATTATTACGGTATTTTTCGGACTATAAGATGCACTCCCCCCACACTCCAAAAGTGGGTAGAAATGTCTGTGCATCTTATAGAGCGAATATTGCCGAAGCCTTGGCTACCCACTGGCCACCATCTGGAATACTAACGATCAGCTATTCCAGGCTGCGGGGATCTCTATGTCACTTGTCTGTGGAACAACTTTTTACTATAAAACCTAAAGGCAAGATAGAGACAATTCTTGCTAGAAACTCAAAGATAATAAATAATAGCTTTTATCTAAATAATAATACAATAATAATACAATAGTAGAGTTGGAAGGGACCTTGGAGGTCTTCTAGTCCAACCCCCTGCCTAGGCAGGAAACCCTATACCGTTTCAGACAAATAGCTATCCAACATCTTCTTAAAGACTTCCAGTGTTGGGGCATTCACAACTTCTGGAGGCAAGCTGTTCCACTGATTAATTGTTCTCACTGTCAGGAAATTTCTCCTCAGTTCTAAGTTGCTGAGAAAGTCATTTCTGTAAATCTTAGCTATGAAACCACGATACAGACATAATTTAATCCTAAATCTGATATTTTTAAGCTAGAGTTTATAGAAATTTATTTTTTCAGAAATGAGAAACTGTATTTAAAAATTATCTAAAACCAGAAGTTTTACTTTCCTCCTTTCACATACATAGGATACGGGCACCCTAGACTGAGATTATGTTTTTTTGGTTGATTTAATAAAAAAGTATCTGCTAAATCAAATACATATAAAGGAAAATACAGATACATATGCCAAAGTTTTAAATGTAGACTGTACCCACTTTAAGGATAACATACTATAACTGCTGATGGCTCCTCTTTCTATAGTACATCACTATGACCTGAGCCATTTTATTCACTGGATAAATTTCACTTCTAGCCTATGTAGTGGGAAAAGATAATTCTGATTTGCAGTGTACCTCCTGGTTTTGGGAGGCAGCATCTCTTCAAACTGAAGATGTCAGTTCCAGATTTTATAGTACAGCCTTTGAGAGCATTCATTAGTTCTTGGACACTAGGAAACTCTTGCTCCCAGCCTTCAAGTACAAAGGAATTTCCTTTCCTCTGGATCCGGAACTGTCTATAGTTTGCATTACCTTGGGTACTGATACTCTGGTGGGGAAAAAAAAACAGTAAGGAAAAAAGTAAGATATGGATACCTATTTATATAGTCAGTCAGTAGCATGTTCTGGAAGCAGCTTACCATGATTCTAACAAGAATTCATTCCCATGCATAGTTGGAGGGTTTAACTTAGTGGATAGCATTCATTTTTAGAATGGTACATATGGTCCACCTTCCTTTTCTGAAATTCTCAGATCAGGGAGTTACAAATGCTACATTACATTATGCTCTCATATACAAAGTTTTATATGTCTTCCAACTTCACTGCCAGGAGGAAGAGAATGATTTCTCTATTTTTAAGTAATGTGTGTTTTCTATTTATATTGACCACAAAGAGGCAGTGCAGGACCACTTTCATTCTATTTGGGATTCATCAGGATACTATCAGGCATACTTTTTCTGGGCTTCAAACCTGCTAACAGAAATAGAATTCAGTTCCTGGTAGAGAGTTTGAATTGTGCAGAAACATCTCTGGCTATCTATACCTGATGAGTCCCAAACAAGACAAAACTTGTCATGCACTCCAGTTATTCTGAATACGTGTCAACAGTTCTGGGTTTGATAAAAACTAATTACCTGACTTGATACAAGGCAATTTTATATATTTACCATACATTAACAGAGGATTTTTGCAGTCCTACTTTAGAAACATGCTGCCTTTACATCTAGGAAGTTGCTAAAATATGTATTATTTACTTATCTTTGAAAAATCCTCAGAACATTAAAACAAAAATGTATGCAGCTTTTCTCTAGCTTGCACTCTATAGAGGCATAGACATTTGGTCCCAGAATTCTCAGCAATATTTTGTTGGCTGGGATTTCTGAAAAGCAAAGTATACATTCAGAGAATACAAGCTTAGGAAAGCTGATTTACAGAATCAAAAAAGCCCATTACCATTTTTCCATCTCTCACTTGGCCATTCTTCAGTACTGATAGAATCAATCTGTTGAAATCAAGGACACTCCAACGGAGGGCATACAGCCCATCTTCCTGCCCTTCGCGCTTCAGCTTAGCCAGAATGAACTCTTCCCTAGGAAGAGAAAACTTTTAGATACGATATGGAAGCTCCCTCCTTTCAAACCAGATCATAAAGGACAGGAGGCTTGATTGCTTACTGCATGGGTCCATGAATACCATTCTGGATGCTCATAACGAGTTGTGGTGGGGCAACTTCATGACACAGATAATGGCTAGAATCAGCTGTTAATCTGAAGTAACCATCTACTAATGAAATCAAGGAGAGAGCAGCTTCATGGGATGACAGAGTCAAATCCTGTATTTTTTTTTTAAAAGGAAAAGCACAATTGTTAATCCTGAGCTACAGGGCCGAAATAAAAGCCCATTAGAAGCTGTACATTTTATTCATGGAATCTGTACAAATGTGTTGCTATTTGTTACCAATATTTTTGCTTACACATCCTCCTCTCCAGTTCTGTTAATATCACATTCACTGCCTTATGCAGAGCCATCAGATTTAACATAGATTAAAAAATGACCAGCTCCAGCACAGTAAAAATAATCTGAACTATATTTAACTCTTAATATTCATGTTTTGTTCTTTAATTACCTATAACATTCATCAAAAACATGTAAGTCATAACTCCAGAAAAAAACTGTAAAATAGTAGCAGGACACGCTTTCACCTACCAGACACTTATTGTCTTGGCGATGGATGCTGATGTTGCAATCTTTGACAACAATATGTGTGATCTCTTGAAAGTCACAAAAGTGTGCCCATTTAGCTTCACATTGCTCCACTGGTTGGTAGGACTGCTTGGACTTGTGCTCCTTAGTCTTGACTTTCCTCCCAAAATAAATTTTATGCGGCTGACTCTGTGGTTTCTGTAAGAAGAATTTTAGAATGCGTTTGGCAGTGATTCTAATATAATTGTGTAACACTCTTTCTATCAATTAGCCCTAATATGCCATCTTCCAAAGATGCAGAATCAAAATATCCATTCCCTTGCATATACCCATACATAAAAAATGAGTAATTTATTCTTCACTTTCAGAAACTTCATAAGTCACACTACAAATTTGGCCTTCAAAGTGAACTGGATCTGCATTTTCTAGAAGTTGGACACTAAACTGTCAATTAGTGCTGAACTTCTACTATGAAGAAACAAAACTGTAGGTGATCATGTTGCTTATTATGGGGGAGAAATAATTCAAAACAGGAATAGCAGCCTAATGCCTTTATAAAAGCAAATTAGCTTTTATAAACATGCTTAAAGATTTTTATAAGCATTTTTTGAGTTACAAAATCTACAACCTGAACATTAGACAGAAGTCAAGTGGGAAAAAAAGAATGCTTATAGGTGCCAGAATTCAATAGTCTGTCAGCAATATCAAACATGTGATCTATGCAGAGACTGTTTTGTTTTTCCTACCCTTTAACTTTTATTTAAAAAATTAGGTGAATATTAAATTGCATTTGTTTAAATCTTTATTTTGAACTGATTTTTGCTGTTATTAAGACTTCTATGCTAATTAAGATTAAAGTTGTATTTGAGCCAGTTTTCCTGATAAAATCTTTAGAAATTTGGACTTTTAATTAGAACAAATCAAATTAAGCATTCCCAGAATGTCAATGTGTTTTGTGTGTGTTAATGAATGATATGATCAAGATGTCTTTTTAAAATGGGTGTTGAAGGATGGCTTTAAACACCTGGCCATACCTGCTATTTTGATGTTGTTAACCAACTTGCCTGCCTATCTCGGGGTATCCCACAATGTATAGGAATAATATGCTGAGATCTCCAGAATTACATGAAGACGAATCCACAAATAATCCTACCTCAGCAGGGATAGGCCGCCACTGAATCCCATTAATGCCTGTGACCAAGACTTCATGTGTGGCAGGCCTGCTACCATGAGAAGAATAGGAGTTCTCTAGATGCGTATGACCACCATTGATATAAAGTGGCACCTTCTCACCCTCCGAAACAGTTTCCAATGAAACAGCTGCAAAGAGCTCAGTCCCAAAACGCGGAGCCAAGTTTTCCAAAGTAGCTAAGTACTTGTGCATGAGATCCTGTTCTGTAAGTTTGCCAGTGCTCAATGTGTGCTGCTGGAAACGTTGCAAGAATTTCTTGAAAACATTCTTCATGCGGAACTTGGTCAAAGAATTGTTCTGCTGAATCTGTTGGCAAAAGGACCGTGGGATGCACTCTTTGAAACTGCAAGGGACATAAACAAACTGGTACCAAAAGCAGCTTTCATGGGTATGAATATGTTTCTTCAGTAAAACAAATGACAACATTAGAAAAATACATAGAATGATAATACATTCCATCTAATCTCCCCCAACATCAGACGATTGCTGGAAACTAGGCTCATTTGTTGAATTGGCCCACAGACATATAAAACTCCAATCAGTAGCAATGTGCAAGTTAAAGAATTCCAACAGATGTTAAGTTTTATGACAGTGTTTTTATTTCAATAAATAATATTCACAACTCTTTAAAAATAAATTTTGGACCACCTGATTAAAAAGCACAAACGCTAAACAAAGATGCAGTTTCATAAATAATGACAATACCTTGTTTTCTCTGCCACCTCCTCAACAGAAATGCCTTTCTTCAGTGCAAGATGACACAGGTGGAGGACAGCCATTCCCAGGCTCTCATTTTTAAATTGGTGAATTTCCTGTTCAGTGTGCAGGTCTTTTAAGGAGGCAACATCATTGATGAAGTCATATTTCCCCTAATAAAGAATAATCCAAAACAATATGAAGAAAAGAATTCTCTAAAATAGTAGATTTAATTTCTCCTTGGAAAATATTCTTGTTCTCTTACTGGGGATCAAACTAAAATATTGCCAAAGATTGGCATAGCAATTTTACATAGGCAAAGCATTTTCTGTTATACAAAATACTAAACTTTGCTGCAAAAAAAATAAGAATGATTGCATAATGTGTAACTGTAAAGAGAAAAAACTGCTAGGAATGAAGCCCCTAAGAGAAAGGAATAGTTAAGAAGAGCGCAAAGAAAATGAATACAAATGTTAACGGAAATGTTGGGATAAAACTGAGCTAGGTGAATGCTATAATGCTATTTCAGATATTCCTATGATAATGATAGTGAGATGTTCAAAAGAATAATAGTAATATATTCTTGGATTGATTCTGTATTATAGCCTACCCTAAAAAGGAACCAGCTCCACCACCACCCACCTTCCCTTGTGGCCGTGGCACCACAAGCAACCAGACAGAATGGGCAGGTGGCTCGCTGCACAGGGTCTTAAGTAGGGCTTATTGGGAGTGGGTAGTTGGGTTAGGGCTTATATTAGGCACACACTTGAAAAACCATGCCAGGTCTTATTTTTAGGATTGGGCTGATTTTTGGGGAAACAGGGTAGATTTTAGCAAGACTTTCATATTGGATAGGTATTCTTCACATTTACAATATGAAATAATACTCTATCCCAGGGAGAATCCGATTATTTGAGTTTTACTGTCTGTACAAAATGTAGGTCAGTTTGCTTACTTTTCTGGCTCTAATTTGATAGGTTTCCTCATTCATCACTATCTATTTCATATAGTTTGTTTTCACTGTGCAATATTTTGTGCACCCAACATTTTTATTTATTCTTGTTTATGCAGTCCTGCCATTCCAAATTTTGTGGAGTTTTCTTCCAGTTACTTTCTCCTGAACTACAATCTAGTGTAACACAATGCTCCAGATATATATTAGGCTTAATCCAAGTGGATGAACTATCAAAAGAAATACCATACTTGCTCAAAGAGATAGGCAAATGATGATTTATCCAGGATGGCATTGCCTTGTTCACTCCTATATGATCTGTCCTCTGAGTCAGCTGAGCGAGGAATACTGCGAAATATGGCTGGCTCCTTGTCATTTGTCCCATGCCAGTTTCGAAAATAATATCTGTATGAGAAACAGTAATGCAATCAATTCAATGGGTCTACAAAGAAATCTATAGCATTAATATGAAATATTAGTCATTATTACAAATATGGAGTCTTCTGCATGTCATATTTATCAACATTATTCATAAAATCATATATTTATTTATTTACTTATTCATCTCATTCATAAACCCGTAAGCTGCCTGAATCTCAACAGCCTTGAGAAATTCATAGAATAGGAAGGGACCTAAGTGATCATCAAGTCCAACTCCCTGCATGTCTCAGGAGCCACTACACCACTCCCAGTAGGTGGCTAAAAATATGTTGAATGAGATCCAATAATTGTTACAAATAAAAACCCCTTGAGTCCTTCTTATTACGGATCATATATGTCTAAACATTAATAATAACTTTAACAGGATCTATACCACTTTACTTTTTGCAATATTTTAAATGTAACACTTTAAAATAATATCAAGAGAGATAAGTGGCAAAGTGATAAACAGCACAAGTGAACACATTTGCAGTATCAAGCAGCCTTAGTTAGACACCCTAACAACAATATGAGATGGTCTATTGCTGGAAGAATAAAGAATATAATATCTTAATGTGAGCACTTAAAACAGTGGTATATGAATGCTAATATTGCTATGTCAATTATCATTCTAAGTAATAACAAAAGAACAGTGGCATAGTTCTCAAGGATTAACTCAATTGATAGCTAATATGCATTTTTCAAAAGTCCTGATCAAAGCTATCTTAATATATTACTGAACAAACAATATTGATGTCTTCTAACAGTTTAACTAAGGTGTCTTGACAAGACTGATTTTAAAAATCAGTATGCTGCCTGTATACAAATGTACTAGGGAAACCTAAGGCTGCACAAAGGTATTGTAGACAATGCTTTCAAATAGCTCTCTTAGCTACTTCTCATAGCTACTGGTGTGAAATATTGTAGTTCTGGCAAATTGATATCATTGACTTTAATTCAATTGTCTCCAAGAGTATCAAGAGAGGAATGAATGCCAACGACTCATTCTTCTGCATTCTCACTGCTGCAACAGTTATTTTTCTGAATATGTGAATGTAGCAAAATCGCACAAACTGATTACAAAGCTAGACATGACCGAGTTGCTAAATTAATCCACTGGTCATTAAAAAAATATGATTTGCCTGTATCCAGAAAGTCATGGGAACATAAAGTGGAAAAAGTTATTGAAAATGAGAAGGTGAAGATCTTGTGGGACTTTCGAATACAAATGGATCGTCATTTGGAGCGCAACACGCCAGATATCACGGTTGTAGAGGGCCGAAGTGTAGTTTATTGATATCGCTGTTCTGGAGATGCCAGAGTTGAAGAAAAAGAACTAGAAAAAATCATGAAATATTGCGACCTGGCCATCGAAACTACACGGCTATGGATGAAGCATGTAACAGTGATACCCATTGTCGTCGGGGCACTTGGCACCATGTCCAAGAATTTTACAAGATACATCAACAAATTGCAGCTTCCTGCAATAACACCAGCGGAACAGCAAAAAACTGCGCTACTCGGAATATCTTATATTTTAAGAAGGTACTTGGTTGATACCTAGGACGCTGGCAGCAAACTGTATTAACCATTAGCACCAGTCACTGGTATTTGTAATGCATTTTTGAATGTTCAGTTGGCTGAGTTTCATGTTTAATGAATAAAGTAAATAATAATAATAATAATAACAACAACAACAACAACAATAATAATAATACGATTGTATCACAGCGGCCAGTTGTTTCGCCGGATTTGGCACTGATTACTAGTCGGGCCCCATCCAGGGGCCTAGGACGTCGTAATGTATTTTTGTAATATACGTGCAGATCCCAGCAGTGCAACTTTTTGCATTTGACTGATGGTGATTTTGTCAAGTTTTAACTGTTTTAAATGTAATTCCAGTGCTTTTGGAATAGCACCCAGTGTGCCGATTACCACTGGAATTACCACTGCTGGTTTGTGCCATAATCATTGGATTTCAATTTTTAAGTCCTGGTATTTCACGATTTTTTCATGTTCCTTCTCGTTGACCCTGCTATCACCTGGTATTGCGATGTCTATGATTGTAACCTTATTTTTCTCAACCAGTGTGATGTCTGGTGTGTTATGCGCCAGTATTTTGTCCGTTTGTATACGAAAATCCCATAGGATCTTGAGCATCTGATTTTCGGTGACTTTTTCAGGCTTATGTTCCCACCAGTTTGTTGTTGTTTTAATATTATAATTTTTGCACAAATTCCAGTGGATCATTTGTGCTACTGAATTGTGCCGCAATTTATAATCAGTCTGCATGATTTTTTTACAGCAGCTGAGTATGTGGTCAACAGTTTCATCAACTTCTTTGCAGAGTCTGCATTTGGCATCATCAGAGGATTATTATTATTATTATTATTATTATTATTATTATTATTATTATTATTATTATTATTATTATTATTATTATTATTATTATTATTATTATTATTATTATTATTATTATTATTATTATTATTATTTATTATTATTTATTATTATTATTTATTATTATTATTTATTATTATTTATTATTATTATTTATTATTATTATTATTTAACACGCCAGACATCACACTAGTTGAGAAAAATAAGGTTACAATCATAGACATCGCAATACCAGGTGATAGCAGGGTCAACGAGAAGGAACATGAAAATATCGCGAAATACCAGGACCTAAAAATTGAAATTCAATGATTATGGTGCAAACCAGCAGTGGTAATCGGCATACTGGGTGCTATTCCAAAAGCACTGGAATTACATTTAAAACAGTTAAAACTTGACAAAATCACCATCAGTCAAATGCAAAAAGCTGCACTGCTTGGATCCGCACGTATATTATGAAAATACGTTACGACGTCCTAGGCCCCTGGATGGGGCCCGACTAGTAATCAATGTCAAATCCGGCGAAACAACTGGCCGCTGTGATACAATCGTATAATAATACGGTGGTAATAATAATAATAATAATAATAATAATAATAATAATAATAATAATAATAATAATAATAATAACAACAATAATAACAATAACAACAACAACAACAACAACAACAATAATAATAATAATGAGGTTCATGTTTAATGAATAAAAGTTTATAATCATCATCATCTTCTGAAATATAGATGCCACTGACTCCTTGCTACTCTAGCTGGGTGGTTTACAATTGTTGCACACAATTTTAACAGTAAAGAAAAATACTGAAAAGACAAAAATAGCATAAGGCAAAAGAAGAAAGATAGCAAAGGAAATATCCCCCCCCCCCAACAAACTGAAGCACATTTCCTCTTTCCTTTTCCTTCTCACCATAATAGCTATAGCATAAATTCTGAGAATGTGAAGTGGTCTTATATCACTTTATCCAGATTAACAAATATTACTAAAAAGCATAAACTTTTATGAATTTGAGCTAATTTCATCAAATGTATGAAATGGCTAAAATGACATAGGATTTAAATTGGGATAAGGAGCAGGAGTGAAATCTGACAGGTTCTGGAGAACCAGTAGCGGAAATTTTGAGTAGTTTGGAGAACCGGTAGCGGAAATTTTGAGTAGTTCAGAGAACTGGCAAATGCCACCTCTGGCTGGCCCAAGAGTAGTGTGGGAATGAGATTTTGCAGTATCCTTCCCCTGCGATGCCTACCAAGCCAGGCCCACCAAACCACACCATGCCCACCAAGCCACGCCCCCAGAACCAGTAGTAAAAAAATTTGAATTTCACCACTGATAAGGGGCAAGGGAAGAGAGGGAAGATTTACTGCATCTCAATTATGGTCTTCTTAAAAGTGTTTCTTGTTCAAAATGCAACCTTAATATACCAGATAATTGTGAAAAGTAGGTTAAGTTATACTGAAGGAAAGACAAGATAAGAACCACCGTGCTCTTGATTCAGAAGAGCAAATAAAAACACTATTTTTTCATTCTGTACAATGCTTTCAGGAAGAAATAGCTACAGTAATTCTGTCAAAACGTGTGGTCAAACCACACTGACTAAGAAACACACAAATGCAAAACTGCTATGAAACTAAAGCTCCAGTAGCGTTTGATGGAGGTTTTCATTATTATACCAATGGCCTACTTTTCAGTCACTGAGCATTATAATTTGATACAAAAGTTTATTATTCAGTACAATATTAAAAAAGAATATCAACATTACTGATCAAAAATACATATACCTGGTACTTCTGGAAGAAAGGAGAATTATGGATTTTGAATACAAATGCATAATATTATTGGCACTCAGAATACACAAAGCAAATAAAACTTTCCATATGTCATAGCAGAGATGTGTTCCTACCGGTTTGGACCGATTCGGCTGAATTGGTAGTGATATGCCGGCATGGGTCACAAAACCAGTATTGACTGCTGGTTGGCCACGCCTGAACCAGTCTGCGCCCGCTCGGATGCTCACCCTGCCTTGCCTTCGCCACGTGCATCCACTGTCTCCTCCTGCCTACAGACAGGTAAGCATTGTGGCAGGAACAGGGGACAGCCCAGCAACCTTCGCATGCTGGAGAGCGGCGGCGGAAGAAGAGGGTGGAGGGAGGAGAGGGCAGTGGCCGCAGCAGGGGAGGGCAGTGCCCGTGGAAGGAGCATCAGCAGTTGTGGGCAGTGCCCCCTTCCCTGTCCAGCTGCGATGGTGGCAGCAGCAATGGCGGGGCATCCTGGAACTCCCAGGGAGTTTTCCCGCGTGGCTTTGGCCAGGATACAGTGAGCAGCAGCCCCAAAAGCCAGCAGGGTCCCCAGTGCCACAGAGCAGAATCGGCACCGCCTCTGTCAAAGGCTGCCTGCCCTTCAGGTGTAGCACCCACACTGGCTGCCTCTAATCTCCAGTTTACTCGTGAGCACCATGCTCACGAGTAAATGTGCTCATGAGTAAACTGCAGATTAAAGGCAGCCGGTAGATCCTGGCTTGCTCACTTGGCTGCTCCCCTCTGGAGCTTGCAAGCAGCAAACGAAACCACCGCCTCCTGTCTCCGCACATCAAGGAGGCCAAGCAGCAGTCGGAAGAGCACAGACTTCAGGAAGTGGCTGCAAGCAATGCCCTCAGCTGAAGATGTGAGCAGGGAGGCTCAACCCCACTTAGGAGCCTCAGTTTACTTGTGAGCACCATTGGCCTTTCTCCCTGCCTCTCCCAGCCAATGTTGCTCATGAGTAAAATGCAGCTAGGATCTCTTGCGTGTTGAATGGAGGGCAAGGTTAGCTGTACTCTGTACAGCTGTACTCTGCGGTGTCTCCGCCTGCTCAGGGCAGCGGACTCAGCTGCATGTTGCATCCCCCTCCCAGCCTTCGCCTGTACCTCCATGCCACGGTGGGGATGGGGTGAGCCTGGCAAGCTAGGCGCCCAAAAACGATGCAGAGGCGCAGGCGAAGACTGGGAGGGGGATGCAACATGTGGGGGGCTCCCCCCAGCCTCGGCTCATCCAGGATGCAGCTGAGTCTGCTGCCCTGAGCTGGCGGAGGCACCACAGGGCACAGCTGGGAACTCACTAATCTTGCCCAACCCAAGTGCCGGACCCCACTGTTGCTATCGCCCCTCCCCGGCTTGCCCCCAGCTGGCTCCTGGCCTAGGAGGCAGGGGCCAGTTCTCCCTGCCCTCTGGATCGCCAGCATGAGCATGGCTCTCCAGCTTGACAACAATGTGAGAACAAAGCACTTTTTGGCTCCGATCGGCCAGCAAGAAGAAAGAGCCACCATCACCGCCATCTTTGCGCATTCACATCTCTTGGACTTGCAAGTTCGTGGGCAGCGGGACCCAGCTTCTGCCCCTTATGCTGTACTTTGCAGCTGCCGGAGCCCCACCTGGATCTCTTCGGGGTGCTGGGCTGGCTGTGCAGCTTCTCCCTGTACCTGGCCCGGCTCCAGCAGTGTTTCCTGGCCCTGTAGAACTTGCTACACCCGGACTGCTTGAGCCACCGACCAGTGGGAGCTAGCCAAGCATGGCTTCTCGGAGCAGCATGCTGCCCTGAACAACCTGGCTTATGGCACCCTCCATAGCCCGCTCAGCCGCAGCCTCCATGTGCTGGAGCTGGGTGGAGTCGAGTTGGCAGTGGGCAGCGATGCAGAGACCAAGGGAAGGGGAGCCAGGTAGCAACCTTGCTCTCTGCGCGTGGGCAAGAAAGAGAAGCTGCCTGTGAGGGAGCCCACAAAACAAAATAAAGGCGCTCTGAGGATCCCCCCTAAAAAAAGACAGCGAAGAGCCCTGGCCTGGCGCCCCCCCATCAAAACTTTTCGCCACCGTTTCAGTGGGCGTGGCTTGGTGGTGGGGGTCAAGTGACTGAGTGTGTGTGAGTGATGTCAAGTTGGCCACGCCCACTCAGTCACATGCCCCATCTAGCCAAACCCACTGAACCAGTATTAAAAAAATTTGAAACCCACCTCTGTGTCATAGTACTGCATTAAAATATTATTCAATCCCAATCTTTTCACTATATTACAAATATAAATAATACCTTGATCTCATAAACATGTTTTGAAGAAAGTCATTTTATGCACTTCTTGAAAGCCTGAAGGGTTATACTCAAGTTAGATTTTCTTAAGACAAATTACTTGACTTAATATGAAAAAGAAAGGACTGTAACAAAATATGCAGAATAATCCCATTTCTAAAAATGTATTTACCATTAATAAAAACAAAATTACCCCAAATGAAATTACTCAAACAGCAACAAGTCTGCATTTAATCCTGATTGCACATTTAAATATCTTTTTTTAAAATAACTTGAATAGACCTCCAACCATGTTCAACAAAACAATTCAATGAACAATAGAACCAGTTCCTCCTCTAAAAACCCACTCTTTTTGATTTAACCTTACACAATGACAAAATACAGAAATGGCATCTAAACGAGACTTCCAAAGGAAGAAATGGTGGATCAAAGATGGTTCCGCAAAAAGCAGAACCAAAGAATAAGCAGCCACTGAGTAGGCCACCTCTTCAAATCTTTCTGGATAAAGAAGAGACTGGAGATGCCCACTAGTGCCACAGGTCATTACTCTTCATGAGGAGACTGTAAGACAGCAGTCTTTGACAGGTTTTGCGTACTGGAAGACAAGGGAATAGTTATTTTGCTCGGGCTGTAGTCAGAAACTTTAAAAGGATACTAGTTTGCATATTTCCTTTTCTAAGCACATACAGAAATTGCTTAACTACTTTTCAGCTATTAGAAACCTTTGGACTGACACGTCTGAAAACACCAGGTGAATTTGCCTCCAATATTTAATGAATGAAAAATTTAATTACAAGCTTAAGAAATCGATCATTTTGACATAAATAGCAAAAGCCTAATCAAGACTTTGATTTTAGCAAACTATGTGCAGATTAAGTTCCAGATAAATTTGAAACATTTTGGAATTCACTTAAGAATCTTTCCTGTGCAGCAGCGAAATTTACTTCTATGGATAGACTGTGTCCAAAAGATGTTTGGAAGAAATCACAGAAGAAGAGCAACTTTATCAAATAAAAAAGTTGGCATTGAAAATGGATCTACAAATGACAGGCTACAAAAATGACATGGAAAAAGATATTCCATTGATCATACAAAAGATATCAGTTGATGTTTTAAAAATCAAAAGAGAATTATAAATAATAAACCATAAGAGTGACTTGGATAATTCTTTTATTGTTACTGATTCACAAAAGATGTTTGGATGACTTTTGTCAGAAGGTAACAAAAGAAATGAAAAAGAAATCACATTTTATGACATTACTTGAATGGATTAAGTTTAAGATTGTTAGATGCAAAAGGAAGGAATATAAAGTTGGTTTATTTGATCAAAGTTGAAATATATTTTACTTCAAGCAACCTGAACGGAATTTACTGATAACAGTTCTGAAATGATAATGCATTAGGTTTTAGGTAAACTTGTTTATACTTGTTTAGATGAAGTTTTGGAAATAACCTTCATATATTTTCTTTTTATTACTTTTCTTTCTGTTTTCTACATTATTACTTTTTCTTTTCCTTTGCACTTTTTACTTTTTCTACTTTTTCTTTCTTTTAGTTTGCATTAGTTTTTACTATTGCAGTTAGTTTTAATAAAATTGTTTTTAAAAGATAAAATCATAAACGATACGTTCATTTTTTTCTGTTTAATGCTAAAAGTCTGTAAGGGATTTTCCAGTCAGCAATAATTGCAGATATTTAACAGAATAGCACTCACTGTCACGGAATGTCTCCTTAGTTCTAGGCTGTTTGTCTTTTATCTGATAAAAGAAGTCAATTTAGCTATTTCAGCAACTTCTATCACCTTACCAATCATACCTTCACTGTGGGTAGTGCAGAATCTGTCATATCCCTATCATGATTCTGCCATTCAAGTGGGGAGGGGACCCCAGATTCTTCTACTTACTTATTGCTCTCACCCTGTTTCCTATGTATCATGTAATGCCCTAGTTTATAACTTTTACCCTGTCAACTATTCTGCCCTATGTTTTGATTTATCTTGGGGAATGTACAAGGGGGGAGGCCCATCAGTTTTCTGTCAGCTTGGAAGCCTCACAGAAGAAGCGCATGGGAAAGACACCTTATTTCTTTCTCAGGACGACCGTTTCCACAACATTTTCCGTACCTGTGGAGTGGCTCATTCAACATCAAACTGAGAGGAGGGGATTCTAACCAGTTTATCCTAACAGAATTGCTTGAAGGGAACTCAGAAACTGTTTTGCATTGTCTTGCACTCACTTCCTTTCAATTGAAGTTTCCTTTTGAAATGCTAACGTTTCGAGAGTCCATGCTTTCTTGAACAGGAGGGAGAGGCAAGACCTTACACTTTCCATCTTTGTGCAAGCAATTATGGTAACTGCAGTTACCATATAGAACAGCGATGGCGAACCTTTTTTGGGTCACATGCCACAAGTGGGGGGAGCGCAGGGGGGTCGTGTGCAGGCATGCTGCACCCATAATGCAATGCGCTACCTCCCCAGTGTGCATGCGCGCACAACGCATGACCCCCCCCATTTTTACATGCTTTTTTCGCCCTCCCCAGGCTCCAGAGGCTTTATAGGAGCCTGGGGAGGGCGAAAAGAGCCTCCCCCACCCCCCCGGAGGCCCTCCGGAGGCTTCCGGGATCGTCCAGAGGCTTCCCTGACGCCTTCGGAGCGCTCAAAATGACCCTCCGAGCAAACCGGACGTGGAGCCTGGGGAGGGTGAAAAATGGCTTTAAAAACAGTGAACTCAGCTGGCCAGCGTGCGCATGCGCGCTGGCCAGCTGACAGGACAGCGCCTCGCCTGCCCGGACAAATGGCTCCTCGTGCCGCCTGTGGCACACGTGCCATAGGTTCGCCATCACTGATATAGAAAAAAAGTTTCCTGACTTTATTCCAACTATTTGTTCATCATTCCCAAAAGAAAAACCTCTGGTATCAGGTGCATATTAAACTTATTTTATTTAGCTATACTTATATATCTTATTTATATTCATCTTTACAATCCATTGAATCAGTGTATATACCATATTTGAATCCAAAATCTCTTGGTTTTATACACATCCACAAAACGTGATCAAGTGTCCTTTCTTGTTGTTCCCATTTTCAACATAAATTTAAAGTGACTATACATTCTAAACAATTTCTCTGGTGACACATACCAATAGTAAATCATTTCATTAAAATTCTCTTTAAGATTATAACATAGTGTATATTTCAATCCTTTAGCTACAAGTTTTGTCATTGTTTTATCTGTAAATGAAAACAACATGATGTATGTTTTTGATGATTCAACAGGACAAATTACAGAGTAAGAACTAAATGTATAATTGTATTGTTGTAAACCAATAACACTCATTGATCAAATTTAGTTCATTTTACCAAGTATCTTTTCATAGATTCTGAGTAGCACAGGAGACAGTGATGAGCTGTCACACTAAAGCTGAGCTAAAGCTAAGCACAATATAGACAGAACCTAATAGATTGAAAGCTGGGCATGCTGGCTCATTCATCTGCACAGATTTCCTAAACACAATTCAATTGTGGGAATCCTGGATGGTCTCTGAACTTGGTTGTTTACTTGCAGGTGTTTTGTTACCTAACTAGGTAACAGCTTCAGTACTACAAAGGAATGGGGTTTGCTCTCTGTTTATATACACAAATGTTACTAAGATGTTACTAGAGAACATCAATTAACAGTTGAAAACACAATGTATTTTCACAATACAGGGACAGACTTAATTCTCATTTCAACAGGGAAATTGTGAGCATCCTAGATCAAGCTAAATCCAAAAATGCTAGGGAATGCTGGAAATCTTGGCACTCAGATAAATCAAACATCAATAGACACCTAGAGATACACAATATTTTCATATAATTCAAAAGAGACAATTAAAAAGATAAAAGAAAACAAAAAGACCAGAACACCACCTCTCCAGCAATCCAGATAAGCAGGGATTAACAGCATCATTAACCCCAGACAAACAATTAAGCAATATACAATATCCTAATCAAGGAACTATCAACTCACATAAATAATTAAGCAGTAATCAACAGCCTAGTGACATGAAGGAGAAAAAAAACACTTCCACTAAGAATGACATGGCAAACTACTATATATACTACTCCCCAATTCATATAGTGCCTCCCGGTTCCCCTCACACACACCCAACCCACAGTGCCTCTCGTGCACCCCTCACATCTTTTCCAATCCTCTCTTGCACTTTTGTGCACACTCCCTATGTACCTTCTCCCCAACACAGATAGGTGCCTCACATTCACACTCTCACTCACTTTCCCAACTGGCAGTACTTACCTGCTTATGCGCCAAGAACTTGCAACTTCCTGCTAACTGCCAGAACAGAACAGAATAGGAAGGAAGCGGAGATTCAGGGGGTTTTTAGTTAGTTGTTTTTTAAAAATTTGTAGGGGTGGGGGTTTAGGGGTTGTGGGGCGGGTGGGTCAGGTCAGGAGCGATGAGAGAGCCGGGTCTCCAGGTGTGGTCGCGAGCAGAAGGAGCGGAAGGGAGGAGGAGGGGGAGGATATCGTTCCTATACAGGGCTCTTTAATTCCAACGGTCGCAGGGAAGGGCAGATACGAGGACAGATTAAGAACTTATAGTCGGTTGGGAGACCGTGGTTGCTGGTTACACCCGGTCGCTTGTACCAACCCCCGCGTTCTAGGTGGTCAAGAGTTACAGACCCAGGGCCTGAGGCTGTTGTTATGCAATGCGAGGTCCGTTGTTAACAAGGCCCCCCTCATTTACGATCTAATTTTAGAGGGGGAGCCGGACCTCGCGGGAATAACGGAGACCTGGTTGGGCCACGAGGGAGGTCTTCCCCTCGTGGAAATGTGCCCACCAGGCTACCGAGCATTTCACCAGCCCCGGGCCCAGGGAAGGGGCGGTGGGGTAGCAGTAATTATTCGGGAGGACTTAGAGCCGAGGGAGTCTACTGTGCCACAGACGTCCGGATGTGAATCCCTTGTTGTGAAATGGGGCCCAGGGAGACAGTTGGGCCTGCTGATAGTATACCTGGCTCCTCGCTATACATCAGCGGCCCTGCCTGAACTCCTCGAGCTGATCGCATCGGTGGCGGTTGAGACCCCCAAACTTTTAGTGATGGGGGATTTTAACCTGCCATCGATGGGAGAAGCATCAGAGGGGGTTCGGGAGTTCATGGCTTCCATGACAGCCATGGACCTGACTCAATTGATTCAGGGCCTGACACACGTGGGAGGACACACCCTGGACCTTGTTTTTGTCTCTGGCCAGTGGTCGAGTGATCTGGGAGGAGGGGACCTAACCATCACTCCCCTGTCATGGTCAGATCACTCACTCCTTCGTCTTGACTTCCCTGGTGCTACCTCCCACCGCGGGGAGGCGGAACCGGAAAGCACTAGATGGTTCCGCCCCAGGCGCCTGATGGAACCAGATAGGTTCCAGACGGAGCTTGGGCCACCTCCTGTAACCTTGACCCGCCCCCGAGTAGAGGACCTGGTGGTCGCGTGGAATAATGCGACTACCGGGGCCTTGAACCGGGTGGCGCCTTTGCGGCGTCTCCGGCGGCAATGATCCACCCTGGCCCCTTGGTTTACCGAGGAGCTAAGGGTGATGAAATGCCACAAGAGACGTCTAGAGAGTCGTTGGAGATCCTCCCGTTCCGAATTTGATCGAACACAGGCACGAGCCCATTTAAGGACGTACCTTGTGGCATTCAGAGTGGCCAAACGCCAATATTGTGCCACTCTCATTGCATCCGCAGAGAACCGCCCTGCCGCCCTGTTTCGGGTGTCCCGCTCCCTCTTGTTTCAGAGGCCGCGGGAGGCCCCTCTACAGGGCAGGGCAGAGGAATTTGGGAAATATCTGCAGGATAAAATCGCTCAAATCCGGAAAGATTGGGTCCCTGTCAGTGGTCCAATGGAGACGTCCGTGGCGAGTCTTGAGGAACCGACCTGGGAGGAGTTTGACTTGGTTGCCATCGAGGATTTGGACAGAATGCGTGGACGACTGCGACCCACCACATGTTTATTGGACCCGTGCCCCTCCTGGCTTGTACTGGCATCCTGGGAGGTTACACGAGACTGGCTCCTGGGCCTAGTGAACGCTTCGTTGAGCGAGGGGTCTCTCCCGGCCGCCTTGAAAGAGGCGGTGGTGAGACCCTTGCTCAAGAAGCCTTCCCTGGACCCTTTGGAGCTGGCCAATTATCGTCCTGTCTCCAACCTTCCCTTTTTGGCGAAGGTTGTAGAGAGTGTGGTGGCTTACCAGTTTCCACGACATCTGGAGGAAAATGATTATCTAGACCCGCGCCAGTCCGGCTTCCGCCCCGGTCACAGCACGGAGACGGCCTTGGTCGCGTTGGTGGATGATCTCTGGAGGGCCAGAGATAGGGGTTGCTCCTCTATCCTGGTCCTATTAGACCTCTCGGCGGCTTTTGATACCATCGACCATGGTATCCTGTTGCGCCGGCTGGAGGGGTTGGGGGTCCGGGGCACCGTTTTGCGGTGGTTCGGCTCCTACCTTTCTGACCGGACGCAACGTGTGTTGGCAGGGGAGGAGAGGTCGACCCTACGCCCCCTTACTTGCGGGGTCCCACAGGGGTCGGTCCTCTCGCCACTCCTGTTCAACACATATATGAAGCCGCTGGGTGAGATCATCCATGGTTTCGGGGTGGGATATCATCTGTACGCTGATGATACTCAGCTGTACATTTCCACCCCGAACCACCCCAACGAGGCCGTCGAAGTGATGTCCCGGTGTGTGGAAGCCGTACGGGTCTGGATGGATGACAACCGACTCAAACTCAACCCCTCCAAGACGGAGTGGCTGTGGGTGCCGGCTCCCCGGTTCAGCCAATTAATTCCATCATTGGCCATCGGGGGCATTCAACTCGCCCCCGTGGAGCGGGCGCGCAATTTGGGCGTCCTCCTGGATGCCCGGCTGTCCATGGATGACCATGTGACAGCCGTGGCAAGGGGGGCGTTCCACCAGGTTCGCCTGGTGCGCCAATTGCGCCCCCTACTGGACCGGGACGCCTTACGCACAGTCACTCATGCGCTGGTGACGTCTCGCTTGGACTACTGTAACGCTCTCTACATGGGGCTTCCTTTGAAATGCACCCGGAGGCTACAGTTGGTCCAGAACGCAGCCGCGCGGATAATTATGGGGAGTACTAGGTACTCCCATGTGACACCGTTCCTGCGCGAGCTGCACTGGCTCCCTGTGGTCTATCGGGTGCGTTTCAAGGTTTTGATAACGATCTTTAAAGCGCTCCATGGCTCAGGACCTAGTTACTTGCGGGATCGTATTCTGCCCCATACATCCCTGCGACCAATCCGCTCGCACAGAGAGGGCCTCCTCCAGGTGCCGTCCACCAGACAGTGTCGAGGGGCGGCGCCTAGGAGTAGAGCCTTCTCTGTGGCGGGCCCAGCCCTGTGGAATGACCTCCCTCTGGATATTAGGAATACCTCTGACCTCCGCTCCTTCCGTGTAAAGCTCAAGACCCACCTATTCCAAGTAGCTGGCCTGGCTCAACTATGATTTAACTATATCGCTCCTGACGGGTTTTTTATTGGGTAATTTACTTTTATTTATTTATTTAGGGGTTTTTAAACATTGTGATTTTAATTGTTTTTATTCACCAGCCCACCTCCTCCTTGTACACGTCTTGTACACGTCTTGGTATACATCTTTGTTATATGTATGTCTTGTCTAGATATGTATTTTATATGTTTTATTGTACGCCGCCCCGAGTCCTTCGGGAGAGGGTGCGGCCAAGAAATAAATATTTTTTATTATTATTATTATTATTATTATTATTATTATTATTATTATTATTATTATTATTATTATTATTATTATTATTATTATTATTATTATTATTATTATTATTATTATTATTATGGGACTTTAGAGGTCTTCTACTCCTTCCTCTACCTTTTGGATGACAAAATTGCCAGCTAGTCTTCTAAGGAGCCTGTTTGATCTGCCATTTGATGCAAAGTTTGAAAGTCAGTGTTTAACGTTAGAGTTTCTCCACTGACTTTACTTGTGGGCAGCCAGCAGGAAGTCACCTCGCTTAATGACTATGGGATTCAGTTAATGATAGCAACCATCTGTCAGGGATCTACATTAGCTGAGTTTCAGGAGGCAAGCCTTCTCTGCTATGGCGCCTGCCTGATAGAATATTCTCTTCTACCAAAGTCAGGTTAGATCCATTCGTATCATCATTCTGGACATTTCTCAAGATCTATTTATGTCACTAGATCTGAGGATACCAGGGAAATAGACACATTTTTAGATGGCTCCCTTGTGGTTGAAATTTTACTCTGTCCGTGTGATTTGTATATTTTAATATTTTAATAGTGTTTATTTTTTAATAATTACTTTTTGTACTTTTATAATGATTATTTTTGTACATTTGCTGCTTTTATGGTTTTATGCCACTCAGAATCACTTCTTATGAGCTACCATAATCTCATATAAGTGAGATGAATAAATAAGATAAGAATCAGGGCTGCAGGGACTACAGCTGCTAAGCAATGTGGTCATGCTGTATAACATCACTTAGCGACAGCAATCCTGGTCCAAATTGCTCTTGTAAGTCAAGGACTGTATTTATAGCCAAACTTCATACCCCTCCAAAATCAGGAATGCAAAAGAATGTCGCTTCCATAATACGTAGGTCCACAACAGAAACAATCTATCCTGGAAAATGTTCTTTGCTTTCTATTCATATGTTGATGATAATAGTCTGACCATAACAAAGTTCTCATCATAATTGTAGTTTGCAGGTTAACAAAAAACTGACTGATGCAACTTGGAAGATTACATCACTACCATGTTTCCCCAAAAATACGACATGTCCTGATAATAAGGCCATGCTACATTTTTCGGGTGGGCAAAAATGTAAGCCCTCCCCCGAAAATAAGCTCCCTGGACAAACCCTCCCTTTTGGCCAGGCAGAGTGCCACCCACCGACCTAGCGGTATCCCGAAGGCACCAAGCCGCAGGAAAGGCTCGCGTTGCTTGGTGCCTTCAGGATACCACTAGGTTGGTGAGCAGTGCTGTGCCCAGCTGGAGAGGGGGGTTACCGGGTGGTTGCTCTCTTGCGAGCGGGTTCCCGAAGAGCTGGGCACCTCAGGGTCGAATGGCTGTGTTGCGCTGTTGCAGCAGCCGAGCAGCTGCCCGGCAAACCCCCTTTCCAGCCGGGCACAGTGCCATTCACTGACCTAGGGGTATCGCCAAGTCGCATGAGTGGTTGTTCGCCGCCCTCCGGCTCCTGCGGCTTGGCGCCTTCGGAATGCCCCTAGGTTAGTGAATGGGCATGGCTGGAGAGGGGGGGTTGCGCGAGCGGCTTTTCTGCTCCCCTCTCACGCGCCTCCCAGCCTCACAATGCCCTTGCCTAACTCTCCCTGCAGAGCCAGAGCCACCTGGCTGCCACCGCCACATGGCTTTTTCTGCAGCTTCCAAAGCACAGAGGTAGGATGCCGAGTCTTCCGGAAGTTGCCACTCTGGGAATACGCTCTATGGTTGTACGCTCTGGAAGTATGCTCTGCCGGCAGCCAGCCCACAACCATAGAGCATACTCCCAGAGTGGCTGCCCCGGCCCTGCAGAGAGAGCTGGGCCAGAGCATGGTGAGGCTGTGAGGCACACAAGCTGGGGACAGAACAGGCACTCACGCAACCTCCCTTTCCAGCCGGGTAGAGCACCATGTACTGACCTAAAGGTATCCCAAAGCCAAGTCGCGAGAACTGGGGAGAAGGCAGAGCACCACGCGGCTTAGCACCTTTGGAATATCACTGGGTCAGTGAGTGGCATTCTGCCTGGCTGGAAAGGGGGGTTGCTGGGTGGCTGCTCGTGAGCATGGTCACCTCATGGCTGGTTTGTTGCGCTGCTGCGACAGTGCAACACAGCCGTTTGCCCCTGAGGCTGTGCTTTGCTCTTTGGGTGCCCGCTCGCAAGAGAGCAGCCACCCAGCAACCCCAAAACAATAACCATCCCCGATAATAAGGCCCAATCAATATTTTGGGGGTCAAAAGAAAATAAGACCCTATCTTATTTTCAGGGAAACACGGTATTATATGTAGTAGGTACACATTGTAGTTTACAAACATCTGCAATAGGTTCAGCACTACATATCTGATTATGTAAGAATTATTTCAAGGTGTAATGGTTAAGTTAAAAATCTCAGACCCCTGAAAATCAGCCCATTTCCTTGTTTTTACCTTACCAGCACTCCAGTTAATTTGTATAATAATCAAGTCAGAAGATAATTAAAGACAGAAATATTTTTCAGTACTACTGTTTCACATTCTAATTAATATTTACATATCACAATATACTGTTCCACCACAATTCTATTTACTTATCACAGTTATGTAAGCTATTAAGAAATAAAATATATTTTACCATTGAGTCTCATATATGAGGGCATAACAAAAATTCCCCTTTCAGAATTTGAAAGAATACACAAAATAAAAACACACCCACAAGATTAAGTGTAGGGAACTATGGCATTTAGATTGTTCATCAGGTTGTAAATAATGATGCAATGTCTAGGGCAGTGATGGCGAACCTTTTTTGGCTCGCGTGCCAAAAGCGGGGGGAATGCAGGGGGGGGGGTCGTGTGTGGGTGTGCCATACCCCTAATGCAATGTGCATGACCCCAGTGCGCATGTGCACATGACCAGCGCTCCCCCACATTTTTGGCATGCTTTTTTTGCCCTCACCTGGCTCCCATTTTCTCGTAGGGTCGTTTTTACTCCTCCGAAGCCTTCAGGGAAGCCTCTTGAAGTACGTTCCTGAACTTTCGGTTTGCCCATAGGACTGGTTTTTCGCACTCAGGAGGATTCAAGGAAGCCACCGGAGGGCAAAAAATGGCCTCAAAAGAAGGCCAAAGTCAGCTGGCCAGCTGACAGGGCAACGCCTTGCGTGCCCTGACAAATGGCTCCGAGTGCCACCTGTGGCATGTGTGCCACAGGTTCACCATCATAGGTCTAGGGTATAGAGATAGCCTTTAGACTCTCATTACCCTTTAAGAATCTATCTTCTTTATTATTAAATTCTGCAATAACTAGACTTCACTTAACTGAAATTATCTTTGAAAGGTAGAATAAGGATTAATGTATGTTGTCATATATATATAATTTCTTCCAGACAGAAGAATAAATTATCATTACTTCTTAATTCTTCCATAAAAAGACTGGAAACTGCTTATCAATTACTACTGCAGCTCCTTAAATGTAACTATTTAACCAACAATTTTATTAAATACATTAAAAGAAAAGTAGCACATTACAATTAGACACATTGTCAAATATCTTCAACAAATAAATATTTTAATAGCAACTATTCTGAGATTACAACCCCAAATGTACAGGCAAAACAAAGTGGAACACACATGGAAGCAAAGAATATTCCTACCTCATACGAAAATGCAAAGTGATCTTGATATCACTATCAACATCAAAGACATAGTTGGGAGGGAACCAACATTTGGTCTCTGGGTCATAGAGTGCAAACAAACTGAAGCAAGTTGGTGTGATTCCTACCAAAAATAAAAAAATACAGAGAAATGAGAAACTCTTCAGATATGCCATGAAATCATACTGAGCACAATCCTAGAAGTCACTTCATAATTTTACTGGTTGACACCAAAGGCTTACCTAGTCCAGGATCCAGCTTCTCATAGTAATCAACCAGAAACCCCAAAGCAGGACGTGAAGACAGCAGTCCTCTCCCTGTAACTTTCTGGTTATTGACTAGTAGCCACTGATTAATTAACTTAGGGGGACTAAAACTAATTTCCTTAATTGGAACTGCCGAAATTGTTGCACAATGATTCAGCTTGTGGAAACAGATGCCATAACTAAGCTTTGCACTCTTAGAATGCAAATAGAATTAGAATTTTTAACTAATAAAATGTTTGATTTTCTCTATTTGAATTTCTTTCCACTCAGCTGCATTGGATTATAGTGTGCCAGAAAATATGAATGTACATTAACCACAACAAAAGCTTTTATCTACAAAAGGTAGCTACTATTCTTCCTTCTGAGAAACAAGCAAACTCTTTAGGCCATACTTTTCTAAATTATAAATTGAAAGGATATTTATCAAAAGAATAGGGGCTACACATGTCTACCACAGAGGTTTAGACAAGGCCAAACCTACTGTTTCTTACCTATCTTCTGTGCAATATCACTGCAGATCTCTTCAGCGCAAGGAGTCCCTTTGGTGTATGTCTGATACTGTTCCTCTGCCTCACCCTTCCAGTGCAAGAATACCCTCAGACCTCCAGCAGGTGAAAAATAGCATCTCTCCATGACTGATTCACTGTGTTTTATTGAAGAGTGGCAGAGAGGCATCATGCTAATAGCCAATCCTTAGCTGAGGAAAACATAAAAACATCATTTAGAAAATATGAAACATTTGCAAGAGCAAATAATTATAAGGAAACCATATCTACTACAGATCACAATTATTCTCAAAATATTAAATGAAGTACTACCTGGTTATAAAAAAAATGCTTACTTCATTTATCTTAGAGAGGAACTCAAGTCCAAGAGTCAATACATTTGGGTGGATTACCTAAATACAAACTCTGATAGCCAGCATTAAGTCTTATACATTTCCTGTTCTTCACCAAAAAAATCATTTTTTTTTCTTTTTGCATGCAGAACAGGAAGTTACAGAGAAAAAATGGATGGAGTGAATATTTATCTCCTCTCTAAAAAAAATAGGCACATTGCTATCTCAAGATACAAGATAGTATAATTCTAAAAAATGCCTTATTCTTGTGTGGCTGAAGGAACTTTTAGAGATACTATTTCTAAGTGAAACTTATCAGGTATTATTCCTTGGATGTTACCAGAATGAAATAACTTTTTACTAGTGGCAACCAGATACTATTTTCTAGACTCTTAAAAATTCAGAAGAATCACGCTGGTAAACTTAGCCATGTGATCAAAATTAAGAAATCTTTACTAAATAATAGCATTATAGCTTCCAGATTTAGTATTTTTCAGCTGAAATTCTAAAAGTGAACAGAATCATAGATTCTGGATTCTTATTTTCCTAGAAAAAAGTTATTTCAGAAATCAGCATAAACAATAACCAATACAATATTAGCTCAGCATCCAATCATTCAAGCTATCATGATACTTACATTTAATAAAAACAAGGATGATTAATGTTAAGCCTCCCTGGCAGTTATACAAATCAGCAAAAAAATATAACTTTCTTAAATAAACAAATTTGAAAATGCCACTAATTATTATTGCTTCATTAATAGTGGGAAGAACAGAATTATGCCCATGTGCTCAGCTGTTTCTCTCTGTTTCTGCCTCCCCGACAAGCAAACAAACCCCCGATTGGTTGTAAAACAATGGAAACAACCAAAATTAAAAATCACAGTAATTTGAGTCCAGGACACTCAAACACATAAACTAAGCATGAAATGAGTTATTTCATACTATTAGAGCCCCAAGCTTGATAGCAGGTTTTTGGCCCATAGAGCAGGGGGTGTCAAACAGGCAGCCAAAGGGCCGGATGCATCACGCACAGGCCACGCCCATCCACCTCCTCCTCATGTGATACGTCACATGACAGCAATGTAATGTGGCAAGTTTGACACCCATGGCCTAGGGAAAGGCCAGCAGTATCTGGGCAAGTCTGATTCCAGGGGGGATGAAGGACAAGTACCATGGCAGAAAAGATTATCCTCTTGTGTCCCAAAAGTAGATTCTCTCTTGTGAATGTGACCCAGGGCATTCATCTCATGCTCATTGAACAGGAGCTGTGAGTCTAGAAGAACCACCTCTCAACGGTGTACAAGATCTGTCTGAGGCTACAATGTAATCCCATCCAGAACAAGAGATGGAAGGTTCCCAGAAACAGGAGGTTCTAAAACTCAAAGCCACTCAGTGTTATTAGGGCTGAGCCAAAGCCTATTGTTTACCATTTAAATCCTGCCATTCTCCAGATACCAAGACATGACCCCCACAGCATCACATCATGGCCCAAGTGAAGATGCATAATTGGATATCATCTGCATACTGATTGCATGCTTGATCACAAAGCATCTTCTCTACCTAGAGCAAGGGTCAGCAACCCGCGACTCTGGAGCCACATGTGGCTCTTTTATCCCTCTGCTGTGACTCCCTGTCGGCACCACAATTTTGAGAGGAGCTTCTGGTTTGGGGGGAAGCAGGTCGCGCCAGGAGACTCTATGGCAAGGGGTGGGTTTTCCGGTCAGCTCCACAATTGATAGGGCTTTTGGTTGGGACAGGTAGAGGAAAAAGGACACCGTGCTAGGAGGAGACTCTATGGTGGGGAAACTTCTGGTGTGCTCCAGAATTGAATAGGGGGTTTCTGGTTAGGACCTTTGTGGCTCTTTGAGTTTTTAAGCTTGCCGACCCCTGACCTAGAGGAACTATTGCGCCTGCCCAGCAAACTAAGATAATTAACTGATTGATTCCATCAAGTTAAGCTTAGATCGTAACATAGTTTGGTATAAACACAAATCTCACCAATCCTTCTGTATCCAACTATTAAGTTGTTTCTGGCTTTCCTGATTTGGGATTAAGTACTGATTTAAGATAATCCTTTCTGTCCTTCTTGATCCAAACTATATAAGTATATCTATGCTGAATTGACAATTATGGTCTATATTTCTAGTGTTTAAAAATGTAAGCACTCTAACCCTCTGTTTTTTGCAAGGTGGTTCTGCTCTGGCTCAGACTGATTAACCCACCTCATTACTGACACTTAATACAAGCCATTCACTGGAGGCTTGTAAGAGACTGCAAATGGCTCTTCCAGAGAAGTCTGCTGGCTAAGCATACAGTAAGGAAATGTTAGCTAATGCATTAGCATAAATAAGGAATAAGCCTATTCTTTGTTTTATTTTATGTAAATTACTTTTTGAATATATTTAACTGTATAAAACTTTTTTTAAAGTTTGAACATGTTTTATCACCCTATCCTTCTGGCATTCCTAATCTAAAGCAGAACACTACGTAGCTAAGGAGGTAAGTCCAGATATCCCTTATTAAAATTTAGTCTTTTAATGAGCTCACTATTTTGTCTGCAATACAGAGATAGTACTCTTTGTAAAGAGTGTTGTATACCTGTAAAACATGCCTCTGTAAAATAACTTACAATGTTGTTACACTGTCATTTGAATAAATATACTTCTGATTCAAGTCTATATATTTTATGATCTCTAATCTTTGTTTTTCATAATCTTTTTTCTGCTTGCTCATAAGAACTGCTTTGCTGAATCAATCCAAAGACTCATCTGAGAAAATAATTCAAATAGTAGGCAGAAATATCTCTGCAAATAGATTTTTAAAGGCTACTTAATCTAGAGTCATTGACAGACACCTATCACAAATTTAACCTTGATTACTTTTTGAAATGTAAACATTAAAGCTAAAAGTAAAATATAAGAAGTTATTCAAATTAATAGCCATCATCTATGTGGTTGTTAAAAGTAAACACTGACTGAATGGCAATATCATTTAATTGTAAATTATATTTTGGCATAATTCAAAATAAATTTAAAACTGTCACACATTTACACATTTAAAGAACGGTTGGTTTCTTCGCCATCCCATGCTTTGTGGTACTGCAATGTTTTCGTTAGAGATAACACACCGCCTTCAGCGATTTCACGGTTCTGAACTCCCTCTCAGCCCCATTTTACGAGTTAGAAGGAACCATGCCCTCCGTGCCATATACATAGATTGAGGCTCCGTATCAGCAAATGACAGCTGGCAGAAACATGACAGACCTTCTCCCTCATTCTCCCCCGTCGGTTCCTCGGGCATTGGCTCAAACCCCTATTTTCTAAAAGTCATTTCAGCCTTAGCCTCTGTCGGCGCCCCCGTCATTCCAGACTTCTCGCACCCTCGGCGCGCCATTTCCTCCAGAGCCATCCGTCAGCTCCTCTATTCTCCCGGCCCCACCACTAGGTCTGTGCAGTCTCCACGTGCCAAGTCCCCCGGCCCAACCGCTACCTACCTCAGAGGTGGGGGGAAGAGGAGGAGGAGGAGGAGGAGGAGGAGGAAGCCGCTGCTACTTTCACGCCGTGGCGGCGGCGCTCGACACAATCTCAATAAACTCAAGAGAAGCAGCTCCAGCCCCTTCCCTCCCTCCCTTTCTGTCTGGCTTGCGAAACCAAGACAAACCTTATTATTGGCTTCATGAGACAACTTCTCTCATTGGTTCGTCTTCTGCTCCGCTCCTTCCTTCCCCCTATCAGGCTACGCCGTAAAGTTAAACTCGGCCCCCTTGGAGGCTCGTGATTGGAAGCTTTAAAGACGATTGGCTTCCCAAGTGCGCTAAGGGGTCTGGATTTAGCCCTGGTGCTTCTGTCTCTACCTGCCCCTGCTAGCTAGGGGGTCGCAACGCCTGAGTCCGTCCGCCGCTGAGTTACTGCGTCGCTGAAAGAAAGAGGCAGGTCTCCGAGCATTGCAGTCTGAAGGCCCAGCCGAGCTACATCCGAGAACCCCATCCAAGCGATCCGAAAGAAGCCTCAGGTTAGTTTCAATGTCTACGGCATACCGGCTCCGAAATGGCCAGACTAGCGTGCATTCACATGTCTCCAATCCCTTGCTTGCTGCAATCTGGCTTTGTGGCAAGCAAGGGGTTTGCAGGTACTGAATACACGCTAGTCTGGCATCTCAAAAAACCGAGTCCCAACTTCTGGATTTTCGATGCTTCCTGGATGGAAAAGATCCGCATTGTGCATCAAGTAAACTTTAAAGAAAGTTAAATAGTCTGGCAGTGAAAACGCTTCCCCGTACATGAGACCGGGGATTTCCTCCCCTGCCGGATTTTCCCTGCCAGGCTGTTTAGTTTTCTTTGAAGTTTACTTGATGCAGAATGGGAAGGATCCTGATACTGATACTGATCTGGTTTATTCATATTGTTTGAATCGTGATATTTTTTCTACTTGAATAATACCAGCTTATTTTTGTCTTGTCCCAATTGGTTTATCTTTTACATTTTTTTCCTTTCGATTCTAATTATTGCCTACTCTTTATTCTCTTAATTTCCTCTGGTGATTGTAATAAGTTGTTATAAAACTTTGCATCCTTTTTTACATGTCCTTGCTTGTGTGGGAAGAAATATCCATTGGTTCAGTTCCAAGGAAGGCACTGGGAACAAAATGGGTTGGAAAGATGGTTTCATGTTGAAGCAGAACCACATGGAGTTGGGTGTGTGCATGTTATACTTTCTCTTGGGCTTTGCACAGGAGCTTCCAGGGAGTAATGCAATGAAGGGGCTTCTGTTCTGAAAGGGTTTGGGGCAATTCCTATTGTGTTCAGACCTTGCTGCTGGGAGTAATGGATTACCAAATCTGCATTTCTAAAGGCTGGCCTCAGCTTAGTATCTGCTTGGGGGCAGGCACCTGAGGCTCTTAGTTTCTGTCTTTAGAAACATGTTTCTCCTTTAGGGAAATATAATATTCTGCCTTTTTTAATATCTCTCAAAATACTTCATTCTTTTAGGAGGTGTTGGAAGAAATGTCCTTTTGGGTTCGGCTCCAAGTGGGGAAAAAGACACTGGAGACATGGAGGCTGCTTGGAAAGATGGTTTTAATGGTGGACAGGACCACATGGCCTGAGTCCTGAACAGAAAAGGTGATCACATGCTTCAATGTTGGTGGAGAAGAAGAGAAGGGAAGAGAAGAGGGGGTGAAGAAGGGCTTGCGGGGCTCTTTATAATCTGTTCTGCCCCACCTATCTGTTTCCTGTTCCTGTGTAAGAAATGTATTCTGATTGGTTGCCAGACTCCCATGGGCCCGTGCAAGGGCAACCCTCTAGGCTGAGTTTTGAATCCAGGTTTGGTTGAGTTCTCAGATGCCATGTGGTCAGTTGAGTAAAAGGCAATATTATCCTGCCTTAATCCCATCACTCTGGAGCTGAAGAGGAGAACTCTTTATTATGTAAAGTGGACTAGCTTGGCCTTCTTAATGGCCCATTGACAAAGTGGGGATGGGCAGGAAGCTGCAGGAATTTACTTTGTGTTTAAAATGTGTTTCTCCTTTTTTCACATCCAGGAAAATATAATATTCTGCCTTTTCAATATTTCCTAGGATATTTCATTTTTTCTGGGAGAGGGCTGGGTGATAACTTCCAACAGAGGGATGGGTGCTAACTTTCGACATAGCTTAATGGCTTTGCCCTGTGTTGGATCTTGAGTGAGGGCTAATCCTACCATTCTGCCTTTGTTTCAAAATATCCTGTCTTGAGTACGTAGGAAGTTAGCACCCACTCCTCTCCTAGAAGAATGAAATATTCTAGGAAATATTTTAAAAGGCAGAATATTATACCTCCCTGGATGAGAAAAGGAGAAACGTGCTCTTGGAAAGCTGCCCCCACCTTTGTTAATAGCTCCAGAAAGACTGGGCCATCCTGTCTACAAGACAAAAGGCCTTGAGCTTCAGGGTGATAGGATTAGCCCTCACATAAGATCCAAACCAGCCCAACACCCTTTCAGAACACAAGCCGCTTCATTACATCATCTCCCACCAAGATTCAACCAAGCCTGGGACACAGACAACTGCATAGCCTAATGGGAGTCTGATTGCAATCAATAGGATAAGATCAAATTCAAAGCCCAAGAGAGGGTATAAATCTCCCTCTCTCTTCCATGTGCTCAATTGCCCAGGACCTCAAACCAGGACCTCCACCATTAAACCATCTTTCCAAACAGCCTCCATGTTTCCAGTGCCTTTCTCCCCACTTGGAACTGAACCCAAATGGACCTTTCTTCCAACCAATGGATGACCAAATCTGCATTTCTAAAAGATGGCCTCTTCAGTTTGGTTTCTGAATAGGCTGGCCCAATCTTTCTTAATGGGCACAAAATATCTGCTGGGGCTATTAAGAAAGTGGGGGTTGCTTTCTGCCTCTAAAAAAAACATGTTTCTCCATTTCTCCCTCTGAGAATTAAAATATTCTGCCCTTTTTTAAAATATTCCATAAAGTATTTCATTCTTCTAGGGGAGGGTTGGCTTCCCACACTTGGTAACTGATGCACACACTTTTCAATAAGTTTTTGTACAGTCTTCTATATAAATAAAAATGTAATGTTTGTTTGTTCAAAATCTCAAATCTCCTAAAGTTCTTCACCGATTGCTTTGAAATTTTGACACAACGTTGCATTCGAATACGCACATGTTTTTATATACGTATATTATATAGATGTCACACTTGTGACAGGTAAAAATATGCTTTTTTGAAAACCAGTGCCATCTGCTGAATGTAAAAGCAACACACGCTATACTAAATATTTCACAATTCCATTTCAATGTTTCCGATTGCATTGTTATATTGATTTTTCATACATTTACATTAATTTTCATTTTGATTTAATTATTTCGTGTGACATTGTGTTGGAATTCAGCTGTGTCGTTTACCATGTTTTTACTTTGTTTTTCAGTTCGTGCTTTTGCTTTTTTAATGTTTTGCAATTTTATATATATTTTTTGTTATAACTTTCTTTCTTTTTCAGGGCAATCGTTCTGCTTTACTTCATCCAAATAATGCCTCGCAGAAAATCAAACTTAGGTCGTCGTACTCGCGGAGCGGAAGCAGTGCGCCGAGTAATTGCAAATCAAACTGAGGAAGAACGGGCATCAGCATACGAGCGAAACAGACAAAGAATGGCTCAAATACCCATCGCGTTCTGCAGCTTCAGATCTCTTTCATTCTCAACAGAATGAACGCGACAGGCTGAGAGTGGCTGAAAGACGTCAACGAGAAACAGCAGATCAGCATCAAACAAGACTCCGTGCTCAGCAATCACGCGATTACAATCGCCTTGCATTCCGGTACAACCCAGCTGATGATTATAGTTTGAGCCGGCATATTCTCATCGGCACTATGACTGAAGTGTGTCCTTATTGCAAGGCTCTGAAATTAATGGAGAAAAGAAAGGAATGTGTTGCGCCGCCAGAAAAATTAAACTGCCTCAACTTGGAGAACCGCTAGAGCTATTAAAAACTTTGCTTGTCGGATATACCGCCGAATCAAAGCATTTCCTATCTACCATCAGGAAATACAACCCATGCTTCCAAATGACGTCAGTCGGCGCAGAAATTGTAACAGTTCAATTCATGCCAACTTTCAAAGTGAAAGGACAAATCTATCATAAAGCCGGCTCTCTGCTTCCGTTCCCAGATGGTCAACATAAATTCCTACAAATGTATTTCATCGGTGATGGCAACGATGAATTGAATGCACGCTGTGGAATTTCTACTGGCATAAAAAGGTCCATCGTTTCCCAACTGCAAGAACATCAGACTGGGCCACAGCAACGCGTGGCCGGGTACAGCTAGTATCTTATAATGTTAGATAAAGGATATTAATGTCCATAAATAAATATATTAAAATAAAACATTTTAATTTTTTTTGCAATAGCAGCCGTTAAAAGGATGAAAAGGCAACAGAGTTTGACACATTTTTTCAGTAAGAAACCAAAATTGGAATCAGTTGTATTGGACTTGGACTTGGATGCTACAAAACAGTCACAAGCAAAACCACTCCAACCTTGAAGAAAGCAGCAAGATGAATGAAAACTATTTACGTTCTACTTGTAGAGTATTTAATACAGTTTACAGCCTGGCAACATATTGTAGGTCATTTTCAAACATGGAAGGTTTGATAAAATTGCAAATTGCAATTGGAGAGGATTTGGGAATAGGATTGCATTCACATGAAACTGCATTGAAAATAGTTGATTTCATTGCAAAATAAATCAAAACCAAAATATTTACTAGCATTATTGAACATAATCTGAAAATATGTTTGATTATTGATGAAGTCTCAACACTAGCTTGCAAACCAGTTTTGAAGATTCAGTTTGCTCCCCAACAATTTTCCTTGAGCTAGTTGAATTGGAAAAACAAGATGCAGAGACAATATATTCTTCTGTTATAGAAAGTTTAAATAATGTTGGGATTACTAAGAACTACCTAGAAAAATTTTTAATAGGATTTTGCTCCAATGGTGCCAGTGCTCTGCTTGGGAGAAAATCTGGAGGGAGCATTAGGATAGAAAAAGAGTTTCCAAACATCATATGGCATTGTTTAAGCCATTGCCTCCATCTTGTTTTATTGTTTATTTGTTTTGTTTGTTTTATTGGATTTATATGTCGCCCTTCTCCCAAAGGACTCAGGGCGGCGTACAACATTAAAAACACACATCCCAAAAGTTAAAAAGAAATTAAATACATATCCGAAAAACAAACCCAATTTATAGGACAATACATTTAAAAAATGGGATAAAATTAACAGGCCAGGCCGGAAAAGCCAACTTTTTAGGGCGCGTCGGAAGGACCGGAGGTCAGGGATTATGCGAAGCTCTGGGGGCAGCTCATTCCACAGAGAAGGCTCTCCCCCTGGCAGTCACCAGCCGACACTGGCCGATGGCACCCTGAGGAGGCCAACTCTGGGATCGTACTGGACGGTGGGAGGCTACTGGTGGCAGTCGGTGGTCTCGCAGGTACCCTGGGCCTAAGTCATGGAGCGCTTTAAAGGTCATAATACCTTGAATCGCACCCAGAAAACAACCGGCAACCAGTGCAGGCCACCTAAAAGGGGTGTAACATGGGAGCACCTAGGTACTCCCATGATAAGCCGCGCGGCTGCATTCTGGACCAGCTGAAGCCTCCGGGTGCTCTTCAAGGGCAGCCCCATGTAGAGAGTGTTGCAGTAGTCCAGGCGAGAAAGGACGAGGGCATGAGTGACTGTGCACAGAGCATCCCGATCCAGGAAGGGACGCAACTGACGTACCAGGCGAACCTGGTAAAAGGCCCCCCTGGTCACGGCCATCAGGTGTTCTTCTAAACCAGTGATGGCGAACCTATGGCACGCGTGCCACAGGTGGCACGCGGAGCCATTTGTCAGGGCACGCGAGGCGCTGCCCCGTTAGCTGATTTCACCCTTTTTTAAAGCCATTTTTCATCCTCCCCAGGCTCCAGAGGTTTTATAGGAGTCTGGGGAGGGCGAAAAGAGCCTCCCCCCCCCCGAGGCCCTCCGGAGGCTTCAGGGACCTTCCGGAGGCTTCCCTGAAGCCTTCAGAACACTTAAAACGACCGAGCAAACTGGAAGTGACCTCCGGTTTCCTTGGAGGATCGTTTTAATCATCCCAAATACATCAGGGAAGCCTCCGGACGGTCCCCGAAGCCTTCGGCGCGCTCAAAATGACCCTCCAAGCAAACTGGAACTCACTTCCAGGGCCTCCGGGGGGCCGTGGGAGGCTCTTTTCGCCCTCCCCAGGCTCCTATAAAGCCTGGGGAGCCTGGGGAGGGCGAAAAAAGCATGTAAAAATGGGGGTCGCGCCTTTTGTGCGTGCATGCGCACTGGGGGTCGCGCATTGCATTATGGGTGTGGCATGCCCGCACACGACCCCCCTGCGCTCCCCCCACTTGTGGCACACAAGCCAAAAAAGGTTCGCCATCGCTGTTCTAAACTAAGCCGCGTATCCAGGAGGACTCCCAGATTGCGAGCCTTCTCTGAGGGGGCTAAAATTTCTCCCCCTATCATCAAAGATGGAACAAGATGCACAAATCGAGATGACGGAAACCACAGCCACTCAGTCTTGGAGGGATTGAGCTTGAGCCTGTTCCTCCCCATCCAGTCCGCACAGCTTACAGGCATCGGGACATCACGTCGAGGGCATCGTTTGGGTGGTTTGGGGTAGAGATTAAAAGTTGGGTATCATCAGCATATTGATGATACCGTACCCCAAAACCACGGATGATCTCGCCCAGTCGTTTCATATATATGTTGAACAGGAGAGGTGAGAGAACCGACCCCTGGGGCACCCCACAAGTGACGCGCCTGGGGGTCAATCTCTGCCCTCCAGTCAACACAAACTGCGACCGATCTGACAGGAGAACCACCGTAAAACGGTGCCCCCCACTTCCAACTCCCCGAGTTGTCACAGTAGGATACCATGGTCGATGGTATCGAAAGCCGCCGAGAGGTCTAATAGGACCAGGACAGAGGAGCAGCCCCTGTCCCGGGCCCACCAGAGATCATCGACCAACGCGATCAATGCCTTCTCCGTGCTGTACCCGGGCCTGAAACCCGACTGAAACGGATCCAGGTAGACAGCTTCATCCAGGTACTGGGGAAGCTGACGTGCTACCACACTCTCGACAACCTTTGCTACAAAGCGAAGGTTGGAGACCGGACGATAGTTGGCTAAAGAAGCTGGGTCCAGGGAAGGCTTCTTAAGGAGGGGCCTCACCACCGCCTCCTTCAAGGCGGTGGGAAAGAACCCCTCTCTCAATGAAGCATTGGTAATTGCCTGGAGCCAGCCTCGTGTCACCTCCCGGGAAGCCGAAACTAACCAAGAGGGACACGGGTCCAGCACACAAGTGGCAGCACTGAGTCTCCCCATAATCCTGTCCATGCCTTCGGGGGTCACAGGGTCAAACTCATCCCAGATTGTCTCCTCAAGATTCATCCCCGTCGGCTCACCCGAATCTACCCAGTCAGAGTCCAAGCCTGTCCGGATCTGAGCGATTTTATCCTGCAGATACTGAACAAATTCTTCAGCCCCACCCTGCAAGGGGTCTTCCCCAGTTCCTTGGTTAAGTAAGGAGTGGGTCACCCTAAACAGGTGCCAGACACAAAAGTCCCCTCCAGAGCAGGCCTGTTGTTAGATATTCCCCCCCTGCTGTGTGAAAGCAAGAGGTTTCCACCAAGGTCTTCTGTTCCGGCAGGAACAGAGAATAACCTGATTGGCTGGGAGGTCTGACAGCCCCCTTTAAAAGGGGATGCTGTCCGACCATTTCCCCAGCGTGGATGTTGCCTGTCTTGAATAAAGAGCTGTTGATCACTAGCCTTTGTGCCTTTCTTTACCCAATCCAACACCTGTCATACCAGTTCACGCCCTGCTGATTGAAAGTCCAGATACGCTGGGCAAGTCACGTTGCAAGGATGCCAGACCACCGTATTGCTAAGTAGCTCCTCCATGGTGAGTTGTCTCAAGGAAAGCAATACAAAGACATGCTGAAAGCCATTCTGAAGTCCCTGGATATTAACACCACCTCCCGGGAAACCTTGGCAGAAGATCAATCGACGTGGTGGACGTTGATCCACCAAGGCTACCAGAGATTTGAAGACAGAAGAACAACCATAGTACAAAGAGAAGCAAGCATAACACATCGTATTGACTTAGTTACCAAGTGCTACTACTTATTTAAGTTTTTAGATTAGATCAAGTTTAATGAAGTACATTCCTATTTCTGCCTTCTCTGTTCTAGTCTGTCTGCCTGTCTTTTGGAATAAATTTAGATTATTACAAAGAACCTTTGTGATTGTGACATAAAAGATGCTGCTTTTGCATCATACAATTCATGTGGGTGTAAAGGGAACACACAACAGTCAATAGAGGGCATTTGTGTGGGAAACTATAAAAACACTGGGAACGAATTCAAAAGCACAAGATCTTAGTTGAGATGACTGGAAGCCAAAAATGCCTGAAAACAAAGCAAACAAACTTGGAAAAGGATTATGGCCCCACATAGCTAAATGATCTTCATAGGCACTCAAAAAGATTTGTGTAGACAATGTGAAAGTTGTTCCAAAGGCAGACATTAATCCTTGATATATATAAAATACACATTTCAAAGGAGGCACTAGTTTTAACATACATAGCCTCAAACTATTCCATTCTGCAAGCAGCATAATGCAGACCACAGAAAAGAAGTATGAAATAGTAGGCTGAAGAAATTAAATACATGAGATAGGAGAAAGGAAACAAAGCCAAAGCTATTACACTAACACTACCCACTCTTATCTGCAAACCATCCTTGCTTGCACAATTTTTCATGTTGCCTTTGAAATCTTCACCTTGTTTCACAATGCAGTACCTTCCAATCACAACTTTCCCAGTTTTAGTATTCACTTTATTCCTATGTTTGTTTTGTAATTGTAGTTCATCTGTTCCCAGTGATAATCTTTTTCATAATTTATGTCTTCGGAGGACTAAAAACGACCCTATGAGCAAACCAGAAGTCATTCCCTGTTTGGCTGTAGGGCCTGTTTTTCACCCTTTGGAGCCTTCAGGGAAGCCTCCTGAAGTCTCCGGAGGGCTTAAACCAGCCCTACGAGGAAACTGGATGTCTGTTCCAGAATTTTTGGTTTGCCCGTAGGGCCATTTTTTTTGCGCTCTGGAGGCTTCAGGGAAGCTTCTGAAGCCTCCAGAGGCCCGGGGGGGGGGGAAGGCTCCTATAAAGCCTGGGGAGGGCAAAAAATGGCCTCAAAAAAGGCTAAAGTCAGATGGCCAGCACGCACATGCACGCTGGTCAGCTGACGGCAATGCCTTGCGTGCCCTGACAAATGGCTTCATAGGTGTCATAGGTTTGCCATTCCAGGCATAGGGCCTAGCTGTCTGAGTGATCAGTTATCTCTTGGGGTGTCCAGCCAGCATGGGCCCACAGGATTGGACTGCTCTGGATCCTTTCCGTTAAATCCTATGATGTTTTGGAATTGATGAAATGTGCCTCTACATATTCTTTTCATTTCAGCCATAACATAGTTCTGCAGAGGGTTTTTTCCCCCTTCCTCCAAGGCCTGTCCCAGTCGAGCACTACTCTGAGGTACTTCAGTGCTCATCCAGAAGAAGAAAAAGTGGTAGCCCAACCCTGCCAAAATTGTGTAGTTATTGCTTTTGGGGAGCCCCAGATCCAGTAGTTGTCGTTTCCATCTGTGATTTTGGATGGGGTGGCACTACCCCATTTATACTTGCTATACAATCTGGGGGTTCGCTTGGATTCATAGCTGCTGTTCAAAGAGCAGGTAGTAGTTGGGACTACGGGAGTCTTTGCACAACTGTGCCTTGTTGATAGTTGCTCCAAGTTTTAGACAAGGAGGCCCTGCTCATGGTCACTCACACGCTTGAGGCCCACGGGTGCTTAAATCTGGCCCACGGGGCATGCCTGGAAATGTCAAAGGACTGGCCTGCGATGCCTCTGCATAAACTAATGTGTGTTGGCCAAGGCGAACAGGTGAGGGAGGGCCAGCTGAGGAGAAAAGCTAAGGTAAATGGGCAGAGCTGGAAGCCTGGAGGAGAAACAGGTATGGCTAAGGGTACATGCCTGGAGGCGGACAAGTGATCTATCAAGCAGGGGCTGGGGGCTTTGGGGGAGGTGCTGCAGTCAAAAGGGCCTCAGGCGCTTGCTAGGAGAAGGGGAGTTGGTGGAAGGCTGCAGGAAGCTCAAGGGAAGGGACAGAAAAGGAGAGAGAGAGGGAGAGAAGAAATAAAAAACAAAGGAGAGAACGAGGGAAGGGAAAGTGAATGAGAGATGGATGGATGGGTAGAGGGAGAAAAAGGAGAGGAAGGACGGACCACAAACCCTGGTACTAGATGCCACTTCAGACGACGCTTTGAAACAGAACATGAATCCAATGCTAGAAAGCCCTCGAAGGTCATCTCGTCGACCCCCTACCCCGGCAGATCCTTACAGAATCATAGAGCAGCAGGGTTAGAAGGGATCTCGGAGATCATCTAGTCCAACTCCATGCTGCAGCAGGAGACCTTCTGGGTTATTTTTGGTGCCTCTTAACACAGGAAAATTCAGAGAAAAGGAAAGTTTACTAGGTCAAGGCTGCCAAGCAGAGGAAGGCAAAGATAGTCGACTTACAATCACAATTGAGCCAAAAATTTTGGTTGCTAAACAAGGGCGTTGTTAAAGTGAGATTTGACACATTTTACTCAATCCACCCTCCAACAGTGGACGTCAATCACTGGACCAGATTGAGAATTTGAGAGCAAAGGCCTGTTGGATTACTGGTGATTGACACCTTTGGAAGTGAAGGCTACCCCTTGACTTACTGTATGTCCATCATCGAGCCTTGAGTCGCCGTTGCTAAGCAAGACAGCTATTCAGTGAGCTTTCACCCATTTTACAATCTTTCTTGCCACCGTTGTTAAGCGAATAGTTCAGAGGTGGGCTGCTCCTGGTTCAGGCCAGATTGGGCAAACCAGTAGTAGCAGCAGGCAGGGAGGCTCCGCCCACCCACCCGGACGCTTCTGCGCATGCGCAGAAGTGTTGCAAGCGAACCGGTAGTAAAAAAATTAGAAACCCACCACAGGAATAGTTGCAGCTAAGAGGTAAGTGGGCGGAGCTGGAAGCCTGGAGAAGCAGGAGCAGCCAAGGGTAGGACCCTAAAAGTCCCATTTCGCCAGAGTCACACTGTCTGACTTGGACAGGTTGTAAATCTATAAATAAATACATCTTTCAGAATTGATTCTAGTATGACTTTTGTTCATTTTTTCCCCAAGACATATAAAATGTTTGTACATAAGAGTTCAGTTTTTCCTATTGCTCCCATAATAATGGAAGATTAGATTTGCTTTGGCTCTCACACTTTAAATATGTGTGAAAGGCGATGGGCTGGCAAATTTACATAACAGCAAAGAATTTTTGATTAATATTTTAGTTAAGGGTTGTTTTCCTCACTTTTTTTTTAACAGAATTTTAAAAATTGAATAAACAAATTATTGAGATATCACCAAAAATGGTATTTAGGAAGAAAAATATTAGAGACTGCTATTTAAAATGCATATATTTCTCCATATTGGTTGTTCTGCAATCTTTGTTTATTCTTCTATATTACTTTTATTTTCAATATTTTGTTGACATACTAACTAAAAAAGGGGAGGTTGAAAAAAAAGTAAATTCTCTCTGGTATTCCTATACTGAGCATTTTGTTGGGAAAAAACAGAAAATAAAATCTCTCATCATAGAAAACCTGATTGAGTCATTTGGTACTGAATGAATCATGGTACTGACATAAATGTAAATGACAGTGGATACAAATAGTACGGGCATTCATCCATCTATCTTAACTTTAACTAACTTAACCACTGCAGTGATTCAAATAACAAGTGTGTCATTTAGCAACAGAAATTTGGGGCTCAATTGTGGTCATAAATCAAGGACTACCTGTACTTGAAATTTTTTTAAAGAGCTAGCTTAAAATGCTGCACCAATATCCCATGAGAAACCAAAATGTAGATTATTTGATCTCTCAGCCTCCTATAACATGAGCTATAGAAGTCAGTGAATTATATTTTTTTAAATTTAGAATGTAGTAAAATAACACTGATTACATCCATTGTCACCATATTTATAGCAATATAAAAGGGTTATTTGTTGCAGACATAAAAATCAGCAAGTTTTTTCCATCTCCATAAATCATGTAGAGGCTATATATACCAAAGACTAATCACCAAATTTTGTTAACAGAAAGTACTGCAGCAGGCTAGATTTATATAACATGTTCTGCCACAATGTGACTTAGCCTATAGTGTAAAGCCAACCAATTGTAATTTATTAAAAATATATGTATAAGAAAATTGTGGGTTAGCATGTCATAGACTAAGTTTGAGTAATGTTAACCATAACAGAATTATGGCTTGTTTTATGCAAATCTAGTAGCTTTAATGTTCAAAGCTATTACCGTACTTATGGAGAAATAAATTATATATTAAATAAATTATAGATTTTAAACTGGATCTTCCTTGATTGAATACCAGTAAACTGTCATTCTAATATATATCTACATTTTTCGGAGTATAAGGTGCACCTTTTTTCCTCTGTACATGTCAGAATCTCCTCTCCAACTAAGTACACAAAGAAAAGGGTTTGGTAGAAGATCCTATGTCCAGCCCACTTGGAGGCAGTTCTCCCAGAAAACTTGTTTCACTTTCTGCCTATTGACCCTTTGTCTGTTCTTCCCTCTGTGAGAAAGATATACTAGCAGTCGCTGGGCATTAGGTTCAAACACACTCCACACAACCCCTCAGACCTGTCGACTGTTTTAGAGGTCTTTCTATCTGAGAGTTCTGAAGTTTGCTGTAATACTGGTTTAGTAAATTTCAGCAAATTTTACATTTGTGTAATTTCAGTACATTGTTCTGAGCTGGTGTGACTGAGATTGGTAATTTGCCTTTAAAAATTAAAATAAAACTTTCAAATCAATGTGGTTAGATACAGTCGCTAGGCTCCAGAAATAAAAGTTACAAATTCTTCATTGATAGGTCTGCATACTGTTCAATATTCTAAAGCAGAGCTCCCCAATCTTTCCAAGTTGGCGGCCTGGAACAGAGGGGGGGAATGATTTTGTGGGAGAGGCAGGTGTGTGCAAGCACCCGTTGCTTGCGCGAGTGGGGCCAAGTGCCAGTGATGCTCATGCAAGTTTTGACTGCGCACGCACCACCTGGCCATTCACGTGACCTGGTTATGAATAGACCATAGACTGGTAGTGGGCCGTGGTCCACACGTTGTGGACCCCTGGTCTAAAGTACATAATGAATGAAAGCCAGGATCCTTGCGGGTGAAGGAAGGCAGCAGGAATTTGTTTAGTAGTTAGTCTGCTAGATCATTTCAAGGAAAAGCCAAACATCAAAGATATGCCCCACAGTGGTTATAGCTCAAAACGTATCCAAGACATTGCCTTGATTGGTTGTTCGTTGCCCCCATTCAACCCAGGAGAGTCCATCCAAAGTTTGGCTATATTTACATGTTTTCAAGAAGACGTATTTTCCAAAGATGTCAAGTAAACCTCAGATGCTAAGGATTATATCTTGAATGTTACACACCACTCCCATTCACAGTCTTTTCAAACAACTTGAATTGGAACTAAACCAGGTGAATAATTTGAATCCATGTCAGATAAATACAATAGCCACTCACCACCATATCAATCTCAGCTATTTCAACCTTTTTATTTGCTCAATAGCTTTCACTGCTTGTCAAACAAAAAGATAGATATTAATAGCACATTTGTAACTAGGACACTGACTTGTGTCATCACAGCAACAGAGAGAAGGTGGAACTGCTATGCCAAGCCACTCTGAACCTGCATTATGGTACGGGGACTCCCCTGAAATCCTGGCTTCCAATAAGATAACAAAGCTGTACAAGTTGGGAACTGTGTTCACAGGGTGAGCAAGCGAGCCAGTCAAGAAGCAGCTCATACAATTTCATAAAGTGTAGAGTACATCATCATTGAACAGACTGATGTGAAAGGATGGGCAGAAGATAATGGGGCGATCTGCTTTACAGACACATGGCCAAGGCTTTAGGGATTTCCTTTTTCTTCCTCAGAGCTCCCCTTCTTAACTTCCTCATAGGCGCCTTCCAACTTGTCACCCTTTTCCGCTCCTTCTGCTGATTGAGCATTTGGTACCCACAGGCCAGAATCAATGCATCGCTGCATGTGGTATTTTGCTTCCTGTAAAAGATACAAAATATATACTGCTGAATGGCTATATATTGCACATTAGATATCTTCACAACTCTAACTCATAGGGGGCTCCTTTTACTTCCAAAAATTACTGTAGAATCTAAAGTTGAGAAAAATACTTGGTCTCAACATAGAGCTATGGAAAATTCTAAATCAATAAATTGTGTACTGATGAACAAAAACCCGGAGCCACAGTCAATATCCCATCTGTCCAAGTGGAAGAATACCTGAACTGAGGTTGCCCTCTGCCAAAGAAAGCTTAACCAAGAATAAAAACTACTGTTTGCATTACATCATTTAATTTGCAGAAATACATATCATAAATTGAGAAGAGTGAAGATAATCAAGAATTTTCAAATTTACAAGGCACCAGGAGAGTTATATAATGATGATTACATTGTGCCTAATCATCTTCAAGCAACAGGAGAGTGCACATAGATATGCAAATATCTAATACTTCTTGGAAGTTATCTGGAAATTGCAGCATGGAGGAAATCTGGAACCTAATTCTTAAAGCAGTTCCAAGGATACTCACAGTAGGATCCATTTTGCTGATAGAATCCTGAAGCATCTGCACATCTTTCACATCAAAACATTTCTGAAGTTCCTGGCCAAAAAAAGGAAACAGTAGCAAGCAAAAGAATGAATCTACATAAACACACAATAGATTCTTAACATTTTCATCATTCTATTAAAAATTCAAGACAATAAAGCTGTTTTCTCTGAAGTATAAAACATTTGCATCTAATGTTTTATAGAAGAAAAGTCCCTTTAAAAATATGAGAAAGAGGAAGAGCTCAGTTAGTTAAAAATAACTCCAGATATGAAAGCTAGAAAAGACTTCTTAATCAAAAACTTGGGAGTTGCTGTGACACATATGTAGTAATATTATATTACTTCTGTAACTGGGAAAATTATATTCAAAAGAGCAAAACATAAGGGTCATCTAGTCCTTTGATTCCAAAATCAAATTTAGATTCAGCATGAATTTTCCATAACCTTACATGGAAAAGGAGAAACATAAAATGTTTACATAATAATGTAAATGTTCCAAATACAAAACATCACTAGAATAATTATTAGTCAATGGCTCTTTAGAACTGGCTTGCCAAAAAAAAGTAAATAAATTAGGATGATCTTCTTGTGTTAATACAGAATTCACTTTAAATTACTATAAATTTATAATGATAAATACGTATCATAAATTCTAATCTGTTCAAAAAATGTACAAAGATATCATTTTTTTTCTTGTAAGTCAGTGTATTCACTTTCGGAAGCCATTCTTTGATTTATATGTAGCTACTATTACATCTATATCAGAGGTCACAAACTCGATTTCATTGAAGGCTATATGAGGGTTGTGTTTGATGTGGGGGTGTGGCCAGCTCAATGTCACTCGTGTCGGGGGTGCGTGTGGTGGCCCAAGCACTCTGCCAGTGAAAATGGACTTCGGGAGTGCCTTGTGAGTTCCATTACCGCAGGCCAATTCTTTGCTGTTTCTAGGGCAGCCCCCAGGCCAGATCTAAGCACCCTGCAGGCCAGATCCAGCCCCCGAGCCTTGAATTTGAATCCCTGGTCTATACGGACCTTTAGATTACTCCTATTTTTTCCAGTAGACAATTTCTGGCCTTAATTTTAGCATGCACCCCTGCAAATTGAGCCAAATAGAAAATTATTTCAGGAAAACACACAATATCATTTTTTCCTCCTTTCTACTCCTTTAAAATAAGCCAGCTTTGTTCCCTCTGCCAAGTAGGTGGGAGAAAAAAAGAAACCACATGTGCTGCATAGCTCCCAAACAGTTGTTACTACTAATCCTGAATATTTTGGGGATAAATTAGCCTTTGGACATTACAGGCAATATGTAGGATTTGATTATTTTTATGGGTTTTGGCTGAATATTTTAAATGATGTGGAACTGTTTACACATGTGGCGTGTACTGCTTTTGAGGGGAAAACATTTCCAATCATAAGTCAAGATGATATACTAAATTCCTCTCTTTATGAGACAATAGTATCTAAAAATACTTTTTTCTTTTATACTTTTACTAATATTCTAAATTTGTCCCTAGAAATCCTGTTTCAGGTGCCCCTTTTATGGTGGAGTACAGTAAGGGAGAATGGGCCTATTCAGTGGAAAGTTCCTCCCATTGAGCTGGGAGGGCTTTTTTATTAGCCTCATGTATCAGACAAACATATTTTCATTCTCCCAGGATACTTATCTTCATGTTATTGCTTTATATCTATTTCTGTACTATTTTTGCTTTTATTATATTGTGTGCACTTGTAATCGCTATTTTAGTTTCATTTTGAAATGATGAAGAGTGCTCAAAAAAAAAAAGCACCCAATTTTAACAATGACATGGAACTAACGTTGCCCCAGATACATGAGGAAATGAAAACCACTGTTTTGCAACTGCAACACAAATCATATTTTTATTTCACATCACAGCAGCTAATGAAGGCAGAAAGCAAAAGATAAAGCAATTTGTTCTAAATGTTTTGTTAGTTACTCAAACATGCAGATATGAACACATGGTGAAACAAAAGGATAATGTAATTCTGAAAGAGGCACTACCTTCCTTGCATTACTTACTTGTGGGAGAGATTCATACACATCTACTGGATCAAGGCCCCCTGGCCCCAGCCGTTTCTGCCGCTCTTCTTCTTCATATTCTTTCATAGCTCTTTCAATGCGTGCCTTAGCCCGCTCCTGCACTCGGACCTTGAAGGATTCTAGTTCATCATTAAAACCTTCCATATACTGCTGGTCAGCAGTCTGAATGGAGATTAGAAAAAGAATAGGTGATTCATTTCAACAAGGCTGCACATATCGAACAATGACTTTTGGACTTCCATACTCAAAAGACTTCCTGTGAGCGAGATTTTGCTATGAAAGAAAGGATGCTTGGTTTTTCTTTATTCCCTTTGCATTTGTGACAGTACGCTTTCTCTCACCTTCATAAAACTCACCTTGATTTTAGCAAAAAATTGTCTGAAACAAGCTCTAGGGTCAACCTTCAGGCTCTTAGACAGCTCTAGAATGAACTGCATCACTATGGTCTGATGGGCTACCTGTTGCATCAGGGCATGTTTCTGAGAAAAATAACAAAGATGTATTTCAGCTGTAATGATTCAGAACAAATGTACATTTATGTATTTTTTCCAAGTGAGTTATACTTGTACATCTTATAAGATACCTAGAACATCAAAAATAGTTGTGGGTGGCACTCTATGATTTTTAGAAGGATGTCCGGGTATCAAAGAATTGACTTCAGAAAAAGGAAAGATCTGTGTTTCTCGTCTTATTTTATTTATATATAAAACTACTGGCACACCAGTTGCAGTTGGGCAACTGATAATCTGATAACATTTCAAAGCAATCAATACTGGCCTTATCTTCACTCTTATGCTGTTGGTGAACACATTTTAACTCTATTCTGTTTTTCAATAGAGTTAATTCTCCCTGAAACGTTCATGGTTTTGAATTTTTAGTGTTTTCTCTTCTTATTCATTGCTCTAAGAACTCAGGTAAAATCCATTCTTACAATGCAACTGCAATCTCCTGCATTATCACCACCTAAAATCTGCTCCAAAAGATCCAACCTTCTAAAGTAAATTTGAACTCTGTGTGTAGGAATGGAAATTGTGTTACCCACACTAGAAGATAGCACTGGATTCCATTCCCTTTAGAGAAAAAACATTATTAAGTAGCTACAACAAAATAGTTTCAAATCTCTCTCCTTTTAGACTCCAGGCAAAGGACATCAGCCAATCCAAAATTTTTGATTATCCAACTCATGGCATTTTGTCTTCTTGGTTATGTTTCCTTCTAGCCCCAGACTATTTTCATATGTCAGTTTGTAACTTCAACAAATCAATGAAAACATCTGTGAAGCAAACATTTTCTTCTGGGCATGTAATCTGGCTGCCAGGTAGCAACAAGTGACTCAGCAAGGCTCAACTACTATACTACCAGACCCAAACTGAAAACTGAAACAATGCTATTGCCAAGGGAAGCTAATCTTTTGAAGCAGAATCAGATGTTTAATGTACTGTGCATTAGTCATTTATTAGGTAACTGTAAATAGACACAGATTCAAGAAAAAGGAATGCTGGCGATTATTGTTATCCAAATAATATTAAGTGTGCTATTACAAGTTAAAGAACAGATTAGAGCAAGGTTGTTAAATGCTGGCTTGCAGTTACCAAGATTTTCAGTGTTTCTTCCTAATTTATTTTGAAACAGTAAGTCATAAAAGCTATTGATTCATATAACAAAGTAATTTCATAGAGTTCTGTAGCCACTACATAAACATTATTTGGTACCCAGAAAGAATCCTCTGGCATTAGAAGAACGTATTGCCTTTCATACACTTCAGTGATCCAGATCCGTTTGTCAAGTTTGATAGACAAAGCCAATCATTATCATCCAAAATTCCTGGACAAGTTCCATAGGCTTCACACTCACCTCTTCTACTTCCAGATCAATACACCAGATGACTAAATAATTGGCTGTCTCTTCACAAACAAGATGTGGATTATCAGATAGGTATTTCTGACTATCATCCCAGTGCCGCAACATTCCTTTAGAACAAAAAAATAGCAATGTCAAATCAAATTCTTTCCACATCCTATAAAGAGAATTATTTTCCCAGCCAGAGTTTATACCAAAATGTGACATGCAATAATGGAGAATATATGTAGCTTATACGGTTCTTGGTATTCTCTGAGCTAGGTGGGGAACAGTGCACTTAGTACACAGCCCTAAGTACATTTACATATCTATTTATCAGCAACTAAATAGGCAGGAACGAATACCATATAAACATAAACAATCAAAGAAACAATAACACCATTTAAAGAGCAAGCATTTTTGTTATTTTATAGTATTTAATTTTATTATACTGTAGAAGGGAATGTAAGCTGCTCAAAGTGTTGCTGAGTGGATTTGAGTGGCTCATATGTCCCAGTAAATAAGCAACAGTATTATATTTTCTCATTTTTACACTATGTGCCTGACTGTGGACTGATGGAGGCAAAAGTCTCTGGCATAGGTTTTAGAATTCCAACGTCATGAGCTTCAGTAACTTTTTTCCTAAGAATAAGAGAATTCTCTTTTAATCTTGGCATGATCCATAAGCCTATATCATATACAACCAAATCCTACAGTGGTTATTGTATTGATTGTATTTTGCTTTTAATGGTAGATGTCATCTCCCTGACTGGAATATATGTTTCAGTTTATTCCCTTCAATATATGTTTCAGTTTATTCCCTTCAATTGTTCAATGCAATCTGAACATGTTAGGTTGTCTAATTTGCAAAACCTTTTCCTGCAAAATGTATATTTTCCCCAAAAAATGTGTATTGCTTTTTTCCCCCCGACCAAGTTCAATTGATTACATAAGTTCCAAATGCTCTTAAGACAAGATTGCAATCCAGTGAATAGGGGGAGCTAGTGTCGCGACGATATGACATGCGATCTTGGAGCTCCAGGATCGCAGTTGATATTTTTATCGCTGGACCGTCCTTTTGGACCTAAACCATCCCACAAAGACGGTGACAGGGAAGAGTACGTCCTGCTGATTTCTGGGACATCACAAAGTTTTTGATTGATCCAGGAGAACCTCTTCTTGCTGGCGATAGAAGTGCAGCCACTGAAGCTGCTGAAATTGGGACAGCTCCAGAACAGGAGGAAAGCGGAAAGAGAAAGTGTGCCGTATGGTGAGGAAATTTTATTATCAGACAAGAGATTACCCCCAAAAATCAAAGTTAAATTAAATTTGAAAACAGAAGAAAGTAAGCGGCAAAATTAAGCTACGTTAGACAGTGTGTTATCCTTGTTTTTTTTAATCTTTTTTCATGAATGGAACTTTTGCAAATATTTTTTAAAATGAATGGATTAGTTTTTCTTCTACTACTTTTTATTTCTTTTTATACACCAATGGATTAAGAATTTTTTCCTTTATTTTTACAATGTTGGACTGGATGGTTTTTTTCTCCATTTAAGAAGTTTTTTTTTCATTTCTTGATGGAAAAATTGAGGATGTTTATCAAATGGAAAAAGTAGAGGACAGAGTTTTAAAAATTGAAGGGAAAAATAATCAAAGAAACAAGAAAACTGTTGATATTGATAGTAAACTGAGCCTGGCTGGAAATAAAAAGAGTGTAATATGGAAAGGGGAGATAGATGAACTGGAACTCTATCCCAGACTTCACAGTACAGAAGAAGAAAAGAGAGAAAAAATGATGGAAGTAAGGAGAGAAACTTTATCAGAAGCATCAGTGATAACTAAAGATAAGCTGATTGAAGAAGCAAATGGAGGGTTTCGAGTTTACATAAGAAATGAAATGAACAATAACTTGTGAAGAGAAGTCTATGTAAGACTTACCAAGAAATTAATCAGAATGCTAATGCTACAAATGGCAAAACACGTAAGACTGCACTATTACTGGAAAGACACAGGTTGATGTAATGAAAGCTGATAATAAAAATTAAGTAAAATTTAGTTAAATTTAGAGTATTATGTATAAAATGAAGTGATAATAGTTATAGTTAAATAAATGATTGATAATGATAATGCATATATATGTATTGGTTTGTTCAGAGGAAATTCTATGTAAATTGCAAATGGAGACTATGAAAGGAAGTTTAGAAATTAAACATAATCATTTTTTTATTTAGAACATGTTATAAAGATGCAATTTTATTGTAGGATGTTGGTGTAGGATACTGCATACTTGATTTAAAAATATGTGATTCAATATGAATTGTAGGTGATGACTGTGGAAGGGACGCACAGAAGCTTTTGTAACCAACCGTCACACTTTCTACAATTTGTAATGGAAGATGGTTTTGTATTTTTTTATTTTTATCTGTTTGTGTTCATTTAAAAAAACTTCAAAAAAAGATTGCAATCTAGTAAAAGAATAACTACTGCATTTTTCTCCTACAGGTTTTTTTGCTGATATATATAAACATTGCTATAGACCACAATCCAAATATATTTTTTGGAAAAGCTAATTTTGGATTTACCGAAGTGCTTGATTTGTTTCTCATATTTTTCTACAAATGTTTTGTGCTTCTTCTCTTTTTGTTCTTCAGATTCCTCATCTTGTTCAGCCTTGACATTGAAGACACTCTACAATAATAAAGGAAGTCATGTTAATGACACAACTGTCTAACTGGGAAGAATATGATCCTTTAGCTATTGTTCCACTTCAGTATCAATGTCTGTTCCCTTGAGCCGTAGTGCTCAAGACTTAAATATCAGCCATGAAAGTCAACAATGTATGACCTCCTGGCATTTCCCATTCCTGCACACTAACATTCCCTCACTGTTGTCAAACCCACACAGTGATTCAATAATATTAAATTACTTTCAAAACAATCTAAGGCAAATAGTAATGCACTAGCAAAAGAATGAAGAGCTGAAACAGTTCAAACCTTTTAGGGGCAATTAAACCAGTTTTCTCAAGGAAGTTAAATCAATCCTATAAAGTAGGGGTGTCACACTCAAGGCCTGGGGGCCAGATGTGGCCCGCAGAGTGCTTAGATCAGGCCTGCGGGAGCACCTTAGAAACAGCAAAGGACCAGCCTGAGGTGCCTCTGCCAGTGAAAATGGCACTCGCGTAGAGGCCATTGCAACTGAAAATGGAGCTCGAGAACCCATTTTCACTGGCAGAGCACTCAGGCCACCACAGGTATCCCCCAACACGAGTGACATCATGCTGGCCACACCCACCCCGGCCCCTTGAAGTCAAACACAACTCTGATGCAGCCCACTATTAAATCGAGTCTGACATCCCTGCTATAAAGTATTTAGCAAATGGCTAACCTTATTAGCCTATTGCTCCCCTGATCAAATTGTTTCCATGTAATATGAACATTCCCGGCCATAATCCATGTTATTGATTTGTTTGATTTAGAGCCAACTTTCCTTTGGAAAACCTATTGAGGCTTCTTCAGCTATTCGTTCTACAGTTCATTTTCGTTTCCATCTAATTACAACAGACTGTTTGTTGAAAACAAATGAATTTGTAAGCAGAAAAAAAATGAACTTCAGCCCACTAATCCCAAAGAATTTCAGCAAACTTTGTTTTCAAAATCCTTCCACTTGATATATATCTTTTGCTGGAGAACTTTTTAAATAAAATGGCTACATTCATTTTCCATAAAATAACACCATTGTTGCTTTAATTGTACACTTTTGAAATTACCCATGGATAGCTTTGCTTGCAAGACAGCCACACCGTCCTCTCAGTTCCATTTTAAGGTTCAGAAGCAAGGCAAAAAAAAAAGAATCTAACCAAGAAGACCCACCTTACTGAAGCCATCTTTGCTAAGAGTGTCAACATTCCATGGCATGTTCTTTTCCTTCTTCCTGAATTCTTCTACTTTATTGTCCCAGCTCTTTTCTTCTTTCTTGAGTTGCTGTGCCTCAGCCTGCAACTTCTGCAGCTCACTTTTGCTACTCTCTACATTAGTCAACGCAAGTTCTTTTATTTTCTTCTGGCACTCAGATAATTTGCGTTTGCAATCCCGGGATCCTTTGTCCAGTTCCTCTTTCTCCTTGTGGAACTGTTCCATCCGTTCAACTCGGGCCTAGAAAACAAGTTGTTTAAATACATCTTGCTAACATCAAAATATTCTTTACTTTGAAATTCATATCGTGAGTATAATGGAAGTACAATAGATGTACCAGTCCATAAATAGTAGCACAATATGAAGACAAATGGGAACACCATGTGACACACACACACTTGTGCGTACTCACGAGCACACACACAGAATAACCCTCTTAGATTGAGTAACTGCTTACATACATTAATCTTTAATAACTAAAACCAAATATTTCCTGTAACTAGTGATCAGTCTTTCACAACTCCACATATGAATTTTAGACAGCATTCACAGCTTGGTGGCACGGCGAGAGGGGAGGAGAACTGGCCCATGCAAATGGTGGGCTAGCATGTGCACATATGCATCAGCCCATTGCTTCTGCAAGTCAAGCTGTGCATGTGTGCGCCAGCCTGCTGTTCATGCAAGTGGACCTGCACACACACGCATTGGCCAACCATTTGTACAGCCTGGTACCAAACAGGCAACTGGCTGCAGAAAACTATTGGAGGTCACCAAAAAAGCGACTGCACGTGACGCGCAAGGCAATGGGATGTGTGTGCACGAAGAACATGGTGGCGACGGCAGTGGCTTTATTGGCAATCTCCAGTAGTTTTCAGCTGCCTGCGGCCAGCCGCTGCCTCTTTGCAAGCCGCTTCCCAGTGGTGAAACCCACCACTGTAGCAGAGGCACTGCGGGCCAATCCTTTACTGTTTTCAGGGTGGCCCCGCAGGCCAAATCTGGCCCCCGGGCCTTGAGTTTGACACCCCTGACTTACATGAGTTTTAACAGATCCCCTCTATTAAAAGGAGTCAAATCAAGCTCGGACATAGTTCAAGATTACAGTTACTTCTAAACGATCTGTTATCACTGCCTATCTGCAAGATAAGAGAACTATTATTCCTGGGTATAGGAGAAACAAATTATAAATTATTACTCAAACTAAATTCAACAGCAGGAAGTTGGAATCATTCTGATAAAGGAAATCAAGTATTTGCTATGCGAAAAGCAACATCTTTCTATCATAATTTTTTATGATTTAGCCTTGCAGAATTGCTTACTTTTACAGAGTTCATTCTTGCAAGATTTTTAATATAGGTTCTTAGCTTCCATGCCCTAATACCATTTAGGCTAAGCCACAGCCTACATACAAGATCAGAATAGATTATATCTCTTCTTAGCTCATAGACTATGAATAGTTTATGCTATGTATGCTAGATATAAGCATTTTAGAGACCATTGTTGATCTGAAAAATGTTTACTCTTGCTGTTTAAAATTTTTCAGCCTACCTTTTAGAAGGGTTTTTTTGTTTTGTGTGAAAATACAGTGTTACCTTGATTATTGTAGGAGCTGCAATTAGTACCAAGAATAAATATGAAATACATTTTTCTATAAAGAATAATGTAGTGAGTTACAAGGCAACCGACAAAGCTTGTGTGTTGAGCACCAACAAATGAATACCGGAACAAAATATTCATATCAAAATAGATTGAGTACCAAGTTCGATGAGATTCAAAGCAATAGAGTACCAAGTACCACTACATACCACTTGCTGAACATTGAGCTTGATTTCTAAGTACTATGCAGTCCCTCTCATAAGGAAAAATAGGAATCCTATTCTACATTTTCAGAATAGACTGAAAGGGGTAACTCAAACAAGCCCAGTGCATATACAGATAGTCCTTGACATATAAACTGGTCACTTACCAACCATTCAAAGTTCCAACAGACATGCCTTGGGGGTACTTACAACTTGGAGTTCTGACCCTCACCTCTCCCCATGGTCACATGATTACACTTTGGGGTCTTGGCAAATGGTTGCATTTATGGCCATTTGCAATGTCCTACGGTCACGTGACTTCATTTTACTTCTGGCTATTGCCAGAACTGCGCCATAGCAAAGCATTTGTTCGCTTCACAACTGCAGCAGCTATAGCATTCATCTAACAACCACTGCAAAAAGGTCATAATGCAGAATATTGGGCAACATAAGTATGATTATTTAGTGCTTTATATACTGGAAACGATAGCAAGCCACTGATGGAACTAATAAAGGTAATATAACAAAGGAGATGCCCAGGGATTGGCGACAATCCTCCTCACAGAAAATCTAAAATTTTGTTTATTTGTTAAATGTATCTCGCCGGGGAGGGGGAAGGAAGCTACTCTAGGCGGCTTCCAACAAATTGACAGAATTTTTAGGGAACGCGGGAAATTTAAGAGGGGTTAAAAGTGGAACAGTATTTGGTCCACTCGGCCCTTGAGCCCTTTTGAAACGAAAGTTAAAGGCTACGTATGATTTGGGGGTGGGAGCTTGTGCCAAGGAAAGGCGGGCGCTGAAAGGAAAGTGGAGAAAGCTCCCTCCGTAGGAGCTGCTCTAAAAAAGAGCTCCCGGCACGCCAGTAGCGGCGAAGCAGGGGCGGCGCCTCTGGAAGGCAACGGAAGGCCTTGCTCGGCTAAGCAGTCAAAGAGCCAATTTCACAGGCGGAGACTGGGGAGCAGCGCTCGGCTTCATCGTGGCGCTCCTCCCCCCAGCCCTCCTCGCGTCTGGGCTTACCCCAAAGGTAATGGGAGGCCGAGAGGAAGGCCCCGCATCCCATAGCGCGTCGTCTGGGAGGAGGCAGCGAAATCCCCCCCCCCCGCGACCACCCAACCCTTCAGAAGACCCTCCAACCGCCCAGACCTCTTTCAGGATCTTCTCCAGTGTTTCCCTATTGCCCAACCCCACGACAAGGCTCCGTTCCCTTACTTGGTGCCGCCATCGGAAAAGACTGGGGGTGTCGATATTGGGGTGAGTCTCGTCTTCATCGTCGGACACCTCGATGTGATCCCAGACGCTGTAATCCACCATGGCGCTGCTGCTGCCGCTCCCACGACTTTCTGTGCGGGTGGGGTGCCGCCTCTCTTGCTCCGAGATCCGCTTCCTCTCTTACGTCACTACCGGAATCACCGGGCCTTTTAGAGCGCGGCGGGGGCGTGGCTACTCTCCCCCGCCCAACGGCGAGAGCGCGCGGGCTGTGGATCAGGGTCGGGTAAGCCGCCTCTGCGCTTAACTCGAGTCATCATCGGAGTGGGAGTGATGGTTTTGGTTTTACCCTATCTCTTGGCGGGAAAAAATGTTGTGGATATATATTGTGAGAACTTATGTAGCAGGAAACTAAAATAATAAAGCAATTCATAAAGGAAGCTGGAAGATTCCTCGGTGGACAATCGCGATCCCCTCGCAGGAAAAAAAATCATTTGAGAGTTAGGCTATCCAGCCCCTGATTGGTCGTCGAAGCTAAACGGTGGATTTCCAGTTTTCTAAAGCAAAAGTGATGCGATGGATCAGTGGCTAAGACGTTGAGCTTGTCGATCAGAAAGGTCGGCGGTTCTAATCCCTAACGGAGTGAGCCCCCGTTACTTGTCCCAGCTTCTGCCAACCTAGCAGTTGGAAAGCATGCATTTATATTGTGTGGAGGGGGGGGTGAAAAGGGGGAAAATTTGTTTGTACAAAACTCTTTTAATAAAAAAGGAAAGCATGCAAAATGCAAGTAGAAAAGTAGGGACCATTTTGGTGGGAAGGTAACAGCATTCCGTGCCCCTTGGATGTTTAGTCATGCCGGCCACATGACCACGGAGACGTCTTCGGACAGTGCTGCCTCTTCGGCTTTGTAACGAACATGAGATCACTCCCTAGAGTCGGGAACGACTAGCGCATATGTGTGAGGGGGAACCTTTACCTTAAAGGAAAAGTAGCTGAAAAGTTTAGGAACCATTTGCCCTTCAGTTTGAGATGCAGACGACACAGACTCATCCCCAACAGCCTGTGCCCTGTATTCAAAACACTGAAGGGACACAGGGCAGAAAACATCCTGCAGAAAGCACAGTTCCACAACACAGTCCTTTAAGCAGTCCAAGAAGGCTCCACCCCCATTTGCGCTACTCAGGTGACCTGAGGACACAAATAAACCTCCAGGTGGCTCTCAAAAGAATGCAAATGACCAGCTGTCTGCAAGGAATATAAATCCTTCCATTCCCCACTATCTTGTCAGAGCTGAAGAAGCTTCTTGGATGAGAAGTGAAATGTCTTCAAAGAAAAACAAGGAAGTCCAGCTGCCTCTTGAAAAAAGCACCTTTGGGATAGCTGGAAGTTCTGAGATTTTTAGAAGGAAGGAAGTAGTTAAGGGTTACGTTTATTGCACATGTTTAGTTTGCTTACTCTCAAGAGCCTGGAGGAATGTTGCCCATGGGGTCACGATGGGTCGGACACGATTTCACAACTAACAACAAGTTTGCTTACAAATAAGAATGGTGGATGGCTGGGCATGTACATCACATTAAGCTGTGGTTTACTAATCATTGGTTTATTGAAAACATCATGATTGGGTTTTATACAATGGATTAAGCCATGTGCTCTGATTTCAAATCATATGTTGCTGACAATCCAAAGAAATGAGAACTGTATTTAAAAAGTCAGTCTTATTGCTAGCAGGAATAAAAACAATCTTGAAAACCGTAAGAGAAGATTCTCAGACAGATTTCATTTAATGCAGAGTCTTGTTTGCCCCACATCTGGGCTCTCTTATATAAACTAAATTCCTTCCTTCATGCACAAATTGCATTCACTTCCCACCAAATGCTATGCATTTTTCTTTATGTGTGTATGACTTAGTATACTGTGATCCGAAATATAAATTGGAAACCACCAGGGCTTATATGATTTCATGTATTTTGTGAATACTGCAGATTATATTTTATGTTGAAATGCGACTCATAAGTTGGTGTGTTTAGACTGTTCATCCAGGGTGTAATTTTGTTGCCCTACAAAAATTTGTTGTTCAGACAGTTAAGAAACCATTCTGCTGTTCCAAGCAGAACTTTACTGTTTATTATTGCCTCATTAAATTCAGTGATGCACATTCTGCAATATGTTGTCAAAAGCCCAATTAATAGAGTAGTACACACCTGGATCATTTCATACATCCGTTTCATCAAGTGCTAACCTTATTTTTTGCACACACACAAAAAGTCATTGCCCTATTAAAGCAACATTAGGGGAAAATGTAATTATACCTGGACAGTATTTATCAATCAAGAACATAACACAAAAGATGTAAGGAAATGTATCTTCAAACTGTAATTATTTATACACAGCAGATTTGGGATCCTTTTCTTGAATTTCTAGATTAGATATTAAATATGGAGCATCTTTTATTGGGGAAAACTAATATGAAACCTGGATAACTTGCAAATTAAGGTATCATTTCACATGATTTCCTTAAAAAAGAAAGCGGACAGGGTATAATAGTATGCAATATCAAAGTTGTGGGCTGGATCAGAAGCTGAAAAAGCATTCCAAAAGACAATGGCAAAATCAAGTAATCTTTATTTGGCCAATGATCAGCTCAAAGTTCCGTTAGTCCTCAACTTATAATTGTTCAAAGTTACAACAGAGTCCCCAAAAGCTATGATCCTGTTTTGCTATCTTGGCAAAAACCAGAATTTTGACCTTTTTGACAAAATTAAACACTAGGTGATTTTGCTTCTACAGTGAAGTATAGCTGTTACTTACTTCATCAATTTGTAAACAGTAAAAATGGACACATACATGGAAACAGAAATATGCTGACTGAACTCAGCTTAAAGATTTCACCTTTGTAAAGAATGCAAAAAGGAGAGTGCATAATTTGACTAGAAAACTAAAAACTAAATAGAGGTATTAAACTAAAATATAACTCTACCCTTGACAAAATTAAAATGAATATTTGCATAAGAAAACAAGACATGTAAAATAATATGCTGTAGCCGTCCCTTCAATGCTAGCTTGCAAGGTAAGATGATGGGAGTTGTAGCCCAAATGGCATTGTAATTACAGTGCCTGGACTCACACTACACTAAATCATCATTTGTTTCATACATTTAGCGCATTTAACCAAAGTAAGTACATTTTGAAGCTAGTCAGAGAACAGCAGGAGCACTTCTAGCTAAAGGTTGATGCATAAAGACCTAATTGTCAGATTGAAGTACCCTATAAGTTTATAAACAAATAGTTCATATTAATTTAAAGAAGCACTGCATTGTTAGGTGGGACTATAATTTAACGTTCTCCACACTTAGTCTGGTTGCTGTTATTCCTGTTTTATAGGTAAGGAATAAAGACACATGAAATAGCCAGGGATACCAATTGAAACTAAACTAGACCACAATTGGGACCAAAATTTCCATTGCTATGTAAGGCAGTTATTAAGTGAGTTGTGCTCAATTGTACAATCTTTTTGCCATAGTTCTTAATCAAATCACTGCAGTTGTTAAGTGAATCTGGCTTCCACTATAAACTTTGTTGTCAGAAGCCAACTGGGATGGGCGCAAATGGTGATCACATGACTCTAGCAGCTGCAACTGTCATAAAGGCATGCTGATTGCCAAGCATTCAAATTTTGATCACATGACCATCGGGATGTGTGACGGTTGTAAGTGCGAGGACTGGTTGTAAGTCACTTTCCAGTGCCATTGTCACCTTGAACAGTCACTAAATGAATGGTGGTAAGTTGAGGATTGTCTGTAGTTGTTAAACAGCTAATGGTTAGCCACTGGGAACCATCTAATGGTTAGCCACTAGGAACCATCAAGAATGGCCTCCTCTGACCAGCACATTGTCACATGCAGTAGATTTCAATTCACATCATATCCAGCCGCATTATGATTGCAAGGCTTTGGATAATTGATATTGATATTCAGACAAATGGAAAACCTATACAAAATGATGCTCTAAAAACATACTTCTATAAATAAGAAAATGCTTAACCTCCATTGTGTAACCTGTGTAAGCCAGGTCCAAGGAGTTACAGTCTTGGGTTGTACTCTTGACATTAGTACCCTAAAACCAACTGCCCTTGAACTCAGTGAAATGTATGTTTAGGATTGTACTTCTTGACTATAGTTTCCAGTGTAATTTCAGTGCAAGGTCTATTTACAAAGGAACATTATAAATTTGTTGTTCCCCTGAAACGTTCAAGTACCAAAGTTTTTAGATTTTTTTCCCAACTCTATTCAAAAGAATTTGTTACACTACTTAAATTGAAAGTACTAGTGCTTTAAAGCTTCATGGGAATAGGAACAAATCTCTGCAGGCAAGCTAGCAATGAATTGTCTTTTATTAATATACTTCGTTGGTTGATGAATTGAAGTAATACACCTTGTAAAATAACTGCTGATGAAAATGAAAATCACAATACATCTGTCAGATCTTTTTGAAAGCTGTTCTTACCAGGTGCTAAGACATCCTGCTCCACAATGACTGAGGGTAAAAGCCTAGACATCCATGGTGACTCTTGAGGAAATCACTTGGCCTTATTCTAGCAGTTCCATACACAATAATTCACCTCCCCCCGGATATTAGGACCACTACAGACCTCCGCTCCTTCCGTGTTAAGCTCAAGACCCACCTTTTTCAAATATCTGGCCTGGCCCAACCATAACTTCGTTACGCTCCTGAGGGGTTTTTAATTTCAGCAATTTTATTTAGGGGATTTTAAACTGTGTTTTAACTGTGTTTTTAGCTGTGTTTATTGTCTTTCACTTGCAGGTCTACTCTCCTCCATGCACAAATGTAATTGTCCTTGTTTTTTCGTATGTATGTGTGTCCTATGTGTATTTTATCTTTTTGATTGTACGCCGCCCCGAGTCCTTCGGGAGAGGGTTGCGGCTAATCAAATAAAATTTGATTGATTGATTGACACGATGCCTTTGTTAATTTACAAGCTACATAACTTGGTTTCACACAGAATTCTTGAATAACGAGACTGAACAGAGACTATCAATTGGTCTGCCTATTATAGTTTGTTTTACCAGGATGTATTGAGTAAGCCAAATAGCTAGTATAGCTATTAAATATGGTTTACAAATGGCATTGAATGGTTTAATACAGAACTGTGTGCTAAAACATAAATCACAATATAGCTTAGTATGATTCATTGTGTGAATGCTTTCTACTCTTTATTCTTTCGGGATTCTTGTTTAGCTCACCTCTTTATTATTATGTTTATTCTATAGGTAGTCCTCTACCGATTGCACAATTGCAATTGGAATTTTGGTTGCTAAGCATTATGGTTGTAAAGCAAGACATCAGGTAACCACCTTTAGCATCCACAATTCTAGCAATCCTTGTTGCTGTTGTTAATTTCACAAGTTGTTAACCAATGATCCATCATAATCAAAGCCAATTTCCCCTTAGTAAGGTAAAGGACTGCCTTCAATTCTCTCTGCCCCCCCCCCCCATCTATTTCCCTCCCTGTTGGGCACCCTGCACCATTCCTTGTGAGTCAGCAAAGAACCCAGAACTGTGTGACTCTGTGGCTGTTTGCCATGTGCCAGGAAACTGCAGCAGCCCAAGTCCAATCCTAGTTGCCCTTGCAAGCCTGCACTCCCAGACCCCTGCTGCCCTGGACTCTGTGGCCCCAGGTGACCTTAACCATGTTCTTGCTTCTGCTGCTGACAAGGCATGCCAAACCTGGCTTCTGGGTAGGACTGGGGTTGGTTTCATGCTGTGGGGGAACGGGAGAGAAAAAAGCAGCCCCTGAGCACAACACACCAAAATGTCCCTTTGCAAAGAATATCCAGGAGGGCTGAGCCTCACGGATTGTGATTTCCCTTTCTTTTCTTTTTTTTACAGTATAAAGCCAGCCCCAGCCCAGCCCAGCCCCAAAACTCTTTGTGAAGGGGTATTGTTGATATTTATTTATTTATTTATTTTCAGTATTTCTAGACCGCCCCCTCTCCCCGAAGGGACTCGGGGCGGTGTACAGGTGTGTCATTGAAACGAATACAAAAAACGAATATCCCATACCCTTAAAAACAAATTAAACCTCATACAACTGTACAATAAGTAAAAATTAAAAATTAAATTAAAAACAACTAAAAGTATACCCTTAGAAATTTTTTTAAAAATGCAGGCTTGAGGAACTAAAATTGGGAATTAGGAATTAGGCCAGGCCGGCTAGATTGAACAGGTGGGTCTTTAGTTTCTTATGGAAGGAGCGGAGGTCGGTGATAGTCCTGATATCTGGGGGGAGGTCATTCCAAAGGGTCGGGCCCATCACAGAGAAGGCCCTACTCCTGGGCGTCGCCCGCTGGCATTGCCTAGTGGACGGCACCCAGAGGAGTCCCTCTCTGTGAGAGCGAATCGGTCGAAGGGATGTATGGGGCAGGATACGATCCCGCAAATAACTAGGTCCTGTGCCATGGAGCGCTTTAAAGATGATGACCAACACCTTGAAACGCACCCGAAAAGCCACAGGTAGCCAGTGCAGCCCGCGCAGCAAAGGTGTTATGTGGGAGTATCTAGTAGCTCCCACAATTGTCCGCGCGGCTGCATTCTGAACCAACTGCAGCCTTCGGGTGCATCTCAAGGGGAGCCCCATGTAGAGAGCATTACAGTAGTCTAGTCGAGACGTCACAAGCGCATGAGTCACTGTACATAGGGCGTTCCGGTCCAATAGGGGATGCAATTGGCGCACCAGGCGAACCTGGTGGAATGCCCCCCTTGCCACGGCTGTCACATGGTCATCCATTGACAGCCGGGCGTCGAGGAGGACACCCAAATTGCGTACCCGATCCACGGGGGCCAGCTGTTCGCCCCCAATGGCCAGTGATGGACGTAACTGGTTGAACCGGGGTGCCGGTAGCCACAGCCACTCCATCTTGGACGGGTTGAGTTTGAGTCTGTTACTTCCCATCCAGATCCGAACGGCTTCCAGACATCGGGACATCACTTCGACGGCATCGTTGGGGTGGTCCGGGGTAGAGATGTACAGCTGCGTATCGTCAGCGTACAGATGGTAATCTACCCCGAACCCACGGATGATCTCGCCCAGTGGCTTCATGTATGTGTTGAACAGGAGAGGCGAGAGGACCGACCCCTGTGGCACCCCACAAGTGAGCGGCCTCGGGCTCGACCTCTGCCCCCCTGTCAACACACATTGCGTTCGACCAGAGAGGTAGGAGGAGAACCACCGCAAAACGGTGCCCCTCACCCCCAACCCCTCCAGGCGACGCAATAGGATACCATGGTCGATGGTATCAAAAGCCGCCGAGAGATGTAACAGGACCAGGATGGATGAACAGCCCCCATCTCTGGCCCTCCAGAGATCATCCACCAACGCGACCAATGCCGTCTCCGTGCTGTGACCGGGCCGGAAGCCGGACTGGCGTGGATCCAGATAATCAATTTCCTCCAGGTGCCGTGGGAACTGTTGCGCCACCACACTCTTTACAACCTTCGCCAAAAAGGGAAGGTTGGAGACGGGACGGTAATTAACTAAATTAGCTGGGTCCAGGGAAGGCTTTTTGAGTAGGGGCCTCACCACCGCCTCTTTCAAGACGGCCGGCAAGGACCCCTCCCTCATTGAAGCATTCTGTGGCTTGGGCTGTTTTTTCTTTTCTTTTTCATAATGCAAAGCCAGCCCAAGCATGGCCCAGCAGGCAGGTCTGGCATACCTCATTAGCAGGGTAAACAAACAAAAAAAGCTGGGTCAGTAGAGAACAGGAGGGCAAAAGAGCTTAGATGTGGAGGTGCAGGTGGAATAGCTGCAGCACCCCTGCAGTCCTTTGCCAGCAGACTGCCAAGTGCCCAAATTTTGATCATGTGATCAGCAGAACTGCCACAATTCTAACTTTAGGCCTGGGTTTTAAGTCCTTTCATTCCATAACCATTGTAACTTTGAATGGTCACTGAATGAATGGTCATAAGTTGAGGACTAATTGTACTGTACAAATCAAAAAGAGTAATATATAGCATAACCCTAGCCTAGCCTAGAATAGAATAGAATAACAGAGTTGGAAGAGATCTAAATAGCAGCATTGAGATTTCAGTAGAATTCTTCCTCCGGTTCAAGTTTAAGAGTGCTCAATTCTAACCATAACTCTAAAAATGTAAAACTCACTGTAGGGGCTCAACTCCTGGTGACCTATGGATATATACACGTGGTTTTCTAGGCAAGAGCTAGAAAATAACTGCCTTTTTCTTGGAATGTTTTAATCTATACACTTCCCTGTAGTCTTGGGCTTTCTTGGTATTGCCCCATCCAAGAGCTAAGCAGACCTAATCCTGATTAATTTCAAAGGATGTGCCAAAATTGGCTAGCTTTTGCCATTGATTGCTGCTGGTGCTTTCCCAAGGCAGCTACGCTGAGATAACCAGCTATCTTCTTTCCTTCCAGCCTTGTGTTTGGTACTTATAAATCCCTCCCCTACTGTTTGCAATTTCCTCCTCAATGCTGCCTGGCAGCTCATCTCCCTGACTCTCCCTCATAATTCTTCCTGTAGAATGATGATTATAGAGTTTTGCATGGAAGCCTTGTGCCTTTGGGGCATAAACACTTCTCTGAAATGTAGCATTCATGGTGTTTGGGGTGGGGGGAGCAAAAAAAGAGCACTCAGATTTCACAGAGCAGTTTCATTTCATATAGTTTTGCAACAAGCTTGCTCAGAAAGAATTTGGAAGTAAGACTCTAGTAGTCCTTTTTCCCAGCGGCCTGCAACCTTTTAAGCATCAGGGACGGGTTCTGTGGTTTTACAATGGAGGGGACATGGTTTTGTAAGCTGCCTGCATCTCACAGATGGGACTTCGCTTGTTTGTGCGGTCTGGTTCCTTGCATGATGTGGACTAGTGCCAGTCCACAGACCAGGGGTTGGGGACCACTGCTCTATCTATTGTCTTATAACATTTCTGGTGCACCATGCCCCGTTGTTTGAACAATATAAGGAAGGCTAGGATTTTGCCAAGTATATACCTATAGAAAAGTAGCATTTTCTCCACAATTTCAGACCATATAGGTACATCACATTATTCACAATGAAACAGTAAAGTCTTCAAATTGAGCTTGAGTTTTCAGGATTTTATGGGTGGGCTATACATGCTAGCAAAATTGTGACAATAAGATGCTCTTTCTGCCAAAGATAGACCTGAGGGTCTGTGGACTGATTTTAGTGCAACATTAAGAGCAAGATTTTAAACTCAAACTGGGGTCATTTATGTCCAGCAGACTTTGCTATTGTAATAGATCAGTAGAAGATCAAAACAAATGTTAATCAAACAAGTTATATTTTTCATTTAAAAAACAAAACCTTTGAATAAGGAGGCTAACTCAGAATATGCAGAATCAAGTTGTAAAGACTGGATTAGCGAAAACTACTTGGCATAAATAAATGTTATCCTATATTTGTTGCATATTTTGCAGCCACATTTCATAAAACAACAGACAATTTTGTTAACCCAATTTCTTCACTGGATTCTTAAGTCTTTCATAAGGTATTTTTCCCATTTAGCCAAAGGAAACAGGGTAGGAGAAAATTGAAGTGAGACCCACTTCATTTTTTTATGGTCCTTTTTTTTAGTTTGATCCTAATTGAGATGCTGGAGATGCTGGATAAGAAGGTCTGTCTGGTACAAAAACATCTCCATTCTATCTCGGTTAAGGACATGACTGGCCTTTTGACAAATCATTTAATCTATTCAGCACAGAAAAAGCTGAATGCTGTGACAAGGGAACAATAAGATGAATTAAGATCCCGGAGAGGGGCAAGAAGGGTTATATCTTGTATCTGATGGTTTAATTTAATATTGCAGGCACATGTGAAGCTAGAGTTTGATGAAACAAAGCAGGAATGGGATGATGATTGAAAAAAAGATGTATTCTTGTTTCATTTCTACAATCTAAAATGGCATTATTTGAAAATCCAAGAGAGGAAAAATAAACATTTACACTCTGCTGAAAATGCATGAATTTTAATCAGTGCCTGCCTATTAGGAAGTGTTATGAAAAAAACAATGCACATCTGTAAAATAACATCAGTACTGATGGGATTTGTGGAAATGCCAATGGGGCATATAAAGCAAGGCTCCACAGCTGGTTATGTCTTGATCTTAAATAGAACATTGTCATCAGTTTTTAAACTGTTTTTGAAGGCTGTTATCATTTTGAAAAGGAAAGAGAAATGGGGGGGGGGAATAATATATAAAAGGGGAGTGGAAAAAGGGAGTGGCCAAGCTCATACATAGCACTAAGGAAAAATGTGACTTTTAAAAAACTTTGGCTTAGCTCTTGCTGAATCTAGTCATTACGTGTGTGTGTGTGTGTGTGTGTGTGTGTGTGTGTGTGTGTTGTATTTGTGCTGATAAATAAATAAAGGGAGACTAGTATAGATCTATTTCAAGCTATTTCGCTCTCATCAGCTAGCCATACCCTTACTGGGATTCAAACCTGGGCTGTATTACATATTAGGCAGATGTATTAGCCATTAAGCCACAGGCTCTCCTCCTTATCAGCTGAGCCAGGGAAATAGGTATGTATTTGTGTTACAACCCCTGGTATGCCCAAATATGGGAGGGAGCTGACTACTCCCCCTTTCTGTCCTTCGGGTTATTACAGAAGACCATCCAGGCCGAAAAACATATTTTTAATGTTGCCTTTTTATATCCCAGTAAGGGTATGGCTAGCTGATGAGAGCTAAATAGTTTGAAATAGATCTATACTAGTCTCTCTTTATTTATTTATCAGCACAAATACAACACAAATATAAAAAGGCAACATTAAAAATATGGTTTTCTGCCTGGATGGTCTCCAGCAGTGAGCCGATAGACAGAAAAGGGGAGTAGTGAGTTCCCTCCCATATTTGGGCATACCAGGGGTTGTAACACACACACACACACACACACACACACACACACACACACATACTAGCTGTACCTTGCCATGCGTTGCTGTGGCCCAGTCTGGTTAAATGGAAAAGAAAGAAAAGAGAAAAGGCAAGTTTCCAATATGTTTAATTTCACAATGCTTGTGGGTATACAATATTTTTTGTTGTTCCATTGTGTGTGCAGATATAGAGATTGTCTGGTTTGCCGACTCTAGAACACGCAACATATAATTGTCCATGTGAGAAACAATCCGTGTCTAGATCTAAACCGCACAATTCTAAAGATTGGCCCTGAGCTTTATTGATGGTGATTGCAAAAGCCAATCGAATTGGGAATTGCAATCTCTTAAATTGAAATGGCATATCCGTTGGAATCATAGGAATGCGAGGAATGAGGACATCTTCACCTTTGAAAGGTCCTGTCAAGATTGTTGCTTCTACGACGTTGGTCATTAATTTTTTTACTGCAAGCCGCGTGCCGTTGCAAAGCTTTGGCTGGTTGATATTTCGCAGCATGATAATTGGCACGCCGATTTTCAATTGCAGTACGTGCGGTGGCATCCCTGGCAGATCAAGTGACATCAAAAATTCTCTTGGATAATTAACCGCTTCATCTGCCTCCACAACAGTGTCAATGAGACTTGTATGTGACTGCCTCACTTTGAATGTTATTCTGAACAATATTGTATTATACTGAATAATATTGTTAAGTTCGTAGATGTCTTTGTTTCTGGCCGCAAGAATAGCTCGTTCACTCAGCCAATCGTGATTCTTATAATTGGTTTGAATATGGGGAAATACTTTTTCAACCAATTCTTCTTTTGATGTCACTAAATTGCAGACGTTATGAGGCAATGAAATTCGTCCTGAGGTCAGATCAACCGGCACTTTTCCATTTCCAATTTCCAGCAATTGATGTGAGAATATCTCAGCTGATCGATCATTTTGCAGCTGGACACGCATATTTGTAGTTAATTTTAATGTCTTTACGTGTCGCCACAAAGTAGTGTATTTCAGGCAAGCATTTATTTCGTCCGCTGGTGTTGATCGAGGAATTACAGGTAATGTTTGCCTGAAATCTCCTGCAAGCAATATTAATGCGTTCCCAAATGGTCTGATGTTCTCTATAAATCTCTATATCTGCACACACAATGGAATAACAAAAAATATTGTATACCAACAAGCATTGTGAAATTAAACATATTACAAACTTGCCCTTTCTCTTTTCTTTTTTTCCCATTTAACCAGACTGGGCCACAGCAACGCTTGGCCGGGTACAGCTAATATATATTATATATTGTGTCTGTAACTTTCAATTTGGAGAAACAGTGCATTATATGGCAACAATTCCTGAAACAAGATAGTTCAAATTAGCTAATTTACAGAATGTGTCCAACATTTAGCATCCATAACTCCTGTGAGATTGGACTTTAGCTAAATTATGGCCACTTCAGCATCATTCCACTTGCTGACTACATTTGCCAAAAACCTATAGGTTGCATGGCACATGGGAAGATGAAACAGCCATATTTCTCTGTCCTCATTTCTGATGCTCCCTGCCAGTTTTCCACAAGCAAAGTCAATGGGAAAGCCAGCAGAAAGTTGCAAGTTGTTCCTGCTCCCATTTCTTTTTTCCCACCACATGGTCATTATGTTTACATAAAGAAATCTCTGTAATAATGATGCAATGGATCATGCGTTGTTTAGTAGTAAAATAAAAATAAATAGGGATCCCAAGGTGGTGCAAAAAAGAAATATCATTTCAAGACAAAAAAAATGAATATTCCATCATGGTGGCCTGAACTGCCAAATATTTGTGTCTAGCATATTATCTGCTATAGTAGATGCCTCCATCTGCATCCAGCTACTCTAGTCTAAATCATTTGTTTTCAGTGGCAGTTAAAAGATAGTCTTTCTATGCTTTCAGCAATGCCTTGTGATTTCTCTATCCGACATTCTTAACTCTCTCAGCCTGGAGGGAGTGGTCTTTACCATTGCTCAGATCTGGGCAGATACGTTACATAGTTCCTGCATGACGAATAATCAAAGGGAAAGCGTCCCTGAGTTCTAATAAGTGTAAATGAATAATTACGGGAAGCTTGTTGGAGAATCACTATCCTTCTGCTTCCTGCATGCTTCAGAAATATGTAATTATGTTTAGTAATCCTTTAATTGTATTGATTTTTAGTTGAGCCAATAATCTATCTTATTAAAGGCTCACTCTCTGTATAGTAACTTTCTTCCAGTGATAATTGGATCAAGTGCAGTTTTTTTTGCTATTTTGGTTCACTCTTAACCCTTTACTTAACATAAATGTAGAGAGCTATTCCATAGATAGATAGATAGATAGATAGATAGATAGATAGATAGATAGATGATAGATAGATAGATGATAGATAGATAGATAGATAGATAGATAGATAGATAGATAGATAGATAGATAGATAGATAGATAGATAGAACTGTCAGGTTTGGGGACTATATATATTAGTTTTGGCATGCTTCCTACAGGAAGACTATATCCTGTCTTCGCCTTTCTCTCAACATAAGGCCAGAAAGCCCAAACATGCATGTGCTTTATAAAAACATAGATTTTCCTTCATAAACTTTTCTTTTCTTTGGACCTTCACCATCTCTCTCTCAATACACTAAATAGACTTCTTTCTACTGATGCACACAAATGTGAAGAAATGAATGAACCAGAAGAAACAGAGAATTACTTCTTCAATATATTCTTTAAACTTAGAAACCTAAGAAGCTTAGGTTTCTCAATCTTGGTTTAGCTTGATGAATGGATATTGTCAAATGTCGACTGGTGGGCTGGAGATGCCCTGTGAATTCCTCCTTTTTAACCTCATAACCATGTCTTTATTTTTAAACGAAGGGAAAATGTGGAGAATAGCAAGAAAGGGCTACTTGAAATGAAGAATAGGGATGCGTAAAATGATTTTTTTTAAAAAAAACTATTAGATAGCTTTTTCCATTTTTCATGAAAAAATCCCTGTACATAATTATTACAATCCTCTTCTTTTTTCCTCCTCCTCTTCCTAATTTGATGCTTGAAAATAGAGCTCACAAATTTGTTTGAGAAGGAAAAGTCAGGCAATCTAATACTGCAGTAAAAAGTGTGGTAAAAGATTGGATTTGAGAAGATGACTCTAAAAATGTATGCAAGAAGAAATACAATTTGGGACTATGAGGTGAATCTTTATGCCAGACCACAGTCCCTTTAAACTTCTTACTGTACCCTGTTTCAATTAGGAAAGGGTTCTTATGGTAAGAAGACTTACCTTTATGTATTACCTTATGATTTTGACTGACATTGGTTGAAATTATGTAACCCCTCCCAAACATTCACATGGTGCTGTCCAAGGTACTGGGACTTAGTGCCCATTCTGAACTGCAGTGTGCCATAATTCTGCTTTTGAATTCAATATGATGATAACATTGTAGTCCTTGCCATTTTTTTTTATACAAGACCAAAATTTTCTCTAGGATAACAAAATGTTTAGTTAGATATTTGACTATGCCCAAACTTAATACATTTGCTCTGGCATTTAATACAGTTGATCCGTCCCACATTTAAATGGATCAATATCCACATCGGTAAACTTAGATGAAAGGAGGTTCAGAGTCACATATTGTATCAAGCCCAAAAGTTATTTATTTGACACTTGCTTGGTATATTATATGAAGTCAGTTGATGCAGTTTGTAAACCATACTTTGGGGCTGTATTGTAATTTTTTTTCAAATGGATGAATCATTTAGTTAAACAAGGAGCTTGGGCAAGTGATTTTGGTTCTTTGGCTCCTATTTGCACACCCAGAACATAAAATGGTAGAAATAATGCTACTAGTTTTCAACAACTATGGTGTCAAAAATATTAATATGGAATATAGAATATTCTTTATGAGTCAAGTATGATTGAACACATAAGGAATTTGTCTCTGGTGCATAAACTCTCAGTGTACATGCAAATAACAAAATGATATGTCATAGATCATAAATCATAACAATGTGATATATCATAAGGTACCAATAAGAGAAGGCAGTAGGAAAAGATGAGAAAGTTGAGAAGATGAAAAGGATAATAACAATAGAGCTCTATTACTTGGGTAAATATCCTTAGGCATAAGACACTTCTGTGGAAATTAGGTGTTTAGTAGAGTGATGGCATGGGGGAAAAACTATTTTTGTGTCTAGTTTTTTTGGCATGCAATGCCCTATAGCGGCGTCTGAGTGGAGAAGTTGAAACCATTTATGTCCAGGATGTAAGAGGTCTGTAGATATTTTTATTCCCTCTTTTTGGCTTGTGCAGTATATCCAGGCCTAAGTGGAAAAAAGCCATATGTGCTGGTGACTGGAAAGAATGCATGCATCAAAAACATTCAAATTACATTATGGATTAGCTTTAAATGCTCATTTGGAACATAATCCTCTATAATTTTACTCATTGTCCAGGGTCTACACTTAATCCAAGCCTCCTGAAACAACATTTCAATAATGCCCAACATGATTAATTTTGCCTTAGCCAACAGTACTAGATTGTGCTTGATATATAGACCTAAGCTCAAGGAAAAGGACCATTTTGCTAAAGATAGCTCAGGTCACATATATAATTAGTTGTTCTGTATCTATAGAGTATATTGCCTAACAACATGGTGTAGCCAAGGAAGTTTGCTTATTCATGCAGGTTTTTCTGCAATGTAAACTATCTGTATAGTGTCCTAATATGATATAAATACTTTGTCTAAAAATTGCTTTAGCTTGTTTAACCTTATTGTACCAAATAAGTTTAATAAAACTTGTAATTCACTACATTATAACATTTTGGTTTTTCCTGGCCACACCAATATATCCTCTCACCTTTCTGACACCAAGCAGGTTTCTAGTCAGATTCCTTGCACAAATTGCTAATTACCAACATGGAGGAAGACACCAATGGTCATGATGATTCACACATATTGTGGCAGTTCTTGTGAGAGAAGAGGGGAGAGTGTCACTGCTTTACATTAATCACCACATTTCTTCCTCTTTATGAATTTCCAATCAACAGGGGAAACTTTGGAAGCAGAAGAGAGAAATATCTGTCTTGGGGTACATGGATTGTACCTGTACAACAGGTTATCCAGAGCAGAGGCTAAACACCATATTGCCAATCACACCATCATCTCCCTATTTTTGTTCCTTCCTCCTCCTTCCCTGCAAAGCATCCTGTTGTGAGCAGTATTTGTTTGTTTGTTTTTATTCTTGTATTGTTTTTACAAGTAACTCAAGGTGGCAAACATATCCAGTACACCTTCCTTCTATTTTTCTCACAACAACCTTGTGAGATGAGTTAGGCTGGGGGAGTGTGACTGGCCCAAGTCACCCTGCTGGCTTTTATAGCAAGGGTGGGACTTGAACTCATGGTCTCCTGCTTTCTAGCTTGGTGTTTTAAACCACTTAATCACTTAACTTTTGTCCACAACAGTACTGCAAAAAGATACTGTAAGCATATTAATCTGGGTTGTGTCAGTTTTCTCCACTCAGGTACCTTTAAATCTTGAACCAAACACTTCAATATGGCATTGAGAAAATTACCTGAGGGAATGAGACTGGGGACTGGAAGGCTGATCTATACAATTGAAACAGATTGTTGTAGAAATGCAGTGCAGTTCATCTTTCTTTGATAATGCATAGAAAATGCATACAGTATTTATTGTTGTCGCTTTATACTCAGTTAACTCATTTTCCTGTTTACTTCCTGATCCTTCTTATGGGTTTTGTTAAAAAATAATGACTATCACATTATATGCCTGTGGGCAAGCAGTGACCCAGTTCACATATTGTACAAAACTTTATTTAATTACTGGTATATTTTAGCGTATAATATACAAATGACTAGATTTGCATAATATGTGTAGGTATGAACCATGTATTTACAAATGATAGTGTAGTTTCATATATGCTTTGATAAAAGTCTACCCGACATTGAAGCTTAGAGCAATGACCGAGAAAGCCCTCACTTTCAGTGTTGTAGGCATACTTCAGCATTAATAAGTTTATAGTAAAAAAATTAATGGATAAACTACATTATATATCCTATATCAGTATTAAGGCCCACTTTGAAGTTGGCTGAGAACTTGTCTTTTTTAATTAACCAAATATAAAAAGAAGAGAAAATACTCACAAATGTAAAATAAAGTATAAAAGGAAACAATATACAAAATACATATTTGCAAGCATGCATATACTGATAAACTGAAGCTGTGATTCATTACAGTTATCCATAGTTGATCTATATTAATCAATTCTGCAAACCACTAAATAATTGTAGCCATATTTTCAATGCCGACAATAAATCGTTTGATAATGTTGTTAACTTTCTCGTGAAACAAACCTCAAGTTGAATTATACATGTAATTGCTTCTTACTGAAATGGAACAATATATTCACATAAACGGTAGGTTCACTATATCTCCAACAACATAAAAACGAAATGGTCATTTGTGAAATATTGTTGAAAAGGATATTTAAAAATCGATGGAAATTATTTGGTTTGTTTGTTTAATTTTTTATTGGTTCAATAAAACATTCAAGCAAAAAAAAAGGCAAAAACATAGGCATAGATAAAAGGATTTGAGGCAAAAAGTTAAAAAGCAAAACAGATCAGAGAAAGAGAGATGTCCGGGGGATCACAATTCTAGTCCTGTTTTGGGCATAAAGCCAGCTGGGTGACTTTGGGTCAGTCCCTTTCTCCTCAGCCCTAGGAAAAAGGCAAGGGCAAACCACTTCCAAAAATCTTGGCAGGAAAACTGCAGGCACCTATTCTTTGCAGTCCACAGTCAGTAATGGTGTACAATGTGTGTTTGTCTCTACCTTACATATGTGTATGTATCTATACAAACACATGCACATACACACTGTACATACATACATACATACATACATACATACATACATACATACATACATAACCAGGGGTGGGTTGCTGCTGGTTTTACTACCGGATCACAACCCGCATTCACGCCAGACGCGCGCTGTGCACGCATGCACTATTCAATGTAAATTGTAGAACAATTTACAGTGAACTGCGCATGCGCAATCACTAAAATCCTACATGGTGGCAACATCAGTGGCAGCAAGGGCAACCGGTTCGGGAGCATGTCAGGCCTGGGTCACTACCAGTTCTGCAACCCAGGTCTGAATTCCACTACCGGTTCAGCCGAACCTGCAGCAACCCTCCTCTGCTACATACATTCTGGTAGCTCCCCACCCTGTTTTCTCCTCCACCTCCTTTTTTCCCCTAGCTACTAATTGCTATTTGGATATTTTTCTATGCTTTGCTTTGAATAGTATTACTGTACTCATTTCTGTTTGAATCATTTTAATTACTATTATTATAGTTCTTCATACAATCAGTCAGATATTTAGACTGGACTTGGCAGTCCACCGTTGACTCATTCCCAAGGACTTGGGACAGGCAGATGTAGTTTTTTCATGGTGTTAAAGGTATTGCTACAGGATGTAAGCTGCCTTTTGCAACTGACTGACGGTGGTTTTATCAATATAATGGTGTTCAAGTATGCTCCAGTTGCTTTGGGATTCTACCGAAGGTGCTTATTGCTATTGGTACTATCTTTATTTTCTCTTGCCACAGTAATTCTATTTCTATTTGCAGGTATTTGTATTTTGTTATTTTCTCTTGTACTTTGTCTTCTATTCTGCTGTTTCCAGGTACTGCCACATCCACTAACCTGGTGCATATGTTTGAATTCTAAACTCGCAGAGCACAAGCGTCACAACCACATCAAGGTAATGCATCGCTGTGGGCTTCAACAATTTTAGCAAGGGATTCTCTGCCCGGTTGCTGTGTGGGCATGGGCATGGTGGGCATGGCCTAGTCAGCCTCCTGCACCATGGCTGGGGGGGCATTTTTGTCCTCCCCAGGCTCTGGAGGTTTTTCTCGAGCCTCCGGGAGGGAAAAACGGCCTCTCCAGGTTTCGGAGGCCCTCTGGAATCCATTTCTGGCCTCCCCAAATTTCCAGTAGGCTGGTTTTTCGCTCTCCCTGAGCCTCCATGCGTGCCCTGCACTTATCTGCAACCAAAACAGGCCACGTGGGGACTCCTGGGAGAGGCAGGGTGGAGTGGGCGGGGCCAGCTAAGAATGGGATTTGGGGGTTCTCCGAACTGCACAGAATTTTAGCTAGAAGTTCTCCCGAACCCATGCGAACCCCCAGCAGCGAACCTCTGTGGGGATTATTATTATTACTTCTAAAAACAGTGTATCTCTTTTCTTCAAAAACCATAACTGCGTAGGTTGTCTTTCCTTTTCTTAGTATATAAGGGAACCATTTCTGTTTAAATTTGGTCAGACTTCTGCTGTGAATGTATACTATCAGTCCCCCCCCCCCATTATTTATTTATTAAATTTATATGCCACCTATCTCACCAATAGGGTGACCCTGAACAGTTTACAAACAGTAAAAAAGATAAATATAAAAATAATTAAAATTAAGGATTATATATAAAACTTGAACCAAGGGGATGGATGACACGGGGCTGAGATCTTTCCCTGTCAAACAACTCTAGTAGCAAAACCCGGTTTTACTATCTTTTTAGAAAACCAAATAGGTGGGAGCAGTTTTTACCTCCAGTGGCAGACTGTTTGACAGGGCAGGAGCCACAATACCACATATTCTTTATATTATTTAGTTCTGCACCGATGGTAAGGGTTCTCTTTTGCAGTATTGTATGAGAATCAGATTGATTCTTGCCACTGTCACCTTATGTCTTAATAAAATAAGATGCTTATCACTTACACTCTCTGAGGTTATACTTAATAAAAATATTTATGGTTTTTCTTATTTTCAGAACTTTTTGTATATTTGGTTATTACTTTCAGTACTTTGGGGGGTATTATGCTAACCACAACTGATAAAATGTTCCTTCTTTGTTACTGCATTTCCAATTAGTGTTATATGATTTATCCAATTAACCATTTTATACTCATAGATGGAGTTATATATGTATCACCTTTAAAACATTTTGCACCATTTCTTCCTTCGTTTGTAGCTTGATCTATATTTGATTTTTTTCTTCATAAGTCTTCCTATTGATCCATCATTATTGCCTCTGAAATTTTGCAATCATTTTATCATACAATTTTTTAATCTGTTGTCTCCACAATATAATTAAATGGCAACTGCTGTTCTCTTTTGTACGATGCCTGCAGAAATTTTCTTGTTTTGGAAGGGGACCTTGTTTCAGTAATTAACATAAGAGATTAATTCATATGTCATACTAAACCATTAGTGGTTGGTTTCCTTGCACCTTGGCAGAACTATGGTATAATGAATTACAATAATATATTCAATTGTAATTTATTTTTATTAGTTGGTTTTATACCTCTCTACTAGTTAACTTATTCAGAATTTTTAAAGAATAAATAAATATGGGTTCTGGATATGGTTGTCAGGCCTGCAGAAGTTCCTTTAAGAATCTTTGGCCTGCCACACTTTCTTATAATCTCCTATGTGTTTCATTAGTGTAGTAGTTGGGAGGGGGGAATAGAAAGGAGTAGGATTATGGAATGTATTGTTTTGATTCTTCCTAGAAGCTCAAGGTCATCTTTTGTCTCTGCACCTCGATACCTGACCGGAAGCAGAGGGGTGTAGATGCCAGCGTGGAAGATGATGATTGGAACATGTGATGAATTATGGGGTGTGGGGATAGATCATAAACTTTCAACTGGGTGAACTCTCAGGATGTAAATCAGAGTTGAAATTTCATAGCACAATGCCAACGTGCCTGTATTATTAAATTGGAACTTTAAGGATGATTCTGCTCTGGACTCTGATTTACTTTTGCATGGTATTTGGAACGCTGACAACGGTGCTCTCTGGGCTGGGTCTTTCCTTGCAAATTCACTATCCAACTAGGTAATATCATCAGTGTGCAACAACTGCAATAGAGGTGGTATTCTACCGGTTCAGACTGGTTCGCCTGAACTGGTAGCGGAAATCGCTCTGCCCACCTGCCCTGGCTCTACGGCATCCCATTTAGGCCCTTTTTCACCAAAAGCATATGGACGGAAGGCTGTGCGCATGTGTGGAGATGGCTTGTGCGAGCAAAGCAAACGTGCATGCTCACATTTGCGAACCAGTAGGGAAGGTAAGTGAATACCAACCCTGAACATCAAAGCAACTACTAAATTCAGACAGCACCAAGAACTCCTGTTTAATCCTGAAGTACAGATTGTAGGGAGATTGATATCTCTTCCATTGGAACCATGAATAATTTCAATTACTACCAAAAGCAGTATGATTCCAGCTGGCATTTGGCTCTTAGGCTAGTTTAACTGAATGGTATCTATGATGTATTGTATTGTATTTTATTGTTAATTTTTATCATTTATATATGGTATTCCATGGCTTATTCTTGTTTTAAAATTATTGTACCCTGCCCTATCATTTTTTTAAATGTTAAAATAAGGTATTTGGCACGTATTGTTTTTAGAAAAGTAGCTATTTCATATTCCTTGGTTGGATAACCAACATGGATCTGATTCAAACTTAGATTGTCCAAGCTCTGAATTTTGGAGCACACTATATGACTGCTGAGGGATCACACATCTGGCTACTTCTTTTAATCTGACATATTTGTTCCTTTTGGATTTGCCACTGTACCATCTTTTTTAAGGCAGCTTGGTTACATTAGCAAACTATTATTGCATTATTTATCTTCCATTAGTTCTGAAAAAGATTGGAGGAGCTCTGACCTCAGTATGTTCCTTGGCAGGACACAGACTGAAAGAGTCAAACACCCTTTCCCTGAACTTCAGACCATATGAAGCAAAAATGCATTCTAATAGGAATCTGTCCCATCCCGTTCCTCTCCCCCGTTCCTCTCCCCCGCTCCTGGAAAAAAAAAACCTTTACAATTGGAGATCAACAACGATGTTTTTATTAAGCAATAACAGATAGGGAAGGATCAATCCCAGGCTTAATGCCACGTTTTCTTTGGCTGACAGCATTAAAGAATGATACCTTCACAACTTTCTTTGCATTTCCAATAATAAACCATTTAGAAAAAATTTAAAATATTAAACGTTAACATTCGGTAAAGAAAGGATTGATTCAATCATCACTTTCAGAGGGAAGCATCCTCCATTTTCAAGGAGCTATAATCTTAAATCCTATTCTGGAAGCATTTACTATAAGTGTTAAGTATGTATCTATGAATTCAAAATACACGGCTTACTTATTTAAGGCATGATGTATTCATTACATTTTTTAAAAATATGCATCAATCTTATTCTTTTCCTGGAATGAAAAAAATAGAAAACTTTTAAAATATGCTGATGAAATCCTCCCACCCGTCTTGATAGCTTGAACTCTGGGTTAGCCACAGATTTTATTTTCACCTCAGTTACCAAATACCAAAGTTGTTTCCACTCCAGCCATAGTGCTGTGTTAATTGTAGCCCAACTTCTGTATACCCAGCCTATGAGTTTTGTCAGGAGGAGCTCCATTGGCATTTTAGCTCCCAAGGATGTTAAATTCCTAATGATGCTAGGAATTAAGTCGGCAGCATTTTCAAATCCAAATACTTTGAGCCAATGGTTCCTGAAACAGCAGTAAGGGAAGATGCGTACTTGGTGAGGAAAAAGCCCAGTAAGCTCATTTGGAACAAAATCAACATCTGGTTCCTTTCCAAATGGAAAGTACCTTTTCATTAAAGCGATCTGACCTTAAGAGTTTCTGGTTTGTTTGTTTTAAATCGACACCCGACTACCATCCGGACAGAGTTGAGAAGCTCTGCACATGCTCCCAGGGAAACAGTTTATGCTTTATTCACGTGACCCTGAACTGTCCTGCTTTTCTAAGGGTTCACACCCGGACGCTTACTACTTGTACCTGTTTACTACTTCGTATTTTTTTCTCTGCCTGCCGGAGCTGTGAGGCCAAGCTCTCTTCTCCTGCATCGCCCAAACGTACAGTACACTCTGCTTACGCGAACCCCAGCGCTAGCTTGCCTCGTGAGCGAACACACACACACACACACACGTACGCGCGCCCACGAGCCGCTTCCCACTTGCCATAATTAGCCTTCCCGACTGCCTCCTTCGCTCTCCACCCCGCTAGCCTGTCCGCTGACGGACTTTAGGTAGAAGGCGCCTGGCCGAGGCGGGGTTCCCCCAGTTTGCTAGCCCCGCTGGGCGGGGTGGGGGGGGCGGTACGCTTTCCTTCGCGCGCTACTTGGAGTCGCGTCCACACCACGCCAGAAAAACAAAAGGCATCGGCCTCGCCAACGGATGAGGTTGCTGGCACCTTGCAGAAACCCGAGACGGGCGGAAAATACAACTCGACCGACTGCTGCACCTCCCTTATTTGCGCCTATCGCCTCCAGGGACCCTCGGTTGCTCTGCAAGGTAAGCAACGCGAAGCGCCTCTGCCTCTCCCGCCTCTCTCTTTCTCTCCGTCCCCTCTGGCTGCGCAGGCAGCTGCCTCCTTCTGTCGGATGATCCGGGCTTGCTGCAGAGCATCTGCTCTGGTGCGTTCGGTCTTGGTGGTTTGGTTTTCCTCCTCTAGCTTTGCCCGTCCACGCTTGTTCACTTTACTCCTGCGGCGGGAAAGAGGCGAGAAACCCACTCGAGGCTCCAAAGCTCTGTCCGTTGCTGCGCCAAAACGCCAACTCGACGAGAAGGGATTGATTTTTCTGCAGGCGGTTTCAGGAGGGTGCGCTGAATCCACTCAGGGCGGCAAATTGCTGCAGGGATTCCGGCCTCTGCGGGCGCGCTTCGGTGCTGGCGGAGAGGCGATGCCTCCTCTCCCCTCCGCGCGTGTTTGTTTGGTCGCGTTTTCGCGTGCAGCAGGGCTGTTCCGTTGACCGCCCCTCTATACTGCGGCGGCTTTCCCCGCGCGAAAGGTTGCAAATGTTAATAGATTTACCTCACCGGTTGGGCGGAACGGAGTGGACTCTTCGTGGAGTATCGGCTTCTCTACGCGCGAGGGTCTGCTCAGCGCTGCCACGCGCCTTTTGGGTTAGCGTGGTCCTCCCGTGCAGTGAAACTCAAAAAGATTTAGACTAGAATTCGTTTGGATTCCTTTAGGGACCTTACGGATGGATTGGAAAGAGCCCAACTCCCCGCCCCCACCCCACCCACCCGTCGTCTTTACATCACTTTGTAGTTTCCTCAGATAGATTTGGTATGGGAATCCCAGAATAGATGGGGAAATCTGGACCGATTTGCATATGCAGGGCTGCCTTTCAACGTCGCTGTGGAATCATCCTATGCAGTGTAGCCCATCTACGGCAGGGAGGGGATGCGGGCTGGTGAGAATTGGTAGACTCTAAACCAGATTCCAGTAAGCCTTGTCGTCCAGCTGTGTTGGGGTGGTGCCTGGACATAGTGCGAGTTGTCCATGAGGAAGACTGTCTTAAAGGCATGAAATAACATTATTGCAACTATAAAAAAAAAGCTACTGGTTGATGTGCATCATTTCTCTGTCAGGGTGTTTGCATGGATGAGTCTGCAAAAGTGTAGAAACTCTTGGCTCCAGATTATTCAATGGGTGGCCATTATTTCTGACGACTCAACTCAGGCTACCTGTTTGACTAGGACCGTGCTTCTTTGAGAGGTTCCTTTCCTTCTCTTTTACAGTATCCTATCCTTTCTTTAGTTCTGTCCTTTCCAGCCAAAGGCTGGGCTTTCAGCCAAGAGGCGGAGGCAACTCCACACTGGTGTTGAATCCTATGTGGATTCCAGGCAAGACTTTTATTATGCCAATGCTACAGCTCACTCACAGCATTTTTCAAAAGGTTCAAACCACAAAGTCACTTGATGTTTGCAACCCATTTGTGCTTTTCCACCTGCTTCTTGCTCACTTGTTCTTTCAGTAAAAAGTATGTTAAAGAATCCTTCAACTGGAAGAACTCCAAGTAATCTGGCTCTATAGGGTTGTGAATCACAGCTAGACATTCATTACAGGTTTGCCTACCTCTGTCCCCAAGGAAGTCTGTACCAAGGGCCCTTATTATGTCCATTTTATGCTCTTGGAGCTGCTGTTCACAATGTTGCTGGTCCGAGAGTTGCAGCTGGCTGATGAACTTCAGTCTCATAAAATTTCAAACATGCTTTTTCCAGCAGGGCAGCTCACTAGACGTTTGGGCCAGAAGTAAAGCTTTATGAGGGTTATAGTTCAGAGCACCTGGAAATTATGTCAGGTGATAGTAATGGCAGTCTAAAGCTTGATTTAAAGTTGCCCACAACTGCACATAGACGTCACTGCATACCTATGCTGCAAAGGGGTTGATGGGTAAGAGGAGGTTGCGGATGGTTGCAGACGGGCCGACCCACACACTTTCCAAATCCCAACTGCGCCTTGTGTGGAGATATGCATCCTGCATGCTGATTGATTGATCCACTTCCTGTTCTATGCTTTGTTAAGGTGTCCCAAGGCACTTCATACTTCCTACAACATATTTCTATAGCTGCCATCTGGCGTTTAATAACCAGCTATGCTTTTTACTTGCCCAGGGCCATTAGCCACAGTAGTCTTGCTTACCATGCAGCTGCTGTGTTTTGGGAGGGAGGATTAGGGAAAATTCACTTGCTTTTCTTCCCAGCAGTTGATAACCCACTATTGGAAACAGAGGAACATCATCTGCAAAGCAGGGCTACCCTGCTTGCCCAGAATACAAGAGGAAAGCGTGTGCTGCATCCCAAACAGTACAAACCAAGCAGCGTATCTTGGAAAGCAAGCCAAGGGAAAGCGGGTTCCAGCCTTCTTTCCATTATTTTCTTTCAGCTTTGGTGGTACAAATTCAAGCTAATTCTGTGAGTTTGTGTGTGTGTGTGAGAGGGGGTGGGGGGAGGAGAGAGAAGAAAAGAAGAAAAAGAAAGGAAAAAAAGAGCTTTGTCAGTATCAGGCCACAACAGTTTGAATGTTCTTCTCAACAACTTGTTTTGGAAACCTTTACGACAAAAGATCACACATACAACCTTTAATGTATGTCTAGGGTGGAAGGTGAAGGGTCTGTGCTGGTGACCCCTGGTGTGGTAGCTACTACAGTAACTATTCAATGCACTTTATAGCCAAGTATGAATTTGGATATGGATCTTGGATGGGGGATGAGTTGCCAGGTGGGGTGAGGTTCCACAGATTCATCTGATATTTTCACAACATGTCTTTTTTGCCCCGAGTTCCCCATTGTATTCGGTGGTCAGAGATATTTGCAGCTCTTTAATAAGAGGGAAGTGGAAACTAACTATAAGAGGAATTCACCTGATTATGTTTCTGGATCTCAAATTGCATAACCATGTGTTATGCAATTGCTATAGTTTGCGGATTGTCAATGAGCACCTTTGGTTTGATTAAAGCACTAGGCTACAAACTGGGAAACACTGAATTCTAGTCTGGCCTTATGGTAGCTATGAAAGCCGGGTGGGTGACCCAGGGCCAGTCACCCTCTTTCAGCCTAACTGACCTCACAGGATTGTTGTTGTGAGAAAAATAGGAGGAAGGAATATTAGGCATGCTTGCTGCCTAGTGTTACTAATAAAAATAATAGGGTATAAATGAATGTTTTCTCTGCAAATTGACATTTCTGATGCATCTGTGTAGAAATCATTGTAGATTAAAGGAGTGAAAGGCCACCTGGCTGTCATAAATCTATATTGCTGTGAGTAGGACAGGCCCAAATCATAAGAGGCAATTTGCATTTATTTGTCAGAGCACTTTCAAGGATATTCCCTGATGCCTCTTAATGTCTTTTGTGCTAGTGTGTTATTTTGAAGTCTGTTTTTGCAATAAAATGTGTAAACTGCACTCTGGAGCAAAATTAAACCCCCCCCCCCCCAATGTTTGGAAGAAGAAAAAGGAAAAAAAAAATCTGTGGCTAATGAAGTACTCCAAATGTTTAGCTAATTAATGTTACAAGATTTTGTTTGCTCAGTTTTGATGCATACAGACTGTTTTAATTTCTAGGGCAGGGGTGTCCAAACTTGGGAGCTTTAAGACTTGTGGACTTCAACTCCCAGAATTCCCCAGCCAGCCATGCTGGCTGGGGAATTCTGGGAGTTGAAGTCCACAAGTCTTAAAGCTCCCAAGTTTGGACACCCCTGTTCTAGGGGCTCTTGTTACCGTAGTATAGAAACAGCAACATCAGTGGTGCCAGTGTTCACTTGTGCTGTGGCTCTATGAAGTTGCCTGACATAAGCATAGTGCTGCAATTGTATGCAATCAGTTCACATTCAGCTGGCCTATTTTGCTTGTATTCATTGGAGACTTGCCAGTAAATTTCATTATTTGTATGTGTGTATTTATGCATGTATGTATTTCTTTATTAGCTTTATAAACTGCCTAATTTCAGAAGCTCTGTATCTTCTATCACCTAGCATACCATCTAATTTTTGTAATAAAAGAATCTGCAAAATTTGTAACCATCTCCCAAAGAGATAGCCTTTCCCAATCTGATCCCTTCCAGTTCCGTTGTACTCCAATTTCCATTGTCTTGCTGGCTGACAGAAATGGAAGTTAAAATAAACATTTGGACAGTGCCATGGGATAGAAAACTGATTCTAACTAGAACCATCTATACACTTTTAGCCCTTAATGTTGATCCATAAAGCATGAAACAGTGTTTTAAACCATGCAGTCACTTGAGAATATATACTGTGCTTACTGGTGCAGGTTCATGATAAAAAAAACTCTCTATAAGTGAAACCAAACAAATTCTTACTGCTGATTAACATGCCTCTTCAAAGAAAGTCAGAGATTATTAAGCATGCTGTTTTGCTTACTGTACTCCTCAGTCTTTTTCCTACAATGAAACAATTGCTCTTTTTGCATGACACTTAACTGGAATTGGGCCAAGGATAAAGTTCATCCAAACTGTTCTTTTTGTGGGTGGGTGGGGGGAAGTAACTCTTTCCCCATCTGCAACTAAGATCACATCCTATAGAGGCTCAGTGAACGTTTGGGCTCTCTAGGCAATCCATTTTTGTGATGGTTTTGGTTTTACCCTATCTCTTGGCGGGAAAAAATGTTGTGGATATATATTGTGAGAACTTATGCAGCAGGAAACTAAAAAATAAAGCAATTCATAAAGGAAGCTGGAATTTTAAAAGAAAGACAACTTGTATTAGAAAATTACATTTTGATAGAAAACATGAATATCTGATTTACCTGCATTCTGAGTAAAAGAATGAAAAGTCGTGTAATTTCCTAGATGATAAGCAGCCTAGTATGGTGTTTACTCCATTGTCAGAGAAGATAAAGAGAAATTGTGAGGACAAAGAGCAGAAACTGGAAGTAATGACAACTCTGAGAATACCAGTCCAGCCAATTAGAAGCATAGACTGAAAGGGGGCAATGCGATAGTGCACATATATCCAACAATACACCCCCCTCGACCCATTACAGAGTCACACTGACCTGATCTTTCCACCCCAGATATTTTACTTACCGTAGTTGGTGTAACTATTTATTTATCTGTCTCAGCTGAGAGAACTGTAAATTTAGCAACCAATTGGAACACCCTTAAGCATGTACCACTGGTGCACAAAGTTGTGAAAAGAAATCTAGGAAGTGGAAGGGAAATGTCTTAACCAGTCACATCATGCAAACATGAACATTGCTTACCTACATGGCAGCATTTTATATGGTGTTTTATTTACTTTTCCTATTCCATTGTGTTGCCTACTTCCCTCTCTTTGTTGACATTTGCATAAAATGCAGGTCTAGCTCTATCAATGAAAAGGGGATTCCATAACAAAGATATCCCTCTTTTAAGTAAACAGGAGTGTAGATTTTAATGCCTTGCATGCAATTGAAATAATTTTCTAGTGAAATTACTAAATACTATAAATAGTTTTAATATTTATACTGTACATGGACTTGATCGGTAAATTTATACAATATATTTTGATAAAGAAGTTCCTGTCTGAAATTGTTTATAGAAAGATCCGTTAGTGTTATTCTGCAAGGTACTATAGAGCCTGAATTTCTTCAAGGTAGTAAATTAATCTTTTTTTTTAGTTCTGGGAGGTCAGGTTGCATGGTTTGGAAAAAAGGAAACATCAAGCAATTAATGCCATTGTTCTGATCCTGTGTAACTTTTATTGTGTGGTTTTACTTTTTCCTACATATAGCATCAAAGGAAGACAAATAAAACACACAATGAAATAATTAAACTTCAATAAGGTTAAGTTTTTTAAAGAGGGACATCAGATGAGCAACTACACAGTGTCCTGATTTGTTTCTCTGATCAATAATAACGATGAGAATGCATTTCCAATTGGCAGGGTGACGGCAACTGGCTGAAATGGTCTCTGATAGTTCCCCTCCCCCACTTTCAATCACAGGGTAGAATAGGTCCTTCTTTTTATCCTTTCTTGCTCCCAAGCCCAGCAAGACTAAATATTGGGAGTGTTCTGAAATTACTTCTGAATGATGCTGGATTCCAAAATCTAGATTCCAGAATCACATTTTTGAATAGTCTTCAAAGGGCACAGCTGCCAAAGCCATTATATGGTCATTACTGTTTTCTTTAGTATCTTTTGAAGAGTGTTAAGAGATTTGCAATGACTATAAAATGATGAACTGGTTACCGTCAGAGGGGAATGTGTTGTCAAACACAGGGGAATGATCTGACATAGACTGTCTGCAAGATCAACCCAGGTTGCTGTGTCACAGAGAAGGGTCGCTCTATTTTCTGTCTGTATGCCTGAGGTCCACTGGAAAATCACCGAGAGCTTTCATCACTTTCAAAAAACCATGGCAAGTACACACATCCGGAGCATTGTTATCACAGAAAAAAAAAACCCTTTAAAAAATGCAAATGTATGAAAAACTAATTCATTATAAGCATCAACATTGTTTTTGGCTCCTTCCATATGCATTGAGACTCTTTCCCTATGACTCCTTTCATGTTATCCAAGTGGGATCAAGGGTGTGGGGAGAGTGAGAAAGTGCCAAGACCCTCTGGAACAACGCAGAGTTTGAGAAATCTTGCCCTAGAACAGTGATGGCGAACCTTTTCAGAACCGAGTGCCGAAACTGGAACACATGTGCATGTGTGTGCATGTGGCGTGCCGGAGCGCCGGAAACCCGAAGACCAGCTGGCCGATGCGTGCATGCCTGTTTTTGGGCTGTTTTTCAGGCCTGAAAACAGCCCGAAAAACAGCCCCAAAACAGTGCACACCAGCCAGCTGGTCTTTGGTTTTCCACTGCTCCAGCGCCTGTGAAGACCAGAAAAGCAGCTGGTGATGGCGCACGTGCCCACAGAGAGGGCTTTGCGTGCCACTTCTGGCACGCATGCCATAGGTTTGCCATCACGGCCCTAGAATATTGTGCTCAATTTTATGAATCGAAGAAAGAGAAAACATGTTATGGGCAGGAGGGAACAAACAGGACTGCTGATACTTTTGTACCCTTGCGTTTCTAATCCATAAGGAGGTTCTGTCCATTCCTTTTAGCCCTCTCTCCCCACAAATAACATAGCAAAAATTCATCTCTTAAACAAGCAGAGCCAAGGTACTTGGCCTCAGTTTATTGGAAAGTTCTTGGACCTTAAACAGCGGAGTAGCCAATGGAAATCCAGTAGGTGCAGAAGTATTTTGTTTTTCCTGCCTGCCTTGCACCTATTTATTTAGTCAAGTTATTTGGCCACCCATCTCTTCAAATGACTCAGAGCAATGAACAATATTTAAAATTGCAATGACAACTATAACAATTAAAATACATTCCAGCCGAGAGAAATCTGGCAATCGCTAATACAATCAGGAGACAGGTTGTTTCACACGCTTGGGGCCCCGGATCTGGAAAGAAGGCAGGTTTTTAGGGCCTTACAAATGGCCATCAAGATGGGGAGTCAAACTTGATCTCCAGAGTTGTTTTTTTTAATAAGCAGCAGCCTTGCTGGGAGGTCCCTAAAGCAAATCTCTCATCCTGAATTTTGATGGATTTGAGGAGGACAATGGTTGAATGAAATGTCATTTTGGAAAGGTGTGTGTTGCTAGGCAACCACTAGCTTCTGACTTTTCTGTCTGTTGGGGAGAAGTGCTGGAGAGGGAGGAAAAGAATGCAAAGTGATCTGATGAACAGTTTAAAAAATATTAAAATTGAGCTTGGAGTGAGAAAGGTGTGTGTTCCTGGGTTGGAGGCCCTCTCCAAATCCTGCTCAGGTCATGAGGAGTATCATTTCTCCCTCAGCTGAAGAGAAGGAGGGAGGTTTTTGGAAATGGATTTGTGAGATCCAGCATGGATGACAACCATGCCTACCTAAATGGATTATAATTTGTGGACTTCTCAGAAGATAGCATCTGGTCTCAGCTTCTTCTGTAGGATTCTGTAGGGTTGCAAGATCTAATACATGTACCTTGATGAGCTCTCCCATGGAAATTGGACAGGTGTATAATTTTCAGTTTGAAAGAAACATGCGTTAAGCCCCTTTGAACTGAAGGGAATTACATGCTTCCATTAAAACAAAACTAGTCCCCAAACCTCCAAATCTCCCGTTTTATAGAAATTTGCTTTTTGCTTGACAAGCAATTTTTTTAATATACAGAGGGTTATTTCTCATAGAGAGGAGATTTGCCCTTTCAGCTTGAAATGGAATAATTCTATCAACTTGGAGAAAAGGGAATCTGAATCTGGTTTAGATGTTCTGGGCACTCCACAGTTGAGATGAACTGCCATTCTGAAGCTTTATATTTCATTACCCAAACTAGGTTACATCAGCGGAGGATATAAGCCATCTTGGGTCTAGGTACTAAGAGAAAGGAAGCATCCATCCATATAAGCCACCCTTCCAAAATAACAAGCTTCCTTGGAATGACGTAGAAGACTCTTTGATCTTGCTCATGGTAAAACATGATTTGGTGGATCATCCACTTAATTTTCAAACAGTTTCTGTTTTTAGTCTCACAACAGCTTCAGCCATACCTGCTGCCCTCTAAATGTACAGTATTGGGATTGCAACTCCCAGCATTCATTGCGAGCATGCGGTCCTCTCTACAGGGCTATGGAATATGGGGCCATCTTCTTCTGACAGCAAAGTAGTGTGGGTTAACCATGCCAGTCTGATTGTGACACAGGCATTTTTAGGGCTGTGGTTTTCAGTATGTACTACGAAGAGGATAAATACCAGCCTTATGCCTAACTATAAATACCATTAGATACATTGCTAGTCTACCTTAATGAATGAATGCTGGAGTATGTATTTTCTATACACTCATAGAATCATTTCCTCTATCTTTGACATGAAAATAATTTGAGGATCTTTCTATAAAATGACTGCCTTCTTGAACATGCTTGATTGTCTTTCTGAGGCAAAATAATACAAGAGTTATTGGGTAGTGGTGAAATGGCCTTCAAGGAAAGCAGGTCTGGCATTGTAATCTTTGCATTTTGAGGAAATGCTGATAGACTTCTAAGGAACCCCTCAGTTCCCTACAGTGCACTTTGAAAGTCACTGACGTAGCCTTCCTTCCCTTTTATTATCCTTGAGATGAAACAGTGTATGCTGTTAATTTTGGTGAGGTGCCAGAGTTGCTGTAATTCTTGAATATGGGAGCAATTGGAGGAAATAGAACTCCAGAGGAAGAGTGCACAAGGAGCCACTTTTATTGCAATTGCAGTCACGGAAGTTACCTCAGAGCTTATAAGCGTCATGCTGTTTCCACTATCTTGTTATAAATATAGTGACCGGCTTGCTTGGTTGAACCAGCCCATGAAATTGCCAGTGCTATAAGAACCAGTCCTGACAAATGTAATATGGGGACCATTAGACTAAGTGTATTAGCTCATTGTAAGTATTGTCAGTATTAGGCCATCTATTATCTTGGGTATGAAATCTGCAGTTTTATGTCAGGGTCAGAATCAGATATGATCTATTTAAGTCAGTTCAATTCAATATGGAGATGGATTGTGGGTGGGAATCCTTAGTTGGTCTTGTTTCCCCCATCACCTTTGCATGTTAAACTTCCATTAAAAAGTTGCATTAATATAACCTACTAAGCAAGAACAAACAAACAAGACACATTGCAGTGTAGTGTAGGAGAAGGCACTCTGAACATCCATGTGGAAAGTGGTCTTGAATACCCCTTTTTTTTTGCTCACAGCAGAAACACACATGAAACCTCAATGCAGGCCTCACATATGTTCTCAGTTACTGTAATATCATTTTGGAAAACAATAAGGTCTTTCTCCCAGAGAACCTCCTACCTAGGGAATATACCCCAAAGATCCTGGTTCTACCCACGATGCAGGGCCTTATTTGCTAAGTCCTAGGCAGATACACACTTTATTTTATGGCCTTCCATTCAAAACAGTGCAACTGTGGGCAGCTTACAACAGAAAAATAATCAGAGATAAAAACAAGTATAGTTTATAATGCACATTAAGTGGGCTAAAGAACTGAGCAGGTAATTGCAACAACAAGCCACAATTTATATGCAATCTGTAAGTTTGTCAGACTTTCCAAAGGACAACCATTATATTAGAGGACTGTTGAAAAAGAAGCCATGTTCTCTTTTTCTCAATCATCTGCAAGAAAATGGATGGATGTACTTTGTAATCTGACGGTCCTTAACATTTTTTTCAGAGAATAAATATTTAGATGTCTGCAAGATTGATAAGGAGCCAGATATAGTCTTTTGCCGCTCATTGGGAAAGAGGCCCAACTACATCAATTTAAAGGTACTTGGAGAAGTCTGCCAGAATGGGAGTCTGGCTTTTACCAGACCTTTGGGTCAATATGTAACTCAGAAGGAACGGTTTGCCAATTTGCTGAATATCCGTCAATGTTATATTAGTTGAAAAACTACCACTACTATTCAACAAACCTATCTGGTTTCTATTTTTATAAATAACTCAAGGTGGTGAACATACTCTTTCTGCCTCTTATTTTCTCCACAACAACAACCCTGCGAAGTAGCTTGGGCTGAGTGGCCCAAAGTCCATTTTCAGATAACCATCTTGCAGCTCTTCCTGAGGACTGACTTCAAACAAAAATTGTGATCAAAATCACCCTAAACCACAACCACAAATTTCTGGATTTAAATAATTTGAGGCTAAACCTTTGTACCGAAGTAAATGTCCGTTCAGGCAGAAGGCTGTGAATGCCCAGCTCAGTTTAAACAGTGTGAGTGTGAATCCAAACCTTAAATAGAACCAGATCAAGATCCAGTAAAGTCTGATACAAATTGCGTCCAACTTTGCATCTTTATTCAGTTCACAACAACCACTTTGGGACTGACAGTTTGACGGGAGCAGTTTATAAATATTGAAATCCAGTCAGTTTAATTAGTCAGTTGCAGAACTTCAATAGATTAAAAATCAGATGTAATGTTTGACTTTTCCAACATTTGTCCCTCTCACCTTCTTTTGTATATAACCTTTTGTCAGATAAAAAGTTTTGGAGAAACTGAAAGTTTCCAGATTTTTTGTGTTTGTTTTGCTAGTCAATTCTCCGAAGGACATTGCCTAACTGTAAATATGGATTTACTTCGCCATAGAATGACAACAGGGCAATTGTTTCTTTATATGGGCTTTGGAAGAATCCAAAGTTAGCAGCTTGGATTATATCTCTAATGATTACATTTGAGTGTGTCTGTGTGTATACAGTATATTATTTCAATATATTGAAAGTATTAGCACCCCTCACCCGTTCCTATTATACTTCAGAGTGGATTACAAAAAAATAATAATTAAAACAACAGAAATATTATGAAAACAACCATTAAAACATTGATAAAATAAAACAATAACTTTAAACAATATAAATGAAAACAATTGAAGTAATTAAAAAGCTTGGATGAAAATGTTGTAATTGATTTTTCTACCTTGTGCGAAATCAAATTTTTTCTTGAGTTTACTTAAAGTGGCTGTTTTTAAGTGTAGATTTATTATTATTTATGCTCTTTGCATTGATAGGGATAAATATTTTTGTATATTTAGACCTGGGAGACCTTTTTGCCTGAAGAGTAGGTGTAATTGAACACTAGCCACACCCCAAAATTGATCTTGTATACAGTTTACAATTTCTGGGTTTACTGATTTCGAACTGCAGGTTTCATGTTTAAACATCACAGTTAATGATGTCAGCTTTGTAGTTTCTTTCCCGGTATAATCCTGATAGATAAGGAGTTCTCAAAAGCTTAACACTATATTTTGTTTAATTTTCATTGGTTGTAATAGGTAAAGGCCATTACTATTTCTCATCACAGTTATGATTATTTTTCCCCTACCTGTCTTCTCCTTTTTTAATAATTGTGTGATAGCTAAGCTCCTGTGGTCTCTCCATGCTGGAGATGGCTATATTTATTGCATTTAGTCAGGACAGATGCAGAAACAGTTTCATTTCTCAAGATAAATTACCAGCTGTTGCAAATTTCTTCATAAATATGGTAAGAATTTGATATGACTATTTACACTGGTACATCAATGAAACCGATGCTTGTGTTCATCCTTATCTTTCATGAAACCCTGTAAGAGCAAGGTTACAAATTGTTAAGCCAGGAAAGAACAGGAAGAAAAGAAATAAGTGGAGGGGGGGGGAGGGAGACCTCCTCAAATGGTGTCTTGGAAGACAATGAGCTCCTTTAGAAATTAATGCATGCTTACCTATAGGACCATTATCTGGTCCATAACAGGCTGGACAACTGACTCTTGGGAAGTCTGGATCAGTCCTCTGAGTTTATCCAATGACACATCATGTAAATAAATAAAATCATTCTATCAGAAGTAATACAATACTATTTCTTTGGAGATGAAATATAGTAAGGTTTGGGAACTAGGCTTTATGTTTCTTTATTGGTTATTATGGGCTTATTATGTTGAATCAAAACCAAGCAAACAAATTGTGGGTTAACACAGTGCACAAAGGCTCCATTGGTGTCATTCTCCCTACTCTTATTTTTAGAAAATTAAATGGGAGCCTCAGGAGATTGAGTCTTGTGGATTTCATTAAGAAATTTTCTGTTGGTCTATTTCCTTTCAGAACCTACAGTGTGCAGATGATTGATTCTTGCCCAGCTGAGCCAAACATACAATACACTAACTAAACAAATGATATTTGAGCAAGCCTAGGATACAACCCACTGTGCTGACATTACATGCCTTCCGCTGAGCTAACAGGCAGGTTTTCTCCAAATTTGACTGTAAGGAGCACATTGGGAAAAACACTGTCTTCTCTGTATCATCTGAGGACATCTAACGTTGTAGTTGTTGGCAATCTCCTGCCAATAACATGCAGTGCTGTTTACTGTTGACTTGGGCTGACAGCCAGCTTCGGATGCTCCTAGCAAGCAGTTACACTAAGTGTAATGGTTTTAAATTTCTTCATCTCCCCCACTAAATGTAACGCCCAACTTCACATCTTTTCTGTAAACCAAATCTATGAGTCCACATTTGTATAACCAGTAGTTGTTGCATGCAAGGATGAAAGGACAAGATAAGTCAACAAAGCTTTATAGTGTGACAGACTTTTTACTTCTCTGTGGCCTATTCTGAATGGAACTGGTTTTCCAGAGACTTTGGGATTTTTTCATAATCTGCTACCTGATAATTTGAACTGAGATGAGATGACTTCATTGCAGTCATTGACCAACCGAGAAGACTTGTCTTCAATTTACAACTGTTTGTTTAGTGACCATTCAAAGTTAACAACTGCACTAAAAATTGACTTATGACTGTTTTTCACACTTATGACCCTTGTAGCATCCCAATGGTCACCTGATCAAATTTCAGATGCTTGGCAGCTGATTCACATTTATGACAGTTGCAGTGTCCCTTGGTCATGTATCAACCTTTGCGACCTTCTGACAAGCAAAGTCAATGGGGAAGCCAGATTCGTTTAACAATGGTGTTACTAATTTAACAACTGCAGTGATTCACTTAACAACTGTGTCAAGAAAGGTCGTAAAATGGGCCAAAGCCCATTTAACAAATGCCTCACTTAACAACAAAAATTTTGGGCTCAATTGTCATAAGTTGAGGACTACATGTATTTGGCCATGTATTATCAGGCACACAAGGTGCAGAAGGTCTCCGTGTACATGCAAAGCAACAGAGTAATAATAATCATAATACCAATAAGAGGGTATAGTAAAGAAGATAAGAATAATAGTAATACTACAGCCTTTAGAACATGAGTAAATATATATGGACATTAGGCAGTACTGTCAGAGTTAAATGTTCAGTAGAGTGATGGCATGAGGGGAAAAAACTGTCCCTGTGTGTTTGTTTGTTTTGGCATGTAATTCCCTATAAATAATTTAAAACAGACGATATATAAAAATAAGAAAAAACAAACCATTTAAAACATTGATGTTAATATTTCACTGCAGAGACCACCATAAATGATTAGAAATGGATAAAGGAGAGGAATGATAGTTGTGGTTTAATAATAATTGTTATTGCTAAACTTTAGGCATATCTAGTCAAACCAAGCTATTCCTGGTTAAAACAAACCTTGCTGCCTTTTAAACAGAATCTATAGTATGTCACTTGCTTAGCTAAAAGGTAGCAACATACTCAGTGTCGCCTGGGTAGTGAGTAAGTGAAGTTTTTTGTAGTAAGAGTTGATATGGCAGAGATCTTGGTAAGATTGACAATGAAGAAGCATGTGGGTGTTGTAATAGTGACTGCTGATTTACACTGGCAGAGGCATTCACTGTAAGGAATTCTCTGAAATCTCTTTTCCAGGATTGTAGTTTGCAAGGTCTACAAGCACAAGAGCTTTTTGGAATATTGGTACAGTAATCAGACTAAGTTAAACTGAGCACTAGGAGGCAGTACATGACCAGTTTTGTTTTGTTTGTGATTCTTCAGACATATGCAGCCATCAAGTCTTTCCATGGGGTTCAAATCCTTTATTGCAAACTACTCAGGGGCCACTCCATTTTAGAGAGGAAAAGGGGAGAGATACAGAAGCCACATAAAACCTTGTGCATAAGAGACAATGGAATACCCATATACAGTATCCCCCCCCCCCCCCCCGGTGCTTAATGCTTAAGAAAAAGAAGCAGTCTGTATCTCTTTCTTGTTTGGTTCCACATCTACAAATACCTCTCCTCTGGATATTTCTACAGCCAACTCTAAACCCCATTAAAAGCATATCATTGAAGGGAAAATGGAAGAGGAGGATGTGAAGGCACATGAGATTATGGCCTGATCTCCATCTTGTTACTCTATCTTGAAACTGGAGTTGTGTAACACTTTGGATTTGGTTCCTAAAAGTTGTTTTTGGAGTGCAAGGTGTGCAAACAGTTGCTGTTTGCAACTGTTTAAAACTATGTTCATGACTGGGCACCTCCAAAGCTACTGTACTATTTAACATTGAATCAAGCACTAGGTGGTGGTAATGGATACATTAGGAGTATGGGAATATCCCTTCACTCCTTTTTCAAAGGGAATCTGTAGCAAGACCCAACCCCAGGGTCCAAATGTGGTGTCCTCCTCAGATTCTGGGGCCTTTGCCTCTAAACATAGAATCATACAAAAATCTCTTGGCAACATCTTAGTTGAGTCCCCATCATATTGCCCTTATAGAGCCATGGTGGTGTGGTGGTTAGAATGCAATATTGCAGGCTAACTCTGTCGACTGCCAGGAGTATGATCCTGACCAGTTCAAAGTTGACTCAGTCTTCCATCCTTCCGAGGTCAGTAAAATGAGGACCCAGGTGGTTAAGGGCAATGTGGTGACTCTGTAAACCATTTAGTACTATAAAGCACTATGAAGGCGGTATATTACAGTAAGTCTAGGTGCTATTACTATTTCTCAGCCCAACTTTAAATCTTCTCAACTATACAAATATAAAATATCGTATTTTCCCCTTAAAGTGGCAACTATCAGCACTGTGTCAGAGGGGTTGAGAACATACTCATTGCCACCTACTGTTGTCAGCTCTGCCATGTATCTTGCACAATGACAGGATTAGCCCAATATCTTTTGTCCATTTCTGCCCCTCCTACCCCAATCTTGGGCATTCTTCTCCTGGGGCAACCCTCTCCCGTTTCCTACAGAGATAGCTGGTAAGATGCTTGTTTTTGAAAGAGCAACACTCTACTTGACATCTGAAAAGCACAGCATTTTCAAAACAAGCCAATACGGCAGTTGTCTCTTTCCAACTGCCTAACCTCAGCAAGCTTCCTGTGGTGTGTGGTTTGGAAGCAGCACTCTTTAACATGAGCCTGTCTTGTTCAAAACAGTGCACTTTTCACCAGCCTGCTGAATAACTTGGTGGTAAACCAGGATAGCACAGTTAAAGCCAGCTACCAAAACTGGATCCCTCTCCCCAACACCACTTCCAAAATTGACAAGTAGACTCACCCTGCTCTGTTGCTTTTGACGTACAAAGGAAGCAAGAGAGGAGGATGGGGCCATTTGCCAAAATCCCGTGCCCTCCTCAAATCCCATTGCCACCCCACCCATGTGCAATCTTACCAGATTAGTAGTTGAGCATGGAAATGCTGACAAGTAGAGGAGAGCAGGAAAGCCACATCGTTTGACCAATCATGGTGCTTAACACACACACACCCCGCATGCCAAATGAGGACATCCCCATTCAGTAGCAACCTAGAGGAGGATAGGAATTGGCACTCAAGATGGCAAATTTTATTCTATTATAGTTTTGCCTGATTCAAATGGATAAATAGCAATTTAACCCAGCAGTGGGAAGAGATCTTCAATTTTCTCCCTACCCTCTCACAAGGAACTCCCAGACATCTTCATTTGATGGCTAATTTTTATCATCCTCTTGTTTTGAGGAACTTCTTTCTTTCTTTTCTTTTCTGTTCGTTCTTTCTTTCTTTTCTGTTCTTTTTTTTCTGTTCTTTCTTTTCTGTTCTTTCTTTCTTTCTTTCTTTCTTTCTTTCTTTCTTTCTTTCTTTCTTTCTTTCTTTCTTTCTTTCTTTCTTTCTTTCTTTCTTTCTTTCTTTCTTTCTTTCTTTCTTTCTTGTCAATTAAGGGCAAGGTAACCCAGTCATGTAAATGAACAACTTTAACTAATTACTTTTAGTTAAGAGTTGGCTGTTTTCCTTATGTTTGGAATTTAAAGAGTTTATAATTTACTGATCCATGGTTAGGAGGAAAACAGAAGGATTGGACAAGGCTCTTTCTGGTAAAGTCCTGATGCATCCAAAAGAAGGTGCAAATAAAAAATACATTTTTTTCATTGGTTGGTATAATTTCAGCCAGTGGTCAGAAGAGAGAACACTGGAAGTTAAAACAAATATTCCTTTTTCAAAAACTGCTGCAAAGGGGCAATTGTGGGAAATGCTGTTTAATCCTCAGTTCATTCCTCATACAGGTAGTCCTCAACTTAAAACAGTTCATTTAGTGACCGTTCAAAGTTACAACAGCACTGAAAAAGTGACTTATGGCTGTTTTTCACACTTATGACTGTTGCAGCATCCCCATGGTCACATGATCAAAATTCAGATACTTGGCGAGTGACTCATAGTTATGATGCTTGTAGGGTCCCAGGGTCACGTGATCACCTTTTGCAACCTTCTGCCAAGCAAAGCTAATGGGAAAACCAGATTCACTTACCAACTGCAGTGATTCATTTAATAACTGTGCAAGAAAGGTCGTAAAATGGATCAAAATTCATTTATCAACTGTTTTGCTTACCAATAAAAATGTTGGGCTCCATTTTGGTCGTAAATCAAAGACTACCTATATAGGAATAAACTTCACTGAATAGGCCCTGTGTAACTTCTCCAATTAGCTCTAGACCTGCCTGTCCTATCTGACATCAGCTTGCATTGACGGCTAAATTGGCATTTTTCTGGCTCTGCTGGTTTCTGTCTTAAGCTAAAACATTTCTTACAATGCCGGATCTCATGGAGAATCTGTTCTTCTACAATCTTTGCTATTATTTCAGCATATATCCCACCATTTGGGCACAAACAAGTCCTTGGTATTCATCAACCACAGTATAACTATGTTAGGGAAAGAAAATAGGCTGCATTATAAGCAAAGCAAACCATAGTTCTCCTAGCCAGTCACACAGTCCTAATAAAAATAGCTTTGCTTGATTTTCCATAATAATAAACAGCATAAAAATACTCTGGTTATCTTGAAGTTAGTTGCTTTCTCTCAGCCGATTCTACTTACTCAAAGGATTATTCTTGGGGCAAGATCCCATGTAAACCTCTCAAGCTCCTGGAGAAAAGCTGGATATAAATCAAACAAACCATATATATATATAACCTTGTATCTACCCTCCCCACTTCACTCTTCATCCTTCTAGTCATTTTCCTTTGTTGCTTAAGCCCCCTTTGTCCTTATTTTTTCAAACTATTCAAGTAGTGTGCAATGAATTTTTGCTTCATCCCGGCCTCAATTGTGCTGAGGTGTTTGATGTGTTCATTGACCCATTACATACATTTTCTTTCTGTTTCTTTTTGACAGGCAGACAGACCGACACTCAACAGAATTATGTTAGAGCTATAGTAAAAAGTATCCGACTGCCAGAATATTGTCATGCTACTTATACAGCATCACAGCTCATAAAAGCCAAAAAGAATGATGCTTACCTAAAATGATGGCTTCTCTGACCCGTAACAACTGTCCGGCAATTTTCAGTGATCAGACAAATGCCCACAGAATGTGTTGAAACTTTGGATAGGCATTTTACTCCTTTTTCTTGCTTTGAAGTGGGGCTAAGGGGTTAGCTCCTTGTTTCTCCAGGTGTGGTGGTGATGGGACTCTTTAAGTTCCAATTATGGATCCCCCCCCAATAGCTGTAAGAATTGGTTTATGGAGTTCTCTGCCTGATCTGAAGCTGGCAGAAATGAAGGCCATTCTGTGTGGTTTGTAAGAAATTGGGAGTTGGAAATGTAGTGAAACTCTTATCTTATGAAAGTGCCCTCATTTTGAGCTCCAGCCTTATTTAGCTTATGGCATGGATCCCTCAACAGATTATTCCATAAGTAACCTCACTTCCTCAACAGAAACAAGAATCTACATCCCATGAAGAATGCAAACCTATGCAGGTTTACCTGGGTAGTCACTCAATTATTTAGGACTACTTGCATCTTTAGTAGAAGATGGCTGCAAGAGGATTGATACAGATATGATTTCTCACCCACCCCAGCGTTGTTTTGTCTCTTGGAAAACAGTCTCGTTCAACTGAACATAATGACAAAGTTTTGTTTTTTGCTTCTTCCTTATTTGCAAAATAATTTATTAATCTGTAGCATAATGCATGGATAATTGATTTGGAGATGCTCTTTTGTCATCTTCTTCCCAATATGTAACCTGTTCATAGTTGCTAGGGGAGTTTATATAGCACAGAGCCGCTTCTCTGGAAGAATGAATTTTAATATATAAAAAGAGATGGAATGATAGACATAGGCTCCTCAGTGCCTCAAAAACTTGATGGGTGAAGCTTTTGTTTCCTTTCCGAAAAATGGCCTTGCTTCATTTTCTACTTCATACCTTGTCAAAGGGAGAAATCCCCTGAGGATTTCTTATAGACAGAGAGAGCATAGAAATCCTAGTAGAAACAGAAACAGCTAAAAAAACGAAGGAAATGATACAATAACAAAGGCAAGAAATAGAGTAATAAAGTCAATTTGGTATCACTCTCTTGGTGTTGTATGCCCTGAGATGGAATGACTGATGTTGTTTGGATGTTGGTAAGCAAACATCAGAAGTTATAGCTTTGAGTGTGGTATTTGACATAGGGAAAAGGAAAGTGGGCAAAATCTCCTGCTCAAAACCTCCGTTTTATCAACTCAGACCGTCATCTGGATTGAAATAGATGCATATGCATCATTCATGAAAGAGGAATTTGGTGATTAAATAGCTCTTCAAGAATATAAATATGTGGATTGTATGATGGTTTTCCCAGTGATGGCCAGAGTGAGAAGTCAGTGCTGTATAGAAGCTTTTTCCAATTTGGTGTCCTCTAAACCTGTTGGATTAGATCAGTGATGGCGAACTTTTTTGGCACCAAGTGCTCAAACTGGAACATGTGTGTATGGGAGCATGCCGGAGCACCAGAAACCTGGAGATCAGCTGGCCGAAGCGTGCATGCCTGCTTTTTGGGCATTTTCAGGCCATTTTGCGGCCATTTTCAGGCTGTTTTTCAGGCCATTTTCTGGGCCATTTTTAGCTCAAAAATGGCTGGAGAATGGCCCAGAAAACTGCCCCCAAAAGGTCCCAAAACAGCTCAGAAAACATCCTGTTTTGGGGCCGTTTTTCAGGCCACCTTTAGGTGGTTTTCTGGCAGCCATGCCCGCTCCTTGGCATATTGATTTATACTGTATGTGAGGACCCAGATTGTTGGGGGCAATATGCTGGCATTGTAATCTGCTTAGATGAGAATATGGGGCTCTGTGCCATTGTGGTCTTAAATTTGGTTGTGTTTGCAATTGGGGTGAGTTTTCTGTTTTTTTTATTTTGGCAAAGAATGATACAGTGATTGTAGCACTTCCTGATTTCATATCAGGTTGTTATTATTGACAAAGGTGGGGAATGTACAATGGGTCTGCCTATGCTATAGACTGCTAGATTGGCAATTCTTGAAGACCTGGAACTACTGCCTTTCTATTGAGAATGGGACGGGGTTGCATACTATTTAAAGCAGTGTTCTTCAATCATTTGTATTCATGGCTCATAAATGTGTACAGCACTCAACTAAATGTTTTAACAACCATCTCTCTCCTTATTTTCGTTGTTAAAGTCATGGGAGTTTATGTAGTTCACAATATACATTTATTCTGATAGCACGATGGGCTCCCATCTCCCTCCATTTTTTAAAAGGCCTTTAAAACTAAACTGTTGAAATATTAATCCAAAATTAAGTTTTTATTTATCACCTAGTATTAAGAGTCTCAGTGGCGCAGTGGTTAGAAGGCAGTATTGCAGGATACTTCTGCTGCCTGTCAGCTGCCTGCAATTTGGCTCAAGGTTGACTCAGCCTTTCATCCTTCAGAGGTGGATAAAATGAGGACCCAAATTGTTGGGGGCAATATGCTGACTCTACACCGCTTAGGGAGGGCTGTAAAAGCATTGTGAAGCGGTATATAAGTCTAAGTGCTTTATCTGTATCTATAGCTGTATCTATATGTATCTAGTTTAGAGATTGCCCATCTTACTATCAGAGCAGTTCCGAGTAGTATACAATTAAATGATTCCAAACATGTGGTAACTATAAGTAGTCAGTAATAACTTGCTGGCGAAGAGTGTTGATAGCAGCAGGGACGTGCAGTCAGGGAGGCAGGGGAGGCAGAGCCGCACCGCTCTCATCATGAAAATTTTTTTTAAAAAGGGAAAAGGCGCTGAGGAGCCTTCTGCACACGTGGTCAGGAATGGGAGCGCTCCATGGTCCCCTTCATGTTGACTCAGGAGTCAGGAAGGAGGGGAATGGGACCACATGTGCAGGAGGCTCCTCTAGCCTCAGCCTCCCTCCTGCGCACGTCCCATTCCCCGCCTTCCTAAGTCAGCGCACTCCCTAAGTCAGCGCGCTCAGGAGTCAGGAAGGAGGGGAATTCCCCTCCTTCCTGACTCCTGAGTCAACATGAAGGGGATCGCGAAGCGTGAGCCGCTGTCCCGCGGCTCACGCTGCGCGATCCCTCCTCCGCGATCCCTCCAGCCTCCTTCCTGCGCACGTCCCATTCCCCGCCTTCCTAAGTCAGCGCGCTCCGCGGTCCCCTTCATGTTGACTTAGGAAGGCGGGGAATGGGACGTGCGCAGGAGGGAGGCTGACGTGGTCCCATTCCCCTCCTTCCTGAGTCAACATGAAGGGGACTGCGGCTCATGCTGATGACGTCACCAGCCTCACCAGCCGTAAAGCTCACCGCACGTCACTGGATAGCAGTATGGGTGGCATGCACATTTAATATATGTTCTTCAACAGAACTCTCTTTACTTTTATATTATATATTTTGATCAGCTGACTGATGGTAAAAGTGGCAGGTGGGAGCTAAAGTAAGGAATGGGCTTTGTGCAAACAATGAATGCAGAGGCCGAGACCCAAACACATACTGGGTGCCCCCAATGCTAGCTTCCCCGGCCACTGTGGTTAAGTGGTCATTCTTGGCAATTTGTAGACATTTTTTTTAACAGAAGGGAATGCATTTTGCATTATACTGAGAGGAATGCGTTAAGGGGAAAACTGAAATTAAAAGACAGTGATTGAGAATATAAAATTAGATATTTTAAGTATGCGTTGCATTTAAGGACAGTCTGGCAGCCTTTCTTTCTTCTAAAATTCCCACAAGCACATCCAGGATTTTGCAAGGATGGTATTAGGTAGTGACTGAGTATTTTTATGGAAAATGTAGTTGTTAGAATATTTAGCGCTTTTTTTTTTTTTTTGCTTTTCAAAGAAAGACTATTGGACTTTTTTTTTTACTTTATTTGGATGTGATGCATTTTTTTCATTTCAGCCATAGAATTCTCGAGTGTTCTTTAAGCATTTACTTGTGCCTCCTTATGCAAGAGAATAAGTGCCTTGCTTCATTCTGAACTAGCTGACAAACTGTCTTAATCAAAAGCTGTTACAGAACACAGTCACCACATGAAGCAGTTTTTATTGTCCTGACTCAGCTATATTATCATTATATTCTGGATTCTCCAAATTCTTCTGCCTCCTTTAATATTTTTTTTGCCAAGTTCTTCTGCATCTTTAGAGTATCAGCAAGCCAGGAATTACATTTCTAGATTGCAGGTTATTGTTTATGTTTTGCAAAAGATCTACATACTAAAAGATGGTGGTATGACTATTCTCCAATTATAGCTGATGAACAAAAATAAATGATAATTCATGAATCCAGAGAGAACTAGAAAGATCAAATAAGAAAGATTTTGTAACTGAAATTTCCCAGAGAAATCTGAATGGCCAATCAAAAGTGTATATCTCTTATAACTTCCCTAGTTTGAGTCTGTATTCCTAGGTGAAAGAACTGTTCTCTGATTGCAATATAAACTAGTCTGGATAAGCTTTGCTTGCTCCTTAGCAATTTAGGACACAAGGGGGGATATTGTAAAATACAGTAAAAAGATAGACCCTTTCCTATTACATGTCTGTTAGATCGGGTAGTGAGAAGGCAGACACTGGCTTAACGCAACAACAGCTCTTTATTGTAGTGCAACAAGTCTGTACAATCCAGCAACTTCTTGGTCTGACAGCAGCCCTTTTATAGGGAGCTGTCAGGCCTCTTAACCAATAGGATTCAATCTCTGTTCCTACCTGAACAGAGGACCTGTTTGGAAACTATGGCAGACAGAGCTAATATCTAACACCCCTCCCCTCTTAGTCAGGATGTTTCTATTGGTCACGTAATCCCGTAAATAGGCAGGTTTTTGTTTCGTCCTACCAGACCTGCGCAGTTCATTTGGAACCGGTTCTTTGGGCAGGTCAGACGGGCCTGTCTGCTCTCCAGCTCCACTCGGAGGAACCTCCTGGAATTTTTCCCAGGCCGTGGCTGGAGCTTCTAGGACTTGCTCGTTTGGAGCTCGCTGTGGGCCTGCAACAGAATCAGATAAGTCCCCCGATACCCTTGGGCTTGAGTTGGCTGTAGAGGGAGTGAGCACTTGCTCCTTTTGGGTAGGGCCTTGGTTGAGTTGTTCGGGAGTTTCGTCTGGTGATCTGAGATTGGAGTGGGAGAGGCGACCACGGAGTTGGTGAACATGCCTCCTCCAATTTCTACCATCCTCTAGCTCTAGTAGATAAGAGTGAGGCCCGGTGATGCCTATCACTGTAGCAGGAATCCACAGAGTTCCCCCAGCGTAGTTGTGGGCGTATACTGAGTCCCCTAAGCTAAAGTTCCGAATTTTGCTTGTTGAGTCTAGACTCCTGGCACAGTGTGCAGTTAGCCACCCATTCCTCTATCTCCCTGTCCATGTTAGGCCACCAGACGTAGCTCCTAGCCAAGGACTTCATCCTTACAATACCAGGATGCCCCACATGTAAAGCCTCCAATACTGCCTTTTGCAGCTTGTTTGGAATAACCACTCGGTCCCCCCACAGCAAACAGCCATTAATAACAGACAATTAATCACGTTTTGTAGGATACAATTTGCACTCAGCCCCAACAGGCCCCTTGGGCCACCCCCTCCACACTCAGTTTAAGATTTGCTTGATGCTGGGGTCTTTCGCTGAAAATTGGGCAACGTCATTGGACAAGACAGGTCCAGTGTCCAAGCAGTCAATAAGTAAGACCGGTGTCTCGGGAGTGGGGTCGGCCAATAGTTCAGGAAGGGGGCAACGGCTCAATGCATCTGCATGTCCCAGGGTGGAGCTTGGGCGATGGATCAGTTTGTAGGAGTACGCAGCCAGGAAAACAGTCCACCTGATCATGCGAGGGGATAATGAAACAGGGGTAGGTCGGTCCCCAGCCAATAGTCCAAACAACGGCTTGTGGTCCGTTACAAGTTCGAAGTCCCGGCCATAAAGGTACTCGTGGAACCTCTTAACGCCCACTACTGCAGCCAGAGTCTCACGGTCCATTTGGCTGTAGTTTCTTTCCGCTGAAGACAAGGTTCACAAGTAAAAGGCAATAGGGGCTTCTGTGCCGTTGGGCATGCGGTGGCTAAGGACGGCACCCACGCTGAAGGGTGAGGCATCACAAGTTAACACCAGTGGTGGTGTTTGGCTGTATTGGACTAGCAGGGAGTCAGCTGTCAGTAGTCGCTTGACCGCGGCGAATGCGGCAGCCTTGGCCTGGCCCCAGGACCACTTGGCGTTTTTGGCCAGCAGACGGTGGAGTGGTTCAGCAATGGTAGCTTTCTGTTTAAGAAAGACTCTGTAGAAATTAAGGAGCCCGAGGAATGCCTGCAGCTCAGTTTGTGTGTGGGGTGTGGGGGCTTCCTGGATTGCTTTTACTTTTTGTGATGTCGGGTGAATTCCAGAGCCATCGATCATGTACCCCAGGAACTTGACCCTCGGTACATTAATTTTGCATTTTTTTTAAAGCCGGAGGCCCTTTTCTCTAATTCTAGCCCAAACCATTCAAACTCTTTTTAAAAGTTGTGCCTCATTTGCAGCCGATACCAAGATGTCATCTATATAGGGGACGACTCCTGATATCCCCTGCAAAAGTCGTTCCATGACACTTTGGAACAGTCCCAGGGCGATACTAACTCCAAATTGCAGGCGGTGGCATTTGAATGCACCCCTGTGCGTCACAATGGTTTGAGCCTCTGCTGTGGCACCATCTACAGGCAACTGCTGGTATGCCTGCGCCATGTCCAATTTAGCAAAAAAAATTCCTGGGCCTAGCGAATGTAGTAAATGCTGTACAATGGGTCAGGGTATGTGCTTTGTTGTAGTGCGTTATTAATTGTGCATTTATAGTCCATGCAGATGTGGACTGATCCATCGGGCTTGACCGGGGTCACAATGGGACTTTCCCAGCGAGTGTGGTCGACTGGTTCGAGGATTCCCTGGCTCACTAGCTTGTCAATTTCCCTATCAAGTTTTGGGCGGAGAGCAAAAGGGACTCTCCTGGGCTTCAGCCTGATCAGTGCTATGTTGGGGTCCAAATTAAAAGAAATTGGCGTCCCCACATACTTACCAAGACTGGGGCTGAAGACGTCCTCGAACTCCTTAAAGATGGCCTCTGTGCCATCTTCTTTCACGGAGTTGATTCCGGTCACCTCCAACCCTAGGGCTTGGAACCAGTCGAGCCCCAGGAGGCTCTGCAGGTCATTTCTGGCCACAGTCACCAGCAGGTTGGCTTGGAACTTTTTAAACCTTACACGGAAGGTGCCTTGGCCGATGATGGGGACCTGGTTCCCCTGATAGTCGCGCAGGCTGATGTCTGGGGTACGAAGCTGTCTTTTCTTTATACCTGGGATGGCTTGCTTCAGGGTTGACCAAGACATGATCGTTAAGGACGATCCAGTGTCTATTTCAAGCTCACAGGAGCATCCTCTTTGAGGACAGTGATCTTCATTTTTTTTGGCCGCCTAGTGCGGACTTGTCCTATCGCAGTGTGATAGATAACCTTTGATTCTCTCTCTGGGCGCCCTTGTGGTTTTCACCAAGCCCCTGGGGTGGGCCTCTGTTGGCGGTTAGAATTGCCCTTAGGCTGCCATGGAGTGGCAGGAAATTTGCTCCGGCACACTTTTGCAATGTGCCCCTTTCGCTCGCAACGCCGGCAGGTTGCGTCTCGGAATTTGCAAGTAGACTGGGCATGGTCCCCTCCGCAGCTTGCGCAGGGCGGCATTCTCGAGTTGAATTTTCGCACCAGTTTTGTGCGGCTACTGCACATGCTGTAGCTGTCATCTTCTTCGCTGTCAGACGGTTCTTGCTCAGCGACCTCGTGATGGACGCACGTTTGCTTCTGCGCAGTCTGTGGCACGTTGTTTTGCCGCTGCAAGGCTTCTGCGGACTTGTCTGCAGATTTGGAAGCTCGGGCCTCATCGAGTGCGATCTGCAGAGACATGTTTGATTTGGCAAGCAAATGTCTCTGCAGATTAATGTCCCGCACACCGCAGATTATGCAGTCTAGTATTACATCGTCCAGGTCCTGGAACTCGCAATAAGTTGCAGCCTTTCATAATGCCACCACGTACTGGTTGATGGATTCGCCCTCTTTCTGGTTCCTTGTATTGAATTTGTGGTGGCAAACGTGTCTCGATGGCTTGGGGGCATAGTGGGTCTTAAGGGTTTGCTGTAATGCCGCCCAAGGAACCGCTTGGAGCGGAGTCGGCTCCAATAAGTCTTTCGCGGTTTCGAAGACCTCTCTGCCGCAGTACCCCAGAAAGAGGTTCTTTTTTCCTGGTGTCAGGGACGCCCATGAGGTCGTTTGCCTCGAGGAAGCATTTGAATTGTAACATATACGATTCCCAGTGTTCAGCCACCGGGTCATACGGAGTTGGCGGGGCGTGCATGGCCATTCTCGGTTGAGGTGGTTCAAATTTTACCGCTCAAAATGGTACATCGATTTGCCGCGCCGATCTCCGGGCTGGATCTACTTGCTGGATGTCTCGTTGCTCGTTCTTCGCCTATCTGCCTCTCAATCCCACCTTCGTCGCCAGTGTTAGATCGGGTAGTGAGAAGGCAGATACTGGCTTAACGCAACAACAGCTCTTTATTGTAGTGCAACAAGTCTGTACAATCCAGCAACTTCTTGGTCTGACAGCAGCCCTTTTATAGGGAGCTGTCAGACCTCTTAACCAGTAGGATTCAATCTCTGTTCCTGCCTGAACAGAGGACCTGTTTGGAAACTATGGCAGACAGAGCTAATATCTAACAATGTCTGCAAGAAGAATTTGAGGATGCATCTATTTTACTTTGGGATGTCCACTTTGATCCACCTTGCATAACTCTTCTCTGGTCATCTAATTCTAGTCCCCAAGGGAAAAAAGCTTATATTTAAAGTCAAACGAGATAGCAGATGATAGTAGTTGCAAACATTAGAAGCAGAGGCCTGTATTTTTTGTACTTATATTTTGAAAATATAGAATAGTCTTTGCAGCATCAATACAGCAGAAGCTCCTATCTAAAATTGTACAACATAATGCTTCCTTTCTGGAAATTTTTATTTTAAGATGACGGAAGTTGAAATTCCACGCATCAATGGAGAAAGAAGTTCAGATGGGCCCTTCTTGTCCAAGGACCTGGCATATCACTGTGCTGCAACCTCATCCTGACTCCCAGTTGGGAACAAGGAGAAGAAATAAACTCTGCTTAGTGCATGATTTAGAATACTTTATTGACCAAGTGTGATTAGATACACAAGGAATTTGTCTCCTGTTCAGAAGCTCTCAATATACATGCAAAGCAACAGGATGATGATGATGATGATGATAGTTGGGGTGTGAATTCGCCCTGTAAATCAACGATGTATGGACCGTGGAATTTCCTTGTAGTATACTTTTGAAATAAGCAAAATAAGCCCGAGGCATAATCTAAGAAAAAACATTTTAATGGTAAAGAAAGTAAAAACACAAACTTACTAAGCTAATAATTACATCTTGGCAGAGCCCTTTGTCTGCCTGGCATACAGACGAAGGAAGGAAGGAAAAGAAGGTATGTGATGTAATGACATGCGCAGTAAATCATTGCTGATAAGAGACAGTTCATGCTGCCGTATAACTCAGAATGTAGGCACAGCTGGCAAACCAAATAAATGCAATGACACCCTTTCTTTTGCCAGTTGGGCGGATAACATCAAATAACATCAAATAAGGCACATCTTCTTTCGCAGATACTTGTGTTGAGCTGCTGGAAGCAGTTTGTTGAGCATGTCAACAATTTGATCATGTGTAGATACATATTGCAATTTAACAAAACCTTGTTTAACTAATTGCTTTGTGTTTTGATAACGAATGTCAATGTGTCTGGACCTAGATACCAATAAGAGGGAGAAAATGAGAAGGATAATACTACTACAACCATACAACATGAGTACATAGACATTAGAGAGTACTGTCAGAGTTACGTGTTCAGTAGAGTGATGGTAGGAAGGGAAAAAACTGTCCCTGTGTCTATTTGTTTTGGCATGCAGTGCCCTGTAGGGGCATCCTGAGGGGAGGAGTTTAAACAGTTTATGTTCAAGATGTGAAGGGTTTATAGTTATTTTCTTAGCCCTCTTTCTGACCCATGCATTGCAGTATACAGGTCCTCAGTGGAAGCTAAGCTTGTTGCAGTTGTTTTTTCTGCAGTTCTAATGATCTGTTGGAGTCTCTGTACCTGTCCTATTTAATTGCTGTACCAAACCAGACAGTTATAAAGTTACAGATGACATATTCAATAGTTCTGTAGAATTGTGTCAAGAACTCCTGGGGCAGTGTGAACTTCCTAAGTTGAATAGAAGGGACACCAAAATATTGCTTTCTATCAATGTGCACCATCTTCACCAGTATTTAAATTGTTTTTTTTTAATTTGGATTTATATGCCGCCCTTCTCCAAAAGGACTCAGGGCGGCGTACAACATTAAAAAACATACATCCCAAAAGTTTAAAAAAAAATGAATCCATATCCAAAAACAAACCGAATTAAAAGACAATACATTAAAAATAAGTTAAAATTAACAGGCCAGGCCGGCTTGCTGGAAAAACCAACTTTTTAGGGCGCGTCGGAAGGACCGGAGGTCAGGGATTATGCGAAGCTCCGGGGGCAGCTCATTTCAGAGGGAAGGCACTCCCACAGAGAAGGCTCTCCCCCTGGGGGTCACCAGCCGACACTGTCTGGCCGACGGCACCCTGAGGAAGCCAACTCTGTGGGATCGTACTGGACGGTGGGAGGCTACTGGTGGCAGTAGGTGGTCTCACAGGTACCCTGGGCCTAAGCCATGGAGTGCTTTAAAGGTCATAATTAATACCTTGAATCGCACCCGGAAAACAACCGGCAACCAGTGCAGTCCACCTAAAAGGGGTGTAACATGGGAGCACCTAGGTACCCCCATGACAACCCGCGCGGCCGCATTCTGGACCAGCTGAAGCCTCCGGGTGCTCTTCAAGGGCAGCCCATGTAGAGAGCATTGCAGTAGTCCAGGCGAGAAAGGACGAGGGCATGAGTGACTGTGCACAGAGCATCCCGATCCAGGAAGGGGCGCAACTGACGTACCAGGTGAACCTGGTAAAAGGCCCTCCTGGTCACGGCCGTCAGGTGTGCTTCTAAACTAAGCTGCGTATCCAGGAGGACTCCCAGATTGCGAGCCTTCTCTGAGGGGGCTAAAATTTCTCCCCGTATTGTCAAAGATGGAACCAGATGTACAAATCGGGATGACGGAAACCACAGCCACTCAGTCTTGGAGGGATTGAGCTTGAGCCTGTTCCTCCCCATCCAGATCCGCACAGCCTCCAGGCATCGGGACATCACGTCGAGGGCATCGTTTGGGTGGTTTGGGGTAGAGATGAAAAGTTGGGTATCATCAGCATATTGATGATACCGTATCCCAAAACCACGGATGATGTCGCCCAGCGGTTTCATGTATATGTTGAACAGGAGGGGTGAGAACCGACCCCTGGGGCACCCCACAAGTGACGCGCCTGGGGGTCGATCTCTGCCCTCCAGTCAACACAAACTGCGACCGATCCGACAGGTAGGAGGAGAACCACCGTAAAACGGTGCCCCCCACTCCCAACCCCTGAGTCGTCGCAGTAGGATACCATGGTCGATGGTATCGAAAGCCGCCGAGAGGTCTAATAGGACCAGGACAGAGGAACAGCCCCTGTCCCAGGCCCGCCAGAGATCATCCACCAACGTGACCAATGCCGTCTCCGTGCTGTACCCGGGCCTGAAACCCGACTGAAACGGATCCAGGTAGACAGCTTCATCCAGGTGCTGGGGAAGCTGACATGCTACCACACTCTCGACAACCTTTGCTACAAAGCAAAGGTTGGAGACCGGATGATAGTTGGCTAAAGAAGCTGGGTCCTGGGAAGGCTTCTTGAGGAGGGGCCTCACCACCACCTCCTTCAAGGCGGTGGGAAAGAACGCCTCTCTCAATGAAGCATTGGTAATCGCCTGGAGCCAGCCTCGTGTCACCTCCTGGAAAGCCAAAACTAACCAAGAGGGACACGGGTCCAGCACACAAGTGGCAGCACTGAATCTCCCCATAATCCTGTCAATGCCCTCGGGGGTCACAGGGTCAAACCCATCCCAGATTGTCTTCTCAAGATTCATCCCCGTCAGCTCGCCTGAATCTACCCAGTCAGAGTCCAAGCCTGTCTGGATCTGAGCGATTTTATCCTGCAGATACTGAACAAATTCTTCAGCCCTACCATGCAAGGGGTCTTCCCCAGTTCCTTGGTTAAGTAAGGAGTGGGTCACCCTAAACAGGGGGCTGGGCGGTTATCTGCGGACGCGATAAGAGCGGAAAAATATTGCCGTTTTGCCGCTTCTATCACCACTAAGTAGGATTTAATATGAATTCTTACTAGTGTTCGATCAGAGTGGGCTCCAGCCACTCTCTAGGCGTCTTTTCCGGCGTTTCATCTCCGAGAGCTCCTTGGTAAACCAGGGAGCCATCCGGGATCGACACCAGGTTAGAGGCCGCAAAGGCACAACACTATCCAAGGCCCCAGCGGAAGCCCTATCCCCAGCGGAAGCCCTATCCACTTCAAATTGTTGAAGATTTCTTTCCCAGATTTCCACTGGGATGCCAGGAATTTATTTTGGGATCATTTGGAGTTGAAGTATATTTGCCAACTCTTTGTATGACTCCTCTCCAAAGATGGAGAAAGATTGGGGTTCAGTTTTTAATCGAGTGGGCGTATTTCCTTTCTGCTGATGTCATTCCCAGCTGCTTCACTGCTTCCTTTGAGATATGCTGCCCGTCTGTGAGCTGCATCTTATTAGTGTAATTGCTACTACTGTTTTGTTCCTGAGCACGAAGGGAGTGAAAGCAGAGGATAGTGGAGACTTAAAAATAAATTTGTGCACAAGGTTCTTTTTCCATTTAAAGGACTCAAGGGAAACTCAACATCTGTGTTTCTGCTATAATCATATACGCACATGTTTATACACTAGCTCTCATAGTGGGGAAATCCATGGAGTCATTTGTGAATATTAATTAAATTTTAAAAAGTGCAAGTGCTGATTTTGTAGTATTTCATTTCACTTTTCTTCTGGTACTTTACATAATTCTGGCAATCTTGTAAGGCAATAACATGTTGTTATTCTATTTATTCAGAGGTTTAGAAAATAAAAAAAGTTCTAATTGGGGTAAGATGTATCTGGGACATCTTGATTTATAGCTTGTTTGTTTCCAAGTGAAACTCCTTCCCAGAATTTCACCCAAGCATTAAAATGAGCCATCTTTCAGTAATGCTTCTGCCATTTTCTTTCTTAAAAGGGGAAAGGTGGAATTGTGAACAAGTGTTGTTGGTAATAGTATGAGTTTTCCATCCATTCAGTAATGCCCTCAGTGCCTTAAACATTATGTCATGACACGTCTCATGATGCAAGCCCACCATTAGCAGATGAGCCCTTCATTCTGAGGCCCTGCTGAAATCATTTAAAAATGCTAAGCTGAAATAAGTAAATGCCACAGCTGTGCTAAGAGTCTTTTCCATTTTTCAGCCTTCTTGGGAGTTATTAATTTCCTTCTTTTCCTTATATGCTTTCCAACCCCACTCCACACAGCCCTGGTCAACTTCTTGGGCTTCATCCTTTGCGTCATTTGACGCATGCTTGGCTGCTATCCAAGACAGCACACAGCCCTTGCTTCCAGCTTGTGTTGGGCTTCTTCCTTCCCATTTCAAAGGTTTCCTCTTTCAGCTAAGTGAAGAAGAGGCAGGAGGGGTTGTGAGTGCTTCCTCTGAGTCCTCAGTTTCTTTGGCTCAGATAAAGTGTTTCCTTTTTGTAGTTATTTTTTCTAAGGTTGATGACTGTTCTGAACCATCATTTGAGGGGCAGTGGCCTTGGAGAAATAGCAGCAATATTAGCAGACCAGCTTGGGGAGCAGGTGGCCCTCTAATCTATTACTTCTTTCTTTCTTTCTTTCTTTCTTTCTTTCTTTCTTTCTTTCTTTCTTTCTCTCTCTCTCTCTCTCTCTCTCTCTCTCTTTCTCTCTCTCTCTTTCTCTCCCTCCCTCCCCCTTTCCTTCTCTACCTCTCTCTCTTTAGGGATGATATAGATATGTATAGCCCAAAGGAAGAAATAGTACAAGCTACTAGAAGGAGAGCTGTGCAAGCTTCCATCCCGCTCCCCCTCAAAAACCCAATGTGCAAGAATTCCCAGGGAGCTGGGCTTTACATTATTAATTTGATTGGGTATAACGGCACCTACTTAGCCAAGGAATCAGATCAAACACCACAGCAAATATTCAGGAGTATACTTTTGTTATCAAGTACAACTTGAATGTGTGGCATACACATTCTTACTGGTTTTTAGAGGGATAGTGTTTTAAACTTAACCTGATATGACATTGGGATTTTAAACTTTTGTATCGATTTATTTATTTAGCTGTACAGTTTGGCATATTTTATCCTCCTCTCATACATGTATTTATGTAGTTATTACTATGTTTTAATCTTTTGATACGGACTGTACACCGCCCTGAGTCCCTTTCGGGAGAGGGGGCGGTATATAAACGCTAATAAATGAATGAATGAATGAATGAATGAATGAATGAATGAATGAATAAATAAATAATGAATAAATAATAAATAAATAAATAAATAAATAAATAAATAAATAAATAAATAAATAATAAATAAATTTCAATTGGTTGCAAAAAGCCAGATCTCTCTCTTGAGATATTGAAAAGCACTCTCCCCCCCCCCCCCCTGCGCTGAGCCCAGAACAAACCACACTGTGGTCTGATTCTCATATTGTGATAAATCAGATTTTAATTATTATATCTGTACGGTGACCCACAGAGGCTGGGTTCATGTGGTGAATATGCTAAGCAGGAGCCACAGCAGCTACGTTTTAGTTTAGTGCAGTCAAAAGCTTTTGTCAGGGCCTTAAGCTTGAGCCTAACCACGATGCGAGCATTCTGTCCTGTCCCTTTATAGATTTCACAGGCTGTAATACAAGAGCTAGCACATTAAATGGGATTTTGGTTTGTACGTTTACTTTTGGTCAACATTCCCTTGCAAGAGTTACAGGCAACTACAGCAGATAAGTGGAAAGTCTTTATCTCTTCAGTTTCCACCTGCTTGACTGATAAGCCGCAAGGGAAAAGATAAGGGTAATGCATCAAGCCAGAGTTCTCACCCAAAGCACAAATGACCGCTTACTTCAGACACATTATGTGAAGATCTACGGTATCTCTCTGGAGAAGGCTCTAATGCTGAGAAAGATGAAAGAAAGAGAAGACAGGGAAGAGGAGCAGCAATAGGCTCAGTTACAGTAGGGATTAGTGCATAGGAAGACCTGAAGGGCCAGGTGAGCAACAGATTGCCATGGATAAAGTCTATGTGGTTGCTAAGCGTTGACAATGACTTGATGGGCACTTAATTAATCAGAGACATAAGTTATATCCAATGGTATGGCATTGTAAAATAAAAGCATCATTTATTAAATATGTGGAGTTTTATTTCTGGTGAAGTCTATGTGTAGCCTAGTGTGCCAGCTAAATCTAAATAGTGCCGCTTCAGTGTTTTCCAGTAGAGTAGAGGGAGGGGTCACTCGAGGGTTAACACAGCCTGATTGGTCCATTAGACTGAGAGAAAACTTCTTAACCTTCTGTCTCTCCTATTGGTTCCCAGTTTCCTCTCAGTCTTTTGGTCCAAGCACTGGGTGGTTTGGTTCCTTAGATAGGAAAATCGTTTTAAAAAGTTTTTCTAAATTGCTAGTCAGTGTAGTTTGAACGAATTCGTGTTATTGGCTATTCTAAATTCAAAATTACTGGCTGCGCCCAGACGGACAGCTTGTTTCTGTCTCGAGCGGTGTGGGAGAGCCCTGTGGGGCAATTCTATCTCTCCCCCTGCAGGCCAGGCGCCCTGGTCTGATTCCCGGATTTGCGGGCATGCCGGGCGACCACTGCAGCCTCAGGAGCCAATCCGCCCGCCCGCATCGCACTGGTAAGAGACGGAGGAGCGTGTAGTAGTGGCGCGCCTGGAGGCGCGAAAATCTAGCCGCCTGGCGCCGCGCCATTTGCCGGCTGCCTGCCACCAGGTTCTCATCCTATGGGCGCGCAACCTTAAAGGGAGTCTCAGCGGGCCTCAGAGACTCAGCGAGCCGTGACAAGCAGAAATACCACGGCAGTCCGAAGAAGAGTGGGCGAGAGGCTCCGGCGGCCATTTTGAGCGCCGCCACGTGTGCGGGAAGCTCAGAGCCGACAGGGCCTTTTAGTGGCATTACGGACCACAGAAATTGAGCTTGCTTCACCCACAGTCTCCCCAGCGCTGCACAGAGGCCAACTGCCCTACCTGGACAGGATTCCTGAGAGGGCACAGAAGGCACCAGGCCCAGGAGAAGGAGACCTCTGCAGGGGCCTACCCGGCTGGCACGTGAGTGGGGCGATGGTGATGTGCTCGGAATCAGCCCAGGCCATTTCGGCCTTGGACCAGGAAGGCAGGGAGGGCCCATCTGACCAGCCCAAGGCCAGATCATCCTCCTCTAAGCCTACAACGGCACAGAGGCCTCCAGGGCTGCTGTCCACCAGGTCATCTAGATCCAGGTCCCCCATTGGGTTCAATCAGGGCACTTCCTCCCCACCTCGTAGAGGGTTCAGCCCCTCTTCCCCTTCGGTATCCCCCACTGGTTCATACCGGAGTTCCAGACGGGAAGGGTCTCCCTCCCCACCAGTTTCCCCTGGTGCAGTTGAGGCAAAAGCAGCAGACCCACTGGAAGGCCCTTCCAGATATTTTCACACAAATAGGGGCCCTAGAGCTCCAGAACCTGGCCTATACCAGGAGGAGGTGACTGACCTGGATCACCTCCCAGAAAACATTAAAAGGCTTATTTCAGCGGCCATTACTCAGGGCATTGCCCAAAGGGATAGAAGCTCCTACTACAGCAGGTCACAGTCCTATCGTAGGTCTCGACCCAGGGCCTCCTCCCCCTCTGAGGTTAGCGAGCCCTCCACCAGGGGAGAGGATAACCGAAATGATATGGGATTCTAGGAAGATGAGGACTCTGCCCCCCCCAGATTCTCCATCTTCTTCTAACCTGCTGCCTCAGGCGATGTTTAAGCCGTTACTTCACAAGGCCAGAAAGACCACCAAAATTGGGACAGGGGACCCCTCGGTGTCCCATCCCCCCGGGATCCTGACATGGCCATGTTCTCCAACATGGCCACAAACAAGGAGGAGATTCCTGCTCCTCCCCTGTTTATGGAAGTGGTGAAGAACCAGTGGACCCGCCCTTCCAACTTCTCCACCCCAGGCAGCAATGATCGTCGCGCCTATAACCTGGAACAGGCCTTTGTCCAAGCCCTGCAGCTTCCTGTTGTCGATACACCGATAGCGGCTCTTGTCTCCTCCTCCCCCATGGTATCAGGCGGACAAGATGAAGCCGGAGGATAAGCGGGCGGAGTTGACTCTGCAAAAGAATTTTAACGCATCCGCATGGGCAGTCAGAGCGGCAGCCGCGGCATCGTACTTTAACCGTACCACAGTGATGTGGCTCCGCCAGCTCCAGGATCGCTTTCTGATCCAGGATGACTGCCTTCATCAAGACATCACAAAAATCCTGGCAGCTTCCCAGTACTCGGCCAACGCGACACTGGATGCAGTCAAATTCGCCTCCAGTGCCCTTGCCACCTCGGTCACTTCCCATCGCCTTCTGTGGCTCCGCAGTTGGCAGATGGACAATAAGGCGAAGTGGAACTTAGCTGCGGCCCCCTATGCCGGTCCCAACCTCTTCGGGGTGGCCCTGGACCCGATCTTGGTGGAAAATAAAGACAAAAAGAAGGTGATGCCTTCCACCTCCAAGAAGGCCGACACCCATCCCCACCTGTATCGCAGACCCTCATTTAGGCTTCCGATCACGACCAACATCAGCGATATCAGTCCTTCAGACAAGACAAGCAGTTCCCATGGTCATCTTATCAGGACCGCAACCGCTTTCAGGCCCAATCCAAACGGCCCTTTCGTGGGGGGGGGGCAGCTGCCCCTTCCGCAGAGGGAAGTGACTCGAACCCGAGTCCCCCCATCGGCGGCCGTCTGGCGCTCTATGCGGACCAGTGGGACAGGATCACCACAGACGCCTGGGTCAGGGCCACCATTCGGCACGGCTTGAGGCTGGAGTTCCTCACCATTCCCCCGAGGTGTTTCAGGACATTCCCCCCCTCCAGGAATCTGGAGCGCTGATGTCTCATGGATCTCACCATAGCACACCTTCTCGAGATTCAGGCGGTGGAACCTGTTCCAATTTCGGAACGCGGGGGCGGCACTTCTCACATCTATTTGTGGTTCCAAAGAGCTCGGGGGGGTGGAGGGCCATTCCTGATCTCAAATGTCTGAACTGTTTCCTGGTCTACAGACGCTTCAAAATGTCCTCCCTCAAGTCCATTCTTCAGGGCATCTGGTGGCGGGATTACCTGGCCTCGGTAGATCTGACAGAGGCCTACCTCCACATTCCCATCCTCCAGGCCCATCGCAAATACCTTCGGTTTTCCCATGGGGAGAATCATTATCAATACCGGGCCCTTCCCTTCGATCTAGCCTCAGCACCCCGCACATTTACAAAAGTCCTCGCTGCATTGGCGGCTCACCTGAGATCGGTGCCGGTGAGGCTCCAATGCTATCTGGACGACATCCTAGTACAGGCAGGTTCCCTATCCGAAGCGAATTCAGACCTTTGCCTAACCATTCGCTGGCTCCAGTCCCTGGGTTTTTCTGTAAACTTCCCCAAAAGTCACCTTTCCCCGTCCACGCAGATTCTCCACTTAGGGACAGTTATAAACTCAGCGACAGGGATAGTTCAGCTGTCTCCAGACCGCCTAGCCAGTCTACGCCAACTAGTCACCGTGGTCAGAAAAAGAAAGTCAGTTTCCATCCTGATCTTGTTCCAATTGCTAGGCAAGATGGTATCTTGCATAGGGATAGTTCCGTGGGCCCGCCTTCATCTCCGTCTTCTGCAGTGGGCCCTGATACCATTCCAGAAGAAGTAGATGAGCAATTCGATGAGATCAATTCGACTTCTGGCAGAAGTAAGAGCGTCCCTTCAGTGGTGGCTGTCCCCGGCCTTGCAGCAGGGCTGTTCATTTTGGGAGCTGGACAGAGTGACGGTGACGACAGATGCCAGCCTCTTCGGCTGGGGGGCCATGATGGAGCCCAACATGGCCCAGGGACGTTGGACTGCCTCAGATCTCAGCCACAACATAAACTGGCTGGAGCTAAAGACTGCGAGACTGGCCCTTCGGCACTTCAGTCATCATTTATGGGGTCAACATGTCCTTCTTCTGACGGACAATGTTGCTGCAAAGGCGCACGTGAACTGCCAGGGGGGGTACTCACTCCCGCACCCTTTGGAGGGAAGCACAGACTCTGAGCTTGTGGGTGGAGAAGCATTTGTCCTCAATAGTGGCAGAGCACATCTCAGGAGTGTCCAACCAACAAGCGGACTGGCTGAGCCGGGCGACCCTGGACAATGGCGAGTGGCAACTGGTGCCCGAACTGTTCCAGCAGATCTGCCAGAGATTTGGCACCCCGCTGGTGGACTTGTTTGCCTCCCCCAACAACTCCCAACTGCCGAGATTCTTTTCCCGGTTCCAGTCTCCCGCAGCGGAGGGCACTGATGCACTCAGGAGCCGGTGGCCACCAGGCCTTCTGTATGCCTTTCCTCCCCTTCCCCTCATCCCGGGGACTATCAGGAAGATAGTGGCAGAGAGGGCCCATGTCATCATGCTAGCCCCGTACTGGCCCAGGAGACCATGGTTTGCAGACCTAGTACAACTATCAGTGTCCGAACCTTGGAGAATACCTCACGGGGAGGTCGCCTTGTGTCAGGGGGGTCCTGACTCACCCGGAGCCCCAGTGGCTCCACTTGACCGCCTGGCACTTGAGCGGCGTCTGCTGAGGAAGGCGAAGCTTTCCTCAGGGGTTATAGCGACTATTGAGGCTTCCAGGCATCCATCCACCACCAGGATCTATAACTCCACCTGGACTGTGTTCGCCAAATGGTGCTCTTCCCTCGGCCTCAACCCCTCCAGAGCCACGGTGCCAAACGTCTTGGAGTTCCTACAGAAGAGGTTGGAGGATGGCTTGTTCCATAATACTCTGCGTCGCCAGGTGGCTGCCCTGACCACGGTATTAGGCAGGGAGGGTTCCCACACGCTCTCACATTCACCCCTTGTGAAGTTCTTCCTTAAAGGGGCGGCGAATATCAGACCTCCACTGGTCCACAGGTTTCCGACCTGAGACCTTCCCCTGGTCCTTAAGACCCTAACAGGAGCTCCGTTAGAACCCCTTAGAATGGTTCACATGCGCCTACTCACCCTTAAGGTAGCTTTCCTGGTGGCCGTTACCACGGCCAGGCGCATATTGGAGCTGGGAGCACTCTCATCCCGGGACGATCTCTGTCTCTTTCACCAGGACAGGGTGGTCCTTCGCCTAGACCCGGCCTTCCTCCCAAAGGTGAATATGCCCTTCCATAGGGCCCAAGAAATTGTCCTACCTAACTTTTGCCCTAATCCATCGCATGAGCGGGAGCGTTTATGGCACAGGTTAGACATCCGCCGCGCTCTCCGCATTTATTTGAGGAGGACGGAGGGTGTCTGTAAGTCAGAGGTGCTCTTCGTATCTTTCCAGCCGGGGTCTCTCAGGACTAAGGTTTCCTCAGCCGCCATTGGTAGGTGGTTGCGACAAGCCATTGTCGCGGCCTATGAGGCCACGGGCCAGACTCCTCCTCCAGGTATTACGGCGCATTCCACTTGTAGTGCCGTTACCACTGCGGCCTGGGCTACCAGGACCCCGTTTGAGGACATCTGTCGGGCAGCCACTTGGGCTTCCCCGACTCCCTTTATACGCCATTACTGGTGAGATGTCTATGCCTCGGCGGAGGCGTCATTTGGCCGACAGGCCTGCAGCGGGTGACGGCTGTCCCTCCCCCTGGGCCCCAGTCTGTCCTCCCTGGGACAAAGCGTAGGTATGTCCCTTGAGTGACTCCTCCCTCTACTCTACTGGAAAAAGAATGTTGGTCTTACCTGAACGTGTCCTTTAAGTAGAGTAGAGGGAGGGGTCACATCCCGCCCTAGTTAGTTAGACAGGGGCCAGGTGGGGGGAGGGCCGGGCAGTTCCCGGTTCTTCGTATGTTTGTTTTCAGATGCTGGCCTTCTCCATTGAGGAAACTGAGAACCAATAGGAGAGACAGAAGGTTAAGAAGTTTTCTCTCAGTCTAATGGACCAATCAGGCTGTGTTAACCCTCGAGTGACCCCTCCCTCTACTCTACTTAAAAGACATGTTCAGGTAAGACCAACGTTCTTTCTGTCCTTTCTCCATAGAGAATAGGAAAGGGGCAAATTACAGTGTATTGTCCGGCATTCTCTATGTGACTGGTGTTGGGCTCAGTCTCTGGCTTGGTCTCTCTTACCTTAGTCTTCACTCTCCCCCATGGAAACTCTCTGGTCTGGGTAGATGGGCACCTCTTGGCAGTTTCAATACTTTTCTTGGGATTATTTCCCCCCCCTCCCCAAACCAGATGTCTTGCCTTGGGCATCCCAAGAACTGCCACAAAACTTTACCTGTGTCATATCACACAGTCTGTCTTGGGAACTCCAGCTACCATTGCTGTAAAATCGGCAAACTCTTTAACGGCCAGAAATTGCACCTCCATCTCTGTTTCCAAAAGATCTTTCCTCTCTCCACTCCTCTTTTTTTAAGATTATACATTTGCCAGCTTTGCAGCTACCCCTTTCTTTTCCAATGGTACTAGTCTTCCTAGCTATCTCCATCTCTCTGCTTCACTTTCCAGCTAACCAGAACAGAGTGTCTGTTTCTGTTCTGCGTGACTCTGTGACAGGATGCTAAGCAGCCATGGGTGATAGCTTGTTGTCAAGTCTTCCCTGGCAACATCTGTAGTCTCCCATATCCCCATGATGTTGCCTTTATCAATCCATGACTGAGACAGCCTTAAGTCATCCTTAGCTGTAGTGGTTTAAAGTAGTTTCCTCTTAAGTTGACAGCAATCAGCAGCAGTTTCAAGATGTGCCAGATCTTACATGTTTCCTTGCCCTTACTGTCAAGACCAGTCAGGCAGTGGTCAGACTTCATCTACTCTAGTGCCTACAGGCTGATGCGGGCAGACTTCTCTTTTCCCTCTGGGCACTCATTTCAATTGCTATTCTTTCTTTTTCCCCTCTGCAGAAAAGGCTGGGGAGGGGAGGGGTTTTGAAATGAGCAGCATTTCTCCTGAGACTTTGCAGTAAATAAGGAAGTGTGGTAAGCAAGGAAAAAGAAAAAAAAAGAGAGAAAGAGGAATATAACAGAGAAAAAAGAAATGTATAAATAAGCAACTTCCAACTTCATCAAAACAGGTTTAAACAAATTTAATGACTCTTCACCCTCTCTTAGCTATAAAACAAATCCATAAAGCATCTTTTCAGTTCTGCTGTCAGCAGAAAGTCCATAAAGGGCTGCCAGAATAACAACTTAGCTTGTTTTAACCCTTGATTGAAAAAAACAAACTTTATAGTGCTTCCTTTTATAGAGTGCTCAACTTATGACCACAATTGAGTCCAACATTTTTTTTAGTAAGCGAGACTAGTGAACTTTGCCCCCATTTTATAACTTTTCTTGCCACAATTGCTAAGTGAATCCCTGCAGTTGTTAAGTTAGTAACACAGTTGTTAATACAGTTTGCATGTCAGAAGGCTGCAAAAGACAATCACATGTGACTCCAGGACACTGCAACCGTCATAAATGTGAACCAGTTACCAAGCGTCTGAATTTTGATCAAATGACCAATGGTCGTAAGTATGAATAAAGTTTTAATCTTTATAGGTTTGTATATCTTTCCTCCGCCTATAATACTTAGTCCTTTCTAGAGTCAAGTTTTTGAAATCATAAAATGACTCATTTGTGTTGTTGCTTCTAAAAAGGATCTGTTTCCCACGAGAAGTTGTTTTTTTTCTGTATAATTAATTTCAAAATCTTATTGTAAAAGTTTCAATATTCCAATTTATCTGGCCCTTAGATCAGTGGCCCCCAACCTTTTGGGCACCAAGGGCTGGTTTCATGGAGAAAGGTTTTTCCGCGGACTGGAGGGGGCATGGTTTTGCATGCTGCATGCATTCCGTGGATGGGACTTCGCTTGTTTGTGAAGCCTGGTTGCTGGCATGCCACAGAGTGATGCCAGTCCACGGACTGGGGGTTGGGTATCTTTGACTTAGATTATTGATAATTGTCTAAGATCAAATCTCATTTAGCTTTTTACTACTTATTTCAGATTCTTAAAATTCTTAAGCTTATGATTAACATTTTCTTTTGTTCAGGATTGAAGACAGACTCACCCGGCATTCTTAAACTTACAGTTAAGTTTTGTTCAGAAATAAAAATACACTCACCCGGTGACTTTCCAGACTTGTCATTCCAAAGACTCTGGTAATCCTAAAATATTTAAATAAGCAATTTCCAAAAGTGATTAGAAGTGAGGTTACAAAACTTAGCGTTCTTTAAAGGCACTGGCTATGGTTGTCAGTTTGGTGATTTAAGTACTCATATGTGCTGGAGACTGCTATCCTGAACTGTCCTTCTGAAGAGTAATCACCCAGAGCATAAATGGGTGATTTCTCATCATCTCTTTATCCAGAGAGTATCTAAAGAACCAACCTACTCATCATTCAAGCTTTGCCACAGTCACTGACTCCATTGTCCACGGAGAGATATTTAGCTCACCGTGCCTCCAACAGTAGCTGCTGACATTCCCAAAAGCTAAAACCAGAAATTATCACCAGTTGCTTTGCTTTACACACCCTGTAAATATGAAATATGGATGCTGTATTTGGTGGTGAGCCAAAACTGTCAGCCTTATGAGGTAGACCAGACAAGAAGCACCCTCAATGGTACTAGTTCTATCTTCATTATAAGATCACATTAACAGAATCTAGCATGCCTGAAACTACATCTCCCCCCCCCCCGCATCTTTATAGTCCAATTAACCACGGAGGACCTCTTTTGAGATGTTTGCCATCTCTCCATTCTTTTCTGTGGTCTCAGCTTCCTCTTATCTGACTGCTGTGCCTAGTCTGCCACTCTTCCTCCTGCCTCTTAATGTCATTCCCACATACCATTTACAAAAAATAGTGGCGGTAGGTGTAGGATAACGATTGGAAGTGTAGACTGCAAAGTTTCCAATTAGTATAATAATCCTTGACTTAAAACAGTTCATTTAGCGACCATTCAAAATTACAACACTGAAAAAAGTCACTTATGACAGTTTTTCTCACATACAGCTGTTGCAGCATCTCTGCGATCAAGTGATCAAAATTAAGACACTTGGCAACAGACTCATATTTTTGTTGGTTGCGTGATCAATTTTTTGCCATCTTCTGACAAGCAAAAATAGGGAAGCTAGATTCACTTAGAACCCTGTTACTAACTTAACCCCTGGGGTGATTCACTTAACAACTGTGGCATGAAAAGTCATAAAATGGGATGAAACTTACTTAATACATGTCTCACTTAGCAACAGAAATTTTGAGGTCGATTGTGGTCGTAAGTGGAGGACTACCTGTATAGTTTTCTGTTGATTCAATGGATTGCACTTTAATTTAGCAGTGGGGAAAGCCCCTTAGTCTGATGTGAGAATCCAGGTTGCCTTCCTTTGTCCTGTGCCTGCAGTCATGCCCTTTGAATGTTCTGCCTTGGGCATCGGGGTTCATTGGCATTATCTTTAACATCCTGCTCTGACTTTAGGGGCCGTTGTGGTTCCCCCCTCCCTTCCCTATCATGAAAACTCCCTTCTCTCTCTCCAACTTCAACTCCTCAAGTTCCCATGTGTTTATAGGTGCTCCATCAGTGTGATTTCAAGCCACACTTCTTCCTCATCTCCCACTGCAAAGGCTGCGGAAGAGAAAGTTGCTTTATTACCTAAGTGCTGTAATGTGAATTGATATCACATTGTCTCCTGACAGACGACTCTGAAAGCTGCAAATTATACTTCTCTTACAAGTTATGCTATTGTGAAAGGTATCCAAAGAAGCCACCTATGTTGGCCTGGTTTCTCTCTCTCTCCCTCCCTCCCCTTCCCTCTCCCCCCCCCCTTCTCTCACACACATCCTTTTCTTCTTTTGCTTTTTTGATACATAGGATTAAGATGAAATCCGGGAAAGCTTGGTAGGGCATAATGTGAATTGAAGCTCCTGTGTGCTCAGTTATGTTAATATAACACGACCAAACTCTCCTTCACCCTTTAGCCTGAATCAAGGGAATTAGAATAAAGGCAGCCAAAAATAGGATTGCTATTATATTAAAAATAAATAAAAAATCAAGATATTAAGTAGATGGGGTTACCAAACAGGCTGTAGTTCAAATCATTCAATTTTCTTATCTTTTTCCTAACTGCCATTTACTATTCTTAGTTTTCCCTGAGCTGTTTGATTCTTCAGGATTTTTTCCTGCTAATTTTTAAAGAATCCACTTGTTTCTCTGCAAACTATGGTAGAAATAATCTGTTATATTTAGGCTCCATATGTCAGCGTACTGATCATCTGGGGCTGTGCAGATCATCAGATGGATTCAAAAGCAAAAATGTGGAGGTGCACTTATAATCAGTTTTCTACTCCTTGAACAAAATGCATTTTTTCCTGGATTTGCATAGCACAACTGCTTTAAGGATTTACTGACAAGTGTTATGTGAGCATTTTCAAGTAGCATTTTGCCTTTAAATCTGAAGCACTGCAAAGATGCCGAAAAATCTAGGATTCAGCAATCCAGGTTCAAATCTCTATCTCTTGACCTTCTGTACAGATTGAGAGATATCTGTTTCTTATTAGGAGAGATGTTTAGCACTTGGACTTTGTTACTGCTACAGGACAATATGGTCTCAGATTCTGGACATTTGATCTTGTTAGTTCTTGCCCTCACACTACCAGCTCCTCTATTTTCTTCTCCCCAACCTCTTTGATGTGCTAGGATATGCCTCTCCCTCTCCCCCTCTCTATAGGGCAGTGGAAGGGCCTGTTTCCTTCCTTATGTCTGTCTGTGTTATCACTTAGGCCTGAGAAGGCCTCTTCTCCTTTCCCCTTTCACCCAAAGGACTCAGGATGGGAAGAGGAATGTCCATTTCCTTATGATGAAGTCAGCAGATAACAGGAGGTGAATGTGAGGTCCTCCATCTTTGCTAAGTCTTGGCTGCTCTTCCCAGTCCAGTCCATGGTATGAGTTTTGGACCAGTGTGACCAATCCAATGAAACATGGGAGCCAAAGTATTCTCCATAGTGAGGGGAGGAGTATCCAGGATGGGTTGACCTTGTCCTCTCTGATTGGACTGAGTCAGATAGGCTCTTTTAGCCACTCTTTGGTCACCAGGCTCCACCCAGTTATCGACTCAGTCCATCAACGGACGGCTGTGTTCATCCTGAGATCCTGAAGAAACTAAAAGGAAAAATTTAAAATTGCTGCAAAAGCGATCGAAATTGCCTCCACGCTGCCTGATCAACCACTAGAGGCTGAGGAAACCCCCAGCGGGGGTAGAAAGCTTGCGCAGCAACCGCTAAAGTGGCACGCAGCCCAGGTCACAGAGCGAGACCCAGGGCACTAAGTGAGGATTCTCACCAAAGACAGTGAGCTCCACAGAGGCCTCTGCAGCAAGGGCAACACCCAAGGAGGCTCTAAGGGCGCCGGAGCGCTCCACCACTCCCCTCAGGGGTTGAGCGACAAACCGCAACGTTTTAAAACGCCCTGGAGTGCCTGCGCTGGCAGCGATCGCCAGAGAACAAGGTGAGGGCCGGAGAGGCTCAGAAAGAGCTGCGGGAGGCAGGGGGAGGCGAGAGAGAGCCCCCAGTGGCAGCGGAAGCTGCGCGGCAGCCTGCAAAGGCACAAGCTACTTCCATGTGCTCCAGCAAAGAGGAGCTTTTTGAATTTGGAGCAGGGAGCCATTTTGTAACCACATGGTCCAAGATGGTGCCCCCCAGCAGCTCAGAGGAGGCCGGCAGGAGCCAAGCACTCAGCCCTGCAGCCAGCAACCACCGGAGGCACTGAGGAGCCATTAAAAAGGTTAGAAACCATCTCGGAGGCATCAGCCAAGGGCGGGGGAGGCAAGGCAAAGGCCAAAAAGGAAGCATATCTCCACCAAGGGGGCTAAAGAGGCAGGCTATGGATCCAAACCCCCCAAGCCTAGCTCCAAGTATGAAAGGCAGAGGCACCAAGCCTTGGAGTCCATCGGGTACAAGGCCGCAGCAGGAAGACCCCCTCTCTGGCCTGGAACCTGAGGAAAGGTTACCAGGTTTCTCTTTACCAGGCAGGGCTGCAGAAGGGGACCTCTCCCTCCAGGTGAGGCTTCCCTTCGACACCTCGGGCTTTGTCATCTTGTGTTCCGGCAACCTTGCTATCAGGATTTATGCAAGCCCTATTCAATCCTTTTCTGAGTGCCTGACTAGCCGGAGAAGCCCAGACAGGGCAACGAGGCTCAGATCGCTACTGAGGCTTTCCCTTTAAAGAAGGTCTTCCCTTTAAGGAAAAACTTTCCCTTTAAGGAAGAGAAAGGAAAGCAGCTGGAGGAGGGGGCGGCAACGCTCTCAGTGAGCTGCTGTTAACAGCAGGAAGCCACAGGAGAGAGCACGGCAGCTCTTAGTAGCACAAGCTGCTTTTTCAAAGCCCTGACCAGCAGGGCTGTTGTATTTGCCATGCAGCACCATTTGAAAAGAAGGGGGAGGAGATTCCCCACATGGCCCAAGATGGCGGCCTCCTGCAGCTCAGAGGACACAGGCAGGAATCAAGTCCTAGCTTCTAAAGCCGGCAGCCCCACTGGAAGGGCAGAAGAGCCTCCAATCAGGTTAGAGATTACCCCTGAAGGTCCATCCAAGGATGGAGGCGGCAAGGCAAAGAGCAAAATGAAGCACACCTCCTCCTGGGTGGCTAAAGAGGCAAGCTATGGCTCCAAGCCTCCCAAACCTGCCTCTAAATATGAAAGGCAGAGGCGTAAAGCCCTAGGGCGCATCTGCCATAAGGCCATCAGCAAGAAGGCCCCTTGGTTTGGAGCCTGATGCGATCACAGAGGAGGATCCCTCCCAGCAAGTGAGGATTCCCATTGATACCTCAGGCATCTGGGGCTCTATCCAGGGATGGCAGTCACCCTCACTATGGGGCATTCTCCTCAAGCCTCCCTTCTACCTCAGCAGGCATGGGAGTGGGGCAACTACCCGAGGCAGAACAGTGTAAAGATGAGGTTATTTTGAGCTCCCCTCAAGTAAAAGGGACATGGAAGTTGAATCCCAAACTCTGTTTGCAGTCTAACTGAAATCAGCTGCTGGGATTTCCCCCACCCCCTTGGGAGCAAAGAGGAACATCCCATTTCAGTGAGAAAGGCTGATTATCTCTCCTGAGATGAAGGACTCTGTTGTGATTAAGAAAATATGTTAAAAAGGGGCCAAGAGTTACATGAGAAATGCAGTGTCTACCACCTAGCTGATTCAATCTGCTCTGAAAAGCCTGTTTTTGTTTTTCTCTGATACACTGAGAAAGCAGATCCTGCAAAGTTAGAAAAGCATGTTTCCTCTCTCTCCTTGTTTGAAAGCAAGATCGACCTTGTTTCCATCTAATTGAGCTCCAGGAGAAGGGATCCAGGAATCACATGATAAAGCAACCCCACCCCTTCCCAACCTATGTAATCTGATCTGCTGTTGTTAAGGCCAAACACATGTGGCCTAGCAAAGAAAGAGAAACCTGATGCAGATTCCAAGCCTTACTCTTTAAGTGGTTGTAAAAACCTCTTGGAAAGATCTCCATGGAAACGAAACTTGAATGAGAAAGAGGTCAGCTAGCCCAGACCCGACCTCCCAAATTCTTTGAACTTTAATGATAAGTTGTCCTGACAACGAGGGGCAATAAAGATGCCCCAACCATCCCAACATCAGCTTACTTTGTGTGTGCAAAGCCTTCGGGCAGCCAAAGAGCCAAAAGGCAGATGTAGTTCAGCTGAAGAAATTGTTATGCTCTTGTGGATTGGTTACTATTGTTTATGAATTATTTGGGAGGGCTCAACCTCTATAGAAGGTACCAAACTAGCCAGGTCCAAGACAGGTTCTGAGTTCGGGTAAAGACCCTTAGGAATTCCAAAATTGGAGAGTCAGCTTGACAAATTTAACCATCAGAATAGCCTTGGCAACTAGAGCCGAGGTGGCACAGAGGTTAGAGTGCAGTACTGCAGGCTACTTCAGCTGACAGCTAGCTGCAATTTGGCAGTTCAAATCTCACTGGCTCAAGATTGACTCAGCCATCCGTCCTTTAACAGCAAGGAAGGCGCCATTACCAATCACTCCAAACAGTAGGCACAAGCAGCGCCCACTAGTGGCTCCTCTACAAACTGCAACCCAGTATTTCAGGCCAACACTTGCAACGCCTAGTGGCTGACAAGTGATGTGCGCCTGCATCTACAAAGCATTGCATCGTACCCTAGTGGCCAACTCGTGAACTGTGCATGCATCTTCAAAGCCCTGCAATACACTCTAGTGGCTGACCAGTGAACTGCGTCCACGTCTACTGAGTTTTGCAACGCACTCTAGTGGCTGACACGCGAACTGAGCCTGCATCTACAAAGTCTGGCAACACACTCTAGTGGCGACACGTGAACAGTGCCTGCATCTACAAAGCCCTGCAACACACTCTAGTGGCTGACCAGTGAACTACGTCTGCATCTACAAGTTTTGCAATGCACTCTAGTGGCTGACACGTGCACTGCGCCTTCATCTACAAAGTCTTGCAATGCACCCTAGTGGCCAACAAGTGAATTGAACTCAAAGAATTCATAATACATTCAAGAAATTTTCTGAGCTAATCCTAGTCATAGAATCATAGCACCCTTCTAACCATGGCAAAAGGGTCAGACAGGCTGGTCCCCATGCCTGAACCCGCCACAAACTCAGAATTGGATGTCCAACTATGAGAAAATGCAGAAGCACCTCAGATAGCCTATAACCTTAGGCAGCATTTGCTGAGAGCAGAACATATAGCAGGGGTGGACAACGTCAGAGCCGACTGGCTCAGCCGAACCAAGGTGGACAATTCAGATCCTCCACGGAGCGCATTTATGGCCCTTCAGGGTGGGCTTTTTCAACATGGTGCATCTCTAAGGGCCACGATCCGGTCCGGGCCACTGTTGCACAAGTTCTGGACTTCCTTCAGGTGGGGCTGGACAGAAGGTTGGCTCCCAACACGACTAGGAGACAGGCCTCAGCCATTTCATCGGTACTCCTGTGCGGTAGATCTCAGACACTGACTCACCATCCGATGGTCAGGCGGTTCCTCAAGGGGGCCTCCAATCTTAAACCGTCCACGGTGCACAGGTACCCTTCCTGGGACTTACACAAGGTGTTGGATGCTCTGACAGGCCCTCCGTTCGAACCATTACGTACTGTCTCTCTGAAGTTCCTGACACTTAAGGTGGCCTTTTTGGTGGCCATCACCTCCACCAAGAGGATATCCGAAATGCAGGCTCTGTCTGCCAGGGAAGATCTCTGCGTGTTCCACCAGGACAGGGTAGTGCTAAGGTTGGACCCCTCCTTCATACCCAAGGTGTGTTTTGCTTCCATCGCTCGCAGGAGCTGATATTGCCCACTTTCTGCCCGGACCCTTCTCACCCATTAGAGAGGAAGTGGCACACCTTGGACGTGAGGAGGGCTCTGAGGATTTACCTCAGAAGTCAGAAGCCCTATTTGTTTCCTTCCAGCCAAGGTCCTTGGGAAACAAGGTGACTTCCACCATGATAGACAGGTGGTTAAAAACCTGTATTGCTTGTGCCTATCAGGCACAGGGTCTGCAAACACTGAGCTCTATCACAGCGCATTCTACACAAAGCGTGGCCACTTCGGCGGCCTGGACCTTGCAGGCCTCACTATCTGAGATCTGTAGGGCAGCCACGGGTTCTCCCCCCTCACCATTCGTGAAGAATTACAAGTTGGACTCCTTTGCTTCTGCGGAAGCCTCATTCGGATGTAGGGTGTTGCAGGCTGTTCACAGGAGGGGGACATGCCTCACCAGGCATAAGTTTGGGCATATACTCAAATGTGTAACCCTCCTTAGGGATGTGTAGGCTTTGGTATGTCCCATCCTGGATACTCCTCCCCCCTCACTATGGAGAAAGGGCGTTGGTACTTACCTAATACGTCTCTTCTCATAGTGGGGGAGGAGTATCCAGCCCCTCCCTGAATGGGTATGTTGCAAGATTGTTATGTTGTTTGTTGAAGTAATAAATAAAGGTTTGAAACTAAAATAAAGTCTAGAGTGGATGACACAGCGAGTTGGATAGAGTTCTTCACCGATAACTGGGTGGAGCCTGGTGATCAAAGCGTGGCTAAAAGAGCTTATCTGACTCAGTCCAATCAAGAGAGGACAAGGTCAACCCATCCTGGATGCTCCTCCCCCACTATGAGAAGAGGCGTATCAGGTAAGTACCAATGCCCTGCCTAAGACAGGTATATCAAAGGGACATTTCTCCAGTTTAGGATGCAAGAGATGTTGATGGAGCACTGTATCACCTTGAACCCAGTTCAGGATGGATATCAGATTCTTTAGATTAGATCAGAGTATCATCTAAGTAAACTATCAAATACTTGTCAAATAAGTTATGAAAAATGTGATTTATAAAGCACATGAAGAACAACAGTGCATTAGTGAATCCATAACTCTTTATTGTGTATTCAGTTCTTTCATAACAAGTTCAAAGGCAGTTAAATATTCATGTCCCTGCTACTCAAAGATAATGAACAATTATTATAGGCAGAGTATTAATTCTCAGATACAGGATTGTTTTGCAAAAATCTGTGCTCTGGGAACCAGATTTATAATTAGTAGAAAATCGATGGGGGGTCAGCACCCAGTTCTCGCTCCCAAACACTTCAACAGAATCTGAATATTTGGCTAGTAAAATAGGGAGGCATGCCTGCTGTGATGGAATGAGTGAGAGAGAAGGTTTGAGGACCCACATCGGTAATATTTAATTGCCTAGATATTATAATAAATGCCATTTTGGACCCAATAAATAAGTGGGTTCAGCATCTGAAAGTAAACTTCATCCTAATATATTGAAAAGTGTAATGGAGCAGCCAATATAATTGCAAGATTTTTTAATGGCCATATATGTTGAGTAGAAGAGGTTTTTGTGCATTTAGAAATGTATGTTAATTATCAGTGGTTTCAATCTTCTCAAAGAATATTTGAGAAGCTGAGTTGGTAAGGTATGTTAACAAGTGATACCTGAAATCCACAAGGCATGTAGTGCCAGGCTAATGTGAGTTTTAATAAAAGAAGGAAGAACAAAATGAATAAACTGAGCTGCATTTAATTTCTGGATGTTCCCACCTTTGATCTGTCTCACTCTGGGATAGACTTGTATGAATGGCGGTAATTGCTGATACTGTCATTTTAACTGGATCTTGAGCTGGGGGATGTGTTGGCCTACCTGCTTCATTGACTGGTTCTGACTGGTCATTGTGTGGTTCTAATGCCACATGACTTAGTTCATCTACAGCTAATAGAGTTGCAAGAGGGTCAGAAACTGTGGCCTGGGTTTAAAAAGCTTGGAGTAATTTCTCATATTCTAAACATGGAAGTAGGAGTAGCTGCTGTCAGACTTCTCCCAAGCCAATAGCGTACAGCCAATGATTTAGAAGTACCACTCTGATAAGTGGTACTTATCACACTTGGAATACTGCATTCAGTTTTGGTCACCACAATGTAGAAAAGATGTGGAGACTCTAGAAAGAGTGCAGAGAAGAGCAACAAAGATGATTAGGGGACTGGAGACTAAAACATGTGAAGAACGGTTGCAGGAACTGTGTATGTCTAGTTTAATGAAAAGAAGGACTAGGGGAGACATGATAGCAGTGTTCCAATATCTCAGGGGTTGCCACAAAGAGGGAGTCAAACTATTCTCCAAGGCACCTGAGGGTAGAACAAGAAGCAATGGGTGGAAACTAATCAAGGAGAGAAGCAACTTAGAACTGAGGAGAAATTTCCTGACAGTTAGAACAACTAATCAGTGGAACAGCTTGCCTCCAGAAGTTGTGAATGCCCCAACACTGGAAGACTTTAAGAAGATGTTGGATAGCCATTTGTCTGAAACGGTATAGGGTTTCCTGCCTAGGCAGGGGGGTTGGACTAGAAGACCTCCAAGGTCCCTTCCAACTTTGCTATTGTATTGTATTGTATATAAGATACTTTTAATGCAGATTGTAAAAAAACACCTGATAATTCAAGCCCTGTGTATAGCAGTCCTCAAATTTAAATCCTGATTTTTTTCTGCCCTTTTTGTATCATAGTGAACTAACAGCCATTGATTTCTCAGCAGGAGAAATGGTTGGCACCTGGGCACTAACAGTGATATCTGGATAGAGCAGTATAAGGCCTCTATTTTATCTTATCAGCTGTTGTCCTGCAATATCTATTTTTGAGCACTCTGATGGGAGAAAGATATTACTCAGAGTAGTTGTGCTAAGTTTAAAAGGGATTTGTAGAGGAGTATCCAGGAGTAGACAAGATCCAAATTGATCTAGTGCTGGTCAGTAGATAAAGCTTGATTTAAACTTCTACATCACTGTATATCATGGAACATATGCAATCTGTTGTTTGGACACAGTTGCGTAGCTGTTGCATTTATGCTTTGCTGGAAAGTCTCTCCTCTAGCTCTCCATTTTGTCTTGTCTCCCAACAGGAAGTCAGATCAACCAATCAGCATGCAAGATACTCATCTCCTTACAATGTGTAGTTGAGGTGTGTACGTTCGCCCATCTGCAACCATCTGCACCCTACATTTACCCATTAACCCCTTCACACCATAGGTATGCATCGGTGCCTATGAACAGTTGCGAACAAATCTAAACCAACCTTTAGGCACCAGGCTAGAAACGAGGAGACTGTGAGTTCTATTCTCATCTTAGACATGAAGCTAGCAGGGTGACCTTGCGCAAGTCACTCTATCTCAACCCAAAACATCAGTCTCAAGTGACAACATAATTGGTCACTTCCTGTCCTATCCTAGTCCATAAGTGCGCGTGCGCACACATACACACATATATGCACACACACAGAGAGTAAAGAGTTAGATGTGTTAGAATAGGGCTGTCAAACTCGCGGCCTGTGGGCAGAATGCGTCACGCAGTGGCCACACCCATGCCTGGCTTAGCAAAGGGGAGAAAACCCTGCATTTGTGGGAAAACACTAAGAAGAAAAAGACATCTGTTCAGAGTTGTTTTTCTTAAAAAAGAGAACTCAGTGACAATCCTATCTTGTCCTTATTCAAAGGAGACTCTTGGGTTTAGGAAAAAATAGCCTGTTATAGTTTGATATTAATCAATGTTATATTAATCCAGTTGTCCATCCACGAAGACTTTTCTAAAACATTTTTCACAGAAAAAACATATCTGAGCTTGAATTTCCTTCCACCCTCTATTTAGCATTTCTCATACAACTGATAACTGAGGCATACTTAATTAAATACAATTTCTTCTTACACTTGCTTACGCATCCCAAAAGATTTATTATTAAATGTCAAAGAATTGTTTGTCTTGAAAAGAAGGCTCTGACTCTAGGGATGAAAACCCATTTTTGAGGCAAAAGGTCCAGACTCTCAGATTGCTTTTTGATGGCAGTCTCCAACTTTTCTGGCTCTGCCTACAGCAGTGGAAGTAGCAGCTGGCGGTGGCAGGGGGAGGGGATGGTTTGGGCACTAATCCCAGGCAAATGGAGCTCCCCATGTGCAGCCTGTTTCCCAACAGCTGCGGAGAGGTAGCGGTCTGCGGATGGGGATGTTGGGGACTCTTGCTCTATGGCATCTCCAGATAAGAGTGATAAGGACCCTTATCTGAAAACCTGGGAAGGCAGGGCTTGATCAGTGAGGCAACCAATCTTGAGTAAGATGATCAATTAATCTGATTCAGTACATGCCATGTTCCTCTGCTCCATCTGTATTGTTTTTCTGAGTCACTGTTTTAGTTGTGTCTTCTGGTTGGAAGGAGACAGATACTAAGCACTGACTCACGCAGATATGCAACAGGCGGCCTGTACTGGGGATAATGATTTTATTACATCTATATGGAGTTTGGCTGCAGTCTTGTATCTACAGATTGCTGGGATGTAGGAAAGACCAAGGTTTGCAAAGTCTGCCTGGAGAACGACCAAGAGCTGGGCAGGAGGTCTGTGCTGGCTGAGTTGTAGATGGGCATCTGAATTAGATAATGGTAGAATGTGTCTTGTTGCAGAGTTTAGGCAATTGGTTCTGAACCAGTTAAGGATAAGTTTCTATCTCAGAATGTGATACAACACACAGTGGGAGAATCTATCCTTCCTCTGTCTTGATAGCCTATTAGCTTTGGATTCCAAAGCCGTTTTACCACTTAATGGTAGAGTTAGTCCTCAACCAACAAGGAGTCACTTCAAAATGACAAAAAACTCAGGAAAAATTATTTACGACTTGACGTTATCACTCTTACGCTACCCCCATAGTTGTGTGATGGCATTTTTTGTGCTTGGTAACATGCTTGCACTTATGTCTAGTTACCATCATATCCCATGATCACCATTTGCCATCCTTTCTGCTAGCTTCCCCAGAAATTCAGTGTGGAAGCCAATAGTGAAGGCTACTAACTGTGCTTCATGTAAAAGGATTTCCCTCCCTTCCCCTTCTCCCTTCCCCCCCTTCTTCCCTCCAGGGAGAGGGCAATTCCTACATGGAGGGGCATTGGGGAAGGCAATCTTTGGAATGCAAGGGAACTCCCACGCTGGGGTGATGAAAAGAAATTTGCATCCTGAAAGAACCAAGCTTCTTTCCAGTCTTTCTACCTTTCAGAATCATTGTGTTTCGTAGCTTTCCAACCAGAAAATGAGCAAACACAATGTTTCTGAACAGTAGTTGATTTATTTGGTTAAATTTGGTTTGTCTGATCAAGGTTGAAATATGTGTTGGTATCTATTAATGGACTTATGCTAGTCAGGACTGAACGACAAACCTTTTTGTTCATAGATAAAGAGATGAGATGTGGAAAGTAGAGATCATTTGTTGTATTTCAAGAAAAGGAAATAAACTATTAAAATTGTTTATACTTGTGAAAAAGGAGGAAAGAAAATCTCTACGTAATTTTTTCTTTGCTATATTTTCTTCTCTCTCTCCATTTTTCTTCCTTTTTTCTGCACTTTTTTCTGTTTATTCTTCTTTGTTTTGTATTAGTTTTTATTGTTATGATTTATCTTTTTAAATATAATATAATTTAATTTAAAATAATTTAAAAATAATTTAATAACATTGTTATAAAAATATCTGAAACCTAAATGTTGTAGGTAAGAGATTCATTTTTATCCCAGAAATTTTTCCCAGCAGTGACCACTGTAACTTCTTCCATCGTAACGTGTCTTTTTAAAAATTTCATGTCCTAACACAATTATTTTAAAAACATATGTAGAAAGTTAGCACCCACCCCTTTCCTAGAAGAATGAAATATTATAGGAAATATTAAAAAGGCAGAATATTTCCCCTAAAATAGAAATAGAAATCTTAAGGGACACAGAAACACAGATATTTTGGTGCCATCTTATCTATGCAACAAAAGACCTTCAGCTCCAGGGTGATAGATTGGCCCTCACTCAGGATCTAAACCAGGACAAAGCCATTAAGCCATAATAGGGATTGCCCAAAGCCCCTTCATTACATCACTCAGCAAGATTCAACCAAGCCTGGGACTCAAGACATCCTACAAAGTTACCACTGCATGGCCCCATGGGAGTCTGACAACTAATCAGAATACATTCCTTTCACAGGAACAGGAAGCAAGTTCAAAGCCCAAGAGAGGGTATAAATCTCTCTCTCTCTCCCTCTCCCTCTCCCCCATGTGTTCTTTTTTGCCTAGGACCCAAAAAACCCATGTGGTCCTGTCCACCATTAAACCATCTTCCCAAACAGCCTCCATGTTTCCAGTGTCTTTCTTTCCACTTGGAACTGAACCCAGATGGACATTTCTTCCAACACATAGAATTCATATTTATTATGATTCCCAGATATTTTACGTTTTACTCAATCTTAAAATCTGTTTTGTTTATCATTGCTGTTTGAGCCTCAGTGAAGCACTTATGGGCAATCTCCCTGTCTGGAAATAATTTTGAAGAGTCATTCTATTCACTAGCTCTTCATTCCACCACAATTTTTGGCTCCACTTTTAATAGCACTATGTTCAGTTTGCCATTTCTTCTCTAGAATGATGGTTTTATTTTAGATAATACTAGATATCTGTTATCAGATGTAATATGGGTGAAATATAATTTGTTACAAGATGGCTTGAAAAGAGGAGGATGGGGTTTATCTGATTTGAAACTCTATTTTGCAGCGTGTTGATTGGTTTCGATAAAACAGTGTATGTTGCTGAGAAATATAGATGACATTTAGAGTTAGAATAATGTAACCTGGTACTTTGTGTATACAATATATATATGATCTCAGAAAGATTACTGTATATACAAAGATGGAAAGATATGGCAATACCACAAGAGAGAAATGGTTGATGAAAATGATAGAAGTTGCTGATATGTCCAAATTAACCCGTGTGTTTAGAGAAAGGACTATATCTATGTTTATTACTGAATTATTACCTTTGGACTGAATGAGCTACAGATGCAAGCAGTTTTGACTTGATACATTTATAAGGTCTTGTGATTAGCCATCTGTCTTTACCTATGCAGAAAACTTGTCTTTGGGACTTAACTATATCTCCCAACCTCTAAGAGATGCGGGAGTCCATAGATCACGGTCTTCTGTAATTATACTGTATCAGTGGAAAACAGGTTTCTGGGTAATTTGGCTTAGCTCTTTGGTGCTCTCTAGTAAATTTTGATGCTGGGACAAGAAGCTAAATGTTGAAAGACATGTTCAGTTGCACCTAACAAGCTAACCCCAGGAAGAGGCTGCCAACGCAAATCCTTCCCGCCCGCTTCTCCATTCAACACCCACAGATAAAACTTTGAAGTATGCTTGTTCCATGTGTTAAAAAAATTTAAGCAAAGCAGCTGTGAAACGTTTTGTGAAAAACCCTGTGTGGGATTTACAATCACTGCGGGGTGGAAAAAAGTATGTAGGAGCAAGAGATAATCCTGTGCTGCTTGAAGCAGAAAATTGCGGTTGAACAGCATATAATAGGAACCTCGTTTTTTGAGAACTGAGCCTCTCATACAAAAGCAGTCATGAGTGCTTAAAAGGCATGGTTTCATGCCTTTGAAATGTTACGTGAAAAGGTGCCTGGTGAAGAATTTACACATTTCAGAAAATTTTTACAGAGGGATGTGAAGAATACCATTTTCAGTAGTCTGAGAAGCTTTGCGTTTTTGTCATATCCTTTATAATCATTGGGAAGGATATGTTTTGCTTGTGGCCCAGGATTGACGTAGTAAGTAAGTGGGGTAGGATCATGACGTCCAGTTTCATTTTGTTTTAAACATCCAGTGGTGTTACTCTATCGAGACAAATATAGTGTAATATTTTAAGTTGGGCTGATCCAGACTGCTATTTAATTCTAGACCCTTTACAGCCCTTAAATTGTGTTTCCTGCTGTTTCTGCAGCTCTACTTTGTTTCCAGATACTTCTCTGATTTGGTCAAAGCTAGCCTTTCCATTACTGTTCTAACCATATTTATTCCACATCTTTGTGCTTATAGTTGTAGATATTCCATCTAACCATTTGGTAAAGCATGTTTATTTTCTGGTAGACTCAAGGGAGGGACGACTCATGGGATATTCTCACAGCCTGATTGGTCCAAAGACTGAGGGGAAATCCTTTTAACATCCTCCTTTCCCTGTTGGCTCCCAGTTCCTCTCAGTCTTTTGGTCCAAGCACTGTATTTTTTGGTTCCCAGAGAGAGTGAGTAAAATAATTAAATTGAGTTTGATTTGACCATTGGCAATTCTAAATTCCAACCTTTCTGAGCTGCTTCTTGCAGGGACAGGGGTCCTCTGTCCCACAGCAAGCCGGGGGAAGGCTAATTGGCTTCTCGCCTTTTTCCCTGAGTAAGTTAGGAGCTCAAACTGATCCCTGGCATAGCAGGGGTGTCGGGCTCCTTTTCTGCAGCACCGCAGGAAGGGCTGCCAGCTGGAGACGCCGATCGGGCAGCAGACGATGCAATTAACTTCAGAAGCCGCGCCTGGGTGAACCAGCCGTGGCAACCCCTTTCAAGCCACTGCTAAAGAAAAAAAGGTCTGTTGAGAGGAAACCTCCGGCGGCTATTTTCGAAGTGAGTGGAGGCAGCCATTTTAAGAGCGTGCACGTGGAGGTGGCTATTTTTCTGGCGCTGTTCCCTGGACTTGCGGCCAGATTCGGGCCAGCAAGTTCTGACCCGGGCAGCCCGCTAGTATTCCCACAAGGCCCTTACACTGGCTGGTGAACCTGGGCAATAACTCCTGAGACACGTGAGTGGCACCAATGGCGGAAAGCAGGCAGACCACTTCACAGGCCCTGGGGAGGGCTCAGCTGGTGGCCGAGGAAGGAGAGATAGTTGGGCCCAGAATGAGGGCAGCAGCTGCGAGGTCCTCAGCAGCCCAATGCCCTTCCAGGACAACTCAGAAAGATGAAAGCCGGCATCAGACGGCCTGGATAAGAGGATCGCTAGGGTGGAACAGCAAGCCTGAATCTCATCAATCAGCCTCTCCCCCCAGGGGGTTTAACCCTTCCTCCCCCTCTATTTCTCCCGCAGGGACAAACCGGCCTAGAGATTTCTCCTTCCCCTCCTATCTCGCCTCAACAGCCAGGGGAGGTGGTCAGGGATCCTTTGGAGGGTTCATCCCGGGATTTCCTTCCCCACTATGCTTTAACTCCGCAGAGTTCTGCTCCAGCTCAATCGGAGGATGAATTTGAGGATCTCGAATTGCTCCCTGAGAGCATTAAGAGACTGATCTCCTCAGCCATTTCTAAAGGTGTGGTTTCTGTGGTGTCCTTGAGGGAGCATCAGTCACCTGGAATATCTAGATCCCAGGTTTCCCACCAGGCCAGGGGTCCGGAGTTCCCCATAGGAGGCCGCCTGGAACTCTTTGTGGATCAGTGGGACCGTGTCATGTCAGATGCCTGGGTGAGGGCCAAGGTCAGGAACGGACACTGGGTGGAGTTCCTCTCCAGACCCCCCAACCTTCTTCAGAACCTTTCCACCATCGCGAGATCCGGAGCGCCATCAGCTGATGTCTCTAGCCATACAACATCTGCTAGACATCAGGGCGATAGAACCAGTCCCGGAGATGGAACGTGGATTGGGTCACTACTCCAACCTGTTTATCGTTCCGAAGAGCTTGTGGGGCTGGAGAGTCATACTGGACCTCAAATGCCTCAATTGGTACCTGGTGTACAGATGTTTCAAAATGTCATCCCTCAAGTCCATTCTGCAGGGCATCAGGCGCAGGGACTATCTAGCGTCAGTGGATCTGACAGAAGCCTACCTCCACATCCACATCCTTCCCGCCCATTGCAGGTTCCTCTGTTTTCCCACAGGGTCTTCCCTTTGGATTAGCTTCGGCCCCATGCACATTCACAAAGGTCCTGGCAGCACTGGCAGCTCACCTCCGATCAGTTCCAGTGAAACTTCAATGTTACCTAGACGACATGCTTGTGCAAGCACAATCCCAGTCCCAAGCCGTTTACGACCTCGAACTCACCATTCAGACCCTACAGACTGTGGGGTTTTGGGTCAACTTCCACAAGAGCCATCTCTCGCCCTCCACAAGGATTCTCCACCTGGGGACAACGATAGACTCCTTAGAGGGCAGGGTCCGACTATCCTCAGAGCGGCTATCAATCTGCAGGTCCTGCCAAGGCAGGTTCATGCAAGATGATCCGTTTCCATCCTGACCTTGTCCTGCCTACTGGGCAAGATGGTGTCATGCATAGGATTCGTCGCATGGGCATGGCTTCATTCCCTAACTCTTCAGTGGGCCCTCATCCCCTTTCAGTGACAACGCATGAGCAACTCTCCACGACTCATCCATCTGCCGGCGGACATGTGTCTTTCACTCGATGGTGGCTGTCCCCAGCTCTGCAACCCGGCTCAGAGATTTGGGAGCCAGAGCGGGTGACCATCACTGCCGACACGAGCCTCTTCAGTTGGGGAGCGCTCATGGACTCCAGGATAGCTCAAGGTCGCTGGATCCGGGCAGACCTTCGCCACAATATAAACTGGCTGGAGCTGAAGGCCGCCTGACTGGCATTGCAGCTGTTCAAATGTTCGATAGAGGGCCGGCAGATCCTGCTGATGATGGACAATGTGGCTGCAAAGGCTCACACAAACTGGCAAGGGGGAACTCATTCCAGAGCTGGAGGCGCTGAAGCTCGGTTCCTGGGTGGAGAGGCACCTGGCATCAGTGGTGTTGGAGCACATCTTGGGTGCGGCCAATCACCAAGCTGATTGGTTGAGCTGTGCCACTGTGGACCAGAGGGAGTGGCAGATTCTACCTGAACTCTTCCAGAAGATCTGCCTGAGGTTCGGCGACCCATTGATGGACCTGTTCACAACCCCGACAAACGCTCAGCTCCCGAGGTTTTTCTCTCAGTTTCCATCCCGGGCCGCAGAAGGGACAGACGCCCCCCGGAGCAGATGGCCTCTCAGTCTCTTGTATGTCTTTCCCCCGCTCCCTCTGATTCCGGGGACCCTGAGGAATGTTGTAGTATGGAAGGGAAGACATCATCCTGATAGTGCCCCATTGGCCCAGAAGGCCTTGGTTTGTGGACCTCGTCCAGCTTTCCATCCGCCCCCCATGGATGATTCCCCAGGAGGAGCTCTCCCTGCACCAGGGGGTCTTAGTCCTTTCGGATCCCCAGTGGTTCCACCTGACCGCCTGGTGCTTGAGCGGAGCCTCCTGAGGAGCGCCAACCTGTCTGCCAGAGTCATAGCAACCATTGAGGGTTCAAGATGCCTCTCCACCACACAGATTTATAATTCCACGTGGGCGACGTTTGTCAAATGGTGCAGCCCACTTTGGATCTGTCCCACAGAGGCTTTGGTGGCCCAAGTTCTGGAATTCCTCCAGAGGGGTTTGGACAGTGGTCTCTCCCATAACATCCTGTGGTGTCAGGTTGCCGCCCTAGCTTCGGTTCTTCCAGGGGAGGGTCATTTGTCTCTCATTCACCATCCCCTGATTTGAGGGGAGCTGCTAATTTATGACCCCGTCCAGTCCATAGGTTTCCAACGTGGGACCTTCCCCTAGTTCTTAGGGCCTTGACAGAAGCTCCCTCTGAATCTTTGCGCTCTGTCCACCTTAGGTTCTTGTCCCTCAAAGTGGTGTTTCTGGTTGCCGTAACTTCGGCCAGGCACATTTCCGAGCTGGGTGCTCTGTCCTCCAAGGACGAGGGTCATTTTTGTCTCTATCTATCCCATGAGAGGGAGTGCCTATGGCACTGACTGGACGTGCGTCGCGCCTTACGCATCTGCCTAAGGCGCACATCTGCCTTCTGTAGGTTTGAAGCCCTGTTCATTTCCTTTCAACCAGGCTCCCTAGGGGCCAGGGTTTCCTCTGCCACCATTGGCAGGTGGTTACGACAGGCCATTTCCTCGGCGTACGAAGCCTCAGGCCGTCCGTCCCCCTTTGGGGATCACAGCCCACTCCACTAGGAGTGCGGCCACTATGGCGGTGTGGGCCTTGAGGGCCTCGTTCAAAGACATTTGTTGGGTGGCCGCTTAGTCTTCCCCGACACCGTTTATCCGCCACTACCGTCTGGATGCCTTCACATCGGCCAAGGCCTCCTTTGGGCGTAGGGTTCTACAGCAGGTAGTGACCACCCCTCTCCCTGAATCCTAGTGGGTTTCCCTCCCAGGGACTGGAGCTTGGGTACGTCCCATGAGTTGCCCCTCCCTTGAGTCTACTGGGAAAAGAACATTGGTCCTTACCTGAACGTTTCTTTTCAGTAGACGAGAGGGAGGGGCGACATCCCACCCCGTTGTAGGTTAGAGTTAGTCAATCGGGGTGAGGTGTGGGCGGTGGATTTGCCCTTTCTGTGTTTGTTTGTGTTTCGGCAGCGTTTATGGCCATGCAAATTCGAGGAACTGGGAGCCAACAGGGAAAGGAAGATGTTAAAAGAGATTTCCCTCAATCTTTGGACCAATCAGGCTGTGAGAATATCCTATGAGTCGCCCCTCCCTCTTGTCTACTGAAAAGAAACCTTCAGGTAATGACCAACGTTCTTTTGTATTTCCTTGGAACATTTCACTTGTCCTCTGCTTCCTTCTTGTGCAACTGGGCCTGTAAAATAATTGGACATATATTAGCTGCTTATCCTTTCTAAATATGGATCCCTCTTTCATGATGAATATTGCTATGTCTTGATTTTTGAATGTTCACTTTTTATTTATAACAGTAAAATGAAGAATAGAAAATGTTAGATATTAACACAAGCTACTGTGGTTTCCACTCCAGTCCTCTGTTCAGGTGGGAACAGAGGTTTAATCTGATTGGTTGAGAGGTCTGACAGCTCCCTATAAAAGGAGAGCTGTCAGACCTAACTGCTGCTGGATTGTACATACTTGACTGTTGTAATAAAGAGCTGTTGTTGCGTTAAACCTGAGTCTGCCTTCTCATTGCCCTATCTAACAGAAAATAATAAAACAGATTGTATGTCTTCCTTGTCTACATACTAATGCTCACAATTCACAAAGGAAATAAAGGATAAATTTTATTTCTTATTATAGAATGGCAAATGCAATTTAATTAGTATAACAGAAAATCAGTGGGATGATTCCTGCCATTACAATATAGACATTAAGGAATACAATTTGTTCAAAAGGAACAGAAGCAATAAAAAACAAAGATTCACTGTACTGCATGTTAAAAATACTACACCTGTTCAGAATTTCAAGTGAATGAACCCCAAGTAAATGAAAATGACGATATGATAGAGACCATCTGAATTAAAATAAGCAGGGGAATAAATAGAAGCAGTACTGTGGTTGGTGTCTACTGTTGCCTGCCAGAGAAATGAAGATATGTAGACAGTGTTTTTCAAAAGCAAACTGCAGGTGCTTCAAAGTGGCGTAAATGGGTGGAGGAATTAGATAATCCTGACATACATTGTGAGATTCATTCTACAAGCATGGCTGTTTTGGGAAATTCCCAAGTTGAGCATTGCTGACCACTTTGTCCTCCAGAGAATAGGGGAAAACATAAAGCAGGCTTTTTATTCTTCTTCCAAAAGACAATGTGGGGAAGTACACAATTTAAGTGTTCCTTCTTTTGTTACTTTCCCACCCATTAAGGAAACAGAAGGACTGCAGGAGAAGAGGCAAAGGCAGATTCCTAGAAAACTCATTTCAGTCTTTAAGAACTCTTGATTTATGGAGCAGAGAAATCTGATATTTAGGAGCCAAGTTGCCCCACATATGAAATAATAAGAGACATAATCAAAAAGACTAAGTGGGGTGGAGATTTCTAACAAAGGTATCCCAGGTGTTATTGTGGGGTGAGAGAAATACATTTTGTTCAAGAGCTTGGCTTGCTAAAGGAAAGTAGCCAGTTTTGGCAGGAATGTTGACTTTACATAAACATGCCATTGAAGTACATAAAATGGGTTGAGTGAAAGCAGAGTTGATGGACTTAATAGCACTATATAAGGATATGGTTATGACTGAAGGAGATCAGCCTATTATGATAGTATGGGGTTGAAGATAAGTAATAAAGCAAGTAGTGCATTTATATTAATATACACTTGTTTCCCTGGATAGAACTGTAATAACTTGAAGCAGAGTCTGAGGTCTACTGGGTCAAATGCAGATGTAATAATTTGTGGGGAGCTGGCGATGGTTCAGTGGTTAAAGATGCTGAACGGGTTAGCTGGAAAGCAGAGTTCAAAACCCATGTGCGGCACAACAGGGTGAGCTCCTGTTCCTGCCCCAGCTCCTACCCACCTAGCAGTTCAAAAGAATGTAAATGTGAGTAGATAAATAGGTATCACTTCACTGGGAAGGTAACAGCATTCTATGCACTTTGGGCATATAGCCATGCTGTCCACATGACCACAGAAAATGCCTTTAGACAATGCTGGCTCCCTTGGCCAAGAAACAGAGATGAGCACAGCACTCTAGAGTCAAACACAACTGGAGAGGGAAACCTTTACCTTTTTGTAACTAGAATGTGTGTAGAGCGCAATGGGGGGAGGGGGCATAGAGGATATTTTCCTATTTGGACGTGACTCACAAGTCATGATTCTAAATGGGGGTGGGGGCAGTTTGCTATGCAAGTAGCCTTTGACTTATGGCAGATTGCTTAACAACTGTTCGAATTTACGATCAATCCTAAAAAAAGGAGACTTACAACCTGAATTCAAACTTATGGAACCTACCTCCAGTTTTGGGCAAAGATATGCCCATAGTGAACCACTTAACAATTCTGCAAAAAAAAAAAAGGTAGTAAAGTTGGGCCAATCATGTGACCAACCCATTTCACAACCATCATGAGATTACCAGCATGACAAGATCACCTGTATCTACAGTATACAGATTTAGGCTGTGTAGGGAAGCAAACAGGAACAATCAATTTTGTTTTCACCTTCCTGAATTATAGAGAAGCATGTGTACTGAGCTATATATTTACATTTTTTTTAGCCTGGTGCCAACAAGTGAGCATATTAACATAGAACAATTAGTTTAGTTTCTATTTCAGTGTGTATTCCTGGAACCTAAAGGGTTATATAGGGAACCACGTCTGGAAGAATTCCAGAGTGGAACAAAGACATTTGGAATGATCTGAGAAGGTTGCAGAGGCAGAACAAGATACAGTCAGCTCATATATGCAAACCTGGAGAGACATTGTTATTGTTTACCAGAAGTAGCGACAAAGTGATCCTGAAACCCCAGTGTGTAAAGTGGTTTGGGGATATGCCAAGAGACAGACTGCCAGAGCTTTAAGAGCAAAAGTAGCTAATTTGGAACAGAAAATGCTGGCCACAGTGGTCAAAATGTACACTATAACAATTCAGCAAGGAAGACGATGCTAAAACTCCGCCCTCTCCTTATGAGAGAAGTTGACATTGAGCTAGATTAATTGCAATGAGAACAAATTCTGGGATCTAATGGAATGAGAGTACAAATTGAAGTACAGATTGTTCCCATTACTTTGGTGACCCACTTTCTGATATATTTTTGTAGATCAGATGGAAACTGACCAAAAACAAGAGGAAAGTGGTGACTTATTGATATCTATGTCAGCTGACTGTCTGGAGGAGGAGGTACAGTTAGGAGCCAAGGCCCTGAAAGTGGATAGGCTGCTTCCAGAAATACTTCACCTTTCTTGGTGTGGTGGACTCTTTCGTTAGCGATTGAGTTTAATTATTTCAGTTCCACAGGAAGGGATTCCTCAGCTCATGGGTGGCTGATTGTGTGTATAAAAAGGGATAAATAAAAACCAAGATGATTAATGGCCTATTAGTTGATTAAGACTGGTTGCAAATTGTGTGTCAGGTATCTCCTTGCAACATTTTTGGGCTGGAAAGGGGTCGATTAGGCAGTGCATCCTGAAAAAGCTGAATTTAGAAAGGGTTGGGTCAGTGCTTTTTATTGCAGGATTTTATTTGGAATCTGTCTGAAAAGGAAACCCAGCAGCTTATAGCTGGTGGCATGTGTTGCATTTCTTTTGGTGAACAGAGATACATTATACTGAGAGAGAACTTTAGAACAAGGTTTATTGTTCTGATATACAATCTTTACAATGGGGCATTTATGCAAGTGAAGCGTAAGCTGCCAACAGAAAAATCATTTTCTGGTGGCCATTTTTGTTCACTGCTATATAAATGTTATAGCTATAGACCTTTCCTTCAAATCTTCTCAGATTTCTGTTCTTTTATATGAAGAAAATGCAACATTTAATTACAATTATTGGCCTACACAGACCCTTTAAAAGATTGAGCAAATTCTGTAGAACCCAGTCCGTTGAAACTCACTATTCTAAAACCAAGAGACAGGTAGTCCTTGACTTATAACCATAGCTGGAACTTCTATTGCTAAATGATGCATCATTAGGTGAGCCGCGTCTGATTTTGCCACAGTTAAGTGAATCACTGCAGTAAATAAGCAAATGACTCCAGGGAACTGCAACTGTCGTAAGTACAAGCCAGTTGTGAATCATGGTTATGTGACCTGGAGATGCTGTGAAGGTTGTAAGGGCCAAAATGGTTGTAAGTCACATTTTTCAGCACAGTTGTAACTTTGAACAGTAATGAAATTAATAGTCATATTATTTTTTTGTGCAAAGAGGTGAAGAAAACACAGTTTCTTGATGGATTTTAAATACATTGATGTTTGCTTTCCTCAATCACTGTTAAGGTCCCAACACATTACAAATGCCAAAAAGACAGCCTTGAAATTAATGTAAGCACATTGTTCCTTCTTCTCAAAGGTGGCAAGTTAAAGCTACCAACAATTAAGATTTTTAAAGGGAAAGCACTACTTCAGTATTTATCAACCTTATACATTTATATCAGGGGTGTCCAAACTTTTTGCAAGGAGGGCCAGATTTGGTGAGGTGAAAATGTGTGGCCCTCCTTGCAAAAAGTTTGGACACCCCTGATATAAATGTATAAGGTTGATAAATACTGAATTATAAATACCGATCATTCAGCCTGACATTCTTTGAACCCTTAACATTAAATGCGAATTAACTACCATATTTTTCGGAGTATAAGACGCACCAAGATTTTGAAGAGGCAATTAAAAAAAAAAGTTTTTGCACTCTCCCAAAAATGGCCCATTTTTCACGAAAACGGGCCTTTTTTTTAAAGGGCATGAATAGCCTTTAAGAGGCTTCTAGAGTGCTCCTGAGGGCTAGGGGGGGCAAAGTTGAGCAAAAAATGACCCGTTTTTTGCTCATTTATGCCCTCCACAGCCCCCAGGAGCACTCTGAAAACCTCCCAAAGGCTATGCGCAGCCATTTTGGTGAAGGGGGCAGAGTTTTGGGAGACAAAAAATGCTGTATTCAGTGTATAAGATGCACCCAGATTTTAGCCTCTTTTTTGAGGGGAAAAAGATGCATCTTTATACTTCGAAAAATATGGTATTTTATGAAAGACTAAACAAATAACTCCAGTGGGGAGAAGAGGCTGCGGGCCGCTTGAAATTTGAAAAAGGGCCACATTTGGCCCCCGGGCCGCACTTTGGACATGCCTGATTTATATGAACTGTTCTTGCTCTGTCCTCAACTTCCTACTGCTGTTCTGAGTATGAAATGAGACAAAGATCAACAGAGTGAGAAAAGTTACTTCCATGTATTATGACAGGCTGTTCAATACATCAGTTTTTTAATTTGCAGAACAATGTATTAAAGGAACAACATATAGATGATAGTTCGACCCAGTTCTGGCTCAAGTATTTCAGACAATGCTTGACAATTTTGTAAAATGTATAGCAATTGGATTGTAAGGATAAATTTAAGGATTACTAGATAATCCTGGTGGACTCAATCCAAGAATGGGGCTGAATCGGTGGGTTTCAATTTTTTTTAGAACCTCTTCTGTAGGTGTGGCCTGCTTTGTGGGAGTGGCTTGCCGGCCATGTGACCAGATGGGAGTGGCTTGCCAGCCATGTGACTGGGTGGGAGTGGCTTGCCAGTCATGTGACTGGGTGGGCGTGGCCAATTTGTAAAATGTGAAACTCACTTAACAACGCTCTTGCGACTTCCGGTTCCGGCGGCTACGGCGACAGGCAAGCCTTTGCCTGCTCCCGCTCTCCCGGTGGGCTTCCCCCGCTTCTGGGGGGGCACAGGACGCCCCGAAGAGGCGTCCTGCCGAGGGAGCGGCTCGCGGAGGGCCCCTGCATCGGCGGCAGCTGGTGGGGGCTTCTCCGCTTCGCTCTAGGCACCGGGGAGCAGTTTTGGAGGGCGCGCACGCGTCTCGCTCCATGCCGAGCGGACAACGTACTTCTGAAGGAAGCAGCGGCGGTATGGTGAGAGGCTTCTTTCCTTCATTCCCTTCCTTTTGAAATAATGGACTTTTCAGCGCTTTTAAAAAGCTAAACTTTCGGATTCTTGCTAGAGGTGCGGCTAGAGGGAGGGGGATTTCCCTCCCCCTTGGACAAGCGGCTTGAGAAGATTTTGCTTTCGCCCCCAGGGGAAGGAGGAGGGGGGAGAGCCAACTAATGATGCCTCACCCCTGTAAAAGTGACTTTCATTGGATTTAGCTCCAGAACTTATGGGTGAACTGAGAACTTTTTGAACTTTTAAAATTTTATTATGCCTCTGAGCCCAAAGCTGGCAGGGCAAGATGGCACACTTCCGTTGTCTTCATGAACTGTGAAACCTGACTCCACCTTTAAAATTCAGGCTTCCGGTCTTTGTCTCCGTGTCACCCAGAAGAATCTCTTGTGGATTGCTATTTCTTGAACCCTCTCGAGAGAAAATTTTCCTCTATTGCTAGACTGACCAAAGAAACTCCCAGCTGTTTGGATCTTCTGCCTCCTGAACTCATCTGCCTGCTCTATCTCTTCACCTGTCCAGTCTCTACATTGACTGATCTCTTTGCTTTATAAACTATGTCTCCAAAAAGACCACCACCTGGAAAACCTGGCTTTGCTACCTCTGCACCGACATCTGCAACATCCAGTCCTGCTACACAGTCAAAGATTACAGAACTGATGCAACCTAAGAGTACAGAGATGGATTTGCAACAAATGCTTCAGCAACTCATACAGGGCCAGGAAGAAATTAAGAAACAATTAAAGGAAATGAAGGAAGAAATTAAAGAGAATCAAGTCCAAATCTATAAGAACTCACAGAGACTGGACCTTGTGGAGGGTGGGGTGGCGGAGGCGAGGGGGGGGTAGAAGCTTTGCAGAAGGGTAACAAAGAACTTGATATACAACAAATGAAAACAGAATTTGAGAGAATGTCCTTTTATCTTAGATTTCAAAATGTTATAGAAGCGGGGGGGGGGGGAAACATAAGGGACATCATGACTAATATTTTAGCTGAATATATACACAAAGATAAACAACAGATGGAATGGGAGATAGACCTGGTCTATAGAGTGAACTCAGCATATGCCAGAACACACAATGTACCCAGGGAGGTCCATATCAAATTTCTTAGGAAAACCACAAGAGACACAATTCTGGGTGTACAAAGGGGGCAAGCATTGACATACCACGACAGGGAGATAACCATCTTGAAGCAGATCCCCCCAAAAAATTAGGGAGAAAAGAAAAAATTATTCGCAATTGGCGAATAAATTATACCAGAAAGGGGTGTGGTTTAGATGGTTGATGCCTGAAGGGATGCTGATATTCTGGGAGGAGACAAGAATCAGAATCAATACACCCATAGAGGCTCAGGCCTTTATGGAAAAAAATAAAGCGAACCTAGAAAAAACAGAAGACTCTACAACGGTCACACAGGACACGGGAGGGGCCGGAGCTCTGCCAGCGGGGGGAGAAGGGGCAACACTAAGAAAGCTCAGATCACAAAAATGAATAAGAAAATCACATTGTTATAAACAGACCGAAAGTAATAATGAAATTATATCTAGATTATATATTATAATATATAAGTTGATTGAAATTTTTTTTATAGAATTAATATGCTGATTTTATACGATTTTGTATTAATGTTTTATACACAGATGTATCTTATGAGTTTGGAGGGAGGGGGCGTCTGCCATACTTGCAACTGCCAAAATTTGTATACCATTCCACTTACCCTTTTCCTTATAAATGTTTTAAAAAACCAATAAAATTTTCTAAAAAAAAAAAAAAAACACGCTCTTGCTTAGCAACTAAAATGTTGGCTCAGAAACTCTGGGATTTGAAGCATGGAAGTCTTAAAGCTGTCAAGTTACAAGACTCTTGCACCCCTAACCCTTTAGAAACCCCACTCCCCGGGGTGTTCAAACTTGACAGCTTTAAGACTTGTGGACTTCAACTCCCAGAATTCCTCCTCTCGCTCTTCACCTTGATGATGTGAGGAAGGGTGGAGGGAGGGAGCTGGAACCGGTTCTAAACGGCACTGTAGATTTGTGAAACCTCTTCTATAGAAGAGGTTAGAACTGGCAGGAACCCACCCCTGGGCTGAATATACCATGCATGGTTTTCTAACTGGTTCTGTGTAGTGCAGCTACAATTGAACGTTCCTCACGCTTGCAATCTTTGGTAAGTCCCCCTCTGAGGCAGACTTTGTTGTCAACGTATTTGGAGGGAGATGTATGGAGATTCCAGCAGCAAAGCACTTGTGTACTTGTGTACCGTACAATGGCTCAATTCATTGTGTAGTATGCTATCCACTGCTGCAGAAATGCAATTAGACCTTCACATAATGATTTCTTTTGCTTTTGGCTGGCAGTTCTGATCTTTATGTATCACAACAAGTTGCATTATATGCGCTAGCAGCAAGAAAGTAAGAATTAAAGAACAGGCAAATGGCAATGAATTGTGGAGAAATGAGAGGTGTTCTTTCTGTGTAAAAACTGTGTTAAAGGGCAGGTAATGATGGAATATGCAGACCAGTGGTGGGTTCCGGATCCCGTTGCAACCGGTACGGTGCAACGGGGCCGGGCGCCCACCACATGAACACGCACAGTGCAAACACACATGCGTGCAGCGCGTGCATGCGTGCTTATTGTCTGTGACGCTCCAGCTGCTCAGCGGAGCATTGTGCAGGTGCTGTGTGCTCCGTGTGTCTGCGTGGAAGCCCCCAAAACTTCAAATACTGGTAAGGAGCGCAGGCGGGTGGGTGGGCCCTCCGGAGCACCGTACCAGAATGGTACCTGGTGCTCCCAGCAGGCACCGGTACGCCCATACCAGGGCGTACCATTCGTAACCACCACTGATGCAGACTCTGATGGGCTGATCTTATATATAAGTATATTGGTTTTTATGATTTCTAAAGCATTTGGGAATTGATGAAAACATAAATTAGCAAAAATTATTAAAGTACAAAATAAAGTTTTATTATAAAGGTAATCATTATGTTTTGTAACGTATTGCTAAAGCGCTTCAGTCTGCCTCTTTCCTTTTATAGTTATATTAAATAAATTAATACATGTATTAAATTTATTTTCTCCTTGTTTTGGTGTTAGTTTAATCCTATCATTTAATATATGTATATAGAGTCTCTCTGACGTACTGTAATTCTAAATTGCTACTATAAAGTTCATCTCTTACATAATAAACTACACTGATACATCTACACATTATACTTATACAGGTATTTACAACAGTGCATTTAGTGACTGTTCAAAGTTACTACAACACTGAAAAATGTGACTTATGACCATTTTTCACACTTACAACCATTGTAGCATCCCCATAGTGATGAGATCAGAATTCAGATACTTGCCAACTGGCTTATACTTAATGGTTGGCGAAGGAGAGTAGGAGCAGTTAAAAACTTTACTTTCTTAAGCAGGAAGACCACGCTTGAGAATTGTGTACCACTGTTGCATAGTTTGATTTCTACTAAATTTTGCAATTTCTCAATCCTGAAGAAATCTTTTTTGGGTACTCTTAACAAAGAGACGTTCATAGTTTCTTTGTGTCTAATTTTAAATTCATTAATTGGAATGAAATTCCCCACTGCACGATGGTAACATAAATGCTGATATTTGGTTTCTGCTATACCATCTGCTCATTTGAGAATGACATCAACTTACACAATAAGATCAGATTCAAGTTTCCCATCTTATTCTTCCAAATTCTTGAGAAGCTATTCAGGTCACCGACTTATTTTGTGTGTCATTTGAGAATTTTCTTAATTATTTTTTCATCCTCATTCTTGCAGTCATTCTCACCTTTTGATATAGGGAGGATGGCCAGCTGCCATTAGCTGCTTTTACCCCATGTGACACCCCCCCTCCCCTTGGTTGTCAACAGTACAGACAGTCATGGACTGTACCATCTGTTGAGGGAGTTATCCTCTTTTTTGAGCAGCAACTACTCAGAACTGTAAAGCTTGATTTAGACTTGCCCACAATTGTGGATAGGCACTGATGCATACCAGATGTGGTATTCAGCAGGTTCTGACCAGTTCTGGAGAACCGGTAGCAGAAATTTTGAGTACTTCAGAGAACCGGTAAATACCACCTCTGACTGCCCTGCCCCCCCCATCTATTCTCTGTCTCCCGAGTCCCAGCTGATCGGGAGGAAATGGGGATTTTGCAGTAACCTTCCCCTGGAGTGGGGTGGGAATGGACATATTACAGTATCCTTCCCCTGCCATGCCCACCAAGTCACGCTCACCAAGCCATGCCATGCCCACCAAGCCACGCCCGCAGAACTGGTGGTAAATTTTTTTGAATCCCACCACTGATTTACTTTACTTTACTTTTATTTAATTTATAAACCGCACCCTCTCCCCGAAGGGACTCGGGGCGGTGTACAGTCATAATAAAAACACAATATAAATACATATAGATGGAGGAGGCGACATACAAACTGTACAATAATAATTAAAATTAAAGCAACATTAAAATCTACCCCAGAAAACTATCCCAGAATTAAAATAACTGCCAGGAGGATAAGAATGGGACTATAAATGGGCCAGGCCAGCTAATTGGAACAGGTGGGTCTTGAGTTTCTTACGGAAGGAGCGGAGGTCAGTAGTGGTTCTGATATCGGGGAGGAGGTCATTCCAGAGGGTTGGGCCCATCACAGAGAAGGCCCTACTCCTGGGCGCCGCCCGTTGGCATTGCTTGGTGGACGGCACCCGGAGGAGTCCCTCCCTGTGAGAGCGAATTGGTCGCAGGAATGTATGGGGTAGGATGCGATCCCGCAGGTAACTAGGTCCTGTGCCATGGAGCGCTTTAAAGATGGTAATCAACATCTTGAAACGCACCCGAAAAACCACAGGTAGCCAGTGCAGCTCGCGTAGGAGAGGTGTCATGTGGGAGTATCTACTACTCCCCATGATAGCCCGCGCGGCCGCATTCTGGACCAGCTGTAGTCTTCGGGTGCATCTCAAGGGGAGCCCCATGTAGAGGGCATTGCAGTAGTCCAGACGGGACGTCACCAGAGCATGAGTGACTGTGCGAAGGGCGTCCCGGTCCAATAGGGGGCGCATTTGGTGCACCAGGCAGACCTGGTGGAACGCCCCCCTCGCCACGGCTGCCACATGGTCATCCATCGACAGCCGGGCATCTAGGAGGACGCCCAAATTGCACGCCCGCTCCATAGGGGCCAGTTGCTCGCCCCCAATGGCCAGCGATGGAGTCCACCTGTTGAACCGGGGCACCGGTAGCCACAGCCACTCCGTCTTGGAGGGGTTGAGCCTGAGTCTGTTGTCCCCCATCCAGACCCGAACGGCTTCCAAGCACCGGGACATCATTTCGACGGCCTCGTTGGGGTGGTTTGGGGTGGAGATGTACAGCTGCGTATCATCAGCGTACAGATGGTATCCAACCCCAAAACCACGGATGATCTCACCCAGCGGCTTCATATATGTGTTGAACAGGAGGGGCGAGAGGACCGACCCCTGTGGCACCCCACAAGTGAGCGGCCTCAGGGTCAACCTCTGCTCCCCTGCCAACACGCATTGCGTCCGGTCGGAGAGGTAGGAGCAGAACCACCGCAGAACGGTGCCCCTCACCCCCACCCCCTCCAGCCGGCGCAATAGGATACCATGGTCGATGGTATCAAAAGCCGCTGATAGATCTAATAGGACCAGGATAGAGGAACAACCCCTATCTCTGGCCCTCCAGAGATCATCCACCAACACGACCAAGGCCGTCTCCGTGCTGTGACCGGGCCGGAAGCCGGACTGGCGTGGGTCTAGATAATCGATTTCCTCCAGGTGACGTGGGAACTGTTGATGGAGGGGTTGATGGAGAAAGCATAAGTGCCAGATTGCAGATGGGCCAATGCGCACAGCGCCCAAATCCCAACTCCTTGTTGTGTGGAGATGCGTGTCCTACATGCTGATTGGTTGATCTAACTTTCTGTTGGGAGGCGGGCAGAAGGCACATTCAAACAACAAAGTGGAGCAATTAGAGGAGAGACTTGCCAACAAAGTATTAATGCAACAGGTATGCAACGGTGTCCAAATGACAGAGGCATATGTTCCCTGGTGTGCAGTGATACAAAAGTCTAAATCAAGCTTAAGGTAGAGAAAATTAAGTCTTCCTTTATGTTGTAATTCATGCACTAGATGCTATAGCAGACTTAACATATATAGAAAATAATATTTGGAGATGGACATATATTGGATCCTGTTGCATTTAGCAAGACATATTACGAAGTAAGTGAAAAAGGGCTGCAGTCTCAGTGCACAAAAGGGACTGTAGCCCTTTTACTGCAAAGAAAACAAAGAAGGCTTTGAAGACTTGATTTTAGGAGAGAAAAAGATGAAAATATGAGAGGAGGCTATTGATTGTTCATCATCTTTTAGGTTAGATCATGAAGAGAGGCTGTTGCTGACCCATAATGCCTAAGATGGGGAGTAGGTGGAACTGGCAAAATGAAGTTCAGGAGGGACCAAAGAGAATTTGTAGGAGAAGAGCGGATGGAGCTGGGGGATAGATTTCAGTGGATCTAAATGTGTCATCAACTTAGAGTCATTATGTTGCCACAAGCAATCCAACTCCATCCCGCTCCCCTCCCCCCGAAATCCATTGACTCTTAATCTAGGGCTGGTTTAGTGCTGACCATTAGTTGGTTAGATTCTTGTACATAGGCTTGCGCAATAAAACTTCTGAACTGCAATTTAACATATGGTCCTGATTGTTTGTGCTTGACAGAATGTCATGTTACATTCAATAAAGTCATAAAAGTTGGTTTTGCGAGTTCTGATGGTATCCTAAATTTATTTATTTATTTATTATTCATGCTTCTAGACCGCCCCCTCTCCCAAAAAGGGACTCGGGGCGGTGTACAGTCCATGCAAAATACATCAAAATACAATAAAAATTGAATATGTACAGTTGGAATGGAGGAGGTTAAAAATGGAATTAAAAGAACTGTACAAAGCAATATATATAAATATAGGATTTTGAACCCCTAAAACACACACAATAAGTTAAAAACAATACCCCTAAAATAACCAGTTAATACATTTGCCAGGAGGGACAGTTGTAATTATGCCAGGCCTGCTAATCGGAACAGATGAGTCTTCAATTTTTGCCGGAAGGAGCGGAGGTCAGTAGTGATTCTAATGTCGGGGGGGAGGTCATTCCAGAGGGTTGGGCCCATCACAGAGAAGGCCCTACTCCTTGGTGTCGCCCGTTGGCATTGCCTAGTGGACGGCACCAGGAGAAGTCCCTCTCTGTGTGAGCGAATTGGCCGCAGGGATGTATGTGGGAGGATGCGATCCCGCAAGTAACTAGGTCCCGTACCATGGAGCGCTTTAAAGATGGTAATCAGCACCTTGAAACGCACCCGAAAAACCACAGGTAGCCAGTGCAGCTCGCGCAGGAGAGGTGTTACGTGGGAGTACCTTGTACTCCCCATCACAGCCCGCGCGGCTGCGTTCTGAACTAACTGCAGTCTCCGGGCGCGTCCCAAGGGCAGCCCCATGTAGAGAGCGTTGCAGTAATCCAGGCGGGACGTCACCAACGCATGAGTGACCGTGCGTAGGGCATCCCGGTCCAGTAGGGGGCGCAATTGGCGCACAGGCGAACCTGGTGGAACGCCTCCCTTGCCACGGCTGCCACATGGTCATCCATTGACAGCCGGGCATCAAGGAGGACGCCCAAATTGCGCGCCCGTTCCACAGGGGGCAATTGTTCGCCCCCTATGGCCAGTGATGGAATCAGCTGGCTGAACCGAGGTGCCGGTAGCCACAGCCACTCAGTCTTGGAGGGGTTGAGTTTAAGTCTGTTGTCCCCCATCCAGACCCCGACGGCTTCCAAACACCGGGACATCACTTCGGCAGCCTCGTTGGGGTGGTTTGGGGTTGAAATATACAGCTGGGTATCATCAGCGTAGAAGTGACACTCAACCCCAAAACCACGGATGATCTCACCCAGCGGCTTCACATATGTGTTGAACAGGAGAGGCGAGAGGACCGACCCCTGTGGCACTCCACAAGTGAGTGGCCTCGGGGTCGACCTCTGTCCCCCTGTCAACACACATTGCTTCCGGTCGGAGAGGTAGGAGCCGAACCACCGCAGAACGGTACCTCCGACTCCTATCCCCTCCAACCGGCGCAATAGGATACCATGGTCGATGGTATCAAAAGCCGCCGAGAGGTCTAATAGGACCAGGATAGAGGAACAACCTCTATCTCTGGCCCTCCAGAGATCATCGACCAACGCGACCAAGGCTGTCTCCGTGCTGTGCCCGGGTCGGAAGCCGGACTGGTGTGAGTCTAGATAATCGGATTCGTCAAGGTGTCGTGGAAACTGCTGCGCCACCACATTCTCAACAACCTTCGGTAAAAAGGGAAGGTTGGAGACTGGACGGTAATTAGCTAGCTCCGTTGGGTCAAGCGAAGGCCCCTTAAGTAAGGGCCTCACCACCGCCTCCTTCAAGGCGGTTGGCAAGGATCCCTCACCCAATGAGGCATTCACCAGGCCCAGAAGCCAGCCTCGGGTCACCTCCCAAGATGCCAGTACCAACCAGGAGGGACACGGGTCCATTAAACATGTGGTGGGTAGCAGCCGTCCACGCAACCTATCCAAATCCTCGGGGGCAACAGAATCAAACTCCTCCCAGGATGGTCTCACAAGACTCGCTGTTGGCGGCCCGTCTGGTCCACTGAGGGGGGCCCATCCACTCCGGATCTGAGCGACTTTGTCCTGCAGATATTCCCCAAACTCCTCTGCTCTGCCCTGCAAGGGTGCCCCCCGCGTCCTCTGTGACAAGAGGGAGCGGGTCACCCTAAACAGGGCGGCAGGGCGGTTATCCGCGGACGCAATAAGAGCGGCGCAATATCTACGTTTGGCCGCCCTTAATGCCACAAGGTAGGTCCGTAAATAGGCTCTTACCTGTGTTCAATCAGATTCGGAGCGTGAGGACCTCCACCTGCTCTCTAGACGTCTCCTATGGCGCTTCATCACCCTCAGCTCCTCGGTATACCAAGGAGCCCGGGTGGGTCGCTGTCGCAGGAGAGGTCGCAAAGGCGCAACCCGGTCCAAGGCCCCAGCCGCCGCCCTATTCCAGGCGGCCGCTAGGTCCTCCGACCGAGCGCGGGTCAGGGCTACAGGTAGTGGCCCAAGCTCCGTCTGGAACCTATCCGGTTCCATCAGGTGCTTGGGGCGGTACCAGCTTGGACCGTCTGGTCCCGCCTCCTCGCGGTGGGGGGTAGCGCCAGGGAAGTCCAGCCGGAGACATGAGTGATCTGACCATGACAGGGGTGTGACAACCAGGTCCCCTATACCCAGATCACTCGTCCACTGCTCAGATACAAAAACAAGGTCCAGTGTGTGGCCGCCTTCGTGTGTGGGGCCCTGAATTAATTGGGTCAGGCCCATGGCTGTCATGGAAGCCATGAACTCCCGAGCCACCTCAGATGCTGCTCCCGTCGACGGCAGGTTGAAATCCCCCATAACCACAAGCTTGGGGATCTCAACCGCCATCTCCGAGATCAGCTCGAGGAGCTCGGGCAGGGCCGCTGATGTATAGCGAGGAGCCAAGTATACAATCAGCAAACCCACCTGCCTCCCTGGGCCCCATTTCACACCAAGGGACTCACACCCGGATATCTGAGGAACAGTGAACTCCCTCGGCTCTAGACCTTCCCGTATAACTACCGCCACCCCACCACCCTTACCCAGGGCCCGAGGCTGATGGAATGCACGGAAACCTGGTGGGCACATTTCCACGAGGGGTAAACCACCCTCGTGGCCCAACCAGGTCTCCGTTATCCCTGCAAGGTCCAGCTCCCCCTCAGAGATCAACTCATTAATGAGGGGGGCCTTGTTGGTTACGGACCTTGCATTGCAAAGCATCAGCCGCAGGCCCCGGCTCTGTAGTTCCTGACCACCTAGGTTGCGGGGGTTGGTACAAACGACCGGGCGTAGCCAGCAGCCACGGTCTCCCAACCGACCTTGTGATCTTCTCTTGTCCTCGCATCCCCCCCTCCCCACGACCGTTGTAATCAAACAACCCCTGTTGGAATAACTTGTTCCTTCTCCCCCCCCAAATGCTTTCAAAAGGGGATTAGATACACATTGGTGGGGAAAAATCATTGCCGGTGGATCTTTCTCTGTGTATATAGGAACAGTAATGGTATGGTATTCATCCAATTATTGGGGAGTCTAGAGAGCTAGAGAGATTACCTTGGAGAAGCTATGCAGAAATTATTTCAACAACATGTGCATGAACATGCTGTTATTATAACCTTTACGGGTAGTCCTTGACTTACAACTATTCGTTCAGTGACCATTCAAAGTTACAACAGCACTAAACAATGACTAATGACCAATTTTCACACGTACTACCGATGCGGCATCCCCATGGTCATGTTATCAAAATTCGGGCGCTTGGCAACTGGCATGTATTTATGGTGGTTGAGCTGTCCCATGAAATCACCCATTTGTAACCTTCCTAGCTGGTTTCCGACAAGCAGTCAATGAGGAAAACCAGATTCACTTGATTATGATGTGATGCACTTAACAGCTATGGCCAAATGGGCCACTTAACAACTGCCTTGCTTAGCAACAGAAATTTTGGGCTCTACTGTGGTGGTAAGTCAAGGACTATCTGTATCGATAAACTATAGTTCCAGTCAAAGATGTGAAATTGGTTTCCCATTCTGGTCTATCTTGAAGGGATTGAGAGGCATGGGTGTCTTCCCACAACTTTTGAACAAATCTCACAGCTACTCTATAAGCAATCCATATCATGTTTGAACATTTCTCAGTTACGCTATCAACACCTACTATTTTAAAATGTCCCCATGGCATTTTTGACTTCCTTTCTTGGGCACAAACATTTAACAGATCATTCAGTTTATTTTTGCTCTTTGAAGTATCATTCTCATTCTCAAACAAATCTTTAAATTGCCAATTTTCGCTCACTTCGGTTTCATCTCAGATCATTTTTATCACTTTAATCTTTAATTCCATTCACTCTGCAGTTCTATTTCTATCACAATTATCCTGCATTTACTCTCCCTCTTTTAGTCATTTCTTGTTCTCCTTGGCGTCATACTTGGTATATTTTTGCTTCCTGTTCACAATATACATGAGGATTTTTATCCTCATTTTTGTAGCAATCATTCTGTAATGCTGTCTGCTCCCCCCCCCCCCCATATCTTGGTCTCTCTTATTTCATCCTTCCATCAAGCTTTCTTTTTATCCTTCCAGTTGGGGTAATTCTACACACTTCCATAGCACTCTCTAATGTAATTCTTTTAGTTCTGTACAAAGCCAGTATTGCATCATCATCTTTCCATCCACTTGCTATTCATTCTGTTGGGAGACGAATCAATCTAATAGCTTTTTAAAAAAACAGTCTTTTTCTTCCTGCAGTATTCTACTTTTACTTCAACCTTTTTTTCACTTCTTTATTTGTTTTCTTTTGCAAATTTACATAGTTGTCCATCTCATAACAAGGAATAATGGGCAGCTTACAAGCAGAATAACAATTAAACCCATATAATTAAATTAACAATAATTAAAACCATATAACAATATTCAAAAAAAATCAAACATAAATAATAGCAATAATAAAACATTAAAACATAAAAAGGACCCTAAGATAGCAGGAGAACGACCATAGAACCACTCTGTAAGCTCACTGTGGGGTTACAGAGAACATGGAGCACAGCAGAAAAGGCATGTCTCCTACTTAGCTAATGGGAACCACAGCATACCTCTTCTGCTGGACCTGATTTTTTTTTGGGGGGGGGGGTAATGCAATTAGGAAAAGATGGTTCCTCAAATGATCTGGCCCCATAACATGTAGGATTTTAAAGGTCAAAACTAGAGTCTTTAATTGCATCTGGAACTAAACTGGCAACCAGTGCAGCTTACATGGCAGAGTGTAATGTGTGTCATCCTAGAGTCACACACAACTGTCAGTGTAGCCACATTCTGCGCCAGCTGAAGGTTACAGATACTGTTCAAGGGTCCATGTAGAACATGTTTCATCAATCCATTCTGGAGATGACTAGAGCAGCAGTAACATGGAATAGAGGCTTGTTTGTTTGTTTGTTTGTTTGTTTTATTGGATTTATATGCCGCCCTTCTCCCAAAGGACTCAGGGCGGCGTACAACATTAAAAAACACACATCACGAAAGTTAAAAAGAAATTAGATACATATCCAAAAAACAAACCCAATTTATAGGACAATACATTTAAAAAATGAGATAAAATTAACAGGCCAGGCTGGCTTGCTGGAAAAGCCAACTTTTTAGGGCGCGTCGGAAGGACCGGAGGTCAGGGATTATGCGAAGCTCCGGGGGCAGCTCATTCCAGAGGGAAGGCGCTCCCACAGAGAAGGCTCTCCCCCTGGGGGTCACCAGCAGACACTGTCTGGCCGACGGCACCCTGAGGAGGCCAACTCTGTGGGATCGTACTGGACGGTGGGAGGCTACTGGTGGCAGTAGGTGGTCTCGCAGGTACCCTGGGCCTAAGCCATGGCTCATGGTCCAGGAAGAGGTACAGCTGGCATGGGACACAAAATTGTGCAAAGGCCGTCTGCTGCCATGACTGCCACCTACTCCTCGAGTAGGAGCCTAGAGACTAGAAGAACTGCAAGGCTGCACACCGAATCAACCCCCACAGCCTCCAGGCATCAGTTGCATCACTTAATGGACCAGGGATGGAGATATATGACTGGACATCATCAGCATTCTGATGATACCTCAGCCCATGAGATGAACGATCTCAACATCAAGTAGGAGTGGAGAGTATCAAACCCTGAGAAAATTCCACCTAATAGGGGTCAAGGGAGGGGGGACTATTTCATTCCAAATTAACACCAGCTGGTAGCCCTGAAGCTTGGAAGTGAACCATCACAATTCTGTGTCACACACTCCCACTTTCCTTTTCTCCCATGTGTATTTTTCCCAAGATGTTCACTGTCAGATGTCTCACATTTATAATTTTGCATTGTCTGTGTCTTCTTCATGTTCTGCACTGATCCTGTCTTTCATCATAAACAACCAAGCATTCATGCTTTGAATTTATATTCATGTTTTACCTGTAGTGTGTTGGAACAGACTAAACTTAAAGTATACATCCAAAACAGATTTGTTTTCTAAAAAGATACATGTCAAACCATCACCCCTCTCATTTATTCCTGTTCTTGAGTCTCAAAATGGCCCGATCCCTTTTTCTACAGTATACTCTGTAATCTCATTCTCTTCCAATCCATTCATGTCACCTAGCAGAATAATTATTTCCCCTGAATAATCATTAAGAATGTTCAGAAATTTTTCCTTGCTCATTTATGAGTGAAAAGCTTCAGGCCAGTAATGGGAAGAGACATTTACCAGTCAATTACTCCATTGTGGAGTGTTGCGAGTTTTCTTCCCTCTCTCCCCTGTTGTTTATCATTGATATGAAGCTGCTGAGAGTGGTCATCCATCTGGGCTGAAATTACTCATATTTACCACCTCAGGCCAGTCTGGGCCCAGTGGTTCAGTAGAATTCCTAACCCAGTGTCTGGAGGCTGTAAGAAACAGAAGGGGAAAAACAATTGAAATTGAGCCTTGGCAAAATGGAATTATTATTTGCCCAGAAAACATTTGGCTTTATAACTCCAGGAGTGATGGGAGTCACTGAAGAAGCAGGTTCATTATCTGAGGGATATTTTAATATCACCGAAAATGCTGGATAGTCCATGGTGGGAGAGTGGGGCTTTGCCCTGATTAGGTGGTGCACCAGTTTTATTCTTTCCTAGAAAAGGAGACATTGCCAGTGATTCATGCCCGTGTTACCTCCTAGTTAGATTGTTATAGAGCACTTTACATGAATTGTTTTTGAAGGCTATTTACAAGCTACCATTGGTCCCAAGCCATTTACTTACATGTAGCACTCTCAGGATCTTCAATGGTTCCCAAATACAGACTTCCAAGTAGAATTCACAATGTAGGTTACATTGTGCCTACAGAGCCCTAACAGAGTTAGAGCTCTGTATGAGTTGGCACCAGGGGAGAACCTGTAGCTAATGTTCCGAGAACCTCTAAATCCCACCCCTGGTTGACCCCCCCCCCCCCCGGAGTCTCCACGTGGCCCGTTTTGGATGCGAGGTAAGTGCAGGGCCCACACGGAGGCTCAGGGAGGGGGGGGAAATGGGCCTCCTGGAAGGCCTCCAAAGCCCAGGGGAGGCAGTTTTGGCCTTCCCAGAGGCTCAAAGAAAGCCTCTTGAGTCTGCGGAAGGCAACCCCCCTGCCCGCCATGGTGCAGGAGGCCAACTAGGCATGGCCACACCCACCTAGCAACAGGGCAAAGAACCCATTGCTGACATTTCTGAAGCCGACCCCTGGTTGACACCTTGGTACCTGCAAGACCTTGTGCTTGGATTGGATTCTTCTTAGCTAGAGCACACATGCCGCAATGGGATCCTGGAGGTTCTTCTCCAATATGATATTTGGGAGGGAAAAGGAATTTCCATGTCCGTTTATAGTAACACCTGCTTATCTGATCAGCCCCATGCCAGAAATCCTGATGTTACTATAGCTCCTGCCTTTTGGGAAGGCTGTAAAAGTGATATTATATGGAAGAGCTTTTGGCTAAGACCTGGTCTTGTAATGCTTACTTCAAATCTTAACATGTGGGATTGAATCACAGGCCTTTATTTTGATGTGACTTCATTAGGATGACTTCATCTGTATTATTGTGTAGGAAGTTATCACCCAGCCCTCTCCCAGGAAAATGAAATATCTAGGAAATATTGATAAGGCAGAATATTATATTTTCCTGGATGTGAAAAAGGGAGAAACACATTTTAAAAAACTAAATTCCTGCAGCTTTCTGCCCATCCCCACTTTGTCAATGGGCCATTAAGAAGGCCAAGCTAGTCCACTTTACATAATAAAGAGTTCTCCTCTTCAGCTGTGATGGGATTAAGGCAGGATAATATTGCCTTTTACTCAACTGACCACATGGCATCTAAACTCAATCAAACCTGAATTCAAAACTCACCCTAGAGGGTTGCCCTTGCATGAGCCCATGGGAGTCTGGCAACCAATCAGAATACATTTCTTACACAGGAACAGGAAACAGATAGGTGGGACAGAACAGATTATAAAAAGCCCTGCAAGCCCTTTTTCTCTCTCTCTTCTCTTCCTCTTCTCTGCCCTTCTCTTCTTCTCCACCAACATTGAAGCATGTGATCACTTTTCTGTTCAGGGCTCAAGCCATGTGGTCCTGTCCACCATTAAAACCATCTTTCCAAGCAGCCTCCATGTCTCCAGTGTCTTTTTCCCCACTTGGAGCTGAACCCAGAAGGATATTTCTTCCAACAATTGTATACCACTACCTGTTTTTATGGAGTGTGGCAGTATGAAAGGAAGAAACTTGGTTTAACTATATTGTGCTAGCATGTTCACGTGTCACCCTAGCTATATTTATTCATGTGTCCATACATGTTCACCTGTCACCCTGGCTTTTTATTAAAAAAACAAAATTGAGCAGATTCACACAAGTTGCTCTGCGTGCATCCACAAGCCATCACAAGACGGGTCTTCCACATTTGACCTGAAGAAGCCCAAAATATTAAGAGTGAAAGCCAGGTTTTTTTCTTTTCTAAATTTTCTGTTTCTCTTCTCCCTTGCAGGCCTCAGGAGGTGGCATTTCCTTTCATTTAGTCTCCTGCCTATTCGGGAGTTCTGCAGCTTGTAATGGCTGCTAGCTGGTGAAGTGGGAAATCTTCCAAAGGAAGGAATACAAAGTCCACCAAGCTGGAAGAGGTCATGAAAAAAAGCCTCAGTGTCCTTGCTGTGACTGCAGATGAGGTGAGCAGAGCACTTTTTATGGCTGTATCTCAATTGGTTTTGGGGTGTGTAAGACCAGTCTCAAATCGAGGACATTACAGAGTGGTTATTTGCTAAATTGCTTCCTTTTGGGGTAAAAGCTTTCTCTATTTAGTGTGTGTGTGTGTGGGGGGGCTTTTATCTTACTGACAGCAAGCCGATCTGTTTTATTATCTGCTTATCTGTTTATTGTCACTCTATTAGTTTGGAAAAAGAGACTGTTGTTGTTTTTTAAAGGACAATAATTGGGAAAACAGATGACATGGTCTAGGCTGTTGAAAGCTGGATAGCCTGCAGAGCAATCTTGTTAAAAGATTAACAAGATTAAGATGCAGCAAAGACATTTTTCCCTTCGAAATGTATCTTCAATTGTAAAGAAATAACTGTCTGAGCCATCACTTAGAAGGATAATGCGGGCTTATGTACAGCGTGCAAAAAAGAATAAAATACCTCAAAATGAGAGCATCTCTATTTGAGAATTATCATCCACTTATCCAGCATATTCATTTAGAAGTAAAAAAAAAATCCCAATTCTATTTTAAAATGTCTAAACACAATTCCTTTCGTTTTCCTCATTTCAAAAATTGCGGGAAAGTTTTTTCTTTTGCCCACATTTTTTCTATCATGTATATAAACAAATAAATCAAAATGAACAGTGCAGCTTTTTCTGACAGGTGCCCTGGGGAAATTACGGGAGCAACCATTCAAATAGATAACAGTCATAATATAGTTCCCTGTAATACTTTTCAAATTTTTCCTTCTGCTTGTCTTCTAATGTTGAAAGACATTACTTCAGATCGTAGAATCATAGGGCTGGAGGAGACCTCTGAGGTCTTCTAATCCAACCCCCTGCTCAAGGCAAGAGATCTTACACTATCCTGGACAAATGGTTGTCCAGTCTATACTTGAAAACTTCCACAACCTCAGGAGGTTCCATTTATTCCATTGATTAATTGTTCTCAGAACATTTCCTCTTACTTCTTGGTTGAATATCTCTTTAGCACACTTCCACCCACTGCTTCTTGTCCTGCCTTCTGGCGTCCTAGAGCTCTGATGGCGAATTTATGGCATGCGTGCCACAGGTGGCACACGGAGCTCTCTCTGTGGGCATGCCAGCCGTTGCCCCAGCTCAGCTCTACCGTGCAAGCATCTGTGCCTCCCTCCAGCCAGCTGATTTTCAGGTCTTGCTGTGCAGGCGTGGGTGGTGGGCGCATACAGGAGGCACGCACACATGCGTGGGGGCAGGGGGGCAGCACCCCCTGGTTTTGGCCCCAGGATGCTTCAGGGAGGTCTGCTAGGCGCAAAACGGGCCACGGGAGGTGCAGGCCCCCCACACCCCACTTTTTGTCCCAGGAGGTTGCAGAGTAGCCTGCTAGGCCCAAAACGGGCTGTGTGTGTGTGGGGGGGGGCAGCGTGCACACCCCTCACGGCCCAATATTGGTCCCAGGAGGCTTCAGGGAGGTTTGTTAGGCCCAAAATGGGCTGCGGACTGTGTGCGGCTGGGACACACAGGGGGTGTCACACATGCATTGCATTATGGGTGCGGGCACTTATGGGTGTGTTGCCCCACACACGTGCACACTTTTGGCATGTGGCAACAAAGATGTTAGCCATGACTGTCCTAGAGAATAAGTCATTTCTCTCTTTTTTTGTGACAGTCCCTCAAGAACCGGAAGACAGCTATGATATCCCTCGCTCAATCTTTCTCTTTGATAGGCTAGAGTCATTCCTAGCTGCCTCAACTGTTCATCATACGATTTAGCCTCCAGACCCTTTATGGTCTTTGTTGCCCTTCTCTGCATACTTTCCAGGGTCTCTACATCTTTTTTGTATCATCATGGCCAGAGCAGAACTGGATGCACTATTCCAAGTGTGGTCCCACCAGCACAGTGTAAATCAGTCCTATTACATCTTGTTGTCTTGATGCTATCTCTCTGTTAACGTACCCTAGGACTGCATTGGCTTTTTTGGCAGCTGCAGCACATTGCTGACTCATAGTGGTATGCCATTAGGACACATAGATGATTAGCAATATGTAAAGAAGCTGCATACACCGTCCCGAGTCCCTTTTGGGAGAGGGGGCGGTATAAAAATCTAAAATAAAGTAAAGTAAAGTAATATTGCTTTTCTACCTTTCTGTTCCCAGCACACCTGGACAAACCTTGTATATAGCCAGCCAGTGAGCCTGTCCCACAATAGAGACACACTGTTAGAGACAGCTCTAAAGGTCTCTGTCAAATAGCAAAAGTCCAATGGAAGTTGCAAAAGCAACTGTCATTTCATCACTAATGTAATTGTCCAATTTTTGACATGTGCTGTCTTGTAAAAATTATCTGATAATCTTAGCCAAGCTTGAGAAAACTAAGCAGGACCTGATTAGTTTTTGGAAGGAAAATGATCAGATAATCCCAGTTGTCTGGACTAGATTACATTTGAAGTCGAAAACAAAAACTTAAAAAAAGGAAGAAGGCAGTAGTGAACCACGGCTGTATTTTCCCAGAAACAATGTTAACATGTCATCAGGCACCCACAGCTCACCCAAGAGAAATATTTTCCAATTCTGCGCATATAAGAAATTTCACTTGGATTTCTTTAGAGGAAACATGATCAAAACTCTGAACTGTAGTTTTTGTCACCCCAAGATTTTGCCCAACCACTTATATTTACATTATAGTTTTCTTTTCCAAGGTATCAGGCAATAGTAAAGCATTCTTTTTAATTATAAGCAAAAATAGGAGATGGTGCAGCACCGCCCTCTGCTGGACATTGCATTTCAGAGACTGCTGTATCTTGTCAATATTGAAATACTTTTTTTCTTTTAAGTGCTAAAATTATTCCATAAACAGATAGACGATTGCCTGTAGCTGGCTAATACCAAATGCGAAACCATAATGTGGTTTGTTTGTTTTGTTTGGCTTCTCCATTTTAGATATGAATCCAGCAATTGTCTTATATAAACAAAACAAAAACTTATAGGTTATTCTGCAAATGCTAAGCCAGTTATGGTTTAAATGAACTTTTATTTACGCCTTATGCATTATTTATGTATCATATATAAGTCCTGCCACAATTATATGCAGGCTTGCAATAAGGAAGAACATAAAATATATAAGAAAATACAGAAAAATGCAATAAAACCAATTCCTCTTGTCGTCATCCCCCTAATCTTCTGGAAAAGCTTTGTTTTCATCTTTTTCCAGAAAGTGATAACATTGGGGACAAATATACTGTACTTCCAACAGAGCAGTCACTCCAGAGGGCCAGCCTCAACACAGAAAAATAACATTTTAGATCATTTATGCAGCCAGTACATTATGCGATCACCAGCTGCTACTTGCTTCCAGGGTTTTAAAACAGTGTTTTAGCTCTACTGAGAGTATTAAAAATTGAAGCTCGAGTGAAAAATATATGCCTAGCCCTTGAATAAAGTTATTCCCAAGTTGGTACTCTCTCTGGGATGGTACGAAGTGGGCTCTGCAGCTCCTAAAATGGTGCCCACTTCATTTGAAAGAGGCCATAATGATGATGATATTATCCATTCAATCGTCTCTTGGCAATTTTCTATTCCTTGTGTTTGCATAATGTTGAATTCCAACATTGCATGGGGAGAGGGGGCGGTCTAGAAATCGAATAAATAAATAAATAAATAATAAATAATAAACTCTTTCTATCATTTCATCTCTTGTTAGTATGGCTGACCTAATTGTCTGCTAGGTTTGTCAAGAATCTATTTGATCTCCCACTTGATTCAATATTTGTCTCTAAGTTGTAACAGATAAACAAAGTTTGAAGGGACCTTGTAGGTCATCTAGTACAATCCGCTGCCCAGCAGACCCTATACCATTTCTGACAGATGGCAGTCTAGTCTTTTCTTGAAAGCCTCCAGTGATGAAGCTCCCACAACTTTTGAAGGCCAGCTGTTCAATTGGTTGATTGTTCTCACTGTCAGAAAATTGTGGTAGCCCCTTAGACTTTGGAAGACTGCTATCATGTCACCTCTAGTCCTTCTTTTCACTAGACTAGCCATGACCAGTTCCTGTAACTGTTCTTCATATGATTTAGCCTCCAGTCCCCTAATCACCTTTGTTGCTCTTTTCTGCCTTCTTTCTACAGCAGGGGTGTCAAACTCATGTTGTCACGGCATCATCACGTGATGTATTACGATTCCCCCTCCCTTTGCTAACCTGGGCATGGGCATGGCCAGCACGCTATGCATCCGGCCTGCAGGCCACAAGTTTGACACCCCTGTTGTAGAGTCTCAACATCTTTTTATACTGTGGTGACCAAAACTGGATGCAGTGTTCTAGGTGTGATCTTATTAAGGCTTTATAGTGTGATATTAGTACCTCACTTCATCTTGATTGAATCCCTCTGCTAATGCAATTTAGGATTGCATTGGCTTTTTTGCTGCTGAACACTGTTGACTCATATTTAATTGGTTGCCCACTAAGACTCTAAGATTCCTCTCACAATTACTGTTATTAAACCTGGTTTCTCCCAATCTATATGTGTCCTTTTGGTTTTTCTTGCCTAAAGTCAAGACTTTACTTTTTCCTACATTGAATTTCATTTTGTTAGATTGGGCTGAATGTTCAAGTCTGTCAAGCCCATCATCTACAGCAGTGGGTCTCAAACTTCCTAATGCCACGACCCTTTAATACAGTTCCTCATGTTGTGATGACCCTCAACCATAACATTATTTTATGTTTTCCGTATGTTTTCAAAAATATGTGTTTTCCGACGGTCTTAGGCAACCCCTGTGAAAGGGTCGTTCGACCCCCAAAGGGGTCGCGGCCCACAGGTTGAGAACCACTGATCTAGAGTATTGGCTATTCCTGCCAGTTTAGTGTCTGTCATCCACAAATTTAATAAGTTCCCTTCTATTCCCTCATCTAAGTCATTTATAAAGATATCGAAGAGTATTGGGCCTAATGGAACCTTGTGGTACACCAATGCTTACTTTCCTCCATGTAGATATAGTACTGTTAAGGACTACTCATTGAGTATGGTTTGTCAGCCAGTTACAAATCCATCTGATGGTGATACTATCTAGCCCACCTTTTTCTAGCTTACCAAGAAGTAGGTAGAAGTAGTCCTCTGGTGGTTGCCTGGTGCTCCATGATTTTTGAAAGTTAATGTCAGGGTAGTTAAAGTCCCCCCTTAACTACTGTGCTGTGCTTCTTACATACCATAGTTAACTGATTAGCAAAAAGTTCATCTATTTCCTCTGATAGGTTGGGTGGCCTGTGGTATACACCTATGGCAATGTGATTCTTTTTTCTTTTCATATTGACCCATATTCATTCAAGATGGTTTTCATCATTGTTCTGCTGTACTTCTCTAGAGAATAAAATGTATAATAATGAATTAAGAGAAAAAAGAGGATAATATTAAAATTGATGATCCAGCCATGGAGACCAGAATGGGTCAGAAGTGGAGATTGACATCATCATCTCTCTCTTGGCTTGTCACAGTGGATCACCCCTTGGATTGTAGTCTCGTTTTAACTGCAAATAAGTGGCCCACCATCATTCACCCACCCACCATAACCCACTGCATATCAATCATCCTTTGTCCAGAGCAACAAATCTGCCAGGGCAGCTTCTCCAAAATCAGCTGTGCTAATAAATAGCAGATGGGGAGCAGCCTACATTCCCTTTCTGTTTTTCTCTAGCTTGTAGCTCTTTGACTCTATGTGCATTTGTCTGGTGAGGGAGAATGATCACACCCGTTACAGCTGCTAATTCTATTAAGCCAAGGTGGGTGGGCATAAATAAGGCATTAATAACCTTCTCCTGTGGGATGTCAAGGCAGAATCCATGTTCTTCCCATCAGGAGATGAGAAGGCCCTCCTGATAGTTTAAAAAGGGATTTGTGGGAGAACTCATTAATTTCCTATGCATCTTTACAAGTCTCCAACTTATATAATTGTATTACATTTATTCCCTGTGGAGACAAGAGATGTCAGGGTAGCATCTTTTACTGCATCAGCTTACTAATAAATGAAAGGGAGGAGGAAGAAACCAACAGCTTCAAATTGAGAGAGAACTGTGTATTTCCTCTGGAATTGGAGGCAATATGTCCCATATTGGTGTCTTGGAAATGAGAATGAAAGGGTTTAATCATAGGATGCTTGTGAGTATTTAAAGGTAGATAGTTGGTCTCTTATACTTATAGAGTAAGATGCGCCTTGAGTCAGAACAAGGAAGGGATTTCTTTACAGCCTAATTGCAATGTTTGATATGTTCAGTCAGCTCATATAACTTGTACAGGTGAGCAAACAGTTGGTGGAATTACACATTCATGGTAATGTTTGGATTTTGCACTTATAGAAAAGATTACGGTTTGTGCTATGATGGGATAAGCTTATTAAGTTTAACTGGATTTGCTTTTTCGTAGAAATACCGAACTTTTATAGACTGCTGTTTGTGCATGGTAATGTTTAAGCCATTAAAATGTATTGTATTTTAAAGTACAACAGAATATTTGTTTTTGCATCTACAGATGACAATAACACAGCTCTGCTGGATCTATGTCTGATAGCAGGGCCCAAATCTAAGGTGACATATATAAACTGACACTATAAAATAGCATTCCCTCTCCCCCCAAATAATCTTGTATTTAAGATGTTCCCCTGAAAGATATAGACAGAAAAAAGAAGGATAAAGAGCCTTATAATTTTCATCTTCCCATATTTCAACTAACTGAATTTTCTTCATGTATGTATGTATGTATGTATGTATGTATGTGTGTGTGTGTGTATGTATGTATGTATGTGTGTTACAACCCCTGGTATGTCCAAATATGGGAGGAAGCTCACTACTCCCTCTTTCTATCCTTCGGCTCATTACAGAAAACCATCCAGGCAGAAAACCATATTTTTATTTTTAATGTTGCCTTTTTATATTTGTGTTGTATTTGTGCTGATAAATAAATAAAGGGAGACTAGTATAGATCCATTTCGAGCTATTTAGCTCTCATCAGCTCCCAGTAAGGGTATGGCTTACTTCAAATCCCAGTAAGGGTATGGCTAGCTGATGAGAGCTAAATAGCTTGAAATGGATCTATACTAGTCTCCCTTTATTTATTTATCAGCACAAATACAACATACATACATACATACATACATACATACATACATAATATATATAATATATTTATATATATATATATAAAACCATGTGACATATACATATCTATATGTTTAGTAAATGTCATGCACGCTCTGGAAGAGAGGGACATATGGAGACAATTCATTACTCAACTAGATAATATCATCAATGTACTGATGATGATGTTACCTAGTTGGGTAATGAAACATCTGCAAGCCAACAACCAAGCTCAGAGAGCACCAAGGACCCCACAGTTCAACCCTGAGTGGCAGGTACTCTTTTCTATTAGATGGAGATGAGGCGAGAGTTGCAAGATGCTGCCCAAAGTTGCTTTGAAAAGTGAGATGGGTGGCATATAAATTTAATATATAAATAGAGGGGAAGAACAGAAATAAATGAAGTATGAAGCAAGATTAATCTTCAAAAAGCAAAAAAATTTGTCATGGTATCTATAGCCACTTGTACCCCTATTCATTGCCTTATTTGTAACAGCTTCTGTAAGATACCCTGTTTCTCTGAAAATACAACATGTCCTGAAACTAAAGCCTTGCCACATTTTTCAGGTGGGCAAAAATATAAGCCCCGAAAATAAGCCCCCTGGACATACCCCCCCTCTGGCGAGGCAGAGCACTGCTCACCGACCTAGCGGTATCCCGAAGGCACCAAGCCATGGGAGCTGGGGAAGGAGGGCAAAAGAAAGGCACTCACGTTGCTTGGCACCTTCGGGATACCGCTAGGTTGGGGAGTGGCATTCTGCCTGGCTGGAGGGGGGAGTTGCCAAGTGGTGGCTCCCTTGCAAGCGGGCTCCCGAAGAGCCGGGCACAACCTCAGGGGCGAAGCAGCTATGAGGTGACCATGCTCATGAGCAGCCACCCGGCAAACCCCCTCTCCAGCCAGGCAGAGCACCATTCACTGACCTAGGGAGTATCCCTAAGGCGCCAATCCATGTGGCGCTCTGCCTGCCCCCCCAGCTCCCGTGGCTTGGCACATTCGGGATACCCCCTAGGTCAGTGCATGGAGCTCTGCTCGGCTGGAGAGGGGGGTTGCGTGAGTGCCTGCTCCGCCCCCAGCTCTCATGCCTCCCAGCCTCACCATGCCCTGGGCCAGCTGTCCTTGCAGCCGCCTCTAAGCTCCGAGCAAAACTTCTTGTCCGGCTTCCAAACTCTGGAACTCGGCTTCTGATTCTTCCAGCAGCGGCCGCTCTAGGAGTGTTTTTTATGGTTATGGGCAGGCTGCCGGACAAAGTCTTCCAGCAGCCTGCCCATAACCATACAGCACACTCCTAGAGCGGCCGCTGCTGGAAGAATGGCGCCTTAGGGATACTCCTTAGGTCAGTGAATGGTGCTCTGCCTGGCTGGAGAGGGGGTTTGCCGGGTGGCTGCTCCTGAGCATGGTCACCTCATGGCTGCTTCGCCCCTGAGGCTATGCCCGGCTCTTCGGGAGCCCGCTCACAAGGGAGCAGCTGCCCAGCAACCCCAAAACAATAAGCCCTCCCCCTCTAATAAGCCCAAGGCCATATTTCGTGGGTCAAAAAAATATAAGACCCTGTTGTATTTTCGGGGAAACACGGTAGAAGGATCTGTCTCAATCAGAAGTAAGCCAAGAATAACTGTCACATATTCTTTTGGACCTTTTCTCTGATCATTAAGTTTATCCATGCTAAAAAAAGAAGAAGAAGAAAAATGAATGACTGTAGAGCTCCGGATGGTAAAAGTGGGTTAATCAGTTACAAGTTAGAAAGCAATTCAAAATCCTTCAGGGAAATGGATTTACTTAGCAAAAATATTTGCTAAGGTATTTAATTTTCAGCCATTTGCTGCAATATATAAACCATAGGGCTAATTCGATTTAGTTCACAGTTACAGTTCTTCTACTGGATTAAAATAAAGTATCAAGTTGAGGATAATTTCTGGTAACCCCCCAGGTATACCCATGTAAGATGTTAGTAACAGAATAACAGAAAGTAGAGTTGGAAGGGACCTTGGAGGTCTTCTAGTCCAACCCCCTGCCTAGGCAGGAAACCCTATACCGTTTCAGACAGATCGCTATCCAACATCTTCTTAAAGACTTCCAGTGTTGGGGCATTCACAACTTCTGGAGGCAAGCTGTTCCACTGATTAATTGTTCTAACTGTCAGGAAGTTTCTCCTCAGTTCTAAGTTGCTTCTCTCCTTGATTAGTTTCCACCCATTGCTTCTTGTTCTACCCTCAGGTGCCTTGGAGAATAGTTTGACTCCCTCTTCTTTGTGGTAACCCCTGAGATATTGGAACACTGCCATCATGTCACGTCTAGTCCTTCTTTTCACTAGACTAGACATGTCCAATTCCTGCAACCGTTCTTCATATATTTTAGCCTCCATTTCTCTAATCATCTTTGTTGCACTTCTCTGCAGTCTTTTTGGAGTCTTTTCCAGAGCCTCAACATCTTTTTTATTGTGGTGACCAAAACTGGATGCAGTATTCCAAGTGTGGTCTTATCAAGGCATTATAAAACGGTACCAACACTTCACATGTTCTTGATTCTATCTCTCTGGTAATGCAGTTTAGGATGCATTGGCTTTTTTGGCAGCTGCAGCACATGGCTGGCTCATATTTAAGTGATTGTCCATTAAAACTCCCAAGATCCCACTCAATATTATTGCTATTAAGCCATATTCCATCTTTTCTATACCTGTACATTTGTTTTTTTTCTTGCCTAAGTGTAAAACCTTACTTTTCCCTACATTAAATTTCATTTTGTTAGATAGTGTTCAAGTCTGTTGAGATCCATCTGGATCTATCTTCTGGGATGTTCGCTATTCCTGCCAGCTGGGTGTCGTCTACAAATTTGATGATTTCCCCTTTATTCCCTTATCTAACTCATTTATAGAAATATTGAAGAATAGTGGCCCTAAGACAAAGCCTTGGGGTACCCCACTGCTGATTTCCCTCCATTAGATGTAGTTCCATTAAGGACTACACCTTGAGTACTGTATGTAGTAATATGGGGCTAGTTGGCCAATTCCTTCTGATGACAGCCTTTTAAAAAAATTCCATTCCAGTCTACAGTTCCTGGCATTAGTTGGAATTCCCCTGTACAGGTACCAGGCCCAAATGTGCTTAGCATCTTGGCCCAGGCAAAGTTGCCCAACTGCTGAGACTGTAATGCAGTGTTGCTTTTCAACCTTGGCAACTTTAAGATGTGTGGATTTCAACTCCCAAAATTCCCCAGCCAATTGACTGGGGAATTCTGGGAGTTGAAGACTGTACATCTTCAAGTTGCCAAGATTGCTCTAATGGATTACTTTTCTCTTAATTACTATAATCACATAAGAATAGGGAGAAAAAAGAATATTTGCTAGTTTTTGTAAATGCTAACCTAAAAGATTTCCTGGACTTGTGTTAAATTGTAGCCATAAGCGACCTTGTGACAAATTTATAAAGCAGGATGTACATTTACATTACAATTGAACTGTGCGAGCTGCTTACCCATCCCTTTGAAGTTGTGAATCATAAAGGCAATACTTTACATTCTTGCATATATTATTGGAGTTTTAAGCCAATCTATCAGATCCTTTTAATCGTTGTGCCTTCCCTTATGGACCTAAGGGTAGCAGAGATGGTTCTCCCAAGTCCTTTCTATCCACACAAAAAGCTTATCAAATAACTTGGAATGATGGATGGTGCTAAGAGTCCCTAAAATCATTGGGTAAAGGTTATGATGGAACAGGAATTGAATTTTGGGAACTTAATCCCAACCTGACTCACCCCTTGTTTCTATAAACATAGTTCAAGGGGAATTACATAGCAAAGAGAGGGTTCATATTGCCTTTCAGTGATCCCTGGATAGCTCTAGTCTAGTCTGTTGCTGCCATATGTTTAGGCTCTGGAGTAGGTAAGAAGGATGCCTTTGGCAAGGAAAAGTGAAAATAGGAAGGAAGAGCTGCCTTATTTTCCTCTGTGCCCTGTTTGCCAGCCTATCTTGCTAGTGATATTGAAGCTAGAGGGGGCACGGGTGGGTGGGTGGGAGACAGTGAGAGAAATCAAATACTGTGTTAAGCTGAGGTTTCTGAATGTTTATTAAATAAACTACAACTGGCTTGGTTCATACAGTATCTTAAAGCAAAATGCAAACATCTCCTAGTCTAGTACTTTGTGTACCCTTCATGTGCCAGGACATAAATGGTGAAAATGAGCTCCCCTGACCAATATGTCTTGTTTAGATGCAAACATTATGCCGTCCACCACAACCTTCCTTGGTTTTTAGATGCTGGTATTTCTTGAGTCCTCCAAATGAAGCAGGGCTTCTCTTTCTGAACAGATGCTGCCCACAGAGGTCTCGCTGTTATCACCTCTCATGACTCGCTTTCCCAGCATTCCTTTCGTCTGCCTGTCTCTCCTGGTCTCAGCATTCTGTAAATGGTCTACTTTGTGGCTGAGACTGGTTTACCCTCAGAACTTACACTTGACATAATTATTTTTTCTGTGTTGTTGTTAAGCTGGCTGTCCACATGCAGGTGTTGCTCACACATTATTACTCCAGGTTTTTCAAGAAACAATTTCCCCATCCTCTTGTTGTGGCCATCCTTAACATCTTCATACTTTTGCTTTGGAGCAGCAGAGGGCACTGCTTGCCACCTTTGTCCTCTTGCCAGTTTGCTGCCTGGCATCCCCTGCTTAATGAGTTACTTTTCATTTAAATTTGTCTCTCCAGGTTCCGCTACCATTTAATTACATTTTCTAATTAAAAAAAAATAGCCTTCAAAATTAAAGTCAGGCTTGAGCGTAGAGTAATCATTGTTCTTTTTAAAAAAAAAAGGCTTCTGGGGAGTAGGAACAGAAGGGCAGCTTTAAGACCTGCTGCCCTCAAGGTTTTGCTTTGGAATCGGTCTCACTTTCTGCTGTCTTCTGAACTGCTGGAGGCATATTTCATATTAAACCATCTCTGTTTAAATAAACCAAAGTTAAAAGATAAGAGAAGTGTCCTTGGCTATCTTAATGAAGCCTATGCAGAAAATATTCCTGACAGTTCATGCATTGTCTTCATGGTTGGGTTATGTATGACATACATGGGGTTTGGGATTTTTTTGTTTTTGCATTTTGTAATGTACCATCATGTCTTCTCTTAGAACTATGAGTTGCAAAATACTTTATCATTATGTTTGTTCATGATAACACTGTATTCCTTAAAGTGGTACCTTGTACTCAACTGCTTTGAAACACATTAAATTCGATACCCAATGCTTTTTGATGTGAAAATTTTGTCTCTGTGCTCATCATTTGTTTGATACTCAATGCACAAGCTAGAATTTGTCAGTGTTGGCTGCCTTGGGACTCGCTACATTATTCCTTATTGGAAAAATTACTTTGGTGCACATTGTTTTTGGTATTCATCATGCCTCCCAGAACCAATTAATGGTGAGTATCAAGGTACCACTGTGTTTAGATCTCATCATCGTCTTACACATTTATTAAACAATTACTGAAAGGGGACCAGTTTTTAAAAATATTATTTTATTTGAATTTTAAAAGTGGATAACGGAATGTTTTTGGACAGAACATGCAATCTCATAATTGTCTTGTTCCTTCAGGATGTTGCACAGTTGTCCTGATTACTTGTAGACAGCATTAGACCCATAGTCCGGTATATTTAAAGAGCACTAAGCTGGGGAAGGAGAAGAATTTGGTTTCATCTTTAGGCATGCTTATGCTCTATTAAGTAACTGTACTTATAGAAATTAGAAGATACAAATGAAGAGTCAACTCAGAGCATATGTATTGTCCCCACTTAGGTAGACTAGACCATGAAATAAACTCCTTTGGAATACCAGAGTTACTTGTATTGAGATTGTCTTTAATAACAGAAACTTGCAAATCGGATTGTGCTCTCCTTCCTTATTCTTTGTGTAGTTCAGTGAAACAGGGAGGGGCCTGAGCCATTTCTGAATGTCATCTTGTAGCCTCTTTTGCTTAGATAACCATCAAGGCCCTCTTTCTTATTTTCTATGCCTATGAAAACTGGGCTGATATTTTGGTGGGTACTTCTCTCAAAATGAAAGTTAGAAGAGAACAGGAATGCACTCATACTAATTTGATAGCATTTCTTTTATTTGCAATGATACTGAAATAGGGTAACATTTGTCAACCTTGTGGCTTGCTGTTGGGTTGCAGCCGTTGTTTCTGTAATTCTCCTTTTCTGCACTAGATGGGAATAGTACAAATTATAACCCCACTTCTGAAGAATGCTAGCCGTGGGAGTAGTGAAGTTAGCTGGCATTTTGAAGTTAATTTGTCCTACCTGCAGTTCTCTGATTGAGGGGAGGTGGAGGTGGGGGTGGGAGGCTTCGATGCCTTTCAGAATATTCCTTTTCTTACTCAGTGACGATGTAATGTCCTTTAGCCCTATGAGAAGAACTTACATTATGAGTAGATGTGAACCATTTCATTGTTCACTTTAGAACAAGGTTGTACGCTGTGGCTTTGAAAAGGTGTAAAAACCGACACGGTATTGGGAGATTGTCTTGTAAATGTGAAAATGAAATATATTTGTAACTTGGCAAGATTAAGATAGGCATATCTTAATGAGTGTCAGGACAAGAGGTAGAGTTGTGCGTGCTTGAATGAATGGACAGGAAGAAATTGAAGAGAGGATTGTCTAAGTCACCCAAAAAAATAGGCTAAGCAAAACCTCAGGTGTCAAATGATAACTCAAAATATACATTATCATGGAAATCCCAATCCACAAAGATGTATGCAGCTCATACCCATCCTTCCACAATAATTTTTCATGCATTAGGAGAACTATATTTAGAGACCAGAGGACAGATACATCCCTCAAGTTACTGTTCCAAGCATAGCTGAGGACCCAGTGCTTTTCAGAAATTCTCTCAGATTTTGAATAAATCTTTTAATTGTGAGGATTTCCTAAAAGTAATCAGAGTAACATTTTTGAAACCTTTTGTATTGTTTTTTCCCCTCTTTATTTCATCTTTTATGTAACAAAATGAATGCTGCTTGCTTAATTTCTATGCTTCTTTATTTTTGCCCCTTTGTTCATGTGGTTTCTTTATACTTATAGAATAGGGTATGCAGTTTCTAAGCCAAGAGCTCCTTTTGACTGGAGTGCTGGGCTGTGCTCCAAAAACCAGTTGGTGGGCTATTAAAAAAACCAAACTTGATTTCACTTACATTTAATGCATTTAATAATTTCACCCTTTTACTTTTAACTTGTAGTTAAAACATTAACATTTGCTAATGTCTCTTGAAGGAATCTGAGGGGTTACGCCAAGGCTTTCCAGCACTTGCATATGATCCTGACAGCTGAAACCAAATTCAGGTAGTTTTCAACCTACGATCACCATTGGGACCAGATTTTCTATCAGAAATCATTGCAGTCATAAGTCAAAGCAGACCCAATTTTATGATAATTTTTACAGTGGAATCACACAGTTATGAAGCCAATCTAGCTTTCCCAATGGGCCAGAAAAAAGTTTGCAAATCATGGTCAGGTGCCCACATGACACGGCAACTGGCCATAAACATGAGCCAGTTGGCAGGCACCCAAATTGTGATCATGTGACCACGGGGAAGATGCAACGGACATAAGTATGAATGTAGGTCTTAAATCACTTTTTCCATGGCCACTGTAACTTTGAACTATTATTAAACAAACTGCCATAAATCAAGGATTAGCTGTACCTCTGCATCAGAATCAGTAGAATATTTTGCCATTTTTCTTCTAGCGTTGGTACTTCTGGATCCTATCGCAGTCTTCCTCCATATTGGCCTTCTGAAAGTGTTGACCTTTAGCAAGGGGATAGTAGCTGGTATTTTGGAAACTGAAATCTTATATTATACATTACTTTTCCTGTTTGGGAGGAAATCAATCAACTCTTTGGCTTTGCCTTCCAAATGTCTACCATGCATAAAATGATGGCAATCCTTAGGAATAATCCATATCACAAACAACAGAACAATGAAAGAGTTCATCCATTGGAGTTCTCTGGTGGCTTGAGTGATTTAGAATGTAGGACGGAGAAGCTCTGTCCCTGAAGGAGCAGATCTCTGACTTGGAGTCCTCCTTGGGGGGGCGGGGAGGGCACATGGCAGCTGCAGCATCCTCTGGTGAGAGGACTTTGCTAAAATGCCCTTGTCATCACTTGGTTAGACCAATGTGACAAACTCTACACAAAGCTGCCTTTCAAATCTATCTGGAAGCTTCAAAAATGCATTGGCCCAGGTACTACCTGCCAGTCAACTGTGGTAGTATGATGCACCTGGACTGAGGTCTATGCACTGGCTTCCCCTAGGTTTCTAGGTGCTGCTTTTAACATATAAAGCCCTTTATGGCTTGGAGCCTCTGAATGGCCTCTTAGTGGAAATTAGGTTAGCATCTATTTTAACCACTACACTGAAGCTTCAGAGGTCATTTAGAATTTGACACCAGAATTTGTGTTTATGTTATAGGTTTCAGTGTCTTTAATGTAATCCTGACCTTTTAATAGTGGTTATGTTTCAGTTAATGCACCAGAGTTCTGCAAGATTGCAATGTAAAATAAATATAAGAAATAAATTTGAGGATCAGCTTGACCAAGAGGTATCTGCATGCATCATGGCAAACTCCTTACTTTTCGTGCTTACATAATCCTATAACGTCGTTCCTGTTTGCCAACCAAATCTATTTCTGGCTCCACTGTTTTTGTTTTTAAAAAACATCTTGAACCCATTGTCCCAACATAAGTCCTTGAGCTTTACAGAGCTCAGGGCATACTGATTTTCCATTGATGGAAATGTTTCTGTCACCCCAACACATGACTTCCCAATGTTCTCTTTAACTTCTCATTAGCATTTCTCTACTGTTTTAAATCAAGTAAAGCAGTTGCAACACTTTGTGAGGGAGGTCACAAGCAAAGATGAATAAGTTTGCAATTGACTATGTGGGTGGTCTTTGCTGAGCTACTGATGTTAGATGGCTGATCTAGACACTGGAACTTTTTCTTCAATAGCCTTTGCGTTTGCCACAGCCCTACGGTATCCTAAATACCAGCAGGATTGGGGCTGTCTTGCCTATTTTACCTTTCCCCTCTTCAAGGATGTGTCTTCCTGGACCACTTCATGGGAGTTGTAGCTGTAGCTCCCACTGCAAAGACTACATTACTATCAGCCCTTTGAGGTGAGCTAGACTCCACAAGGACTACTGTAACTGTAATTAATTGTTGCCTGTATAATAACAGTGTTTTAAAAGATCAGTAGAGATTCTTTCTCCTCCATTTATAATGTGAATCAAGGTGAGATGTTCTTGAATTTCTTCATCTCTCCCTCTGCTCTTTCAGAGCTAAGGTAATATTTATCTAACAGCTTCTTGAACAGCTTCTTCTCTGTGCCTCTCTACAGCCTGAGAATTGCACCTCTCCAAGTGCTTATATTATAGGATAATGTCTTGTGATAGGAAGCTAATGCGGTCTGGCTGCAGATCTTTTTGAAGCACATCCTCCATATGTTAGACCATTCTTAGCTTGACCATTCTCAGGGGGAAGGGGGCGTCCTTCTCAGTTAGGATGCTGTTCCCCCTCTCTTTGATGCCCACCAAGTGCTTCTTTGGTTTGAACATCTAGTTTTCTAAATTGATTCATACTTAGCTATCCTCATACTTTATTTTGAAGACTTCAGCCTGTCCCTACTTGAAGCTTATGATGTCACTTTAATGCCCTGACAATTCCAGTCTTCTCCTACTCACATAGTTGATCCTAGTTTGTCCCAGTTCATTAAGCCTGTTGGAAGTCCTCCCTAGCCCCCAAAGGTTAATCTGACGTTTTGCTGCCTCAGTGTGTAAAATTGTTAAAGCTTTGGTGCCAAAAGCATCTTGGAGGTGTGGTTTGTTGTAGATATCACAACAATCCTGTTGTTCGATTCTGCATTGAACAATGTACCAGTAATTAGAGACAAGAAACTTCCAGCTAGAATAAGCCTCGGGGATAAAGGAGACAAACTTTGCCATAATTCTATGGAAAGCATGTCCTAATTTTTACCTTTTAACCCTTAAATGCTGTTTTACATAAGATGTATCCATGTATTTTAAGGATAATGGTTATTATCATAATATGATGGAGATGACATCGCTGATTGTTATCTAGAGGCAGAATAGCATGCCAGTATCAATATGAAATACCTGAGACACACCTGCTGACAGCTTGTCCAGTGAACATGCTTATTCACTCAAAAGTGGACTGAAACCTTGCTTGTCCAGGCAGAAAAGAAGCCCAGTCTGACATTAGGCCATCAGTGGTGTCAGAGTTATATTTAACAGGGAGAGGGCTACAAAAAGTCATTAATTATTGTTTCAGCAGGTCATTGTCCAAAAAGTTAAGAATGTGAAGGAAAGAAGCTTCAGTGACATTATGATGGAAAATAACAGCTATTACCCAGACATGCATACTATTATGGTATCCTAATAAGTTAGTTGAGAAAGAGGTAAGAATTTTTGCAGTTTTATCCAGCAATTCTCACAGGTGGGAGGTTGGATATTAATATGAGCTAAACTCATTCATTGGTGGGAGAAAAAGGAGATGGTTGATGAACCGTGTTGAACTTGGCAGCTTTTATGAAGGTACACTCTTTCCATATCCGACTCCATAGAGGGCTAGGAAGACTGCTGAAGCATTTCCGAGAGACCTAAAGACTATGAAAAATTGGAGGAGTCGGGGCATTGTGGAACCTATTAGAGAGGAGAGAGAAAATCTATCATAGGAGTATGTTCTGGAGGACATTTTTTTTTTAAAAGTAGTATTCTGCCAGTCTGAAAAATTGGCAGCCAAGCATAATTAAGACCCTTGCTTAACTCTAAATGAGGGGAGGGGAGAGACAGAACTACATACATAAACACTTACAAGCTTAAGCAAAGCTCAGGTCAAGCAGAGAAGCGTTAATTTAGAAATTATGGTGCAAGTAGCTGTAAATCACTGCTGCATTCCTATTCCTTTAAGACTGAAAAAACTAAGGGAGAAGAAATCTTGTTTAATTGCCTAACCTGAATGCTTTGTAACTAGATCGAAAATAAAACTAAGAAGCCTGCACCCAAGGCAAAAATAAAGGGGAAAGATTCCCTGGAGGCATTTTATGTGCTGATGTTCTGATCATTATCTGAGAAAACCCAAAGCTTTTGTGATCTGCATAATAATTTTGCGTACCACTCACAAAATGATAACAGAAAAAGCACCAAATGAAATAGTTGGTGGATGGGCAAAGCATTGGTTGGCCAGCTGAAAATTTGTCTCGTGTGGGGTTTTTCTCATTTTTAGATTGACAGCAGTAAAGGTTGTGGGTGAGCTTGAATATAATTCTGAGAATGTGGGAAATGAATCCACTCCATACGTGAATGGGATTTATGCTAAAATTCCTAGCATTTTGTTGACTAAAGAAGAAAAAGAAAATGGTATAGGCGTTTCTCAATAATGAAGACATGGTGTAATTCACAGCCAACTTGTCTGCATAGACCCTTGAGATGAAAGACAGTTTACCAAGATCTTTTTTAATTTGAGCTAACAGAAAACTTCTCTCTTTGTTCCCATTTAACATGACTAACAGGATGATGTTTCCAGTAGATTTTAGCTTGCAGACTTCAGTCTGCCAGGACCAAGTCCACCTACTATGTCCAATTCCATCCCTTCATTGCATACACAGCCTTTTGTTCTGGAAGGGAAATTGCAGAAAGAGAAGCTAAAATTCATGTCTACAAGAACCAGGCAATCTGAAACCTGTTGCCAGGCAAAGCTCAAACCTATATTAGACATTTTTATAGCCCAATCAGGTCAAGAGGTACACCGCAGGTTACATACGATATGACAGATCATTATCTGGCTTTTACCATCAAAATAATACTGTGCTCATCATCATCATATCATTTCACTTACGTTTGCCTTTAAGCATATGCTTATCCGGGAGCTATAATTAATCATAGCTCTTAACTTATAGATCTTCATAATGGCTTCACTTAAAATTGCTGAAGGCACTTAGATTTAACATGTTATTTTGCCCCAGTAGCATCAAGGGCATTGGTTGTGGCAAAGCATTTGACTAACAACAAGTGACATGGAACAGGATAAACAAAAGAGGTTTGCCCTTCAGACCCAGAGAAAATCAGATTGTCATTGCTGAGGTGCTCTGTTAAGCAGCCTGCTTTCCTGCGAGAGACTAAGGAGAACATTTCCTCTCACGGAACAAATACCCTGGAGAATGTGGTGTGGGTGGGTAGCAGCAGGTTTCTATGGTGCAGGTAGGGGAGCTGGTTTCATTGGTATGTCTTGCCAGCAGATGAGAATGCTGTCCTGAACATCTGTCACAGACTCACGATTGCTACCAGTCCAAAAGGGGATTTCATGCTTGTATGGAGCTTCTTAATGAAGAGATTAGCTTTCATTGTCAGAGGGAAATGCATGGAGAGAAGGTTTATTGTCTTAGAGTTTGGGTGATTCAGCCTCTCTTAGCCAACACTAATTTGTTATTGGGTTGTTGTTTTTTTAAAAAAACAACAATTTATACTGCAATTTTCAGTCTTCAAAGAGCCTTCAAAGATGATATTGAAGATAATTGCAAAATGTCATAAAATGTCACGCTAACCTGAAGAGTGTGGAAGATACTTTCGGAGTTGCAGATCACAAGAGTTTTAATATCAGAGTGCATGCAATGTCTGAGTATATTCCCTGGTTGAATATAAGTGAAAATAAATATTTTAAAATCCCTGCCCCCATTTTTTTTCAACAGAAACAAAAAAAAGCGAGCCTCGTTGATTGACAAAAGTTGTGCTATCACTAACTACTTTTAAAATCTCCCACCATGTTTCTGGTATAGAAACACAACAACACTCAACAACATTAGGAATGGCAGACAGCAGCAGTTCTTGCTAGAAACACGGTTCTTCTTTGCTCTTTTTGTTGCTGGTAAATCTGATTCACATTAAGGGGGAAAGAGAGGCAAGGTTGGGGCAGTGGTTCTCGCAGAGGTATCATGCCCATAATCCAGCTTCCTGATGCTGACCTTTTTCTTGGAGCTCAGAGATAATCCTCCATTTTGTTTTTCCAGTTCCTCTGAGAAACTGCCCCCTCTCTATTTCTCTCTTAGATACTTGCCGTGCTTTCCTTTTTATGGAAGTCAAGTATGTATCTAAAAGAAGGATGAGTCATCTTCTTCAAGCCTTTGTCTTTTTGGACAGTTATTATGTAACTTCCCCCAAAAAGAGAATCTGGGAAGAGATCTGCTTGACAACCAGTCCTGATCCCCATTTAAGCTACATTAGCCATCTTGGTGACCCTATTAATTTTTCCTTGTCCAATTCATTGAACTCCGATTTGTGTAATGACAGGTTGATGGGAAAAACTCATTCATCAAAAAAATAAATAAAACAAATTCACAATCCAAAGTGCTTCTGAATTTGTGAAGAATTTGGGGGGAATGGGGAGGGGAAAGGAAAGGAAAGGAAAGGAAAAAGAATGGCTCCATTATATATCATGTTGTTTTATTAAATTATAAGTGACCATTCGCTTTTTAAAACCAAGATATTTGTCGTCATTTCTTGCACCGCTACCGTGGCGATAATCCCAACCTTACCTCTATTGTATTCACAAATGTTTACTTCAAATATGATGGAATTGAAAGAGCTGCCTTGCTACCTAAAGGACTCATTTGAACTCAAAAACGAGCAGGCAGGGATTCAAGGGCACAGCTCTTTGATAAGCTCGTTTTATTACAAATACCCGAAAAGCTGTAATAGAACAAGAAACGAAGAATAAGCTGCAAGCTACATATCTAAAGTGATCCTGACATTCAAACTGTAGATCCCAACATGGAAAGTAGGTCTTTTCTCACTGGGAGGGGCAGTTGTCATTTGTGTATCATTACTGTAATGCAGGGGTGTCCAAACTTGGGAACTTTAAGACTTGTGGACTTCAATTCCCAGAATTCCCCAGCCAGCATGGCTGGCTGGGGAATTCTGGGAGTTGAAGTCCACAAGTCTTAAAGTTCCCAAGTTTGGACACCCCTGCTGTAATGGATCTTTGTGGTCTCCCACCCTTGGCCATTTGTCTGTGCTCCTTCTAGCCTTCATACGTGCCTGGATACATCTTTGCCTGCTTCTCACCCCCCCCCCCCCCAGTGCACGTCAGCCCTGCAAGGTAGCCAAGATAAGAAGCACACCCAGAAGTACTAGCTCTATCTTTATTATAAGGTTGCATAAACAGAAGCTTGTAAACCTGAAAGTACATCTCTCCTCCTTCACCTTTGCTACCCAAGAAACAAGGGATTCATCTTCTGAGGCATTTCTCACCTTCCCTTTCTTTCTACGGGCTCTGATGTCTCTTAACTGATTATTGCCACTCTTCCTCCTGTCTTCCAAAATCATTCCCACTGACCATTATGGTACATACAATACAATACAATACAATACAATACAATACAATACAATACAATACAATACAATACAATAGTAGAGTTGGAAGGGACCTTGGAGATCTTCTAGTCCAACCTCCTGCCTAGGCAGGAAACCCTATACCGTTTCAGACAAATGGCTATCCAACATCTTCTTAAAGACTTCCAGTGTTGGGGCATTCACAACTTCTGGAGGCAAGCTGTTCCACTGATTAATTGTTCTGTCAGGAAATTTCTCCTCAGTTCTAAGTTGCTTCTCTCCTTGATTAGTTTCCACCCATTGCTTCTTGTTCTACCCTCGGGTGCCTTGGAGAATAGACATGAGACAAATAGTCTTAAAATGACCTCTGTAGTACATGTTATGTTCTGTCTCTCTCCACCCCACCTTTTTTTTGATTTTGTAACATTCAGTCTTGAGATGTGTAGAATCTGTTAGGTTTGTCTTGTTAGGTAGGGATATCAGGTGGCATCAGGGGTAGGAAGCTAGGGAGGCAACATTGGATTGGCAATGGGAGCGACATGTTCCATGCTGCTAGAGTTTTCTCAAAAATAGTTGGAGAGCAGTTAAACTCAGCAGTAGGGAAAGGCCCACTGAAAAATAGGGGCCTGTACTCTGCTTATGCCCCTCTGCTGCTATATTCCTGCTCCCAGCATCAACATCCAGAATGACCAATACTTATGAATGCTGGAAATTCAGCTCCCCCATACCTGAAAAGTTAGAGGTTCCTCCTTCTGTTAAACATACCTGCTAAGGCAGATAGATTCAATATTTAATATGGATTAACCAGACACAAATTAAAAGCAAAATAAAATTTCTCTTTGAAAGGACAAAAGCATGTGAGAATAGAAATGTGTCAGAATCCATAGAGGCTCACTAACATAATATAATTGTTTTATGGAGTTGCTTGCTGTTTGATTCTTTGTCGTTGGTTGATTTCTTAGGTATAATTTTTTTAAAAAATATAACTACCTACTATATCATTTACCTATAACTTCTCTTAATATTTTAACACAGCTAAAATCTTCTTTAGCTTTGCAATGCCAAAACAATTGGGCCGTCTGAGTAGGATGCCATCGGGCAATGTAATGTAAGACAATTATATAACACTACAGCTGTGATCATGTTTTAAAGCCATAAATTTATCCACGGTCTGCAAAACAAAATAAAGGAATTATATTTATTCTGAAACCTGGCCTTTTGAATTGTATTCATTCTTAGTTCACTATAATCTTTTCAAGTACTACTAAATATACCCATTAACAGCAGTGAGGCTTTTTAGCATGATGAGAGAACGACTTTCAGCAGCTCTACTTACAACATTAATATTGGTTTCCCAACAATGGCAAGACTGTGGCAATTGCTATGTTGTTGTAGTAATATAGGTTAGCTTCTTTTCCTCAAGACTTTTCCTTATCAAACATTATCCTGTCTCTCTGGGTAGACCTCCTCCTGCAAGTTCTCTCACACTTCTCCATTTAACTGAGAAATTCTTGTGTCAGCATGGCAGTTCCCACTTTTGGGGCTGCTATAACAGAATTGTTCCTCTGTTTCATGAGAAATAATTAAAACAGCCTTATTAATAAGCCCACGAACGATATTAGAGGCTAGCAGCTCAAGATTTCATCTTGTCCACAGGGAAATGAAAGCCTTTTCTTCCACATGAAAACCACTAATACTTGTTTCTTAGAATTCTAATAAACATCCTTGTCTGTGAAAACAGAGGGGGCGGGTGGAGGAATAGCTTTCCCTTATGCTTTAAGTAGCCTGGAAACTAGATAGAAGGAGAAACTGACTATTTGCCAGCCTACCCATATGACTGAGGCAATTTCTGGCTACCTGTTTCTACAGATAGATGAGTTAGTCATTATAAGTGGAATTAAAGATTGATGAGAGTCCAGAGTCCCCATCCTGAGAGCAACTAGCTCAGTATAACTCGGTGGTAATTTACTTTCTCCTTTTCCTTCCCTCCTTTTATTTAGCAGCTGCTGATGGCAGGTTAATTATGCTTCATCTCCAGAGTGACTATTATTACATTAACCAGTCACTCCCTTAGTAGAGGTTCAGCTGACCCTTAAAAGAGGGAATGAGCCATGATCTGTACCAAAGGGAGGACCAGGTTTTTATTTGCCTTGCCTCTAGAAAGGATTGATAAGTGCCGCAGAGAACATTATTCCATTCTCCCATTTTTATCCTTTCAGAATTTTGTGTGACATATTTACCCAAGTCATCCAGTAGCTTATACTTGCCTGAATAACTGAGTCAGGTGGGATGGGGTTGAACATCATAGTCCAGTCAAATAATGCCAGAAGTATTTGGGACTAAATTAATTCCCAGAGCAAACAGAACTGCACAATACGGTACATAGCTTTCTTGCTCCTGAAACATAGAAACTTCTAGGAAGGTTCCCTGGAAATACAGTTTCTCTAAAGCAGGGCTGTCAAACTTGCGGGCCACGGGCCAAATGCGTCATGCGCTGGCCACGCCCATGCCCGATTTAGTGAAGGGGAAAAAGTCCTGATATGTCACATGATCCTGCTGTGATGCCATGTGTTTGACACCTGTGCTCTAATGTAAAGTCTTTATGTCCTTCACACTTTTCATTGTTCTCCCTTTGTAGACATAGAAGGGTGAGAAGAAAATGGGCAGAAGGCAGCAGGAATAGGGGCATCTGCCCACCTGCAATATGCATGGCACTTACTATGTGCCGCCACAATTTTTTTCTTCTTTTTTCTTTGTGATGATGTTTAGAATGGAAGACTTCAAAAAGAGCCACTGTTACCACAATCTACAACCATTGGTACATCAGAGAGTAATTGGTGTGAGCCAAGCTGACTTATTCATGTCATGACACATCATATGAATGGAACCACTGAACTTCGCAGCGGAGCTGATAGATTCACATCTCAGCTGCTCTTTTCCCAGTCTGGCATAACAGCCACTACCGCACAGTAATTACTGAGCCATAGCAAAATTCAAGGAGCCTACTATATTCTTTTGAGAGGAAAAAAGTTCTGGATCAGAGGACCAAAAGGCGAAGATCATTTAATATTTAATCCCTACCATATCGTGTACAGAAGAATCTAGTTTCTTTATGTAGAGAATTGGGGAGATGACCTTGAGGGAAACAGGCAAGGATTATTATGCAAACAAAGAGGGCTGAAACACTTCTTGGGTCCTGAGAAAGAAGATAGTATTCAAGAGAGACTTGGGCAGGTGCATCCCAGATTGGAAGAGTTGAAGCAAGGGAGGAGGTCGGTGCATCATGCCTTCATCCAAAACTCCCCTTCCAATTGTTTTCTCAAATTCCAGTGCCAGGGTGCGCCTGCAAATTAAAGTAATCAAGAGAAATAACGGATGGAATAACAGATGGAAACTGATCAAGGAGAGATTCAATCTAGAAATAAGGAGAAATTTTCTGGCAGTGAGAGCAATCAACCAATGGAACAGCTTGCTTTCAGAAGTTGTGGGAGCTTCATCACTGGAAGCTTTCAAGAAGAGACTGGACTGCCATTTGTCAGAAATGGTGCAGGGTCTCCTGCTTGTGGGGGGTTAGACCTGATGACCTACAAAGTCCCTTCCAACTCTGTTAATCTGAAATTTGTCTCTAGAAGAGAAACTAAATAAGAGAGATATCAGTTTATGGTTTTACTGTGGAGAACTTGATCATAAAGCAAGATCTTGCACAGCTAAGCTTATACTTCTGACTCAGCTGTGAAAGGCTGAATCCATGGATCTGTTGGTCACATAGCAAGCAATTGCCCAAATCATTCTTAGGCCTTGCTTCAGGAAATGTCACAGGTCCATCTCTGAAGCATTTTTCAGGGGGCCTTCAGACAGTTAAGGAGACCTCAGATATCAGGCAGGCACTTGTTATTATTTTTGCTACTTTTTGTTTAGACTCAGGGCAGAAAAAGGTGACTCTCTGCCTGTGTAGGCCCAGGGACAACAAACAGTTTTGTAGATGAGAACACAATACAGGAATGTAATTTGAGTGCTTAGCCATTAAAAAGACCAATGTTGATAGAAAATATGGATGAGCAGATGCTAAGATTTGGGCCAGTATTACAATGAAGAACTTATTTGCAGCTGATAATATAGGTTGACACTGCTCTCTGTGACCTCTTCCTTACAGATTTCCATAGTGCTAGGGGTTGACTGACTACAGTTACATAATCCAGATGTGCACTGGGAACAAGATATTGTTTCTTTCCCATTACCGAAATGTCAACAACTCTGCTTGCAAGCTTTTCACTCTCAACTCCCATGGCCCTTCAGCGTGATGGCTTTGTTGACTTCCCAGGGAAATACTTACATTTTGAGAATGTGTTTGTGATGATGGATGCTCTATGCCTTCTGATATACTGTATACCACCAACTTTAAACTACAAGCCTAGATTTCAGCTAAGAGACTATACGATCTTCTAATCCAGAGTTGGTCACATTGAAGGAATTTCTGGATGACAAAAAAAGAGGGGGAAGGGGTATTTTCTTTTGGTTTTTCATCATCTGCACTCACATGTCTCATCATCCCAAAATATCATTCTCTTAGGGTTGGCCATGATACTAGACTTTAGATGAAGTTATTATAGGCTATTTCAGTAAATTATAGGAATAATCTTCCTTTGGAGCTTATATCATGATCTGGCCTACCTTGAGGAGCTGACATCAGAAATTCCAGTTTTGATTGGAAGTCACAATTCCTAAATGAAATTTTGGAAATCATTTCTACTGGCTGGAAGTTAATTGTGTTATACTATCAGATTCAGATTGTTAATGGAGTGTTTAGGCCCTATCAGATACACTTCATCACTATATTATAGCAGCACACACTCTATTCCATTCAGAGATGATCAATTGTTAATTCTACTGCTGGTTTCCAGTAAGCGTTTAACCATATCTAGCAACAACATCAATAAAATTAGAAGAAAGATCTATTTAATCTAGTGTTTTGTTACTCTCAGGGGTCAACCAATTATTTCTAAGAACCTCCCAGGGAGACCATTGCATCCTCATCTCGTTTCCCTGCAGATAGTTCCTGGATGTTGATAATTACCCCTGATAGATTTTATCTTCCATGCATTGCCCTTGTTCCCTTTCGAAACTCCTTTAGCTAGTACCATTAACATATTTATGCTTATGAATTACATAAATTAATGACATGTAAAGAATTACACCTTTTTGTCCGTTCAGCCTCTCCTGCTAATCAGTTTTTACTGGATAGCCTGAGGTTCTGCAGTTATGAAAGAGGAAGAAAAACTTATCATTCTCCCTTGCATGCATATTTTTAATATGTCTACCCTGTTTCCTTGAATAATAAGCCCTGGATAATAAGCCTAATAGGACTTTTGAGCACATGCGCTAAAATAAGCCCTTCCCTGAAAATAAGCTCTTCCCGAAAATATTGCAATACAGCAGCAGCCATAAGGTGACCGCGCTCGCCGCCTCCTGCACCTCAAAAATAATAGGACCTCCCCAAAATTACGGCCAAGCGCTTATTTTGGGGGTTATAGCCATAAAATAGACAACCAACCTCTGGTGCCATGATAAGGATATAATTTAAACCTTTGTAATTAATAATGATGGATCGTGGCCTCTCCTCGAAGTATACTTCTTGAATAAGCAAAAATAAACCCGAAGCATGTTCTAATAAAAAACATTTTAATATAAAAGAAAGTAAAAATACAAACTTGCTAACTGAATTAATCACATCTTGGCAGAGCTATGTGCCTACCTCTCTTGGCAGGCGAACAAAAGATCAGAAGTGAAAGTTAAGAAGGAATGTGAAAGTGCATGCGCAATAAATCATTGTCAGATAAGAACTGTGACATGCGCAATAAATCTCAGCACAGCTAAGAAACAGTTCAGTATGCACAGAAATATAGGCACAGCTGGCAAATCAAAATAAACGCAGTGACACTCATCAGCACCATTGGGACAGTTTCGTTTAATGCTGTGTGCATGCATTTGAGCAGCTGTCGCAAAGCTTCTGTTACCTGCATAGGAATAACCAAGGGTACACCGATTTGCCCTAGTTTTCCCTTTGCTGAGCAAGATACGTGCTATTTTTTTTTTTTTGCAGGGGCAAAATCTTTGCTGGGCTCATTTTGATGTCAATCCCTGAGAATCTGATTTTGGCTTACAGTCATATCTTTGCAGACTGGGCCACTGAAGTAAAAAAAAATCTCTCAAGCTAGGCCACTGGTGAGGGACAGCATGCCAGCAAAGGCATTTAAAGTGCCAGCAATTCTAAGTGGAAGAAAGGTGCTTTCCTGACAGATCCACTTTCAGAATCTAGGGCAAGAGAGTTGGCACTAATCACAGCAAACAACGGAGCTTTCCATTAGATTCTCTGCTTTTCCCACATGGATATAGAAAGGAAAACCGGGCAAGGAAGAAGAATACCAATTGCTCTGAGAGCTGGAGTTTATTCCTGCCTCACAGGTTCTCCGCTCCTCATTAGGTTTGCTCTGTATTCTCCAAGGGAAGGAGCAGAAGACCAGGGCTGAAGCATTAGAGATAGAGAACCATAGAGGCACAATCCTGAACAGAAACCTCTAATTTAAATAAGAATTGTAGTGCATTTCAGAGCCGTTATCTCCTTAAATATCTTCTGCTCCACAGTGATTTAATCTTGTATTTCTGGACTTTTTTCCCCCTTTCAGATATATTGAGAGAAAGGGAGGGGCTAGCAGCAGAATGATAATTTGGTGGAAGATATATATGAATGTTCTTTTGTTCCTTGAGGGCAGATATTATTACCTCATCTATTTCTATACTAAACAATAACCACAGGTCACATTGGTTCTTTTGCTGACTAGGTGTCCTCTGAGCATCATGGCTGGCAGATTCTCATATACTTTTTTTTCCTTTTTCAACACTTTATATATATTTCTCAACTTTCAGGCAGGGTTTTTTGTTTTGTTTGAAGACACACCCCCCTCCCAAAAAAGTTTAGTAAGGTCAAATGCTGACATCATTGAAACTCACTGTGACTCAGGAACAGATTTTGTTCGCAGGTGGCATGTAACACTTTTGAACGAGATTATAAACTGACAAGGTTGGTTCTCATTTAATTCAAGTTATCTTTAGCTTTTGTTGGTGGCCTAAATTATTTCTGCTTCCTTTCTTTGAATTATACAGTTGTACACGCTTTACATTTGAAAGTGAAAAGTTAGTTGGAGTGCATAGAGATGCTCATGTACCGTGTGTCTAAAACATCTTAAAGAAACTGTGTCAGTTCCAAGGATCACATGGGAAATATATATTTGATTTAAGGAACTGCAGCTAGGCAGTTTTGAAACCTCCTTTTGCCTTTGGATGCAAATTGCTGTGCAGCCCTAGCGTAGACTCCTGGCCTGCTCCTTATGTAATTAATTGTGAACTGATGTCTCTATATCAAATCTCTATTTCACTTACTCATAGGCATGACATGATAGCAGTGTTCCAATATCTAAGGGGCTGCCACAAAGAACAGGGAGTCAACCTGTTCTCCAAATAACCTGAAGGCAGGACAAAAAACAATGGATAGAAATTAACCAAGTACAGAAGCAACCTAGGACTAAGGAAAAATTTCCTGACGGTTAGAACTATTAATCAGTGGAACGAGTTACCTTCAGAAATTGTGAATGCTCCAATACTGGAGGTTTTTAAGAAGAGATTGGAAACCATTTCTTTGAAATGGTATAGGGTTTCCTTCCTGAGCAGGGGGTTGGACTAGAAGACCTCCAAGGTCCCTTCCAACTCTGTTATTTTGTTATTGTTAGGCTTCCTTTCACATACCTCTTTCTACTTTAAATTGGCAATTGCGTTTTGGAATTAGGACACTAGCCTCATTGCAGTTTTCAATATCTCACCACATTTTTTGTATTTAATACACTTTAGTATAAGGAACATCAGAGCAAGAAAATAATAGAAGAAATGGAGTGGTCATCATTATTGACAAAAAGTGCTCAGATGCAACCTCAGAGATGGTAGAGTGACCTCAATTCAAATCCAACGGAAGACTATGCAATTCTATGTCCTAATTATAGATACAAAAGAAATGGAAGCTAAACAGTTCTGCAGTGATTTGCAATGTCTTGTTGACACAACACTCCAACCTACCAAAAAGACATCATTACTGATTATAGGAGATGTGCGAGAGACTGTGGAATGGAAGCAGAGGAGGAGGAGGAGGAGGAGGAAGAGTGTGATTTAAATGAGAAGAGGCAGCAGAGCCCAACGTGAGAGGACAGGAGAAACACAGATTCCAAAGACTAATTAATTTTTATAAGTCTGACTGAGAATTTACATTTCCCAAGATTATATACATTTTTTTTACCCCAGGCTATCTCTAAGGATGCTTTCCTGAAATCTGTGTAGTTCTTGCTTCTGTGGTTTGCCAGATGCAGGGGGCTCCAAACACTGGAATGCTAAAGTTGCAGGTAAAAAGCAAATATCTGGAATAAGGAAAAACTGTGCCTCAGTGTTTGAAATGAATCAGCTAATAGAGTTTTGATTTATGGTAAAAACCTTCTTCAGGAACTGGAAAGATGACTCTGCACACGGAAATGATTGGATGGACAACACCAAAATCAAATTGATTATATATTTTGCAAACAAAGATGGAGCACTTTCAGCAAGCTTCAGATTGTGCTTCAGATCACTAATTTTATTTATTGATCAAATTTATATGGCCCCCATTGAACAATAAGTGACTCTGGGTAGGATACCATATCCAATAAAACATCCCCAATAATGATAAAAATAGAAACACTTGTTATTAAAATTATTTTTAAAAATTAACATATATAGGTAGCCCTGGATTTATAGTCACAATTGAGCTGAAAATTTCTGTTGTTAAGTGAGACATTAGGTGAATTTTTCCACATTTTATGACCTTGCCACAGTTGTTAAGTGAATTACTGCAGTTGTTAAGTTAGTAACCTGGTTGTTACGTGAATCTGGCTTCCCCATTGACTTTGCTTGTCTGAAGGCCGCAAAAGGCGATCACATGACCCTGGGACAGTGCAACTGTCATAAATATGAGTCAGTTGCAAAGCAGCTGAATTTTTTTTTAATAAAAAAGTTGTATTGGTTTTTTCAAATATTTTGGGGAAAAGGGTACATAAATGTGGAGAAAATTTTTGACAGCTACATCAAACGGAAGCTGGTACCTCCCCCGAGTCTTACATCTCTCTCTTATTTTATATATATCAAAATATCATTATTACATACATATTAGCAGTTTAACTTCAAATTCTTTGATATCTTCAACCATACTTTATATCACTTCTAACCATTTCATTATATTAACAATTGCGATGTGTTTTTAAATCATTTCTGTGACCTAAGTCTCATTGCTGTCTCTTCTCCCCTGTCTGTTGACTGAGCCATGGATCCTTCCCCCTTCCTGTCTTGTGCAGTGTCTCTTGTTTCATCTAGGAGGTTCTTATGTTTTTCCATGAAGGCTTCTGCCTCCATTACTGTATTAATTCTCACTCTACCCCCCTCCCAGAAAATCAACAAGCCTTCTGGAATTAGCCACCTAGACCAGATATTTTTTCATATAATTTTTTAGTTAAAAAGAAGAATTTCTTCCTCTTATCTCTTATTCTTTTTGGTATCTGTTTCAGAATGGTTATTTCTTTGTCCTTATATCTTAAAGGTTCCCCCCTTTGAACTCCTAGAATCTCATCTCTTGTAGTCTTTCTAAAAAATTCAACATGAACTTCCCTTGGAACATTGTGTGTTCTAGCATATGCTGAATTGATTCTGTATATCAAATCCATATCCCACCCTAGCTGTTGCTTATCTCTTTTAATATAATCGGCTAGCATTGTTATCATAATCTCCCTTAAGTCTTCACCCTCCATTTCAGGTATGTTTTGAAATCTAAGAAAAAGAGCATCTGAATTTTGATGAAGTGATGACCATAAGAATGCTGCAATGGTTGTTGTAGTGTGAAAAACGTTCAGACGTGACTTTTTTCAATGCGGTTGTAACTTCAAACAGTCACTAAATGAACTGTTGTAAGTTGAGGACTACCTGTACAAGAAATGAAAGAAGTGTTAGATGTACCAGGTGAATTAAGAAGAAGGCAGAGAAACCCCAAATCACATTTAATCAACAATAGCAAATGTGCAAGGGAGTTCTGAAAAGAGGCCTCTCTTTGATGTATTGAAAGATATCGATCCCAAAGGCTGGATCTCTATTAAAAATCTGCCTTTTCAAAGAATTTGTATGATGACCAGAAGCAACAGTTGAAGTAGAATATAAAACATCTTATTTGTTTCATAATTGAGAAAGGTATTATTGTGCCAGAGTTATTATACCGTCATCCTGTTTATTGAATTTACACAAAAAATATATTGTGAGAAATGCTGAACTAGAGAGAATCCCTAAGATTACGTCAAAATGAAATGATAACCTGAATCAAACAGATAAAGAAGTTAAAGCCTCAAAAATTCACAGAGATGGACACAGATATTATTTATTCATTTACATTTGCTATAGCTGCCCATTCTGAGACACCGAGGGCAATTTATAAAAACTAAAAACAATAAAAAACAGTGGAAAAAATCATGAAATGAAGACATTTGCTATTTAAGAGGAAAACTATATCAGAGCTACAAAAAAATATTAACATGCAGAGACATTACACTGACAGCAAAACTGCATATTTTCTAAGGGGGCATGCTTTTCTCGGTTGTAACATACAGATATGAAAACTGGATCAACAGAAAGACTAAATAAAGAAAAATCGGTGACTTTGAAATGTGATGTAGGAGGAAATTGTTGAAAATATCTCTGACCATAAGAAAAGTTAATCATTCAATACTAAAAGAAGACCGCTTACTGGAAGCAATAAAAAAGACACTAAAGCTTAATATTTTCGACACATAATAACAAGAATAATTGGAGAAGACCCTGATGTTTGTAAAAAACAAAGGCAACAAAAGACTTATGATATATTATCTCTGATAATATTAGCAGCATCTTACAAGAACTTTGTTCATGCCGGGAAGGCCTGGCTAAGAAATGGTGCGTACTTAAGACACATAATAGTAAGTTTCTGAATACAGATTGTCTTCGACTTACAGCTGTGTGAAAAAGTCCTTTTGGGGCATTTTTGGGATAGGCCCAGTGGTGGGTTGCAGGCGGTATGCCCCAGTACAGGTGTACCAGAGCCTGCCCGGAGCACCGGGTACCGCTCCGGTCCGGTGCTCCAGAGGGCCCACCTGCCTGCCCAAGCTCGTTACCTGTCTTTAAAGACTTTGGACACGTACAGTGCCTGCATGACCCTCTGCCGAGCAGCTGGAGCGTCGCAGAGGCTGGATGGCAAGACGCATGCGCACGCTGTGCGTGTGCGCTCTGCACATGTCCATGTGGACGATGCCAGGCCCATTGCAACAGTACCGCTTGGAATGGGATTCGGAACCCACCACTGGATAGGCCATTGATTTTATGATATTTTATGCTGCTATGCAAATATTGTTTTATTGAAATAAATACTGGTGGTTTTTAAGTGAAAAGTATAAGTTTTTTGCAATTTGGTGCTGTTTGAGTGGGGATTGTGAATTTTCTTGCATGCTTACAATGACTATGAAAACAGATTAACTGATGCATACTCAGTGGCATACGTGTTGCAATTACTAAGGCCGATGCTAGTGTTTTGTTAACATTTTTATTGTTTGTGGCCCTGAAAAGGACCATTTAGATAACCAAACATGGTTACTAATATGAAATTGGCCAGCCCTTATTGCTTATCACCAGGCATCATCACTTCGCCATAGACTGTATAAGCCTTTGCACGTGATCTTTGGTGACAATGTGGTGCCAGGCTGCAATAATGGATTCAATCAGCTCCTGCTTTTGTCTTCGGATGCTTCTTGCTTATTTCATAACCAATTTTGGCCCACAAGTTCTCAATTGGGTTCAAATCCGGGCTCTGAGCTGGCCAATCCAGGAGTCAAACACCATGCTTCTTCATCCACTGCTGGACGGACTTGGCTTGATAACAAGGAGCGTTGTCAAGTTGCTGAACTGAAGGGAAGCATGGTCTTTTCCAGGACTTCAACACACTGCTTGGAATTCATGATTCCCTGCACGATTTGTATCCGACCAATACCAGAAGCTGCAACACAGCCCCAGATCATCACGTGCAATGGAGGCTTCACAGATAGATTCAGGCAGTACGCCTAAATTCTTCAGCTGGAAATCTTCTGACATACTTATTGCACTGATTCCCAGTCAATTAGAAATTGCTCTAGTCACTGAAGATGACCTTGGCCCACTGTTCGTTGGTCCACTTGGCATACTTCTTGGCCCATGCATGTCGACGAGAGCAGTGAGCGTCTGAGCAAAGGTTTACTTCGAGCCCTGCAGCCTTTGAGCCCTCTGGCAAGGAGTCTGCAACACACTGTGCTTGTGCACACTTTTACATCACATGTTTCACCCCAAATTCTTGTAATCTGAAGTGAGGTGAGCTTCCTGTCAGCCATCGAAATGCGTTGCAGAGCCCGATCTTGCCGTTTTGCTGACTTTCTTCGTCTTCCAGAGCGGAGCCTGTCATCAACTGAACCAGTTATTTGGACTTTTTCAATCACTCTGCTCATTGTGGTGCGATGGCATTTCACTCTCTTGGCTATTTCTCTACATGAAGAGTGACCCCCTTCATGAAGCACAATGATGTAATGCCGCTGCTCAGTACTGGTGAAAGCAAAGGCCTTCATCCTTGCCCGCAGCCAGAGCTAAATTAAATTTCTCGATGCTTTTCATGCCTATTTATAGTCAGAGAGTGTGACAACATTGATTAGCTCATAGATTTAGCCTCTGTGCATTTTGATTGGTCAGCCAAAGCTCGCTGCTGATTGGCTACTTTTGATCCTAACGTTCTCGAAAGTTCAAGTTGTGTTTGTTTTAGCACATAAACTCATTCAAAACCTTTAAAAGACTTTGGTTATATTAATAAAAAATATGTATCTCAATCTGACTACAGAAATTTTCATCAAAGTACTAGTTTTGTGTGGTTTCTATGAGTGAAAAGTTAATTAAACATGGAAATACATCTTAAAACTGAAAGCGTGCAGCTTTTTCACACAGCTGTACAATCATTTGTTTAGTGGTTGTTTGAAGCTGCAATGGTGCTGGGAAAAAGTGACCTGCAACCAGGCCTCACCCTTGGCAACGGGCATGTATTTATAATGGTTGCAGAGCCCCAGGGTCAAGTAATCATCATCTGTACTCTTCAGAATCAGCTTCCAACAAGCAAAGTCAAAGGGGGAATCTGGATTCACTTAACAACTGCAGTGATTCACTTAACAACTATGACAAAAGGTTGTAAAATCAGATGTGAGTCACCGAACAACTGCCTTCCTTAGCAGTGGAAACAGTTGCCATAGGTTGAGGACTGCCTATATCAAAGGGAAGAGGTTCCAAGTTGTTTAGAGTCTCTATTGCCAGGAGCAAAACCCTGAATATTGCTTTTCAAATAATTGCTGAAACTATGCTAAGTAACTAGCCCAGTTTCTTCAACATAGGTATAAAATGTACATGACCAGGTGTAGCAACATAATTCTGCAATTCTGCACTAGCAACAGGTTCTGGCCAAACTTTATCAGATTACTATATTGCAAACATCATGTATAATAATCCAAACGTGGCAATATGAACACATTTATTACAATACTTGGGTCCCTGACCATAACAGAATGCAGCTGTTATACCAACTTAAGTTGGTTAAAAAATGTACCTGACCATAGAAATCACTTGGACTTTCAGTTTGATATGGACTGTACTTTAAATATCAACGTATCCAGTATACAGTTCAGCAATTCAGTAATTCAGCACCTCCTTATTCAGATGTTATGGGGAAATAGAACTAAAGGTTAGCCACATATTTATGATCTCTCATCCTAAAATCACTGATAGCTGCATAACAGCTTCAGTTGTGCATACTGATGTCTAAAAAAACCAAACAAATAATTGCCAGACTTAGTAATTTGAATAAAATCAAGAAGAAGAAATGGGAATGATGATGATGATGCATCACTAACATCTTGGAGTTACTTACAACTATGATTACAAGTTAGAATTCTTGATAAGACTCAATCTTATGGATAAAAGAGGATATTTTATACCTCAGGGTCAAACTAGGAAGTTCTTGGTTTTTTCTGAACTTGTTGGTTTTCTTATGGACATTTCATTACCAAACTAGGTAACATCACCAGTGTTGCAGATGAGCAAAGGAGCCATTTGTCTGACTTTGGTATGGTTTCCCTCCTTTTTTAAATTGCTTGTTCAGTGGAACCTCGAGTTATGAACTTTCTGACCACAACCAAATCAGGTGCCCACCAAAAAATCTGCTAAATGTTTCACTCTGGTCATGAACGCATCCTTGGGTGGCGATCAAACGCAGCTGCAGCGATTTTTGCTGCCCCAGCAATTTCCCCTTCTGCGCCTTTTTGTGTGTGCGCACATGCGCTATCAGTCTTGCTTCCAGTCACGACCAAATCGGGTGCCGACCGAAGTCCTGAAACGGATTACGGTCATGACCGGAGGTTCTACTGTAATTGCAAAAATTTCAGCAAAGGGACAAAAGCAAAGAATAAAGCAAAAAAAAACAACAACCCAAGAATAAGTCAATCCAACAACCATAGTTTTAGACTGATTAACCTCCTAATTCAACTTATCTTGAATTAAATGCAAACCAGGTCATAATTTCATATGGTATGTAAATCCAGGCAAAGTCTTGTATACAATATATAACAAATTTAGAAACCTTTAGCTCTCATCCAGCAATATTAAATATTGACAAAGTCAATAGAGGGAGGAAGGGAAAAATGTCCCATCTCCTCCCATGGGGATGGAATCTGCATCCTTTAATGGATACACAGGAGTTGTTTATTTGGTGAGGGATGGTGGGGTTGGTCATTTTTGCTTTTACTACTGGGGAAGTTCATGGAAATGGCTGTATAAGAATTCTAACCAGAGTGCAGTTCTAAAAAAAATAATAAAGCCTCCCAGATTAAGCTCAGGTCTTGGAGGTTTCATGAGGATGCCCATGGGGTATGCTTGGCAATGATATGGTTTAAAGGTTAAAGTAAAGGTTTCCCTTGCACATTTGTGCTAGTTGTTCCCTACTCTAGGGGATGGTGCTTATCTTTGTTTCAAACCCGAAGAGCCAGCATTGTCCGAAGACGTCTCTGTGGTCATTTTGCCAGCATGACTCAACACCGAAGGTGCATGGAACACTGTTACCTTCCCACCAAAGGTGGTTCATATTTTTTCTACTTGCATTTTTTACAAGCTTTTGAACTGCTAGGTTGGCAGAAGCTGGGATAAGTAACGGGAGCTCCCTCCATTACGTGGCGCTAGGGATTTGTTAGATTGGGTAATGGATAGGCAAACAGAGGCTTAAAGGTAACAACAGCTCTTTATTAAGTACAACAAGTGAGAACAATCCAGCGAAGGTTGAGTCTGACAGCAGCCCTTTTATAGGGAGCTGTCAGACCCTTCGACCAATAGGATTAAACTTCTGTTCCCGCTGGAACAGAGGACCTTGGTGGAAACCACTATAGTTAGAACAAGTATCTAACACCCCTCCCCTCTTGGATGGAATAATTCTACTTGTTACGTAGTCACGCAGGTAGGCGGGCTTTTGGGTAGCTCTGCCTGACCTGTGCAGTTCAGTAGGATGGGTTTCCTTGGACAGGTCGGATGGACCTGTTTGCTGGAGCCGGTTCGCTTGGAGCTCGCTGCGGGCCTGCAACATAACCAGATAAGTTCCCTGGTACCCTCGGGCTTGAGCTGGCCATGGAAGGAGTGAGTGTTTGCTCCGTTTGGGTAGGGCTTTGACTAACTCATGCAGGAGTTACCTCTGGTTGTCTAAGAGTGGAGTTGGAGAGGCGGCCACGGAATTGGTCAATGTGCCTTCTCCAATTCCTACCATCCTCGGGCTGTAAGAGGTAAGAGCGAGGGCCGGTGATGCCTATCACTGTGGCAGGAATCCACAGAGTTCCCCCGGCGTAGTTGTGGGTGTATACCCTACGCTAAATGTCCGAATCTTGCTTGTGGAGTCTGGGGGTGATGAGGCAGAATAATTGGGGTGTAGCCGGTCTAAGTGGGACCTTAGCCGGTGACCCATGAGAAGCTTGGAGGGGCTTCTCCATGTAGTGGCACTGGATGTGATGTGCTGAATTAGCAAATAGTGGTCAACCCGTGTTTGCCAATCTCCCGGGCCCATCCTAGAGAGGGCCTCTTTTGCAGATCTCACCATTTTCTCTCCCTGACCATTGGAGGCTGGATAGAATGGCGCAACCATGGCATGCCTGATTCCCTGAGATGCTAGGAAGGTCTCAAATTGCATGGCTGTGAATTGGGGCCCGTTGTCAGAGACCAAGACGTTGGGCAAGCCGTGCATGGAGAAAAGTCTCTGTAGCACCTTGATGACCGCTTCTGCCATAGTGGAGGTCATCAGGACTACCTCTAACCATTTCGAGTAGGCATCCACAACTACGAGAAATGTCTGGCGGTGAACTGGGCCAGCAAAGTCAATGTGCACCCTAGACCATGGTGCTTGAGGTCGCTCCCACTCCTTAGCGGGCGCCTCTGGGGGAGCTGGTCTGGACTCCTGGCATGGTGTACAAGTAGCCACCCATTCTTCGATCTCCCTGTCCATGTTAGGCCACCATACGTAACTCCTAGCCAAAGACTTTATCCTGACAATTCCAGGATGCCCTAAGTGTAAAGCCTCTAATACTGCAATGCACAATTTGGGTGGAACAACAACCCAGTCCCCACACGGTAAACAGCCATTTACAACCGATAACTCATCACATTTGGCAAAATACATTTTTAAATCAGCCCCAACAGGCCCCTTGGGCCACCCCCTTCACACCCAGTTCAAAATTTGTTTGATGGTGGAGTCCTTTGCAGAGTGACAGGCAACGTCACTGGATGAGACAGGCCCAGTCTCAAGGCAGTCAATGAGGAGGACTGGCATCTTGGGGGTAGGGTCAGCAAGAAGTTCCAGGAGCGGGCAGCGGCTTAGAGTGTCAGCGTGCCCCAAAGTGGAGCCTGGTTGGTGATGAGACAGTAGGAGTAGGCAGCTAGGAAGATGGTCCATCTGGTCATGTGGGATGATAATGACACTGGGGTAGATCGGTCCCCAGCCAGTAAGCCCAACAACGGCTTGTGGTCCAGTAACCAGTTCAAAGTCCTGGCCATATAGATACTCAACCTCTTTACTCCGGCTACTGCAGCCAAAGCCTCACGGTCCAGCTGTCTGTAGTTCCACTCTGCGGCAGACAAGGTCCTGGAGTAAAATGCAATAGGGGCTTCGGTTCCGTTGGACATGCGGGGGCTGAGGACAGCACCAACGCCGAACGGGGAAGATGGCTTCAACACCGTCGTCTTTCACTTCTAGGACCAGGGCTTTGAACCAATCTAGCCCTAGGAGGCTCTGCAGGTTGCCACTGACCACTGTCACTGGGAGTTTTTCACTGAACTGCTTGAACTTCACCTGGAAGGTGCCTTGGCGATTTCCCGATTTCCCTGGTAATCTCGTAGGCGGATATCAGGGGTGCGGAGATGCTGCTTCTTTAGGCTAGGGATAGCCTGCTTTAGGGTAGACCACGGCATGATGGTCAGTGATGATCCGGTGTTGATCTCCATCTCACATGGAGCGTCCTCGATGAGGACTGTGATCTTCAGCTTTTTTGGCTGCCTGGTGCAGATTTGGCCAATTGACGTATGGTAGGTGACTCTATTGTCACCCTCTGAGCGCCATGATGGCTTCCACCATGCCCCTTGGTTGGGCCTCTGTTGGCGGTTTGGTGCGCTTCTAGGCTGCCAGGTAGTGGCAGGGAATTCGCTCCGGCACACCTTGGTGATGTGCCCCTTTCACTCGCAGCACTGGCAGGTTGCGTCGTGGAAAGGGCAAGTCGATCTGGCATGGTCTCCTTCGCAGCTAGCGCAAGGCGGGAGACGTTGTTTGCATTTGTGTGCGGGCTGGGCGTGGCTACTGCGCATGCGGCAGCTATAACCCTTCTAGCCCTCTGAGCTCTCGGGCTCTACAACCTCGCGATATGCGAATGTACTCTTTTGTGCGTCTTGTGGCACTGCAGAATCTCAGTAGATTTGACAGTTGATTCATATGGCCTGGATTCGTCCAAGGCGATCTGCAGAGTGAGGTTAGATTTAGCGAGTAATCTCCTCTGTAGGTTAATGTCCCTCATACCACAAATTATGGGGTCCAGAATCAGCTCGTACAGGTGTTGGAATTCGCAGTACGCTGTGGCCTTGCGGAGCGCCGCAACGTACTCAATCAACTTGCCCTCTTTCTGGTTCCTGATGTTAAACTCATGCTGGCGAACGTGCTTAGACGGCTTGGGGGCATAGTGGGTCCTTAGTGTCTGCTGGAGCACAGGCCAGGCGACTGATTGAAGTGGTGTTGGCTCAGAGAGGTCTTTCACCATCTCGAACACTTCCCGGCCACAGTATCTGAGGAACATGTTCTTCTTGTGGCCTTCAGAAAGGCCCATGAGGCCATTTACCTCGAGGAAGCAGTCAAATCGTAGCATGTACAATTCCCAGTGCTCAGTGACTGGGTCATATGGAGTCGGTGGGGCGTGCATGGCCATTTTGAGGGCATTTTGAGTTTGCCGCTCAAAAATGGCTGCTCGAAGCCACACTCACCCCCGGGCTGGATGTGCTTGCTGGATTGCTACGCTCTTTTTGGTTCGCCTAGTTGCCTTCCAATCCCACCTTCATCGCCAGTGTTAGATTGGTGTTGTGGCCCAGCAGGAGCCGTTGGAGCTGCCACCAGACTCCGACAGTGAGGGTCCCTATGAGTTGGCTCTGGAAGATGTGGAGGACCCTGGACAGGGTTCCGACTCTGAGCAGGGCACAGAGAGGCTGGTTGGCCACCAGGAGGCGTCTGAGCCTTGGACCAGTGGGGAGGAGACAAGGGAGCGTGATCCGGACGTCAGCAGTGAGTTGTTCCTGGATGCCCAGTACCGGAGAGCTAATAGGCGTAAGGAACAGTTGCGTAGTTACAGGAAGAAATTGCACTCGGCTGGTGGTAATTAGGCTCCTCTCCAGACATTTGGTGGCTCAGAGCAGTGTTCCTGAACTTCAGCAACTTTAAGATGTGTGGACTTCAACTCCCAGAATTCCCCAATCAGAGTTGAGGTCCACACATCTTAAAGTTGCTGAGGTTGAAAATCATGGGCTTAGAGCATGCTCTACATCCTGTTGGTCTCAGTTTGTAAAATGAAAAGAATACAGCCAAATCCAGAGGGCTACTATTACAGAGATCGACTAATTCATATATCACATTTATATTTCAACTCGTAATTTACAAAATAATATAGTTGGAAGGGTCCTTGGATTCCATGAATTAGTCACAATTTGACTTGATTTCACAATATGCTACTGTAGGTATAGATGATGTGTGCAAAAAACAATGGCTTAGTGTGTTGTGTGAACCCATAAATTGTAATTCATAAAATGTAATTAGTGAAGATTTTTCAAATTCATGATTGGCCTTTCAGACTATATTTTAAGTATACAAGTTCTATCTGCCTGATTGTCTTTCTGTCCTTCTTCTTTCCCCTGCCCCGTTTTTAAAATTCTTATTAGAAACAACAAATGTAAAATTGTGACACGATATGCTTATAAGTCTCATCTTGACAGTTAAAGAGCAGTGACATAAAATATTAGAAATAAAAACTGTTCTTGTCATGGAGAAAATCTTATTTTAAAACAACACGACTTATTAGCATTAGAAACTGGCCCAGAATGCAGGGCAGTGTGGTTATCAATTTCACAACACTTTTGAAGTGATTTCGCTGTCTTGCATTGATCTGATTTAATTGCCCAGTTAAAACAGTACAGTGTTCAAGAACACTTAATGGAGTTAACAGCTCCACTCTAAACACAGTTTATTGTTTAGAAATAATTTCCTGGAGTATAAAACTTCGTTAGGGAGGAACTAATTTTTGAGGCCCATTTCTTAAGTCAAAAAGAGAGGATGCTCAAGAAGGAAGGCAACCATGCAGAAGCCTGGCAGTGGCAGGAACAGGAGACAGCTGTTTCAGACTGTCTCCTGCCCCTGATGTAGCTGTCAATCCTGGAAGCCTCATTTCTTGCAGACACTTTTGTCCATACAAAAGGAAGGGTGCTTTCTTGCTTCTTTCATTTGCAAAAGTAGTTCCATACTTGCTTGTAGATGAGTGATGTTATTGTCAAGGGGAAAGGATTGAACCATAAGCAAGATACTCGGGGGAATCTCCATGCCCCTTGGGCAAAAAGGTTGGCTCTTGCCTGCATAGAATTATGAATCTCTTTCTCTCTCTCTCTCTTCCTGTCTTTTGCTCTGCCTTGGTTCAACAAATTACAGTAATAGTACAACAATCTGAAAGCATTGGGAGGGTAGATATGGGACACTGGTAATGAGGCTTAGTTGGGCTTGAGCTTTTCCCTTCAGAAAGGGCAAGTTCTATTTTATAGACTTTTTAATAGACTTTTCATCAGTCTGTTTTAAATCAGTGGTTGAGTGCTTGACGTAATAACTGTTCTCACAACTGCCGCAAAATGACATTTTTAACAAGAGAGGCGTTAAGGGTACAGGGAGTTTATCAGGAAAATGACCCACACATCCTTTAAGATTAGCTTCATGTAATACAGCTTCTTCTAGAACCATTCCTAGAGTTAGCTGTGAAATGTGAATGTTAAATTCTCGTCTCTTCAAATACCATTCTCCATATGCGAAGTTCTGATGTCTTACTAGAGGGCTTAGTTTCCTTTTGATCAGACATATGTTACAATTATAATTATTTGTGTTATTTGAAATGCACCAGCAGATATTACAAAAACCAAAAACAATCCCTCTTGTTACAGGCTCCAAGTATTTAGGGAGAAGATCTGTTGTCAAATCCTCTTTAGAATTCAGATCAGAGATCTACTAACAGAATTCTATAACCTCATTTTAATTCATCCCTCCCTCTCTTTCCCTCTCCTTCCCCCCCCCTCTCTCTCTCACCCACCCTCCCTCCTCCTTCTCCCACACACAGAGAGAAACAAAGAAGCTTAAAAACTGTATACTAGCAAAATGAACATACCTATAATCGGAAAATTTCCCCATGTAAAGGTTGTTATAAATAGAAGTTCCAGACCTTTGACATTTGACTGATTGTCCTTCCCCAATTGGTCCTATTTGTGTTTGGACATCAGCTCCCCATAACCTTAACTCAAGTGGGAATAATTGGAGGTATAACATTTTAGCACATTCAGAAGTCATCAAATGGAGGGAGGCTGATTTTTCACACATAGCAGTTTTTTGCCATGTTGTGTTCTAACCACAATTCAGTGTTGGCACGTACGTTGCAGCTCTGTCTCTTCTCTCCCAAATCCTGCCAATGAGGATATGTGGCTGGTGAAAGAATACCAGAACACCAGTAGGTAAGATCAGAAAATGGGCCTTCCACCAATTTTATAAGACCAAGTAATTAAAGAAGTACAATTGGAGGGCAAGGAAATGCTTAAGGGAAATCATGCATCTTTGTTTTGAATATAGACAGTCCCTCAGGCAATGCTCTCACTTCAATGTGCAGTGAAACAGAACAGATGGAAATTGGAAAAACACAAAGCACCTTTAGAAACCAGAACGGAAGGCAACCGGAGTAAAGGTGAAGGTTAAATACAAAGTCAGGCTTCATTTTCTGGAGTCACAAATTTTGCTATACATTATAAATATTTCCAGGCACAGAAGAGTTTGCATCATTGGATGTCAACATTGTTAATGGAATATTATTTAAGAAATTTTGGTCTGTCATAATTCCTTCTTTCATCATTTAGTTAATTTATAAAGTATGGGTAAAGTAGACATAAAAATAGGGCCTACTGCTTCAATCAAAATAGATCAATTCTTAGATGTGAAAGTGTAGCATAGGTTTATCCATATTAATTAGGAAATTATGCAAGCACTATAATGTCTGGTGGCTGCGATCCCATGAACTTTCATTTGAATGAGCCCTTTTGGACAAAACAGGTTGGGATACTATTTTGAGAATTGTGCCATTAAATTATTGTCTATGTTCCAGCTCATTGGCTGTAACTTGGAATTGCAGCTGCCTGTCCAAGGGTAAAAGCTTAAGCTGCATATATTTAAGTGTTAGGGTTATACTGTTTACTTTTAGGACCATGATATGTTTATACATGAATATTACACCTGAGGTTAATTTAAGATAACTCTGCGCCAACCTTGTTGAAAGCATCTAATCAGGCAAGACCGTTGTGGCAATTATCCGAGTAAGAGTACTGTACTCTTAATACAGTATCACAAGATTTTTTTGTTTTGTTGCAATAGACGGACATAATTAGTCCTCTGGAGTTAGAATTTTTCTTTGATTATGTTCCATTCAGTCCTTGTTGACTCCTAGTAACTACATAGCCAGACTTTCTCCATGACAATGTGTCTCCCAACCTGGTCCCTCTACAGTAGTGCACCCATCACCATTGTAACAGTATCTATTCACCTTGCTGAGGGATGCCCTGTTCTCTCCCTCCCTCCCCAGAGAGCTATGTCTTCACATAATCATTTGAACCTGATCATTTATGCCCAAGGGAATTCTCTGGATTGATTCGTTCAATAATCTATTTATTTGTTTTCTTGGCTGTTTGTGGTATAATCAGTAGTCTCCAACACCAAAAGTTCAAAAATGTTCAATATTCTTTCTGTCCTGCTTTAACTTTCCTTTCCATAGAAGATCACAGGAAATATTGCTTGCATTAGACTGATCTTTGTAGACTTAGACACTTCATGCCATGTGACTTTTTCAAGGCTTTAAGGCTGCTCTACCAACTGCTAATATGCTGTGTGCGTGTGCGTGTGGGGGTGGGATTGACTGCTTGTTTCTTTACTGCTGATGGTTGATCCTAAAAGGCAGAAATTATCCACCACTTCGATATCTTCATTGCCAATTCTACAAAAGAAAAAAGACAGCTGCTGCTGGTTTTGGAGTTGCATCTCAAGCAAAAAGTGTAAAATTAAAACCAGTTCCTAGACATGCACTAATAGGCAGGCAAAATGGTGTTCTGTTGTGTTTAATGACTTCCAATTGTGCTTCTTCACGGAAGGACTGCTCTGCCAGATCAGCAGCGATCAGGGCTGGGCTCAGAAATAAAATATTAAAAATGCTAATCTGATCCCCACTATATTTCCCCTGCTTGTCATATTCATCTCTGGTGGAAACCTAGCTGCGCTTTGCTAGGGATCTAAATATCTGAAATCCCATCAAAAAGTATAAGCTTCTTTCTTTCTTTTTGTTCTTTGCAGAAGCCCAAGGACAATTTGGACCCCAACTGGTGCAGCCGTTCTTATACCTCCTCCAGCATGTTGGGCTCGGATTTACGTCGGGGACGGAGACGCCTCTCCTCCAACTTGCAGGTCCCTCCATGGAAACCCATAGACAGAGCACGCTCACCGGAGCCAGACAACGTCCAGAGGCCAACCACTCTGCCACTCCGCATCCCTCCCCGAATTTCTATCACCCATGCTGACCCAGACAGGTAAGACAAGACAAGGGGAAGAAAGGCAAAGAAGCCGGGGCAGTATGGCAACAGAAAGGTGAAAATACCAATAATATGCCACCTGGAAGACAGAGAAAAGTGTTAGCTTTTAGCAAGAAAGCTATGGAAGGAACTATGAAAGGGGAGAACCAGTGTACAATGAACCAAGAAGCTGATTCCCCACCCCCACCCCGCCTGCATTGTGTCAAATTCATGACCACATTCTGGTGTTCATGTGATCCTCCGTGTGTGCAAATGGCTGTGAGAAGGGCATGTAGATAAACAATTCAAAAGCATGTTATGGCAGAAATGTTGACCTATGGCTTGATTGTGGTAATACGGATCCAAGATGTTGTGACTAAAAGTCTACTGCACACCAGTAGATTTTATCTAACTACAGCTAAGGTAGAACCTGAGATGTAAGACTGCCTTGATTTTCAATATCAGTGGTGGCTCAAGCTTGCAAAGGAGAAATCCTCTGAGTTGCTTCCTCATTTTGGAAGCTGTCCATCACAGGTGGGAGACCTTCTGTGGAGAGTACAGAACAGTTTGGAGAAAGAGCCAGAGATGTTGTGGAGTTGGAGGAGAAATACTTTGTTCCTGGGAGAAATACAAGGCACTAGGACACTATCACTCATTTCTTGGGGATGAGATTGGGGAGGGGTGTTTTTAATGCATTATGCATATATTAGAGTTTACACTTGCTATGTTTCCCTACCTGAAAACGATAGAAAATGGTGTTTTTGGTTGTCAGCAATTGTGGCCAGAGGGGGTCTGCAGAAAAAAGAACATGAGCTGCCCCTCATGCTGTTGTGTCCTCCTCTGTGAGGCTGGAGTGGTTTTCATGGCTGCATGAGCTCCTCCTTGGCTGTTATGCTACTTCCTCTACAAAATAATGAAGGTAATAGAAGCTGTGATGCTGTTTAGCCAAAGTCAGGTTCAAAATCATTTCCATAGACAGGCACTGTTATTCTCCCCTATTCATGAGTATTGCAAATGGCAGGGTCTTTTTTAATTCAGAAAAATATTTGCATTTTGAAACTATTTTCCCCTGATTTTTTTTTTTGGGTGTAGCATTTTTTCTTTTTATTAAACAAGTTTTATTGGTTTTTACAATTTTTTTCAGGGAAAAGGGTCAAAAAGGGTTTAAAATTTTTTGACAGCTACATCGTGCAGGGGAGAACAGTCCCCCCAAGTCTCACAACTTTTACAGACAAGAATAGAAATACATCAACATTTGGATAAAAATTAGCAGTTTTAAGTTTAACACTAAGTCATCAGTATATTTCAATCATTTTTTGTATCACTTCCGTAAAGGTATATTATAACAACAATTGCAATAATGTTTCAAGTCACTTTTGTGATCTGAGTCTTCTAGTTGTTGCATCCTCCCCCCGCCCCGTCCATTGGCAGAGCCTCAGCCCCTCCCTCCCTCACCTCTTGTGTACCATCCCCCATTTCATCTAGGATAGCACTGTGTTTTTTAGTGAAAGCCTCCGCCTCCACAACTGTATTAATTCTAATTCTGCTGCCCTCCCAGAAAATCAACATGCCTTCTTGTAATAACCACCTAAACCAGACCCCTTTATTATATAATTTTTTTGCTAAAGAGGAATATTTCTTCCTCTTATCTCTTACTTTCTTTGGAATCTGTTTAAGAATGGTTATTTCTTTATCTTTATATTTTAGTGGTCCTCCCCTTTGAGCTCCTAGAACCTCATCTCTTGTAGTCTTTCTAAGAAATTTAACATGAACTTCTCTTGGAACATTGTGTGTTCTTGCATATGCTGAATTAATCCTATAAATCAAGTTTATATCCCACCACAACTGTTGTTTATCTCTATTAATGTAGTCTGCTAGTATTGTGGTCATAATCTCCTTAAGATCTTTGTTCTCAACTTCTGGCAAGTTTTGGAACCTAAGGAAAAAAGACATCCTTTCAAATTCTATTTTTATCATGTGGTTTTCAAATTCTACATTCCCCCTTTGGATTGTCTTAACCTCGTCCCTCATCCCGACCGCACCCTCCTCCAGTACATCTATTCTCTGTTCATTCCATGTGGCTTGTTGTTTCGTTTCTCTGAGCTGATCATTTAAGTCTTTCAGTTGTTTTTTCATTTCGTACTGTCCCTTTAAGATACATTGAAGCATCTGGTGAATAGATAAGTCCTTTGTACTCTCTTCAGGGGCTTTAGGTTGTAGAAATGACCCCAGTTGTGACTGCTGAGTAATTGGACTAGACGTAGAAGATGTCGGGGCCGATGAAGCCTTGCCAGGCGGTAATTTCTTTGGACCCATCATAAAGTTCAGAGATAGTTATTAATCTGTGCAAAGAAATGGCGTCTGTGGGAGAGCACAGCCGGTAGAGATCACAAGGCAGGCAAATCCAAGGGAGAATAAATCTTCTAATACAAGACTAGATCAAACAGGTGAATCAAAATATTCCAAATCCAAGGGAAAAACGTATTTAGAGAGGCTCCTGGAGATCTCTGGGGTAGAGACTAGTTCAGAGCCATAAAATCTTCCAAAGGAGGAATTTCATTCATAAAGACAATGAAGAAGGAGGAAGTGGCCATCTTGGCTCAGCCTTTACAGGTGGTCAGGAAACAACAAGTTCAAAGTTCTCATACATAGTTTAAAGAAGAGTCAGTTCAACCATCCTTTCTCTCGCAATTGTGGTCAAAAATTATTTTTCCATTGTTTAGGGGAAGTGAAAGTAAGTTTTTAACTCTCTCTCTCTCCTGTGAGAGGGAGAGATTTTGCAAGTGCTGCTTTTCCGAGGGGGGTGGAAATTCCCCCCCTCCAATCTTAACTCTTCCAAAGGTTGAAACAAAGTTCTAAAAAAAAACTGCAGTTCAACAATTGAATAAACCAGTAAAAGACTTGGGGAGATTCCCCACCTCACCGCACTTCAGCTGCATCTTTCAAATTGATTGCTTCCTTCCAGGCTCCGTTCGGCGAAGGCGCGCGGTGGCATTCCGTGCACCCCCCACGCTTTCCGGCTCCTGGGGCAAAGTTGGAGACCCCCCCTCCGTGGCTGCCGCCATTCCAGGGGGTCCCAGCAAGCCACCCTTACGGCAGGGTGCCCCTCCAAGGCACCCTGTGCTCCCCCCAGACTTAAGGGGAGCCCACCGAAACAGCGATACCGATTTCGGATACCAGAAGTCATCTGTATTTTCCCCTGATTATTATTCATTATCCACTGGTGCAGACTTGAATCTTGCATCAACCTAAATCTTTGAACAGGTAGAGTTTGCCTGCAAGAAAATAACTGTAAGGCATCCTACTTTTTCCAGCTGTTCAAGCAGCTCTTGCCATCATTATAAATGTAGATAGATTTCATGTTGCACGAACATTTTTATAGTAACTTCCATCTGCTAATGAAATTCAAATAAATAAAATAATCTGTCTGAATTTTTAATTTATAGTGAGGTATAAATTCCTAGTATTCTCAATCTTGCAAGGCATTAATTTATGTTGAGCATAAATCTTCAGCTTCCAACTCTTTTATAAGTGTCTGAAGGCAATAATATACAATTTTGTAATATATTTTCAGGTATTTCAATATTTGTGAAAGAGAGATTTGTGTTCCATCCTTTCAAATATATATATATATATATATATATATATATATATATATATATATATATATCACTTGAGACTGCTTGCAGATTTAAAATCCATGCGAAACGTCTTAAAATGACTAACACACACAAACTCTAAAAATCTCTCATTATTTTAGGGAACATACAGGGTGATATGGCAAGAGGCAGTCCCTGAGATATCTTGAATCTCAGCCTTTTCAGTGTGAAGATCAATAATAATTCTTGAATTGTGCTTAGAAACAAGAAGCCCAGGAGTGGGGTAATATGAACATTATATTATTAGTAATTATTAAATGTCTCAATTCACAGGTCTGCGACTAAGAAGCTGTTTGATTATTTTCATCTAATTTCCATGTATTTCGGTGTGCTGAAAACAAATAAAATACTGAAAAAACTCCTAGACGTCATGATTTGCCACAACATGCAAAATTGTCTTCAAATTTATCTTTTTTTAAAATTTGTGGTAATTTTTTTATATTATGGGTTTTTAACCAAATTTAAAGTCCAAATTACTATTAATTAATTCACATAAGTGCATTTAAGATATAAAATGCCAAAAACCCCTTAAAGGGTTTGTCCAAGTTATGTAAAAAAAATATAGCACTGTAAATCTGATGGTCAGCAATATATACATAAGCTAAGCAAGTTTTAAGTCTGGGCTTCTAATGGTAGAAGGGGTTAATCTTTCCTGAAGAATCCAGTGGGAAGGAGACACAGGGCAGATAGCAGCATCTCTGGTCAGTGCAGGGGTGGCGGCCAGCACTGTGACGTCTCGTGTACAGACACAGAGCTGCTCTCTCCTGCATGCCACACTTGTGCACGAATCATCATCAGGTTCTTGGTTCTAGCCTGTTCACACTTTTTCATCGCGATTCATGTTAGCTCGTCATTCTTCAACCGTTATGTTATGGCTCCGCGAAAGTGTATTAATTCACCAGACAGTTTCTGTTTCATCTGTGGTGAATATACAGTGTCAAACTCAAGGCCCGGGGGCTGGATCTGGCCCACAGGATGCTTAGATCTGGCTCACCAGGCTGCCCTGGAAACAAAGAAGGACTGGCATGCAGTGCCTCTGCCAGTGAAAACAGAACTTGGGAGGGCCGCATGTGGCCCTCCTGAGCTCCATTTTCACTGACAGAGGGTTGCATGAGGCTGTCGCAGCCGAAAATGGAGCTCAGGAGCCCGTTTTCTCTGGCAGAGCGTTCAGGCCACCACAGGCGCCCCCGATATGAGTGATGTTGAGCTGGCCATGCCCATCCTGGCCACGCCCACTCTGGCCCTCCGAGGTCAAACACAACCCTGATGTGGCGCTCAATGAAATCAAGTTTGACACCCTTGTTCTAGAGGGACTCTTCTTCCTTGCTCTTTTGGAGGATGCTGATCTGATTGAAAAACTTCTCAGGGATTCTTGGAATGAATATTAGAAAGGACATATTGGCCTCTTTGCAATACAAGCCTGTCAACCTGTTCACTGCAGTGTTGAACAGTGTTGAGCATGGTGGTTACTGGGTGGTTGCTGACAAGGATTTTGACCCAAGGCCAAAAGGCAGGCAGAACTCCTCTTCCTTGGCATTGCTTGCCTCTCTAACAGAAGAACCTTTCTGCCCCATTCACTTTCTGGTCTACATAACTTCCTAAACTTTTGGCCCGTGTCTTATAAGGCTGCTGGGCTCTGTAATAACACAGGGGTGAATCTTTGCTTCTATGATCCACATATCACTTCCCAATAGCCAATAGTGATAACATCCCTTCACATGCATAGTGGACGCACGCATCCTGTGCTTCATTTTGTGGGTACAGTTTGATGTGTTTTCTGGCATTATTGTAGGTACCTGCCAGTGGTGGGTTGCAAATAATTTTACTACTGGTTTGGGCTCACTAGCATGCACGCTTGCATGCGCGTGCAACACTTCTGCGCATGCGCAGAAGTGTCTGGGTGGGTGAGCGAGGCCTCCCGCCGCTGTTACTACTGGTTCAGCTGAACCGGGCCAAACCAGCAACAACCCACCACTGGTACCTGCCCATTAGGCTTCACTTCCAACTTCCATGGTGCAATGGTGCTACTTAATTAGCCAGCTCAATACACTACATGTTTGAAGGAGGGGATGTTAGTGTGCTCCAGCAGTTTCTGCAGTCATAGTAATTCTGTGGCAGATGCAGGAGAGGGAGATGACATGGTTCCCTTGAGCATCCTCGCTCCAAATTGTAAGTATGCAGGCTGGACAGGTTAGGAGTTGTTTGGTTTGTACTGATTATAAATGCAAAATCACTGACATCTTGGAAGACAAAATGGGATTGAGTGCAACAAGACGGCTATCTTGCAGTGGCTTGGCAAATACAAATCTCCCAATTTCAATTCAAGATAGGAAGGGATTAAGTTGAATATCAGATCTCCAAATGCTAAGCAGAGAATTCAAGCTCTTTAAGTACATTTTCTAGCAATCAGAGAAATGTTATTTTCATTTATCCCATGGTGAAAGGAAATAGGAGCCAAAAAAAATTTACATTTACATAAGTCAGTGGTCATGCTGACATTGATATTTTAAACTCTTGTTACATACAAGTGGACTTTAATTTTTAAAGACCGAAAGAGATATGTTGTATAAGTATTCCCCTTGCAAGACATATTTAGTCTCAGTTTTTTTGTTTCCTGTTTAATAAGTAATTCATTCTCATTTTCCATCCCCCCTCTCCCATTGTTTAGGCATTTAAGGATATACACTTTCTTCTCTTTAAAAAGTAATGTGTGATGCATATTAGGACTAGAACTATGTTTTAGTACGTCAGAGTCTCCTGCATGTAAAAGAGATATTGGTGGAATTACCAAGAGGGGAAAAAAACTAACTGGTTTGAGCTTTGTTATTTTTTTCAGCCAGTTGCTAGGGAAAGTAGACAGATTGTATGGTTTTCTTAGCGTTTTAATGATTGTTCCATTCTAGAAGGTTTGGGATGGGGAGACTTTAGGTCTGGGGTTCTAGTCAGGATGGAAGTTTCTCATTTTAGGAACAGGTGAGCATCAGCCAGGGGTGTGTTTTGGCAGCCGCTACTACCGGTTCATTCAGGGATGGCCCATGCGTGTGTGCTTGATGTGTGCTTGATGTGTGCACATGCACAATAAAACAAAAATTGCTCTGCGCATGCGCAGAAGCCAAAAACAAGAACAAGGAGACCCGGATCGGGGCCGTGGCAGGCCTGGGTCGCTGCCAGTTCCAGTGACCTAGGCCACTCCGGTTCGGCCGAACCAGTCCAAACCGGTAGGAACCCACCACTGGCATCAGCTCTTTATTCCAGAAGAGCAGACAGAGGGGCTACTGCATTGGACTCTTTGTGCAATTCATAGTAGCCAATCTCAATTTCATTAGAGCTCCAAATAATTTATGGAGAAGGAATTTATCTAGAGAGAAGGAGAGCCCCACATTTTTGGACATGGGGATAGTCTATGTGAGGTTTTTTTCTGGGTAATCCCTCAATGGCTCTTATAGGCAGACATTCAGACCAATTAAACGTGAGCTAGATTAAATATCTTGTAGCCTGTGTGGATTCATCTTTGATTGTGGCATGGTGGTGCAGCCGTACATTTACTCCAAACATGCTTCGGTTTGTTGAAGCACGTATTTATCTCTTCTTCCTCTTATCATTATACATGTATCAGAGCCTTACAGTTAATCCAGGGAGATTTGTGATGAAATTGGGCTCTGAAGTCCCCAAGCACACCATCTGGATAAAGTGGCTTATTCAGATCAGAGATATAAATTTCCTTCTCATGGAAATCCTCTTTAAAACCACCTTCATCTCCTTAACCAACCTCTCCTCTTTTTCAACCCGCCTGCAAGAGGGGCTATTATAATCCCGCTGATGTTTTTCCCAGTACTGTTGATAATCTCCCCGTTTGCCACCTTCCTGGCAAATCGGAATAGAGGCCAGAAGACTTACAAGAAAATCACAATCAGTTCAAAGAGCTTCACATTATTTCTGAATTACAGAGCATCCTTCGACTTCTCAAATGTTACGTTGACTTCTGTGAATTGGACTTGCAATGCAGCAAGGAAGACTAAATTTTCTGAAGCACATTTCTGTATGTCTGTTGATTATTTCTGTGTTATTATGGAAAATTGTGTGGAACACTGGACTTTCAACTATATAAATATAATTTATATTAGTAATGACACGTGGCATGTATGTCACATTGTAAAACAATCTGACAATGTATATATTCAGGTATTTGTAAACACCTGAAACCGCCACTTCCATTCCATTTCCACATCTACTTTTAAATTGTGGCAGTGGCTTGTCTGTTAACCAACCTCTGTTAAGGAAAAACAACATGCTCCATAGAGAATCGCACTGCAATAATGGTGCCAGTCACCTACAATGTTCAGTACAAATCATTTAGGAATACTTATTGGAAGTGATCCTGAGTTATGAATGAAAAAGTTCCCACTTTAAACTTGCACCAGGTGACCTAAGTCCAGTCCGCATTCTCTCATCCCATCTGCAATACACAGATAAAAATAATCTGTTATGGGATTATTATGCAATTACTGTGGTGGTGCATCTTGAAGTTTATGAATTTCTTCATTCATCTTGGAATGTCTTGAAGGTAACTGAAACAGAAAACCTTTTGGAGTTGCCTGTGTTGAACCTACTGTTGTCAAGGCTTAGCCTTACTTATAGAAGCTGACCAATCTGACAATCCAAACCTCTTGGCTTATTGGAATGACCTATTTCTAAGTAAAAGTAGGGTCCCCTTGTCTGACATAGATTAAATATCCATCAGTGGAGTATGCATATATTAATCTTTGATTGTGGCATGCTAATCAGGGGTCAACCTATTTTCCAAAGCACCAGAAGGCAAGAAAAAAAAAACGATGGATGGAGGCTTATCAAGGAGAGAAGCAACCTAGAACTAAGGAGAAATTTCCTAATGGTGAGAACAATCGATCAGTGGAATGGCTTGCCTTTAAAGACTGTAGATGCCCCATCACTGGAAGCTTTCAAGAAGAGACTGAACAGCCACTCATCTGAAATGGTATAGGGCCTCCTACTCAAGCAAGGGGTTGGACTAGAAGACCCCCTTCCAACTCTGTTATGCTATGTTCTAATGCAAGCATTTATACATGAATGACTATGGCTCCTCTTCATTTGGGACCTCCCATTGATTGGTTGAGTCTCAGATAGAGATCTTCATTGGTCTTTTAGTCAAGAACTGAACTGAAGAACTGTGCCAAACATTGGTAGCTTCAGAATGGATTTAGACCTCAAAGCATGTGCAGGATATGTGTTCCTTATGAAAGAAGCGTTTCCACACCTTGTGGAATGTACTCTATGCCATTGTCTTGTTAAGTGTCAAAACTCCATGTGGCAGCAAGATCTATTTGCAGTTTCATTCACAATTTTCACATCTCTCTTACACTGCAGATGTTCTCGTCTGATCACCCATGTCACATTTCAGTACACAGACATGGATACTGCAGTTGAAATAGCACAGTTGGAACTATTTCTGGCTTTGACTCCTCCAGTGTTGACAACAAAAAAGATAGCATTCTGGTCTAGTCAATAACAGTTCCGGCAGGATTCATGCCTCTTGATCCAATCTCTTCTTTAATTGTGCTGAGGCATGAAGGCATCATGGATAAAATGGTGATTAGGAATAGTGGGGTGCATTTGAATTCCAGGTATAATGCAACAGAGCTTAGGCCTTAATTCAGCGCAATTAAAGTAGGTAGTGGCTGCTATCTTTAGTACTCCCTAGCGTGCTAGGCTAGCGGAGGGATATTAACTAAAAGCTTATTTTTAGCAGGTTCTTGGATTTTTGAAAAACTATATAAATAGTTTTGTTTAGGGGGAGTTGTCCCCAAGAGCCCTATTAGGTGAGGCAGCCTGATGTGCCTTAAGGAGATTGGCATTCATCTGCAGCCCAAATTTTAGACTAATCCAATAGCGGTGAAATTTTTAGCACCAGGGAAATAGTCTGGCTATCACTTTTTGCAACAGTATTATTTCCCATATGCAATACAACTATTCAAAAATCACAATGAATTGAGTCAATGTGATATACTCCCATGGAACTGGGCACCGTATAGCACTGCAGCCTAAAATTGCTAACTTACATTCACTGCCTGAGGTTATACGGTCATTTTTAAAATCATGGACTATTAGGTGACCTTTGTGTATCTGATTTACAAGTATAATCACACACAAAAACACACACATGTATATCCATGTGTGCATATGTGTGCGTGTACACATACATACGTATATAGACTAGAAGACTTCTTGGGACAAATAGAAGAGATCTTGGTTGCTTTGATTTTTTTTAAAGAATTAAAGTGGTTTTTCCAGCAATAAAATAAGAAACTGATTATAAAAGAATAGTGTTATATTATTGATAGTTACTGTAGAGTTTTAATTTCAAGCCCCCCACCCCCAATACACACAATACATAGGAGATTTAACTACTATTCTTTTGTTAATTAAAAAAATCATTTTTATTTTACAGGGTCTTCAAGATCAATATGTTAGAGCCAGTTATCTATTGTAAGAAAATGGAAGATGTAAGTTCTTTTAGCTTAGCAAACACAAAAATCAATTCACTGACTCCATCAAGTCACCGAGTCCATCCACTTTGCTGGTGGTCATTCTCTTCTCTTTTCTTCTACCTTTCTCAGCATTAGAGCTGGGTGGGGGATGGGAATTAAAAGAGCTGGGAGAGAATTAATATTCTGTATCACACCTCAGCATGCAGGGGTTGTAATCCCAACCAGACACTGTACAAAAAGCTTCTACTTTTTGTTTAAACACCAAAACAAGCCAAATATTGAAGTGTTAGCTAGTAATTCACCATAACAATGACTGAAATGTTGCCAGCCACTGCCAGCAGTGATTTATCACATCAGGTGGCTGTAGTAGGAGGGTTTTTTTATCCATTGAATGTGGCTTGTGTTTTTAGTCTAACCTAGCATGCAGGATGATTTTGAGGTTAAAATTAAGCATACCTGCATGCCTTGGAGGAAGAGATAAAAATGTTAATAACTTTAATAGATGTCATGAGAATGCCACTGCATTTTCTTTCCAATTTCCTGAGCTTTGTCTTCCTCCCACCCCCATAAATCTCTCTTGTCACAAAACTTGCTCTACTTAAACTTCTGCTAATAAAGGTCCTTGGTAAAGAATGCTCCTCCCCTTCCTTTCCTGTTGAGAGAATGGGGCTGTCTTGAAATTGTAATGGTGAGGGATTAAATAAAGCATTTGGTATGCAAGGCCATATGAGATGAAATCTGTGACATCACCTTTTCTCACTTGCTTTTTCTGGCTGTTACTCATTACTGAATAAAAAACCAGCAATTTTCCCGAGTAGCAAAAGGTATCAATCCTGCCTTACTTTTGGGGTTGTCAGGTCTTCCTTTTTAAAAATAATAATGTTATTAAACATCACAATTAAAAAGATAAGAGGTAATGCAAACTGAAAAGAAGAAAAGAATGAAAAGGAAAATTAGAAAGTGAAATAAAAGAAGAGAAAAAATAAAAATAAGAACATATTAAGAAAAAATGTATAAATAAATAGCTTTCTTCTTCATCATAAATATAAACAATATTAGCAACTTATCACCTTCTCTTAAAATATAATAAATGATCTCTTCTTCCCACATCTCATCTCTTATCTATAAACAAAATTTTAAAACCTCATCATTTAGTTGTGATCAGCAAAAGTCCATTAAGACTCGCCCCAAGATGGGATGGCAAGCAAACAAATTAAATAAATGAACAAACAAATTTAACAAATAAATTAAGTTTTAGCATATCTGTTATAACTTGGGTCAAATCAATCAACTTTATATTCCTGCCTTTCATTTTTAACAATCTTGATCCTTAACCCCTCAAATAATATCCTAAAACTTGATTTCTTCCCACTTTATTTGGCCCATATCACAAAATTCTTCAAAACCTTAACAGATCTATTTGTAAATCCAATATAACCAAATTATATTGAAAAACTTCAAACTTATATTTTGAAAACCTTCAAAATCCCTACATACATACATATGTTCAGTACGTACGTACATATTATTCAAAACAACAACATTTTTCCATGGGAAGGATTTTTATAATTAACTTCAAAATCTTATTTCAAATCCATCTGGACCTATTTATACCTTTCCAAAATTAATATTCTTAATCATCCCTGTGCTCCCTAAAAAAAGTTTTAAAAATATTTCAATTTGTACTTAAAATTTATTTTACTAAGGATTGAGGAAAACTCAGCTAGTTTAGTAAAGCTGCCTTTCTGAAGGTTCCTAATATCTGAAAAGCATTTTGCAAGCAATTTCAAAAAAAATGATAAGAAAGAAAGTATGTGAATCCTTTTTCCATAATGATGCCAACTGCAGTTTAGACAAAGATGGCAATACTTAATCTCCCAGAGCTCTAAACTGCTGGAGACTGCTGTCTTGTAGTCTTCTTGTGGGGAGCAAATCTCTGAATTACTTGAGGGTGATCCCAAGCCCTTTCCTTGTTTGGAGAGGAATCCCGAAGAGCTGATCCATTTGTTGTTTCTTTATTCTATTACAGTTGTTGGGTTCTTTCTCAGCATTTGCCATTTCTTTATTTTTCTTTATTTTCTTTATTAATTTATTTACTGTCCATCTCATTATCATGTCATTTCTTCCACGGAATGTTGGTGCTCTCAAGTTTTCCTGTGTAAAAAACTGGAGAAAATTCTGAAAGGAGCTATAATAATTGGTACGGGCACTCTGAGAAATAGATGTATAAGTAGTACTCCTTTAACATGTCCCTATATGAGCTATTTGTTAAACAAGGACTATCTTTAGACTGCCTCCCTATAGGAGTTTAGGGTGAAATCTTCAAGGTCAAGTGTTGAAAATAAGCATGAGCAAATATAGAATCCAAAAAGGAAGGAGTTCTTTACACCACACATCTAACTTATAGAACATACAATGAAATATGTGCTGCCAATTGAGGTGACAGTCACCAATTTAGATGCTTCAAAGGAGTAGAGCAATGTGCTGTTTGAGGAATTCTGGAATTGAAGTCTACACATCTTAAAGTTGGCAAGTTTCAAAAACACTGAACTTGATAAGTTAGCAGATGATCTGGTTGTCACTGGCTACTAATTTCAATGTTTACCATCTCCTGAGGATCAGGTAACAAGGAACAGGATTCTTTAGGTAACAAGAAGTTACCTAAATTAGGCAACAGCAAGTCCTGACCAACAATTCATCAAGTTAGCTCTTTAAAAGGAGAAATGGCAAAGGAGTTACCAATCAGAATGTACCCACACATCTTCTTTAAAAAAACGAATTGTTCCCCCAATGATAAAATAAAAAGATAGTGAGTCGCAATAATGGTAATAAGACAGAGGTCCTCAAACATTGTGGCACTAAAATTTCAAGCTGGATTGATCTTTTCCATCATCCTGATACCAAAAACTCAGGAATCTGCCCCAAATAATACAATTTAACTAAAGTGAAATGGAAACCTTTAAGAAATGTAGTGCTTTTTGAATGGAAAACTGACAGGGGAAAAAATCTTCCATATAAAGAACTTTCTTAGAGCTGGATGACATTTCTGGATTACAAAAGGTTAGAAAATGTGGTGCTTTTTATGCAAAGAACTGAAGAAAGAGGGCGAAATAGCTTGATATCCCTCTTGTATTGATAACAAAAATAGAAGTGCTTAGATTTTTTTCCCCTTCTAAATTCTCTTCCCCCTCTTTTAACATTGCTGTTGTTATGAGGAAAACAGTTTTAAAGGCAGGTTAAGGGGATTAGCTACAATTCTATACTTACTGAATATAGGTAAAGGTGCTTCTGCTTAGAACTGAAATTATATTTTGTACTCAGCATCTTACTGAACTGGCTAGTAACATGCAGAGCTAATATTATAGAGAAAATAAAATTCTTCATGAATGAAGGCAAATTCTTCATTACATTCTTCATTTAAGTGCTTCAGTCCCAGTATTTTAAAACTAATTTGAGCTTAAAATTCACATTTTAACTCACTCTGCCTATATAGGCTGGCTGTCCAGAAAGCCAGAACTGCAGTCCCTTCAGGGCTCTGTTTTTTTTGTAGATGGAAACCTGATTCCTGTTATTTGCCCTCTTGAGCTTTCCTTCCAGCTACGCCTGAATATACCAGCTTCCCTGGGAAAAAAGAGAGGTCTTGGCTTAGTTGTATGTGTGTGAGAATTTAACAAGCAATTCTCATGACTTAGCTAGATAATGCCACAGTGGGCAGTGCTGTTGCCCTCCTCTCTGTATTGGGGAGTTTCCTGAATATACCTAGTTGGCCACTATGTATTCCAAACCAGGAAGAAGTCAACATAGCAGACCAGAGATGCCACATATTGATTTGGGGGTGATGTCAAGGCTGATCTGTTCCAGCCATTGAATGACAGCAAAGGCAGAAAAGCAGATACCTGCCCTTCTCCTCCTTCCTCCATATTTGGGGATGTTGGCTCCCATTAGACCCGGTCCACATGGCTATTACTAAGGGGTTGTAAGATGCCAAATCCAGTCTATCTGGAAGGTATCCGGTTGTCTTTTTTCCAGGAGGCTCAATTTCTGCCAGACTATAGATTGATAATACAGGTGCAGTGCAATTCAGGGTACTTTCCTTGGCCAAAGAGAGACTGTACACTTTTGCATTTAAGTTGCAGGCTCATTAAGCAAAGTTAGCATTATGCTAAGTGCCACTGTATAAATGAGGCCCAAGGTGCTACTCAAATAAAATAGAGGCAAGCAGCAAAATGTGATGTACACAAGTCACATTTGAGGTCCTTACATCTTGTCAGCACTTGTTCCAAATAATAAGTTGGATTAAATGGATGGTGGATAATAACCAGGATTTTCAGAAATTTCCTTGTACCTAAAGCCTTTCTATCTCTTGTTTTACCAACGTAACTCTCCCAGAGACAATGCATACTTAATGTAGCCCAAAAGGTAATTTAATCATGGGTTGTAAAGTATCAAGTTGTAAAGGAAAACACAACTCCCAGTGTGTTGAAGAAGAAATTGATTTCTTCTGTTGTGTCTGTCTTTTGATAGATAATTTGTATTTGGATGCTGAAAAAATTAATTTGTTGCACTTACTCTGTGTTATACATCTTTGATCAGCATAACTGTAGATAACATTCTGGAATTAGAGCCTCATAAATGTACTGTAATGCAGGAAAATAATCTGGGGGCAATTTAGCGATCTACCTAATAATGAAAAAAAAAACCCAAAGTAATAACTCCCTCCCTCCCTCCCTCCCTCCCTCCCTTCCTTCCTTCCTTCCATTCATCCATCCATCCATCCATCCATCCATCCATCCCTTAAGATCTGGTTGTGCCAGCAAGCCTGGGAATTCTAGGGAACAGAGGGGCTTGTGAGATGACTTCATTAACATCCCTTTCTTGTTTCCTTGTTTGTTTTTATACTTAACAATGATAGTGGGTTGTGAGTTGTGAGTTGGTTGTTATAAGTTGTTCGTTGGTTGTTATGAGTTGTTATAAATTGTTGTGCTCCATTACTGGAGATTTTTAAGAAGAGATTGAACAGATTTTAAGAAGAGATTGAACTGTGCATTACCAAGATGGTGTCCTGTCGCGTTTGAGGAGAGCTTCGGGGAGATGATTGTCCTTCTTGGGGCTTGCAGGGGGTACCCTATCCCATCGTTGGTTCCAGGTCCAGCTATGAGAACTTCCTGGGACCTCGGGGATACCCTTGAGCTGCGATGTCCTGCCTTGTAGCCAGAACGTTGTGAGTGAAGTGGGGCGGTTGGCAGTGAAAGGAGAATGGAGAGCGTCGGCGGCTGCCGGCGTGGGTGTGGTCAGCGGCTGCGGTGAGATGCCCGGCCTGGGGTCTCTGCAGCTGGCGTGGGTGTGGTTATTGTCGTTGGCGGGACGCCCGGCCTGGGGTCTCTTATTAGGGAAAGTCTCAGACCTCAGGAGGTCACTGTGCCTCAGATAGGCAGGTGTGAGTCTCTTTTTGTGAAATGGGGCCTTGGAGCTCAGGTGGGCCTTTTTGTTACATACCTGTCTCCCTGCTACATTTCATCGGCCCTGCCGGTGATCCTGGGGGATTTCAATCTGCCTTCCATTGGCGAGACATTTATTTATTTATTTATTTATTTATTTATTTATTTATTTATTTATTTATTTATTTATTATTTATTTATTTATTTATTTATTTATTTATTTATTTATTTATTTATTTATTTATTTATTTATTTAATTCGACTTATCAGTCGCCCCTCTCCGCAAAGGGACTCGGGGCGACGTACAATCAAATCAAATATACAAGTGTGGCATGGAGGAGGTAACATCAATGTTTAACAATGCAGATGCAAGTGCAAGCCACTAAGTTAAAATAAATAGTCATAAGTTAAGACAGTTAAAACAATTTAAAAATGCAAAATTTACATTTACAGTATTAAAATTGCCAGGGAGGTTAGAGGTTCTAGTTAAGCCAGGCCGGCTAGTTGGAACAGGTGGGTCTTGAGTTTCGTGCGGAAGGAGCGGAGATCGGTCGTTATCCTGATATCTGGGGGGACATCTGAGTCAGCTCGGGAGTTCATGGCTTCCATGACGGCTATGGACCTAACTCAGTTAATTCAAGACCCCACCCATAATAGGGGACACACGCTCGACCTGATTTTTGTCTCTGGGCAGTGGATGAATGATCTACATTTAGGGGATATTTCTATTCAACCCTTGTCATGGTCTGATCATTTCCTCATCAGGCTTGACTTCCATACTGCTACCCCTCGCCGCAGGGAGGCGAAACTAACTAGATGGTTCCCCCCCCAGGCGCCTGATGGACCCTGAAAGGTTCCTGATGGAGCTTGGGACTTTTCCTGAATCCCTTGCTCACAACTCGACCAAAGCCCTAGTGGAAGCCTGGGATAGGGCAGCCACTGGGGCCTTGGATCGCATTGTGCCTTTGTGGCCTCTAACCCGGTGTTGATCCCGGGTGGCTCCCTGGTTTACCAAGGAGCTCCGGGAGATGAAACACCGGAAAAGAAGCCTAGAGAGTGGTTGGAGGGCCAGCTGGTCTGAATCTGATCGAACACTAGTAAAAATTCATATTAAATCCTACTTAGTGGTGATAAAAGCGGCAAAACAGCAACATTTTTTCGCTCTTATCGCGTCCGCAGATAACTGCCCAGCCGCCCTGTTTAGGGTGACCCATTCCTTACTTAACCAAGGAACTGGGAAAGATCCCTTGCAGGGTAGGGCTGAAGAATTTGTTCAGTATCTGCAGGATAAAATCGCTCAGATCCGGACAGGCTTGGACTCTGACTGGGTAGATTCGGGCAAGTCGACGGGGATGAATCTTGTGGAGACAATCTGGGATGAGTTTGACCCTGTGACCCCCGAGGGCATGGACAGGATTATGGGGAGACTCAGTGCTGCCACTTGTGTGCCAGACCCGTGTCCCTCTTGGTTAGTTTCGGCTTCCCGGGAGGTGACATGAGACTGGCTCCAGGCGATTACCAATGCTTCATTGAGAGAGGGGTTCTTTCCCGCCGCCTTGAAGGAGGCAGTGGTGAGGCCCCTCCTCAAGAAGCCTTCCCTGGACCCAGCTTCTTTAGCCAACTATCGTCCGGTCTCCAACCTTCGCTTTGTAGCAAAGGTTGTCGAGAGTGTGGTAGCACGTCAGCTTCCCCAGTACCTGGATGAAGCTGTCTACCTGGATCTGTTTCAGTCGGGTTTCAGGCCCAGGTACAGCACGGAGTCGGCATTGGTTGCGTTGGTCGATGATCTCTGGCGGGCCCGGAACAGGGGCTGCTCCTCTGTCCTGGTCCTATTAGACCTCTTGGTGGCTTTTGATACCATCAACCATGGTATCCTACTGCAACGACTTGGGGGGTTGGGAGTGGGGGGGCACAGTTTTACGGTGGTTCTCCTCCTACCTGTTGGATTGGTCGCAGTTTGTGTTGACTGGACGGCAGGGATCGACCCCGAGGCATGTCACTTGTGGGGTGTCCCAGGGGTCGGTTCTCTCACCCCTCCTGTTCAACATATATATGAAACCGCTGGGCGAGATCATCCGTGATTTTGGGGTATGGTATCATCAATATGCTGATGATACCCAACTTTTCATCTCTACCCCAAACCACCCAAACGATGCCCTCGACATGATGTCCCGATGCCTGGAGGCTGTGCGGATCTGGATGGGGAGGAACAGGCTCAAGCTCAATCCCTCCAAGACTGAGTGGCTGTGGTTTACGTCATCCCGATTTGTGCATCTTGTTCCATCTTTGATGATAGGGGGAGAAATTTTAGCCCCCTCAGAGAGGGCCCGCAATCTGGGAGTCCTCCTGGACACACGGCTTAGTTTTGAAGATCATCTGACGGCCGTGACCAGGGGAGCCTTTTACCAGGTTCGCCTGGTACGTCAGTTGCGCCCCTTCCTGGATCAGGATGCTCTATGCACAGTCACTCATGCCCTCGTCCTTTCTCGCCTGGACTACTGCAACGCTCTCTACATGGGGCTGCCCTTGAAGAGCACCCGGAGGCTTCAGCTGGTTCAGAATGCGGCCGCGTGGGTTATCATGGGGGTACCTAGGTGCTTGTTTTCCGGGTGTGATTTAAGGTACTAATTATGACCTTTAAAGCGCTCCATGGCTTAGGCCCAGGGTACCTGCGAGACCATCTACTGCCACCAGTAGCCTCCCACCGTCCAGTGTGATCCCACAGAGTTGGCCTCCTCAGGGTGCCGTCGGCCAAACAGTGTCAGCTAGCGACCCCCAGGGCGAGAGCCTTCTCTGTGGGAGCGCCTTCCCTCTGGAATGAGCTGCCCCCGGAGCTTCGCATAATCCCTGACCTCCGGTCCTTCTGACACGCCCTAAAAAGTTGGCTTTTCCAGCAAGCCGGCCTGGCCTGTTAATTTTATTTAATTTTTTAAATGTTAGTGCTATATTAATTGGGTTTGTTTTTTGGATTGTTTCTAATTTCCTTTTAACTTTTGCAATATGTGTTTTTTAATGCTGTACACCGCCCTGAGTCCTTTGGGAAAAGGGCGGCATATAAATCCAATAAAACAAACAAACAAACAAACAAACAAACAAACAAGATGTTTGTCTGAAGCAGGCTTGAGCAGAAGGTTGGACTAGAAGTCCTTACGGATCCCTTCCAATTCTGTTATAATTCTGATTTTATATATTCATTTATAGCTTTGTCATATGCCACTCAGAGTTGCTCTTGATGGGATGGGCAGATCAAATAAGCATGTTAAGTCTACTGGAGACTTATAAAGTTAAAAAAATAGTAATCCAGAATTCACTGATATGACCTTGGGCAGCTCTAGGTTCAATTAGGAGGAAAAGGGGCTGTATGCCAACTGTGAGTTGCCTAGGGGAGGCAGTGTGTGCTCTGTGCTTGGCCATGAACACAAATCATGCAGCAGGAAAACTGGGTGGTAATTGTCTTTTTGCAATGTGACTCCCACTTTTTGTGGCTAGTTTTACATGGATCCGAAGTAACTAGCTCCCAGGATCAACAAGCATGCACAAGCATTAGCCCCATTTAAAGAGGCTGGGAAACTGTGTTGCCCCCTTCATAAGTTTGCCCAAGGAACAGTGATTTATAATGGGCTTGTGACTGTTTGGATAATTGCACAAATGTGACAAGTCTCCTTGAACATGACAAATAGCTTTGTGCTGAAATCCAGCTGCAAAGCTCTTAGAAATGTTGGGCAGGCAATTGAAATACAGGCCATGTATGTTTTCCCCCTTTTCTCTGGTGAATTTGTGGAAACCAGGAGCATCTGATCAAGATAAATCACATCTTTAAAACAGCAACAACTCCAAGAACTGTGGTATTTACTCCAGAAGGGCTGGGACAACTCGCCAGGAGAATGTTGTAGTGTTACTGGCTGGCCTCTAAGATTTTTTTAAAATCATAGCACGACGTGTAATCCCAATCTGTTCGACAAAATATGTTTAGGTAAGCCATGGTTTTCCATTACATGTAGACCCAGCCTTTGTGCATTCAGGATTAAAAGTAATCATCCTACTATGCCCTCTCAAATCTTGTGTGTGATGGAGAATAAGCACCCCCTGGATTGTGAAGACCTGATTAACATACCGGGAGCCTGGCACTCACTCTAGGCCAGTGGTGGGCAACCTTTTTTTTCAACTGAGCCAAATCTCGCCAAAACCACGATTGAAATTTATTTTGAGAGCCGCATTTTTAAAACCGAAAATACATAGGATGGTACACTGTTTTTAGTTTCAATAAACTCTGGCATTTGAAGCACACAAGTCTTAAAGCTGTCAAGTTGCAAGATCCTTGCATCCCTAACCATTTAGGAAAAAAACCCCAAGGGGTCTTCAAACCTGACAGCTTGAAGACTTGTGGACTTCAACTCCCAGAATTCTGAGAATTGAAGTCCACCAGTCTTAAAACAGCCAACTTTGCAGACCTCTGTGTTAGCCCAAAGCCTGGCGCTGGGCGGGCCTTACTCCCCCATTGGTGGAGCCCCAAGAAGCGAGGAGCAAGCACAGTAGTCACAAAATAAATGTGTCCTAATCCACAAATAATTCCACGCACTTTGCAGACTCCTTTGACAGAGCTCTATAGAATTATCCCAGATCTTTATTAGCACCAAAATTAATTACTACTTTCTTAAGACCACCTACTGAGTCCCGGAGCTGAGAGCAGATAAGAGGAAGAATAATAGAAGAAACTAGAAGAAATCTGGTTTAGCCACAGAGCTTGATGGATCACAAGGATGCTTCTTCGTCCTTCTTGAGGAGTTCCCAAAGGAAAATAGAAATGAGCAAAGGCTATTAGCTATAAACCTGTCACGGTTGGGCTTATTTTTCCTCTCCTGATGGAGCTTCAGCTAACCTTCTCACCTCCAAACTGGCAAGCTGATACCAGGATCCCCAGTCTTGTCTCTGTTGGTAGGAAAGATGCAACTGACCATCCCATTTGGATGGGTGTAACATAGGTCGGGGCAGCCTGGCCATAGTAATGGGTAGTGGGACTCGGCACATCTATAGCAAAGCTTTCCTCTGCTCCAGTTCAGGGTACTTTCTCTCTCCTTCACCCACCTTGCAAGGTTGTGGTAAAGATGAAATGTGGTGGGAGCGGGAGGGCAACTGTGCACTCTGTCTAAGCTAAAATGTCTATGGAGAGTCAGTCATCCAGGTCAGAGATGGAGCTCTAAAGAAGCTTCTAGCACCAGAAGCAAAACGTCTTTAAAAAAATCCAGAAAGTCCAGTTGCCTCTTGAAAAAGCACCATGAGCTGGATGACTGAGAATCTCCATAGGCACCCGGTGTAAAGTTTGGAGAAGGAAAGGCAGCTTTGCCGCGGACTCCCAAGCCACATCCGCCTGCGGCTAAAACTTTCCCACGTGGAAAGGCGGGAAGCTGACGGAAGGCCGAAGCAGTCCCCTGCTTCCTCGGGGGGCAACTTACCATCCAGTCTAAAAACATCTCCGGGTAGCCATTGGGTTCTTCGGCCAAGAGTTCTTGGGAGCCGAGCGCCTCCTCGAGACTCCGGACCGACCTCAGGCTGCCCAAGAGAAGCAAGGCCAGCGCTAGCAAAAGGCGGGAAGCATCCATGGTGGAGGCCCCGCTCCTCTCGCCTCTCTGCTCCCCACCCGACCTGCTTCCCCTTCTCCTGGCAGCGCCTTTATATCTCCTGCCATCCCAGACGCGGGGCGGGATTGATGACGGGGGTGGCAGCAGCCCATGCGGTGCGGGGCCCTGCGGCAGCTTCCCCGTGATGAGCGGAATGGGACCGTGACGGTCCCTGACAAGAGGCGAGCGCCGGTTGCCGTCTGGGGGCCGCTTGCGCGTTTATTGCGAGGATAAATCCAGCAGAATGGCTCTTTTCAGCCCTGGTGGGACGCCTCGGCTAATTGCTTGTTTACCACGCTGTGTGGTTTGCACCGGGGAAATCGAGGCCGGCGATTGGGAAGCTGACACACACACACACACACACACACACCCATCGTCTCCTGCAGCGGGCTTGGATTCCATTTCTTTTTCTGCCTCCTCGCTTCTGGTCCCCGCCCGACTTCAGGATCCTCCCTAATCATTGTGGATCGAAAAGAAAAAAGGGAAAGGGGCGCTTGTTTTGAAGTGCCCGAGAGGAGGGAGGAGAGCGGGCGCCCAGCACACATAAGAGCCGCATTAAAATGTGTAAAGAGCCACATGTGGCTCACGAGCCGCGGCTTGCCGACCACTGCTCTAGGCCAACAAGGGAGCAGGACCTCCTGCCTGCTGATAACTAAATTGTCATGCCTACCTGCCAAATTCAGAAAGTTCATCTGGACAATGCAAGCCTCAGATGTGGAATCAACATGGTTGAGCAGGCCCTGGCCTGGATTTGACCCGTATTTGGCACTATGGTCCATTCCATGTAACCAGTAACATTATCTTTCTCTCCACTTTTTGAAAATAGGGTTTCTACTGAATAAAACATTTACTCTAGATCAATGGGTGGTTTGCGGATGAGATGGAGAGTAAGCCCGTTGAGTTCAATTTGTACAATTTCTCTTAATTATGCATCCCTAATAATGCAGGATCCCCGAGTTTCATGGATTTGGGAGGAATCAAGAGTCCATTTTTTAGTGAACAGGTATGTATATCAGTAAGACATGGGAATATTAGTAGTTTGTGATAGTGCAGGCTCTTGGGATGGGAGGGGGGGTTGGGTGCTTGTGTGCATACACGTATTTAGCAATGGAGAAGACATCTAATGTCAATCTTTATTTATGCTGATTTGATTCAGAGGCCTGGAACCTGCTGGTTTGATACACAGTCAAGATTCCTTTAGAGCAGTTGCATTGATTGTTTTGTTGGCTCAGAGACATAATACTTCCTACCTCTTGAAGGCCTGCAAAAACACCACTCAGAGGGAGAAAGTACCAGTAAAGGCTTGGAACGTCTCCAATGTTTATATTTATAATTTAAAATAAAGCATTGAATGAAAGTCATATTTCACATATTTTTGATGCAGGAGGTTGTGTTTACGTGTTTCACCAAATATAACCAGTGCTTTGGTAGGGCCAGGCCTTGGTAGAATTCCCTATCCTGTCCTCAGAAGACTTCCTGCTTTTTGCCTGCATTTTATTTTTCTGGAAATATTTCACTGCTTAGCAGGGCTGGGTTCTTTTTGTCTAAACCTGATGGGGAGCCCCACCATTTTGATTTACAATACAATAATACAATACAATACAATAGTAGAGTTGGAAGGGACCTTGGAGGTCTTCTAGTCCAACCCCCTGCCTAGGCAGGAAACCCTATACCGTTTCAGACAAATAGCTATCCAACATTTAGGTCAGTGTCTCTATGTACCATGGTTTAAGAATTCTAGCTGAACAGCTACTGAATTCAAATTATTCATACCTCTTCTGAGATTCATGTTTAAGACAGCAGTCAGAAGAGGAACAGAATTGGATTTTGGGGGCATAGGGAGAGGCGAAGAGAAGAGTACCATTGGTATCTGTTGCAGCATTCACCTTTGTGTGGTCAAATAAGGAGAATAGAAGCATGATGAGTGAAACTGAAGGTCTATTCACCCCGGGGTCTTGGGGAAAATGTATTTATCTCAGCTTTATGAGAATCAGAGCCAGCACATGCTGGTTCCAGGATCTGGGAGACCTCAGATCAAGATTCTACCATCCGCAATTGCACCAAGCTCAGGCCAAGACAGGAAAGTAGCCACCAACATAATCATATAACATCTAGTCTTAAAGTGCTTTATTGGCTGCCTATAAACTACCAGGCTCAAATTAAGTTACTGAGTCAAAAGTACCGTAGTTTTTAAATTTTTAAACATCTAAGACCCAAAAGCTGAAATGATCACCTTCTCTAGCACCATCCCAGATCAGCTGAGGAGACTCGGCTCATGGTCCCACCTGGGAATACAAGTAATCTGTGTCTTATGCTCAGAATTGAGCGAGCCCAAAATTCCTGTTGCTAAACAAGATTAGCAACAGTTAATTTGCTAAAAAAAAAAACACTAAACAAGTTACATGATTTTTGTCCCATTTTATGACCTTTCTTATGATAGTTGTTAAGTGAGTCATCACAGTTGTTAAGCTAGTTACATGGTTGTTAAATGAATGTGGCTTCCCCATTGTCAGTAGGTCACAAAAGGTTATCATATGACCTTGGGAGGCTTGCAACTGTTAAAATACATGCCTGTTGCCAAACACCCGAATTTTGGTTGTATGACCATGGAGATACTGCAACAGTTGTAAATGTGAAAAATGGTCATTGGTCACTTTTTCAGTGTTGTGTAACTGCAAACAATCAGTAGGTTATCCTTGCACATACATATGTGCTAGTTGTTCCCGACTCTAGGGGGCAATACACATCTCCATTTCAAAGCTGAAGAGCCAGCGCTGCCCGAAGATGACTCCATGGTCATGTGACTCAACGCCGAAGACGCACGGAATGCTGTTTCCTTCCCACCAATGGTAGTCCCTATTTTTTCTACTTGCATTTTTTTAACATGCTTTCGAACTGCTAGGTTGGCAGAAGGGAATGGGAGCTTACTCTGTTACACGGCACTAGGGATTGGAACCGCCAAACTGCCGACCTTTCTGATCGACAAGCTCAGCATCTTAGCCACTGAGTCATAAATTAATGACTGTAAGTAGAGCCATCTATCCAGTAACAGTTATCTGGTTAATGGGATTCACTCTCCCAAGGCCTTTCACGTCTTGTTTCAAATGACAACTAAAGGCATACTTGGTCATCCATGCCCCTGAAGGACAGCTGCTGCTCTGGAACCAGACTGTGTTTGAGATGACTTTTTTTTAACATGGATTTGTTTTAAATATTTGTGGTTTTGTTGCTTTGTTTAGCAAGATGGACTTGGTTTTGAGTCCTGAAATACCTATTCTTTGATTGGAATGTTTATTTCATTTTTACTTCTGTTGTGTATGCTTCTGGACTTCTGGTATAAAAATGTAATTTAACACAATATAACATAGCAGGAAATCTTCATGAGCTTCCAGTAGTCTGCTGTCTAATAGGCGTGGGGATAGTGCAGGATGAATGCTCTTAAACTATTCACTTCATTTAATTGTTAGGTACAGGAATTATTGCTTGCCTTTTCCCTTTGATGAAAACCGGTTCTGTCAAATGATAAATCTTTTCAGAAGCTTTTTAAAGTAGCTACATGTCATTTTTGGTGGTCACATATGTGTCACATTAGGAAAGGCATGGAATTATCCTACGATATTTGACCCAAAGACATCAGCCAATGCTACCCAATTTATAGTATATGCATAATGACATTGTCATGCATATGTCGTCCCTGCAGATATCCAGGGGGCCATCAAATGTGTTGGACTAGAATATTTGTCACTCCTGACTGACACTGATGGGCTTTTTAGCTGAACCCTTCTGAAAACCTTGAACCTTATTATCTTGAACAAGACTGATTCTCACAAATGGATAAGGAAAGTTCAACTCCAAGCTCCGATGAGAGGCTTTCTGACCAGGAACATCCTTTTAAGTGCCACATTCTCAAAGTAAAGAGATTTTGTTTGGGCACCAGCTCAGCCAGAATGATGAGATGTGTAGTCTAATAGTTGTATTCCCCATCCTGGCTTAAAGTGCTGTAAAGATTTCTCATTTTAAAGCAGTCCTGCAAGAGAAAGATTGGGGTGAAATACATCTACTAGCCAAAGGTCAACCTCTGAACCCCCTAAACTGATTGGGAAGTGAAATGTCCCCATTTCTGTCTTGTCAAATACTTGATTAAAACATCTTGTCTCTGGTTATCACACGGCTGATTTAAAAAACCCCAGGGTGTTATTTCATTACTTGCTTTCTTGGCTTTATCCAATATTTTGATCTCATTGCCTTCTTCTGTATATTCATTACTCTGGATAATTCAAAGAGTTTGATCCTCCCAAGTGAGGCAGATAATTCCTACTATTTCCTGAACTTTATGCGCATACCAGAAAGGCCTCATTTTTGCATTCCAGCACAAAACCACTGATTTTGGCAGCTGCAGTAACATGTGTCCAGTACTGTATGTAGCCTGGAGAATTTAATGGGAAAATGTTATTATTTGCCAGCATAGATAGCGAGGATGGTGTGTGCTCTGTTTGAGTAGATAGTGCAGCTTTGTTATAGAGTGGTCTTTCTCAACCTGTGTTATTGGAGCAGGTGGCTGGGGGTGATGGGAGTTATAGTCAGACACACCTGGGAAGCACTAAGTTTGAGAAATAGACTGGGTTCAGGGGTGAAATGCTACCAGTTCGGCCTGGTTCGCCTGAACCAGTAGTAAAAAAATGCTTAAAAATGTAAAAAAAAGTTCTGACAATCACTATCGTCTGAACTTTTAAAAAACTTTTTAAAAGCATTTTTTATTACCTATTCGCCCAAACCGGTAGTTAAAAAATGCTTTAAAAAGTTTTCTAAAAGTTCAGATGATCAACTCTGGGACAATCAGCTGTGCTGCGTGATGTCGGAACTTTTTTTTAAATTTTTTAAAGCATTTTTATGATCAGCTGTGCAAAAATCAGCTGTGCCTGATTGTCTGTGAGGTTCCTGTTTGTTGTAGGAGCCATTTTGTGTGAAGTCCAGCTGCTTTTACATTGTGTGTGAATCAGTTGTGTAGCTTTTGTGTTAATTATGTGTAAAGTGTGATAGTTGGTTTTTGAGTTCTCAATGACTCTGTGAGGTTCCTACTTGTTGCAGGGGGCATTTCGTATGAAGACCAGCTGCCTTTACCTTGTGTGTGAGTCCGTTGTGCAGCCACGCCCACCCGGTCACATGACACCAAGCCACACCCACCAAGCCACGCCCAGGGAACCGATAGGAAAAAATTTTGAATTTCGCCACAGACTGGGTTGAACTTTTAGGAAAACTTGGGAAGACTGTAGTTGTAAAAGTTTAAGTTCTAAAACCATACTAGTTTAGGAGTACCTTGGGCCAAGTTGAAAATGAACAGTTGGGGAGGAGTGGAGTGAACAACTATGGCAAGATCTGAAACTTGCAAAAATTTT